>NC_092523.1:43325000-44525000 GCF_037038585.1 Patagioenas fasciata | reverse complement strand
AGACCTGGATAAGGAAAAAAATTCTGAAAACCTCCTACCCTGTAAATATAACAAAGCTTGGTATGATTTAGTGTGCAGGGAATTCTCCATATTTAATGAAAATAATGATGTTAGAGAATCTACACTGTGTGATGAACAGTGCAATTGTCAGGATAGTTGTAGAGAAACAACCTCCCATAATTAATCAAAGTTTGCATCCCTAGGTTAGAAATATACAGAGTTTTTACTGACCCTCCCAGAAAGAGGTAAGAATAAAAGGTTATGAATCATCTGTTTATCTGAGAAAGGAGCAGCTACTGCAGAGGCTATGCTTGCACCCCCATTCTCTCTGCAGCCAGACTGGATCTGGAAAAACTTAAACAAGCCCTGAGTAAACTGGTGTCTACTTGACTATGCAAAGAGGCCCACTTGATTTCTGAAAGCATTGTTCCCACGTTATGGTGGCCATTCCTGGGCAACTGAGCTGTCACAACAAAACTAGTTAGTCTGGGAACACACTGTGAGGATGCTGCATGCACGCTCTGATGCTGGATCTGGCTCAGGGATGATGCACTGCTTGGTTCTGTGCAGCACAGATGTGCCTTCTGTGTAATTGCTGGGAAGGAAAGTCCAGGGCTATCACAAGAAATAACCTTAAAAGCCGTATGACTGTGGGATCCCAAATACCTGCATGCTTTGGAGAAATAAGCAGTGCTTATTGAACTTGCGCTGGGAGAGAAGTGGGTCAGACTCGGGTATTTTGCCTGAAAGGGCATCACCTTTGTCCAGGCAGTGTTGACAGTGACAAATTAGAGCCAGTTCAGTTACTGAACCAGGGAATGCTCCAGCCAAGGTCTGGGGGAGCTGTCTCTGCTGTGACAGCTGACCCTGCTGTACGTTTGTGTATTGAGGTGATACGTAAAAAGCACTCGTCTCTCTTGGGTAATTCAAAAACCCCTGTGTAAGGACTGCTGAATGAAGGGTCACATTCAGCAAGCATTAATTTAACCTCAAGCAATGCTATAGCTGGCATGTAGTTTTGAATCAGTGAGGTTTGTATGTCAGCACTGCTGCCTTTGAGATTTGTAGATGTGTTTAGTCTCACAGTCATTTATCTCTCTTCTAATACAGTCTTTGGAATTGCTGCATATATCCATCCATTTGTGTTTTCATCTGGATATGGACAACCTCAACCCTATTAATATATTTTACTCTGGCTTTCTGGGCCACATATTTAAAGAAGTGTGAAGCAGTACCAAAATGTGAGATAACTAAAATAAAAAAAACCCCTTCAAATTACAGCTGTGATTTTGCCCCCAAACTGTAGGTAATCTCTTCCAGCTATACAGAAAGTTATTTCATACCACACACAAATCCATTGCAAGTAATACTTTGGAGTTTTCTCTTTATGATGCTGAGTGTCACACTTTCTAGAAATGTATTAGAGAAAGGTCAGTGAAGCCACTGCAATTTCAAAGAGAGCTTCTTTTTTCTAATGCATTTCTGAGGAGACACTGAAACAAATATTTGTGATACTGCTTGATAATTCTAAGCACAACTATATCACTCATCAAAATGTTCAGTTGTGTGAGGCATCTGTAAGAGCATGTGTTATTGCAAGGCAGTTTATAGGACAAACAATAGCTAGTGTCAATGTACAGTACTGTGCACTAAATCAATGAGAGAGACTTTTGACTTTAGGTTTGCACAGGTTCACAGAAGAATTTGTTCACTTCAGTCTCAGCAGTTGGCTGTGAGATGTGTTAGTCTCCCAGTGAATGAGTTCTCATTCCTTTCTTCTAGGACCTGTAAGTGCCTTGCTGACAGAGAATACTATTGATTAAGAAAACTGCATGTTTTTTTTTCTTTTGTAAAATTTCTTTTCTTCTTTTCAGGTGTTGTAGGGGTAAATTACTGAGCTCACTGAAAACCTTCAAATAAGTCCAGGGTGCTTTATGAGGAAATACAGTTGATTCAACATACCACACCTCATAATCTAATAATTTGTTGTAATGAGAGAGGACAGTATTACTAATGAAAATCATTGTTTGGTCATGAGAATTTGTAACACTTTTAACAGGATAAAGTTAAACTCAAGTTACTTTGGCGAGATCAATACGAAATTGCCAAAAAGTCCCCACTTCGTATTAAAAACTACTACTGCAAAATGTGGGAAAAAAACCCTTGCAAGGTATAAGATAAGAAGTAATTTGGAATGCAGAACTCCAAACTTTTTGCTTGGGAGTGCGTGAAGATATTATTCCACATCTCGTCTGTCCTGGTTTCAGCTGGAATAGAGTTAATTTTCTTCCTAGTAGCTGGTGTAGTGCTGTGGTTTGGATTTAGAATGGGAATAATGTTGATAACACACTGATGTTTTAGTTGTTGCTAAGTTGTCAAGGGCTTTGTGCCAGGTGCACAAGAAGCTGGGAGGGGGCACAGCCAGGACAGCTGACCCTGACTGACCAAAGGGATATTGCACACCATGTGATGTCATGCTCTGTATAAACACTGGGGGAAGAAGAAGGAAGGGGGAGGCAGAGCAGTGGCATTTAACTTCTCAGGCCACCATTATGTGTGATGGAGCCCTGGTGTCCTGGGGTTGGCTGAAGATCCACCTGCCAATGGGAAGCAGTGAATGAATTCCTTGATTTGCTTTGCTTGCCTGTGCAGCTTTTGCTTTACCTATTAAACTCTATCTCAACCCATAAGTTTTCTCACTTTTGCCTTCCAGTTCTCTACCCCATCCTATGGGGAGGTGGTGGGGGGAAATGAGTGAGTGGCTCTGTGGGGTTTAGATACCAGCTGGGGTTAAACCAAAACTGTCCTTTTTTGAGGAACTCAAGTCATGACTGTCCTAGCCAAAACCGGGACACTACCTCAAAGATATTTTAAAAAATATTCTTGTGAGTCTCTCTCTTTCCTGTGTGCTCATTATCGAAGATGACCACAAAAGCTGGTTAGAGGGGTTACATAATAATTTTGTCTTGATGTACCATTTAAAATGACTCTTCTCTACCAGCTGAGTTCTTGCCCATTCCTTCAGCCTGTTTTCCCCATAAGTTTGTGGCTTTGCACCATGCCAGCTGTACCTACTGCAGACAGATGAGATGCAAACACCTGGACTCCCTCCCCACCTCCCTCCCTGCAGATGGGCATGGGATGGCTGTTGCTCTGAAGCAACCATCTTACTGCAGAGAGCAACTGGCCAGTGTTTAGAGAGGTGGTGACAAGCAGATGGATGAAAGAGAGTGTTATGCTGTGAGCAGCACAGGGAAGAAACCAAAAGAGGAATCAGGAATTTTTGCATTTGTGCCCAGGAGAGGAGTTGTGATCAAATTTCCTTACAGAGGGGCATACTAACTGGGCTGTGGTGAAGAAGGGAGCCTCACGTCACCATCTCACCAGCATTTCTGTTTGTGGAAAAAGCATTAAAATTATTCACTTTTGTTTTTTTTTTTCCCCCTTCCCTTAAAGTCAGTCCCAGGCATTGAGGTGTAAGAACAAACTGTCCCAGGAAAACATCTGTTCCTGAGGTGGATGCAGCAGCAGCAATGGGCTGGGAGTGCCAAGCATTTGGTGAAGACCTGGGGGAAGCAAGGCACTGCCCCAGCCTTCACACAGCCAGCGATAACAGCCTGTCACTCCTCTGAGAGGCAGGGTACTTGTGTTTGGGTGGATTTTTTATTAAAACAAACATATTTTGCAGGCTTTGCTGGTCTGCTGTAGGTTACGCCATGCCGTTGCTAGGTGGCAATGTGTCTTCAGGAAAGGCCACAGCGCTGCTGCAGGGAAAGAGCCTTCGCTGCGGACCCACTCTGCTGCACTCAGAGACGTGCGAGATAACGGGTAACGGCCTCCTCACCGCTTGTGGTGGGAGGGTGCACATCTATATCAAACCATATATAGATTTTCTTTTTTTTTTTAAAACTGCTAAATGCCTTTTTTATTATAACATAATTGTTTGTTTGATTTTTGAGGGGGAGCAGAACTCAAATCTCTGCTCTGTGTTAAGCTGATTTAACATATAGGACATATGGATGTAGGTGCCAGGAGCAGGGGAGCAGCACAGCCACTGCACTGCCACCCCAGCCCCAGCCTCTCGGTGCGGGAGGTACCGCATGTCAGGATGGTTGGGAGCGAACAGGAAGAGGCTGGCTGATAAACTTCAATATGCAACTTTATACAACTTAAAGTGACTATTGTCAGGGATTGGCTTATGTTTTAGAAGCTGATGAGCATTTTTTTTTAAATTGAAATAGGAACACACTGCAAGATGTGAACCAGAGATGTCTCAAAATCTGCCTGCAACCCTTGCATGTTCAAGAGTGCATTACTTTCAGAGTGCCTTTCCTTCTGGCTCTCCTCCTCTTTGTAAGACCTTGTGTTACTTGGCTGAATGTAAATTAAATTACCCTGTTCTAACTGATGTGCTAGAGGTAGGTTTTACTCAAGAGCAAGACACAGTCCTGGATTCAGAAAGCTTAGCTCTGTATGAACAATTGCCATTTGTTATAATTGGTATAATGTGTCCGAACTTTATTTGTTCTGAGCAAGATGTGCCAAGGATACATCCAGTATTTTTTTTTTATACTGATAATTGGGGGTGGAAAGGAAAATTCTTTTTATCCATCTGATCCTGTTTGTTATTTACTCAGAAAAGACAATTTTTTTAAAGAGAATTAATTATGAGCCAGTCATAGAATTCCAGTTCAGTGCAGCTGGTTGGCAATGACTGATTCAAAAGCCGTAATTATTACAAGTTTGGAAAGATAGCTGAAATGACCCAGATGGTTAGCCTGATTAAACTGATCCAAAAGTCACCAGAAGTAGTGTTAATTCTGTATTTCTCCTGGGTACAGCAGTGCATAAAGACCTGTGATAGCAGGGGACAGTTGCTAGTGAATCAGGTTGAAGTGACTGAGAGCTGTACCATAAAGACATCTGACTGTAAGCCAGCTGGGTAGACTTTTGAAGCATGGAGGCAGTGGTGGTGAAAAGGTGAGAGGTTACAACACAGACACTGAATGAAATAGATCGCCTTTGCTAGTCCCTGTCTGAGCGGTTATTGGCCTATACACAGAGTAGAAGAATAAAACAAAAAATAAAAACTCAAGAAAATAATCTGAGAAGGAGAATGAAGGCAAGAAGAGCCCCATTAAGAGTTGAAGCTCTCTGGAAAGTAATCAAGATGGAGTTTAAGCAGTGTTTTGTTTTCTATCACGTCAGCAAACACTATATTCCAACAAAAACCCCAAGATTGTCTGGCAGTGGTCTTATATGTGACTAGTTTTAGAGCACTTAATGTATTCTGGCATTAATAGCTGTACAAGTGTGTTGGCGGAAGCTGCTTCTCTACAACAAAAAGAAACACATGACAGAAATGTTCAAAAGAAGTGAGGAAAAAAGAAAAAAATGCATTGATGTGAAAAATGTATTCACGACTGACAAAACTGGTATTGTTGAGAGATTAGAATAATAGGTGAGAAAGAATGCAGAAAGGAGAAGAATCATCAGTACTGTATGTTTTCTTCAGCTAAAGAATCACATTAGGGAAGCTTTTAAAGTTTGGCAAGAATTTTCCAAAAACTTGGGCCCTTCATGGGAAAGAGCTGTCATAATATCAGAGAATGCACCAGTGGCCATGAGGTTGCAGTGGAATATTGTTGTAGCATGTGTAATCCATGAGTTCATACATAAGGATTTGCTAGAAAAGGATGTCAGAATACTTGAGTGCCTACTGGAGGTGTTATGGAGGTTCATCCTGTGATCGCGTCTTAGCTCTGCTAAATTACATAATGGAGACAGTGAAGTGTGATGGTCTTCTGTGACAAATTCTTCAAATAGGACTTGAAAAAAAAAAAAAAAGGGCTCCATAATTAAAAAAACAATATCTGAGTCAGTAGGGAATTGCAAATGTATATAGAGGCAACTATGTCAAATCAAACCAAACCTTGGTATGCTTTGGGATCCTGGGAGCTACCCTCAGTCTATAAAAATGAGGCTAGAAGTACCTGCCATATAAAATAAAGGCTATGAACAGCAGGAATGTGTTGAGAGGTAGCCATTGGATTGAGAGAGACTGTCACTCCAGGCAGTCCCATAACAGTTTCTGCAGGTTCCAGAAGGAAACAAGATAGGCGATCTGAATTAGCTGGACTGACTGAGGGATAGGCAACAGGCAGAGCAGTTTTAATTTGTTAAATTAATTATCCTAGTATAACCTTATAAATATGATGTCCGTGTTATGGGGACATCACAAAAAAATGAAAAGATCCACAAAGACACCATAAACATCGCTTTTAAGTTTATATATGAATATTTCTGGCATTCCAAATTACATATATGCTGGTGATTAATTGTTCTTATATTTGCATGGGAAGGTAAGACACAGCTAACTGTCCCCTCCAGAGTTTCTGTAGCAAGCTGCAGATTGTTGTGTGACTATTTATGTTGAACAACATTGTGTTAAAAGTCTGAGACCAAATGAAACTGATCTTGCCTTAGATTACTAAATGCTGCTGTGTGCATGAGACAGATGTGTATGCAACTGATGAAAGTATCATACCAGTCCAGCTTCTTTCAGGAAGGCTAAATTCCAACATAATAATGGCTTTTTATAAAAGCTTAATGTGATTTAGATGAGGCTGTCCAATAATTTGCAATACACTGATTATATTTTAAACAATGAAATTGGCCAGTCTTTCTTCAAATAAACTAATTTCATTCTTGCCCTCTATAGTCATTTCTGTAGAGCTTAGAAAATCAGCAATTGCACTGTGCTGTTAATTTCATTTATTTCTCTATATATTTTACATTATAAATATTAAAAAAGGGCAATTACCTGAAAAGTCAAAGTTAACTCATATTTGTTGAAAGGCTGTAATGACTTAAATTAACATCTTGTCCACAGCATTCCTCTTGAAATGAAAGCAGTTATAAAAGCATACTCATAAGCTTGCCTAGCCACTGTACAAATATTTTAGGAAATAAGATCTTTGCTCCAGGAAATATCAGTTTAACAGATACTGAGCCAGCAAAGACACCAAATCAAATGGAAGAGATAGTGAAGGCCATTAAGAGAAAGGATTAAGTTATTCATCTCTGAATGGCGTTTCCATTACAGTGAAACTACTTGGAATGAAATGGGGAAATAGCTTTCTCTAAAGAAAAAAATAGCTGCAGTGTGGTGGTGTCATTTGCTTAGGTTATTATGAGATGACTTTGATTTGGAGGAAGGGTGAAGAAGAGTTTGAAAGGAATTTTAATCAGTGTTAGCAGCAAAAAGGACTATGATTCATGCAGAAGAGCATACTCTGGGCAACAACAGGCACTTGCACAACCGGGCAGACTGTGAGTTAATTTCCCTGAGTGTTGCTTCTTTCTTCCTTTTCCCAGCTAGGCTGTGGATATATTGCTCAGTGTTTGCACAGTGCAACACGCAGCATCCCAAAGCCTTCCCCCTTGCTGGTCAGTGAGATTGGCAGTGCACTGCTCCACTCTGAACTGAGCAAGGGGAAAAGGAAAGAGCTCATGGAAATGCGAAGCAGGGCAGGCTGAGGGAGGCAACACCATTGCAAGGCTCCTGCTTTTGATCAAACTGCATTATCACTGGTGAGCTAAGCACAGAGCCTGCATTTGCGCAGGATGGTTTGAAGATTACTGGGAGAACCAAACACCAGTGAAGGGAACTTGATTGCAGCTGTGCCAGGGATCATGCAGTGGTTGGTGCTATGTTCTTTTCTCTTCCGTGAGTCATTGTAAAATAAACTAGTTTAACTTCAACTACTACAATGAGTTTTTCATAAAATTGAAGCAGGAAACAGTTTTGAAAAGACCTGGAAGCTTGAAAAAGGTGCACCCTGCACCTCTGCTGTTCTGAGGAAGAATGGTACCCTGTGGAGACAAAGGGAGGGATTACGTGGGAATGCCAGATTGCTTTTGAGAAACCTCAGTGTTCTTCTTGATATTGGGAAACATGATCTCATTGCTGTTTTCACTGTTTAGGAAAACTGTGAGGGCTTGCTTTTGGCTTACTTTTTTTTTAAGTTATTAGTGGTAGGTATCCAGTTACACAGAGAATAGAATTGTCTTTGATGTCCTTAGTACCTCTTGCAATTCCCTGGCTTTTGAAACAATCCTGTACCTTTACCTTATTCAAGTGTGCATACCTGTCAAACTGGTTGAGATAGGAATATATCAATTTCCCACTGGCAAGCAGGTATGCTGGTACCAAACAGGCACAGTAGTTTCAGAATTCCATGGGTTTTTCCATCTTTGAGACAGAGGTGTAATTTCTGTGGGGTTCTTTGTTGGTATTTTTTTTTCCTCCCCACCGATGGTAAGAGTGTCAGGAGAAACTCAGAAAATTACACAGTCTGGTTTGTTGCTTCTCTGTAGTACTTTAGAACCCTCCAATGCTGTGAAATTCTATTATGTTCAGAGACACAGCTGTCTTGAGCCAAATAAATTTTTTAAATTTTTATTTGTTTATTTATTTATTTATTTAAGAATAAATGGTGTAGATTGAGCATACCTGTCAAGTAAAGCAGTTGTCAGATCTTGCTGGCTGTGTGAGCAGGGTGGGAGAGCCAGGCCACAACAAACGTGACAGAGGTGGAGGAGAAGGGTGATAGATAATTGCTTTCTTGCTGCATGAATTGTAGAGGACAGAGAGAGACAGTGAATTTCAGACAGAATATTTGGTATTTTCAGCCTAGAAAAAAAAAACAGGAGGGGAAAAAAAAGTATCTAGGTCATAGTTCAAACATGCACCCTTGCCATCACAGAGCTTCTACGTGACCTTGTTCTGCAATTTAAGTAGAACTTGTGGGAAGCACTGGTTGCTTCCTTAGGACTTGGACCCAGAGTGTTTTGGTGGCTCACTGTTATCCTCATTATTATAGTATAAACTGTTGCATTTGAATGTTAATATTTTTTAACTTTTTTTTTTTTTTTTTTTTAATTTGTCTGCTAGCTTTCCTTCATACTTTGCTTTATCATCTGACTGACCAGTTCTACTAAGGTCACAATATTTTCATAAAATCTTGTGATTCAGTGCACCCCTAGTAAAAAACCAAAAGAAGCACTGAATAAAATGGTAAAATGAATGCAGTAACGTACATCCTTATTTGTAAATTCTGTGTACTACTATGAGTGATGTCAAACAGTAGTTTATCTATAAATATAGACATACTATTATTCAAGTCATCATACAAAATAACTTTCATTCCCATGGCTGTGCTACACTGCTCAGTCCCTTGGATTTTGTTTTCACTCTACAAGTCAGGATAATTTATTGCATATTCCAATTCTAAGGTTTTTTTTCTTTTTATTTTTTTGTGGGGGGGAAGCAAATGTCCTGCTTTGTAATACTATCTTTACAAATGTTAATCTAAAATTGTATTCCAAACGTTGCAGCAGGACAGACTCCTATGTGCCAGACATACAAAACTGTGCTTCAGTACTGTGTTCAGCATTTGCTTAGGGTATCAATAAGGTACTTCAACTGGTAACCAGTATTTGATCAAATTTTGTCACCTAGAGAATAAGTGTACACATCTAGTATATATTATGGGCACAAATACCATATTAATATTCATACTTTTGGGAAGGAATAGAACACCTCTTTATTTGCTCATTACTATATTAGACCAGCTTTATGATGGGTCTTCAAAACAGGCATCTCTATGTAGCGTGAGGAAGGTATCTTTCTCGAAGGTATCTTTCTTGAATACACAGCCTCGTTTATCTTCAGAGGGGGCAGGTAATGGTTGTATATACTATACTGGTGGACTTGGCTTAGGAAACTAAGGTAATGTAAGTTAAGTTATTTCAAAGGTGATGCCCACCTCACAATCTGCAGAAGCACCAAACTTCTCTCATCACAGTGCTAAAAGGTGACTTGTCAAGAATATAAGTATCTCTCTGCAGTGCAGGCAAAACCGTGATTGGAAGCAGAGAATGTTGAGCCCTGCTCCAGGGCCTTGCTGTCATCTTTCTTTAAATAGAGCTTCTGTTCCAGATCTTTGTTGCTTCTCAGTCGTTCTTGAAAAACGTGCGCATACCTGATCAAGCTGGATACCATTGTTTAGTCTCCAAGCATCAAGGCACTGTGTCTTTAATTTCTGTTATTGCTGAAAGGACAAGTCACTCCAGATTTCCCATCAAAAATATTTACCTTTAGTTCTATCTTGTTGCTCTGCAAGTCCAGTTTAACCAGCTGCTACTAAAGATGCATTAACGTTAAAACTGAAAATCTCTCCTTTTCCTTCCTATTGGTACGCTTGCCTGCTTTGGAAGTTCTCTGTACATTAGACTGACAGATTTCTGTTATATTTGCTCCCCTTTTCAAGCAAACTTAGGACTCCAACATTTTCATTTTCCAATATACATTACTTATGCATATATGCTGTAAATCTTTTTCGGTTCCTGTGTTCCTGCTGATCTTTAATCAGGTTGCTCTGATTTTTTTGCCATGTTGTGACACCATGACATAATATTAGATTATAGTGATGTAAGTCATACATAATAACATGAGTAAACCTGTAGCTTGTCTTAGCCAATGTACTCACATATTTAAACCCAAATATGATTTCTCTTCAGAAGGCTTCTTCAATTATTAAAACACTTATTGAATACTTCAATAAGAAAATGCAATTAACTTCTTAAAAATCAGACTTTTCAAAAGACTCACACCTTTATGAATCAGACATTTTGCACTCTCGAACAGTATATTAACAGATTAGGTTCTCGCTAGAAATGATTTAATAAGGTGGACTGGCAAGGAGTGAATCAGACAGCATTTTAAAAGTCTTAAATAAATAAGTATAGTGTTTCCTATGTCGCACCTTCTGTTTTGTTTTCTTCTTCTATCTCTACTCTATCCCAAGTTAAAATCTCCAGAACCACTGTAGCTCAGACAAATAGAATTTTAGTGACATCTCAAGACCAGGACTGGAGCAGGGCCTGAATGAATCCTGAGTTTGGATAACCGTTTCATGTCTTTCTCACAGAGTGTGCTCTGCTAATTAATCAAGCTTTGAATTGTGGCAAAAGCCACAAATAGGCATCAAAATACATGTGTATATGAAAAATAAGACAATGACAATTTAATAGTTAGGGGTTTGTTTCAAAGTTGTCATTTTCAGGTTTAGATATCAGAAAAAGCCTCTGTTACCTACCATATAGTCAAAATAGGTATTCTTAATCTTTCTAAGTTCTCTCAGACTAGATTTACATCGTACGGAGTCCTCTTGCACACCCTGAAAAAATAATCACTATATCTTTTTTTCTGGTGTAGGTTTTATCCATTTACAGCCATTCTGTGACAACTGTTATAAGTTCCCCAAGATTCATTCTCACATTTATTTTCATTTTTGCTTTGCTATCACTAACCATTTATACTGCCTGCCTTTCACTTTTTTCCAAGCAGTGTAAAATGTTAGTATCTTCATATCTTTTGTGTTGGGAAAACCTGGCAGATCACAGAAAAGCATATTAAAAGTGACACTCGCCCAAATATGTGTTGTGTGTGTACATATATGTATGTATAATATACATATTTAAATATATACCCAAATTTTAAAGCTAGGCAATCGTAACACCAAGAATACATATTTATTATGAGCATACATGACAAAAAGACTGGAAAGAAGGCACTGTGGAAAAAAACCCAACATAAAAAAATGCCCACAACAAAAATTGACCTTATTTAACATTGTTGGCAGGATTGCATGAGCCTGTGTGGAACATCATCCCTCTGAAAAGAGACAAGAGTTTCAGAAGCTGCGGAAGATGGCAAAACATTCCAAGTGGCAGGCAAGAGTAAAGCAAACCTCTCAACCTTGGAGGTCATTCAAGCTTTTGCATTTCCTTCTGTAGGAATAGTGTCACTTGCTACATAAATCTTGGGAAAGAGCTCCTGTAATGGTTAAATGGTCCATAAAATGAAGCTAGCAGTTTGGGGTTGAGACAGCTGATTTTTTTTTTTTTTTTTTTGTTCAGTGACTAAAAGGAGGAAAAAAAAAAGTAGGGCAGGTACTGTCTCACAAAAGCTTAAACCCCAAGTTTTTCCCCTTGGTGAAAAAAGGCAAATATGCCAGAATGATTCACTTTCTCTTAGAAAGTGATTCTGAATCTCCTGATTAAATGTAGCCAACTTTGAAAAGGCAAACTGACATTTTTGCAATTGTAAACCAGACTCTTTTAGTATATTAAATATTTCTTGGCTATAAAGATATGCTAAACTTGACTTGAATTCACAAGGGCAAACAGTTGAAACTTCTCTTGGTTTTGTTATAGTAATGCAGAATTATCAAGTTTCAGTTGCTGCTTTTCAAGGCAATAACATACCAGATATCAGTCAAAGAAGCTGGAAGCAACAGCGTCTGAAAAAGGCCATTTAAAAACTACCTGTTTGGCCAGCCTGCTGCTGTCATCGCAAATCCTCTGTTGCTTCAGTGAACTCCACTTGGATGACTGTGTGAACTCGTGTTGAAATATCCATTAAAATCAAGGGGGAGTCTGCAGAGGCTTGGGGAGTTCGCGAGTGTAGAATTACTGGTGCATTATTGACTAAACTACCTCTCTAAGGCAAGTATGGCTGAAAAATAGATTGGCCTCTGAAAGCACCAGATGCAAAAGGTCTCAATTCATGCTCTCACCTTATTAATTAGGAATGTAATCCAGAATGAGAGACAGCAGATAAAATAGAGTCATCATGGAAAGTTAAAATGTGTCGTGCTTCCTGTTAGTGTGAGCTAGTTCTATTTAGAACTTCATGTTTACTCTTAATTTCTGATGCAGCCTTTTTCTGTATTAAACAAGAAAAGCTGACCATGGGATGAAAATGGTTGATGCTCCTTAATATGAGGAAGATGATTGAAAGGATGAATTTTAATGCTGTAAAAATAACGCCAAAGTATTTGCTCTTCTGACAGGTGAGATGATGTTTTTATTCAGCGGCAAAAAGAGGGTGAGCAAATGGTTAATGTTAATGGGATGAGAAAGCTGTGTATCTAAGCAGAGGTCTGCACAAAATAGCTGCCTGCAGCCTTAACTGTTAATTAGCTCCAATACTGGTTCAGCAACCACAGCCGTGTTTCATGTGACCTCACTGGTGTGGCATCTGGGCAATTATCTTTGGGATAATGAACCCCTTCATCCATAGCAGAACAACAACATCTCACTTGGCTTGCAAAAGATCAGAGCCAATCTGCTGCTCATCAGGGTGCCTGCCATTGCCTTTGTATCACACCTTATTTCAAACCTAACCTTTCACATCCTACATTAATTGTTTTTACATTAAAAATTAATGAATCAATTTTAACAGCATTGGAGGGGGGGAGGGGAGGGGAGTAACAAGCACAAAGGATCATCCAAGAGGTAATTTGGATCTTAAATATTCCTGTCTGAGTTTT
Organism: Patagioenas fasciata; assembly: GCF_037038585.1. Taxonomy (NCBI): domain Eukaryota; kingdom Metazoa; phylum Chordata; class Aves; order Columbiformes; family Columbidae; genus Patagioenas; species Patagioenas fasciata. Next base: position 44,511,600 of record NC_092523.1, on the reverse strand, counting down.
GAAAAGAAAGAGAAACAATATTCCAGATCACTAGTTACAAATAATTGTAATCTATTTCATCTATGAAGAACTGTAATTAACAGAAAGTATAGTCCTCTTCCTCAACAGGACAGTTTTAGTGAAAATATTTCTAACTATTCACATCATGTACAAAAATTATAGAAACAGCCACCAAAAGACTGTACTATTTTACTTATCTTTATGTATTCCACACCATGGTGTAGAGCAACACTTTCGAAACATCTGACCCTTCACAGAGGTTTTTGTCTTATTTCAGTTTGTCCTTAAAGGGTAATGTGAAAACTTGCTTGATTCCACTGAAATAATTGAACGTGTCGTGGCTAAATTTCTGTAAGACTACTCTTTCATGTTTATTGATGAGCTAGGAAGCTTTTCCTCTTGCTTTGAAGAAGAGTACTTATGAAGATATGTTGCAATTTCACAAAGCATGGCAATCAGTGCAGGAACCTGACGTGAATTGCTAATGTTTTGAATTGCTTTGTTTCAATAAAGCATAAATAGAAAATACTTCAAGAAGCTCAAATTCTGTCTCCATTCAGTGGATTTTGCAGAATTTGTGTGACTTCACCTTTTATCCCCCACTTGCAGAGTACAGTTAGGCTTCTTCTGCAGACTTTGATTAAAATGAAAGACAGAAATGGTTTGATTTTCCTCATGGTTTGAAGTAAGGACATGTCTTTCAGCTAAGAGTAGCTATCTAGTTTCCTTGAAATGGCAGCTAGAAAGGTACCCATTGCCTAATACAAAGCAGCAACATCAAAATTTGTTCTGTTGTCCTCCTTTTTTATAAATAAGCTAATACTAATAAATCATCATGTTGTGAGACCTACAGAATGTATCTTTGGCTGTGAAAATTTCTTCCTTGTTTTTATTCACATGGCTATCTCAAATTTGCTTTAACATTCACTCAACTGTAACTCTCTACTTACGGTTTTCCATGTCTTTGAATTGTTAGTTTCATAACTCTCATTTTTGTTTCCTTTGGATCAAACTAATCAAACACAAGTAACTAATTTACATTGTAGCCTGCAGACTTTTAATTATCACACTGGGAAGGTGAGAAACTAAGAAATTAACAAGAATGAGATATTTGCTTAAGAAAGTCAGGAGGAGATTTTAATGTTTTTATATAGAAAATGCTAACTTTACCTGATCATCTTTCTGCATGGCTTAAAATTACTTTGAATTTCAGCTGTTCAACCTTTGTGTATGCAATAAGTTGAAAAACCTGTTATGGACTTTAAATTACACAAGTAATTCAAAGACAAGTTATTTACCCTCAAAAGTTACCTCTGACTGGAGTAATTCCACGACTCAACTTTCTGACTGGTTTGCATGGTGTGTTGTTCAGGACGACAGCAACGTTTTGGGAAACACTTATGTCACATTGGACTCCTGGTGCCTCTTCAGCTAGCACTGATGTTATCTGACTGATGACTCTTTCTCATCAGAACCTGTCTCCTTTTATTCTGGATACCTAGTGAATGCAGCTTCTGTTGCTGTGTTTTAATAGCCATTTCCCTACATTAATTATCATCTGTGCCATTCCTCTATTGATCCACTCCTGTGTTCTGTTTGCCCTTTCAAGTGCTGCCACAGCTTTGATGAAGGGAAAAATAAAAAAAAGTCTATTGTTACCTACAAACACTCTTGCTTTTCAGTGGATCGGCAATTTGGTATATACGCTCTTTTGCCATTAAAATCCCCCTTATGAATCTTCATGAGACATCACAAATGTGCAGAGTGCAAATACAATGGAGCCCAGTTCAATCAGCAAAGGTTAATGAAGACAGCCTATTAGTATCCTGCTGGGTTTGTTGCTGCATGTGTTGCAGTAATGCCGAGAGGCTTTGCTCTCACGGGAGCCGCAGTACTGCAAGGCAGGGCACACATCCTATGTAGACAGAGAAACAGGGAAGGCTTGTAAGTTCATAGACAAGGCTGACAAAAGAAGTGTAATTGAGAGGACTGACAAAAATAAATTTAAACAGCATGCAAGGAACATTCACAAGGGTCTTTATCTCCTACTTTGCTAAGGTGGTTATGGAACTGGATGAGTTATTAAGCACGTGGCTTGAAAAGGGAAGGAGAGGGAATTCTGTGACTCACAATAAACGTGGTCCAAAAGAATGTTTTGGGCTCTTTGGTGGGGTGCTTTGCACTGTGATTGTCTCTGTCAAACCAGTAATAATCTAACTTTGCAGAGGGAGACTAAAGATAGATGAAATTTCTTGTAAAAGCGAATGGGAGTGACTGGCTAAGGCTTATGCTCCATCTAAGGAGGGGCAAAAGTTGGATGCCTGAGTTGTAAAATGAATTCCCATTTCCAGCATCACACTTCATGTCAAAAGTATAATTTTTCCTTGCATTCTGTGTCATTATAAATCCAAGTGCAGTCTCATATGAAACAGGAAAATCCTTCAGCACAGTTGTTTACCAGGTTTATACTTTTTCTGAATTTTCTTCCTGCCTGCCTTCCTCCCTGTCCACCTTCCTCTCGGTTTTCCTTTCAATTTTGCTTGAAAAAGATTTTGTTGCATCATTCCTGGTGTTCTTTGCTCCTTTTGCAAAGAACCAGTATGTGGGATTTTTTTGTTTGGTTGTTTTTTTTAATTGAATAGAAATGTACTTAGCAATTGCTATATTTTTTTTCTTCCCTTTAATTTCTAGTTCTTAGCCTGTAAAACATAATTTACCTTTTTTTTTTTTCAATCTAGTTAGGTTACATCACATGTGTGGGTATAAATTGTAGAGCACGTCTGTTAGCCTAGTGATCATTTTAAATGATCTTGTGCTCTGATGGGATTGTAGAAAAAGAAAGGATGGCTGGTGCTAACAGGGAGACTTACAGAATGCTGATGCATGAAATGTGTTCCCAGCTCTGCTGCTTGCTTGTTCTGAGACTTTTGTGATACACTGTCATACTTCAGTGAAGTTTTCCAACCTGGGCTCTAAAAATTACTCTCTCCAGTCACCTACAGACAACATGCCAGTGCTGATTTTCAGAGCTGCTGAATGCACAGTTTCCTCACACTTTAGATAACTGCAGGCCTGCACCATCTCCAGAAAATCAGTTTGTTTCCTTTAATGCCAAGCTATGGATATTGACTCCTCATGTTGTGCATACGTTTGACTTCACAGGTCATCTGGTCATCCACCGTAATTATTTTAAAGTGTCTTGCTCTGATACATTTTCCTCCTGCGTTTTTTTTTTTTTCGCCCCAGAGCTCATGATTTTGCCTCAAGTCACTTAGATTATTATTAATGGTACATCTTATATTGATAGGTGAAAAAAAGACTTTTTAGATGAGTTAGGCTGACATACTCCCCTCCTTGTGTGATTGCCAGGGGAAAGTGCTCTTCTTTGCTGCCAGGCCAAATTTGATAGTTTGGAGGCAAGTTAAGTCATCTGAAGTTCGTTATGGCCCAGGGTCTAGCTGTTTTATGTATCAGTCTAGTAAGGGATGCTAGACACCACAGTACAGAAACTGCAGTTGCTCAGAATCTTCCAGTTGCTGCAGGCAGGCAAAAACCTGCTTTTGATTCTAGAGGTTGGTTGTGATCTGGAAGAAGGCTGTTTTGGGACTGAAGTTGTTTCTGAGGGGTGAGCTAGAGAGTAAGTTGCTTCCTGATAGCAAATGATATCCATATCATCAGTCAGAGGCTTTCCAGATTCTCTGTCCTGGTTTTGAACGGCAGCAACAGGACCAGCCTGTCTCTTTTTGGATCTGACCGGCAGCTGGTGCTATTTTAAACAAGTTATTTTTTTCTCTGAGTGCTGACATATGCAGAGTGAAGTATTAGCATTTTATAACATTTTAAAGTGTTGCCAAGTCAGGAGCTCCAACCTCACAAGACAAACACCCAAATTATGAAGTGCAAGTATTAAGTTTGTTAAATGTGCATTGTTATTGAAACTTGAAGAGTCCTGGTTTCCAGGCCCCGATAAGATAAGAAGGGCTAGGAAAACACTGCTGAAAACCACAAAGAAAAATCAGAGGTTCTTTAGTAGCTAATCCCCTTCAGCTAGAGTAGAGAGCAATAAAAATGTCAATTTTAACATGACCTCGTGACTCTGAAGATATCTTATCTTGCTGCAGGAGAGGGCTGTTTTCAGGATATCTTTTTTTTATTATGGTGCCAATATTCTGGAGTCTAAAGATATTGTTCTCACGTTATAGCCGCCTCCTGCCAAGCTATGTAAAATGGACAGTTGATGCCACATGGCTTAAATGTGGGACAGTAGCAAATGCTTTTGCAGAATGATTGATAGGAAAGAATGCCTTCTCCCTCTTGAGACATTCCTTGAAGTTATAGAAGAGCCAAGAGGAACAGTTTGAGAAATGTGTTTAATCTAGCAAAAAGTCCTGTAATTTGCATTATCACTTTCTATGACATAGCATGACAAATAAGATTTTAAATGCTTACGGCTATGCATGCTTTAACATGAGATTAGTGTTACTGTCTTGTTACATATTCTAGTTGTATCAGGATCTGCTTAAAAAGCATATTAAAAACAATATAAGCCATTCATGTAAATATTTCTCTTTCCTGTGAATGACTTTAAGCATAGAAAGAGAGCATATTTGAGAAGTAAAAGACACATTTATAAAGAAATTACTCAAGTCAATGGTTTGTGAAGGATGTTAACATAAGTTAATGACATCTGGAAAGCAATGATTAGATGAAGATGGAGAAAATAAAAATTGGTGTGGCATAACTTTATTAGATGCTATTTATCCATGACTAGAAGTCTAAGCTGTATCTTGAGTTTACTGAAAAGTGACCTTCACTTAAATTTCAAGTAAGTGAACATTGACTGAATATTGTAAAATTCAGTAAACCATTTTCTGCTTAAGAAGTCGCATGCAACTTCAGGAGCCTACCAGGCTTGAAAGTTGCTCTCTTTTGAGGCAGGTTGCAGCTGTGTGGAACAATAAATGTAATGATAGCTATAGTTTTCCTGATTAGTTCCTTCTGTATCCTATTCTTCAATCCTTGGTGTCAAAGAAGGTTGAGTAGTTTTTCGCTGCTCTCTTTCCCTGCATTGGAGATCTGCAATTCTTTAGTTTTTGTGACACATCAACATGTAGAAGTTTAAGAACTTGTCTTTCCCTGCCTTGACTACTGAATAACTCCTGTCCAGCTGATGCATTTCAAACCACAGGGGTTTTTTTGTCTATGTGGAGTGTTGATCTTTGCTGAACATTGTTAGTTAGGTCTGATAGCATTTACAGTATAGTCAAGTTCTAGCAAAAGATCACCAGGTTTTACACATAATTTCTGTTTGTTTGCAGAGACCAGACAGACTCAGACTTGTGGCTGTGTAACACACTGCTGGATGGTTCTTGTATGACCTTGTGTTCTTTAGTCAAGAATTTCAAATTAATACTTTAAAAAACAACTATAACATATCCACACAGTTCCTATACATTTAATAGGCTGTAATACAAAATAAGGCATGTAAGAACATGAATTATTATGCCTGTGGGAACCATAACTTTGTATTTCCTCACTGTTGAGTGTTAAAATGAGTTTTAAATTCCTAGTCATACTAGCATTAATATAGTTTCGTGCCACCATCCATTTCACTTGTTGGTTTTTTTTTTTTTTTAGAGGAAATAAAGAAAATTCTTAGGATCAACTGATTCTTGCTCTACCTGTGTTAACAAATCCAGGTCATACTTTAGATAAAATAACCCTCAGTGTTTTGCTTAGTTTGCATAGTGGGAATAAAGGAGGAAGTGAGAAAGCTATTCAGCTGTGGGTGCTTTTTAGACAGTGGGTAATGCAGAAACTTCTAAATAAAACAAATAATGCTTGCAGGCAGAAAACTTGGAAAAAGTGAGTTTAACTAGAGCACTGCTGCTTCTGTTTAGCACAGAGGGGATTTCATGGTGCTATATCAACAATTTAAAGGTTAATGCAGATCTGACAATAAGGGGTTGTTTCAAACTTAGCATTATTTCCTTTCTGTGAATATATTAGTGGCAATTCTGAACAGTGATCGTGTCAGCAGTGAGGAAGCTGTGTTATTCTCAAAGGCTTAATCTGAAATATATTTAAAATTAAGACATCTGATGAGAAGATGATGGGCCTGGACTAGAATATTGATTCTGAAAGAGTCTCAAGTTTTGATCTTGATACTGACGAACATGTTTCCTTGTTTACTCCCTTGAGTTAAAATGAAAAAAAATTATATTTGACACCATGATGATGGGGGCAATATCTTCTGCTTTCACGAAGCCCTTAACGGTCTCTAAACCAGTAGTGTAGGGATACAAAAGGGAGACCTAAAGAATAAGCTGTTACTACCTGACCCATTTCCATTCTAAAAGACTGGTGGGGGCAGCTGTAGGTTTCCCCATTGAAATTATCATCCTGGCACTGCACCAAAGATGTGTAAAAATACTCAGCATTGTTAATAATTCTAAGGGCTTGCATATTTCCTTTCTTTCTCCCTCTCCTGCCCCCTCTTTTGTACATTATGCTACTCATTTCAAGGTAGAAAGATTACATTTTATTTTCTCCTGTAGATATTTATATTTGGCCATCTTAATCACAAATGGTCACAGCAGTTAGAGGCAGGAATCCTAGCCTAAAATCAGATATTATGTCCCTAGTTCAGAATATTTTTCATATGGATGGAGAATTGTAGCTACAGAAAGATAATGCAATGCAGAGTACTCTGTGGTAGTATTTTGCATGTTGAATAATAGGTCCAGTAATTTTGGTAACCATTTATTCTGTTAAGTCCATTTCAGTTTATTGCATCTTCCCGATTTTGCTGCTTCTAGCGCTTGTGCTTACTGAACTAGTGCAGAATTGACAAAATATCTATCATTCAAGTGGCTGATAATCACATTTGTTAGGATCTATGATCATACAGTGCAGACACACAATTACACAGGAGATAATACCTTCATTCTATGTACTTTCATTTTATGATGGAGTTACTGTTGCCTCTTCACTAGTTAACATCAAGCTCCATTTTTCACCTCAATTTTATCTATTAGTTTTGTGCAACTAAAGCAGCTTATCTTACCTAGGTTCACAGCACTTCTTGCTGTGTATAAAATACAATGTTTTTGTTAATTTTAGTTCAACTCTTAGCTTTCCTTAAAATCTAGAAACTCAGGAACCAATGTAATTAGTCCTGTCTTCTTGTTGTTGTTGTTGTTGTTCTTCTTTTTCTATAACACTTCAGAGTTTTGTATCTGATGAAAAACTGAATGCACAGGTGTCAGTCTAATTTCTTAAGAAATGAGGTTTATGTGCTGTGCAACTGTCAAGTCTGTGACTAATATTTTTTGAACTCAATGCCTGGCTTCAGCCATATTGACAGAGTGTAGAGGTCTCAAAGGTATGAAAGGTCTACAGGCTTCTCTAAGTTGGCAGCTGTATAGAAGAGGGAGATCCAAACCAGTGTCAATGACATGGTGTCAGTGGTGGCAGCCAGCTGGCTGTGTGGGACAGGCCATGCTCTGAACTAGCCCTGGCAGCCAGTGCCTGGGAAAGAGGCAGGAGACTGAGGGGGTAAAGGAGGAGAAGGGCTTAGAGGTTGGCACCACATACAGATCATAGAATCAGAGTTGTTCTGGTTGGGAAAAAACCTTTAAGATCATTGAGTCCAACAATAAACCTAACATTGCCAACTCTACCTCTAAACCATGTCCCCAGGAACCTCATTTACACATCTTTTAAACACATCCAGGGATGGTGACTCCACCACTTCCCTGGGCAACCAGTGCTTGATCACCCTTTCTGTGAAAAATTTTGTCCTGATATCCAATCTAAACCTCCTCTGGTGCAATTCGAGGCCATTTCCTCTTGTTCAATCACTAGTTATTTAGGAAAAGAGACCAACACTACAACCTCCTTTACCATGCAGAACTGGATGTCTTTAGTTTTGCTGCCTGTCGAACAGCTTGTTATGAAGATTATGTGGTAGTGTAAAATGTAGAGAAATGTAATCTAGTTGTTCAGAAATGTTTACTTCTTGTAAGATTTTTTTTTTAGTATATTTGACTTTTAAAACTGTTTATAAAACCCTATCGCTAGTTTCTTACTTTTTGGTAGTCACAGTAGTTAAAACAAAACAAAACAAACCACCAAACCCAAAGACATTTAAAAGCTGTTTCTAGTTGCACTTTAATGTCCTTTTCATAGGGACTTTAAATTATTTTATTTACTATTATTCTGTCTTAGATTAGGCTCAACTAAAGGGTAGAATTGCAATACATATGGTAATGTGATCTCATGAAAACTGATATTTGGACTCAGCCTAAATCTCCAACAGTTACTAGGGACAATTGTGTAAAAGTTGTGCTGGTTTGTGTGTGTATATTTATAGCTGGATGAGCGATTCAGAGCTGGGTGAGTGATTACAGCAGTAAAATTATATGAGAGATAAAGCTACATTTAAATAAACTTATTATTGAACTAGATGAGAAGTAATAACCCAGAATTTCTAGTATGGAAATTTCTGTGGGAAATTATTATAGATATAAGAAACTGATAACGTCATAGTTTTCCATTTGTCTACAACAAGGTTTTACCTGTATTTCTGATATTACGTATAATTTTAAACTCAAGTGTTCAGAGAATAGATGCAGGTCAAGTGTTCAATTAAAATTAGTGTTGATAGAATACTTAAACTTAATTCCTTTTAAAGAGAACTACTTGACTTTTCAGGTACTGTGCTTTTTAGGTTATGAAATAATCTCTGAATTCTCCATTTGTAGGAAAAGTTTGGGTTTTAATCCAGATGAGGGCCAGCAATGAGGTGAGTCTTCCAAGAGAATGTGGATTTCACGCAACCGTGAGTTCTGGACTAACTGATAGAAAATTAAAGATTATATTTGTTCTGAATTTAGTAGTCAGAATGACAGTAAGTGCTCACTGACAATTGTGGAGCTGGCATGTACCTTGAATCTAATTGCTTGCAGGCATTTTTTATTTTTTGAAAATAGCATTTTCAAACTAATAGAAATTACTTTGGCGGGGATTTAGCCAGTAATGTTTTCAAAGGAGTAAAAAGGAATATATTTGGAGAAATAGGAATCTTTCATTTTAGCATTTTCAGAGAAAGAGTTCTTCCTTTTTCATCAATATGCAGCTACTCAGAAGAATGTGGAAAATAATAATAAAAATATAGAGTGGTAGACAAAATAAACTTGTCTCTCTTTTCTCTCAGTGAATTATCAGAATGTAGCAATCTTCTGAAGGTGAAGGTAATTAAAAAAATTGTTTGATATTCAGTTGACGTAGCTAAGAAAATATAAATACACTAAAGCCTTTACCTATCTGGTTCTAATGCAGTCACTGTTATTCCATGTTCTGCTTAAGTCCTATATTAATATTCATCACATATTCTCACTCCTGGGAGTTTTCTGACCATTTTCAGTTATCACATGAGTATGTAGCAACATTCTGTGGAAAGAGAAATTGGGAGGATGATGAGAGATGAATATAACTTGGGGTGATGATTAAAATAATGCATGTCTCAGAGCATGACCTCTCTTTTTCCTGTTCTTTGTGGTTTGTTGGGACACTCCTTGTTGCTGGTGATAATACTGCTCGCTGGTAAAGTGAGCATGTTCTTAAAATGTATAAGAACATGCTTGAAAAATTCAAAGCACTAGGGAAAGACCTAGACGGTAAGCCAGTGAACTATGTTACACAGGATGGTTTGTGTACTCTGATTGTGCCTCCTCCTGAATATCTCTGTAATAACTGTCTTTTGTGAAGATCCCCAAAAAGTCAGAATGAAAGGAGAATGAGATTTGATAATTTAGCTGGCTTATCTGATCAATAATTTCACTACTAAATATGGTATGTATATTCAGTCAGATTTAGAAAACATATTCGATGACATGAGAATGGAAAATCTACTGTTGAGACAGTTTATGAGTTTTTCTTTCCTTTTCCCTTTCCTTTTCTCTTTCTTTCTCTTTCTCTTCCCCTTCCCCTTCCTCTTTCCCTTCTCCTTTTCCTCTCCTCCCATTTATGTGTTCCTGTGTCTCTTCTGCGTGGTTGTTGTTTGTTTGTTTGCTTACTTGTTTGATCTGAATTAACGTATTTCAAAGCAACTCCTTCTTCTCATCCCATAGAATCATGACTTGAAGATAGCTGATGTCGCCATTAGGTTTGGTGTTACAGAGCGACAGAAAGGGAGGCATAACATTTACCTGGATCTTTTTAGACTCCAGGACATTTGCAGGTGTAGATAACACCGAGGAAAGATACAACACTCTCTGATACAAGCTCTACTGGCTTATATATAGTTTATATTTGTTGTACAGCATTTGTTCAGGAATGATTTCACATTCTTAAAAAAAATAGGCACAGCACAGAATCAGATTAATCCTCACAGGTCCGATAAAGTAATTAGATTAGGTGAATGTTCAGTAATGTTCTTCAAATGTTTACCTTCTTTCAGGAATATTTGCAGAAGTGGAAGTAAAAATTGTTATCTGTGTAAGAGATAAGTGGGCCAAGATCAGTGAAGAGCTATAGAAAGTTAAATTAAAGAACCGACAAAATAGTATAATAGAAAGGGAACATCCACAAAAAAAACCCCTCTCTGACTGTGAGTGAGGTATGTTATAACTTAAACTTGACTTCAGGCGACTGTCATTTCAGAGCAAGGTCTGATACTATAAAGAGTGAAAAACCAGCAGCATCGCAGATTAAAGTAACAGGCTACACAGGAAATAATTTACCAGGCACAGGAAAACATATTGCTAATATTACCCCAAAGACAATATTATTCAGTGTTAGAAAGAAGCCCCTATCTGTTGAATGTCCCCAAAGTGTAGAAAGGTTGTAACATGGAGCTGAAATTTGACATTTAAGAACAGCGTCACACATTACCCTATGGAAATGAATGAAAAAAAAGTCAGAACTATGGCACATATTTTACTCTGGCTTCAAAGTTTTCCATGAAAGGTATCAGGATTTGTTTTATTGGGGTGCTTACTTACTTGGTGATCAAAGAAGCAGAATACATCTCTACAGGAATAAAGTGATGCAAATAAAATGTGGCTTATGCATACATTAATCATTAGTTACTACCAGTGGAGAACATGAGCGCAACATTAGACCACAGAAAGGATGGTCCAGGTAACTATTCATTCTTTGGGACACAGAATCATAAAACCATAGAATGTCCTGAGTTGGAAGTAACCCATGAGAATAATTGAGTCCAAATCCTGTTCCTGCATGTGCGAACCCCACAGTTCACACCATGTGTCTGAGGGTGTTGTTCAGTCTCTTCTTGAACACTGTCAGGCTTGGGGCCTTGACTGCCTCCCTGGGGAGCCTGTTCCAGTGCTCCACCACCCTCCGGGGGAAGAACATTTTCCTAATGTCCAACCTAAACCCACCCTGGCACATGTTCCTGCCGTTCGTTGGGGTTTTGTCATTGGTTGCCAGAGGAAACAGGTCAGTGCCTCCCCTTGTGAGGAAGCTGTAGCTGCCATGAGGTCTCTCCTCAGTCTCCTCCAGGCTGAACGATTTATTCCAGTGACTTTTGTCTCTCCTCGCATTGCTTCCCCTCTAAACACTTCACATATTAGAAGCTGGCTATCTTTTCAAGTTATTCTGAACATTAATGAGCAACAAAATGGGTACATTTTTATTTACTGGGAGCCAAATGAATGTTGAGGTGAGCTGCAAATACACTTAGGATGCAGAGACTTTTAACTGGGTTATAAAAAGGGAACTTTTCAAATTTGCAGTCAGAAAGAAGATACAGGCCCCTCAAAAATATCAAGTTGTTTAAGAATTCGGTGTCTCTTCAGTGTTTTCGTAATTGGAACTAACAGAAACATAGTCTACTGTTCAGTAATCACAGGTGACAACTAGACCTTGTGGGAGTTAATAGGGATTCTGCCATCAGCATCAAAGGAGACAGGATTTGCATATTAATTTCTGAATGTGTGTGCATTATTTTAATGAATAGCTAGAGTGAAACACTCTGCCTATATCCATAAATCTACATTTCATGCTTCTACATACAAAATAGGTATGAAATTGTATTTACTATACTCTGGGGCCTATAGTCTTGGATATGAAAAAATTGAGTCCTAAATATGTCTACTGAGAAATATATAGATTCCCTGAGAAAATCCTTAGATGCAAAAATTTACTGCTAGGTATATGCAGTATGTATGCATATCATTTGCAATGACACAATAAAGAACGTTATAGATTTTTCAGAGGAGTACTGTGATATCAAGTTTAAAAGGTGCTCGAGGAATATATACTACCCATGAAAACTGTAGGGAAGAAAAAGTAAATGGTATCTCTATGTATTAGAAGAGTGGTGTTAAGGGCATCAAACCTGATGCAGGTTTAAACTACCTGCACTAATGTCAACATTTTACATTGTATATAATACAGCACCATTTTTAGGAACAATGAATAACCCAATGAAGATTTTTGAAGTTTTCCTGTAAGGGCATGAATTCTGAGAGAACAGGAATCACGAAATTTTTTTTTTGCTAAGCAGCAGAGGTGGATGACCATTCATAGGTTTAAATTACATGATTTTGCTGTGTGTTCCCTTTTTGTTCATTTTCCATGTACTTTTATGTGATTGAGTTCCATTGAAATGACAAATTGCAAAAAGCAAGTTCTAAAGTCATGTGTGTGACTATGAAAGGAAAATGGATTTTAAATTTACATGCATAAAGCAATTTCATCAGCAGTCTTTGCACATTCATCTACTCAGGAAACAGGTCTAATGGTGATGTTCATTTGTGTCTACTCACAATGAATTAAGTGCACAATAACTTGTTAGCTCTTTAAGATTACCCTGAGTACTAAGGCATTTCTCAGAACATTTTAACAGTTGTGTTCCTGTGTTGAGTGATTGCAAAGATCTTGTCATTTGGTACAAAATCAGTAACCAGGTAAGCTGGAGAACATTTTACTCTAACTTTTTTGTAGATTTTATTTTCACTGACCTTTAAAAATACTTTTATTATTCTGTGTATTGTTCTGCTGCTCTCTCCCAGCTTTTCTCAACAACCCATCCCAAAATCACTTGATACTATCTAAAAGAATACATTTTCTGCCTAAGGGGATAAAAATTAAAAACTATATGAACTTTCTCAGAATAGCTGGTATAAAAGTTGTTTTCAAAGTATAAAATTGTACAACAGTTCTACAAACCCTTTGGAACCTATGCATAGTGATGTTGATTTGCAGTATTCATATACCTTTCATGTGAATCTGATGAACGGAATTTAATTCCAACTTCTTATATTTAAAGGACTTGATCAGATCAGGTTGACTTGTTTTTATTGGATCAGGACCAGACAGAGGGAAATTCTTATTTTTGGGTAATCTCTTACTACTCCTTTTTGAAATGAACTTCATCTCCTCTTATGTTATGCTCTCTGGAACTTTGTTCAGGCTGTTTTTTAAAAGCTGGAGTGATGTGATGTGGTTTCCAGTGAGAACCTATAAGATCTTTTACAAAAAGCCTCTTCTGCTACTGATGGGGGGGTAGGGTGGGTTGGGATATGAAGTAAGGAATGTCTTTAATCAGAAGTTTTAGGATTCAATATAAGTTCTAATGACTACATCATTTTATTTCTCAATGAAAGCTGAAACAATGTTGTTATTTACATGTTGAGATATAAAAAAAAAAAAAGAAACTGGCTTGGTACAGAAAGTGTTTCTTCCATTAATTGATTTACAGTTCTCTCTGTGACACTGAAATCCAAAGTTAAGCTTATAAGCAATCTGATCTAAATATTAAAATATGCTCTCTTCCATGTGCCAGATGATAATGAGCAGTCTACAGTGACACAAGTATTTCCCTGTGCTGGTTTGACTTAATCGAGATAATTTTCCATGCAGTTAGTCAATTTTCTTCTTAGTAGCTGGCATGGTGTTTTCTTTTGGATTTAGTTTGAGAATAAGATAGCACCCATGTTTTCTTCCAGTAGCTTTCTAGTGTTTTTTCTTCCAGTAGCTTTCTAGTGTTTGGGATTCAATACGAAAAGAATGTAATTGCTCACTGATATCTTGGTTGTCAAAGGCAGCCAAGTGGTATGCTACAACTGACATTGCTAATGCATTTTTCTCCATTCCTGTAGCAGCAGAGTGCAGGCTGCAGTTTGCTTTCACCTGGAGGGGCATCCAGTATACATGGAATCGCTTGCCCCAGGGGTGGAAACACAGTCCTACCATCTGCCATGGACTGATGCAAACCACGCTGGAGCAACGTGAAGCTCCAGAACACTTGCAATATATTGATGACATCATTGTATGGGGCGACACAGCGAAAGAAGTCTTCGAAAAGGTGAGAGAATAATTCATATTCTTTTGGATGCTGGTTTTGCCATAAAACGAAGCAAGGTCAAGGGACCTGCACGAGAGATCCAGTTTTTAGGAATAAAATGGCAAGATGGCCGTCGTCAGATCCCAATGGATGTGATCAACAAAATTGCAGCAATGTCTCCACCTACTAATAAAAAGGAGACACAGACTTTCTTTGGCGTTGTAGGTTTTTGGAGAATGCATATTCCTGACTACAGCCACATTGTGAGCCCTCTCTATCGAGTGACTCGTAAAAAGAACCAATTTGAGTGGGGCCCAGAACAACGACAAACCTTTGAACAAATTAAGCGTGAGATAACTCATGCGGTGGCCCTTGGACCAGTCCGAACTGGACTAGATGTTAAAAATGTGCTCTACACTGCAGCCGGAGATAGTGGACTTACCTGGAGCCTCTGGCAGAAAGCACCAGGAGAAACCCGAGATGGACCCTTAGGTTTTTGGAGTCGAGGATACAAAGGATCTGAGGCCAACTATACTCCAACTGAAAAGGAGATACTAGCAGCATATGAAGGAGTTGGAACTGCTTCAGAAGTGATCGGCACTGAAGCACAGCTCCTCCTGGCACCTTGACTGCCGGTGCTGAGCTGGATGTTCAAAGGGACGGTTCCCTCTCCACATCATGCAACCGAAGTTACATGGAGTAAATGAATTGCACTGATCACACAACGAGCTCGAATTGGAAGTCCCAACCGTCCAGGGATATTAGAAGTTATTACAGACTGGCCAGAAAGCAAAGACTTTGGGATGTCTCCAGATGAGGAGGAAGTAAAACGTGCTGAAGAAGCACCACCATATAATACGCTTTCAGAGACTGATAAGCAGTATGCACTGTTCACAGATGGATCCTGTCGTCTTGTAGGAAAACATCGAAGGTGGAAAGCTGCTGTGTGGAGTCCCACACGACAAGTTACAGAAGCCACTGAAGGGCAAAGTGAATCCAGTCAGTTTGCAGAAGTGAAAGCCATCCAGCTGGCTTTGGACATTGCTGAACGAGAGAAGTGGCCAATACTTTATCTCTATACTGACTCATGGATGGTAGCAAATGCCTTGTGGGGGTGGCTACAGCAATGGAAGAAAAGCAACTGGCAACGCAGAGGTAAACCCATTTGGGCTGCCACACTGTGGCAAGACATTGCTGCTCAGCTAGAGAGGCTGCCTGTGAAAGTTCGTCATGTAGATGCTCATGTGCCTAAAAGTCGAGCCACCGAGGAACATCTAAACAACCAACAAGCAGATCAAGCTGAGGTGGACTTGGACTGGCAACATAAAGGTGAACTTTTCCTAGCTCGGTGGGCCCATGATGCTTCAGGGCATCAAGGTAGAGATGCAACATACAAATGGGCTCGTGATCGAGGGGTGGATTTAACTATGGACACTATTTCACAGGTTATTCATGAATGTGAAACTTGCGCCGAAATCAAACAAGCAAAACGGTTAAAACCTGTATGGTATGGGGGGCGATGGTTAAAGTATAAGTATGGAGAAGCTTGGCAGATTGATTATATTACACTTCCACAAACACGTCAAGGTAAGCGTTATGTACTTACAATGGTGGAAGCAACCACTGGATGGTTGGAAACATATGCCGTACCTCATGCTACAGCCCGAAATACTATCTTGGGCCTTGAGAAGCAAGTCCTTTGGCGGCACGGTACGCCAGAAAGAATTGAATCAGTCAATGGTACTCATTTCAAAAACAGTATTATAGACAATTGGGCCAAAGAACATGGTATTGAGTGGGTATGTCATATTCCATATCATGCACCAGCCTCTGGGAAAATTGAAAGGTACAATGGTTTGTTAAAAACTACACTAAAGGCACTTGGTGGTGGAACCTTTAAAAACTGGGATTCACATTTAGCAAAAGCCACTTGGTTGGTCAACACTAGGGGATCAACCAATCGAGCCGGGCCTGCCCAATCAGAAATTCTACGGACTGCAGAAGGAGATAAAGTCCCTGTAGTACACAGGAAAAATATGTTAGGAAAGGCAGTCTGGGTTACTCCTGCCTCAGGCAAAGGCAAACCTATTCGTGGGATTGTTTTTGCCCAGGGACTTGGCAGCACCTGGTGGGTGATGCTTAAGGATGGAGAAGTTCGGTGTGTACCTCAAGGGGATTTGATTTTAGGTGAAAATATGCAATGCTGAACTGTATGATGTGAATTGCCGCACTAGCAATGTTTAATAAGTGTCTTTCAGATCAAGACAATGATGATGAAACTAGAGCTAGCTTCTTCGAGTGGCACCTGACACCTTCTTTGAAGTTGGTGTCCTTAACCCACCAACAGTGGTCATGAGATGCACTTGTACCATTTTTCCTGCCCTGGGAGACTGTTGTGACAAGATGAACTTAATGAACTTTTCAAAGGATGGTCCACTGATTAATTACTCCTGTGTATATATGTACATATGTATGTATATATATATAGTAGTAGTGATTAATTAGATTGTATTGATAAGGTTTAAGTATTCGGTGAATGTCATATTATAAGGGGTGGAATGTCCTGGTTTTGTTAAAAACAAGTTTCTCTTTTAGTGAATTTGCCTGTCAGCTAAAGCCTTCATGTTAGCTGCATTTTCCTGGAGAACCCAACACATGTTTTGCTTAAACCTAGCAATGGAATGCAAACTTATTGATAAGCACGGATGGACATCTCGCGAGAGGGGCAACGAGAAAACTGATGATCGAGACACTGACCAACCGTGTATAACATTCCATTCACGTGAATACTTCATATAAAAGTGGGAGATCACGAGGATCTCCTCCCTTTTTTCCGTCCCTTCTGCTTATGGCTGACATTAGGAGAGGACCTTGCTGGTCGTCCCTGTGAACGGAGGCCTAGTGAGAGACTGAATCCAGCTCCGGTTGGCTACAGAGTCTAATCCAGGACTTCGAGTGCTGGGTCTGCAGTTGCTGAGACTTACAAGATTGGTTTTGTATATTTTGTATTATTTTCTCTATTCTTATTAGTAGCATTAGTAAAACATCTTTAACTTTTCCAACTCTCTTCTCTCTGTCCTTCTTTCCCTCCCGATCACCTGTCCTGAGTGGGAAGGGGGGAGAGGGAGGGGCAAAAGGGGGAAGTGGGGGGGAGAGGAGGTTAACAATATATCTGCCAGGGTTTGATTGTCACCCCACAATCTTAACCCTTGACAACTATTTACATACCATATTTTTTTCTTTACTAGTAAGTTACAGGTAAGGTAGGACATAAAAAAATGTCACCAACAGTTAAAAAAAAACCACCTTAAGAATAACTTCTTATTACAAGGCATGTGAAGCATGTATTACCCATCTCCAAATGCATAATATTGCTTTTTGCAACACCCCTTACCAAGCTTTTTGTGAACTTCAGTCCTTCGGTAAAGCTTATGCTTTCTTCAGAAATTCAGAATTTTTCTGGAACAATTGATTGGCTCAGGACTGAAATAAATATGTGAAATCAGATATTTGGGACTTATTGTGTACCACTGTGTGAATTGCCTTTTGATTTTTCTCTTTACTATGCTGTTTTTTAAGATGAGAGTTACATTTATGGACAAAAAAAGTACTTATCAGTGCATTGTTATGATAGCCCTGCATATGAAATATTATAAACATTGTCCTATCTAAGAACAGTAATTCTAATTTCAAGAATTTCTGATTAAAAATGTTAATATGCTGTGAAGGAGTTATGTTAGTCTGTAGTCACTGTAAACATTAAGTTCTCAGGCTTTTTTTCCTTCCATGTCTTTTTATGATCTTGGTTACAAATGCAAGGCCTGCGATAAAATCTCGTCTAATAAAGCAAGGTCTTAATCATCAAACTACACATATCACTTTGGTTCAGGCACTAAACTCTGTACAAATGTAAGAAAATAAATGCAAAAAATAATAATTTGGTAGGTTCAGTGAAAAAAAAAAAAGAAGTCTTCAAGGACCTAATAGGGGGTTAGAGTGAAGAGAGAACCAGGCTCTTCTCTAATGTAAGCAGAGAAAGGTTGAGAACCAACAGACAAAAGATTCAGTACAGGAAATTCTTATTAGATATAAGGAAATGAAGGTGGTCAAACATTGAATATGGTTGTCCCAAGAGGTGGTGGAATTTCCATCTTTGGAGTTATTCTGAATTCAGCTGGACAAGGTCCTGAGTGACCTAATTTGACTTTGGAGTTGACCGTACTTTGTGTGTGTGTTTGTAAATTGGATTACATGACCTCCAAATATCCCTTCCAGCTTAAATTATTCTACAATTATTTGATACAACTGAAGTGGGAAATTCGTAGCAAAGTGGTAATGCCAGAAGATTTTAAATTTAGATTGCAATAATGAATATCCATAAAGAGGCACCTGAATGCCAGATGTCCTACAGGATTCCAGTGGGATAGTTTGCAAAGCAACAGTCATCACATTTTGAATAAGCATTGGAGAAAGAATGGATATTTACTTTGGAATTTTTCCAGTGGGAGAAAAAGTAAAATCTGATTCCAGAAATCAGAGACTAATATAATGCTTCAATTCTGTGTAACCAAGTGCATGTAACCTGAGTGAGCTTGGCCAAAGACAAATAACATTTTTAAGCTGATACATACTTACAGGGTCTGCAAGTAAATAAATCCACCACAAAATTATGTGAAGTCTGTTTGAGTGCCCTTCTGGAAAGCAATCCAATTTTACTAACACCAGTTCTCTCTGCTGTGGATGATCCATGCAAGAAGAAAAATCTTGGATGTAAAAGTGAGTCTGAAAGCTCCTTAAAAAAATGTTGATTTTTCTCAGAGCTGAAACTGAGTTTATACATCTGCTAGCTCAATGGAATCTGTAGGGGATTTAAAAAAATCTTTAAATTATTGTATGATACATATTACCAGTCTGAATAATGGCAATATCTGTTTCTGTCCACTGTACATCTTTCCCTCACACTGTTTCCTCCTTTTGACCACAGAATACTTCTTTTTCCTTATCCACCCCATCAAGCTTTGTCTGTCAGCCAGATAGGAATTTCAGCTGTCATTGTGGACTTATTTTATGTCATTGTGGAGTTATTATTCCATTTTGGTGTACATTTTTATCTCAATGTTATGGCTTTGTGACAGAGTTTTATATAGCCAAAACTTTTTAGTAGGCTTTTATTTGGGTGTTCAGCAGTTTTCCTTCAAGGATTTTGCAAAAGTCACTACCAGATTCTATTTTGTAGAAGTATTTGAGAATTTTACGTTATTTATCACAGGACACCTAAGGAAACTCAAGTGTTGTCCTATATTAGCTTTCCAAACATATTAACTCATTGTGTGTTTCGTTATGTATCAAATCAAGAAGATAGAAAAACCTTGTTTGCGTGTATGTTCAGCAGAGTGATGGAAACATCGAAGCTAAGCAAAAGCCAGATCTGTTAGCTGGTCAATGCTTATTTGCATCCTGAGGGAGGGAATGGTGTAATAAGCCATTTTAGACTAAGAATAATTATAGTATTCAGTTTAGGCGAAGGACAGGAGAACAAGTGGAATAGTCCTCTAAGCACTATATTAGGAAATCTATGAAGAAACATCAATTTTCAGACCATCCTGATGTCATGGAGCCGTTCTTAGGTGTAGCCTTAATACTATTAGTACAGATAATAATTAAAGTGTTTTGTTTTTTTTTTTCTCCCCCCAAAGCATCAGATTAAATATTAATGGCAAAAAACCCATTGACCGCTGGGATGATCTTTGGGCTGAATTTTTACATACCTAGTCTTCTACAAAGGTGTCCTGGGAAAAGCATGAATGAAAAAGCATTGTAAACATTTGGGTGAGTTTGTTATTGATGTGAATGAGTGAGCTACTAGATTGAGGTAAGCTGGCAGACTATATATTACACAAACGACTAAACAAACAAAAAAACACAAAAAGCCAAACACTTAAAATCAATCCATGTTAATTTATTTGCTTACTTACAACTTAAATATGAAATGCAATCTAAGAACAAATTGATATTTCATTTTTGCTTAATAAGACTGAATTAAGTCATATTCCAGCTGCATTCTGTAGGGTATATTGATTTTTCGAATTCCAGAAGAAATTAGTGATCCAAATTTGGTTTGAAAAAACTACTGTCTAAACCATGAAGCTGTCATAGTCTCTTGTTCAACTCAAGATTAAAGTAAGGAGTCATTCTTTAAAACAGCCCATAAGAGCACTGAAGTGTAAATAACTACTTATTTCAGTTATCTGGAGAAAAAGACATGTAGTTTTGGCATTCATTCAGCTTTGAAAAATATTTGATTGTACTTATAAAAGACGTTGTGACAAAAAAAAAAAAAAGGAAAGAAGGAAGGGGGAAGGAATTAATCTGACAGGAATTTATCAACATCAATATAGTGAGAAACAAGATAGAGGAGCTAACAAACTAACTTGTCCTGAGGGAAACAAGACTTTGACATGAAACATCTTTTGTTAATGTTAACATCCTAAAGAATACAGTCTGCAACAACCATGCATGGTGGGGAATCATGTCAACAAATAAACATTGCCAAACTACCCATCATCTAACAGTGCTACACAGAGATTTTGCTCGTGATAACGTCTTCTAACTGCCTTAGACAGGAGGAAGAAAAGACAGTTTTGTCAGTATTTAGGATTCTGATACTTTTTGTGGGAATTGATCTTGCTTGAAATTTCAGGTATTAAAAATATGTTTTTTGGAAAAAGCAGTGGACAGAGAACCGATGACTCCTACTGAACCATCATGGAATGCTTGGTTAGTGAAAAGACAGGAGGACTGATGACCAGATGAGTTCAGTACAGTTGAGGAACAACCTGTTAGAGGGTAGTGTAGGGGAAAGGGACCTGGGCGTCCTGGTGGACAGCAGGATGACCATGAGGCAGCACTGTGCCCTTGTGGCCTGGAAGGCCAATGGCATCCTGGGGTGTATTAGAAGGGGAGTGGTTAGTAAGTCGAGAGACATTCTCCTTCCCCTCTACTCTGCCCTGGTGAGACCGCATCTGGAATATTGTGTCCAGTTCTGGGCCCCTCAGTTCAAGAAGGACAGGGAACTGCTGGAGAGAGTCCAGTGCAGAGCCATGAAGATGATTAATGGAGTGGAGCATCTCTCTTATGAGGAAAGGCTGAGGGTGGTGGGTCTTTTTAGCTTGGAGGAGACTGAGGGGTGACCTCATTAATGTTTATAAATATGTAAAGGGTGAGTGTCAGGAGGATGGAGCCAGGCTCTTCTCAGTGACAACCAATGAAAAGACATGGGGCAATGGGGACAAACTGGAACACAAGAGGTTCTACTTAAATATGAGAGGAAACTTCTTATCAGTGAGGGTAACAGAGCACTGGAACAGGCTGCCCAGGGCGGTTGTGGAGTCTCCTACTCTGGAGACGTTCAAAACCCGCCTGGACACATTCCTGGGTAGCCTCATCTAGGTGTTCCTGCTCCAGTGGGGGGATTGGACTAGGTGATCTTTTGAGGTCTCTTCCAGTCCCTAACATTCTGTGATTTTCTGAATGTTTAAACCCTCTGAGTGGAACTATACATAGAAGCAGCAAATTATTTTTGCCTGAAGCCACAGCAGCAAACACTGCTCCACAACTCTTAGCAGAGGTTTCCATACAGTTGGTCTCTGATAACCTATTTCAAGGAATCTAGGAGGCCGGTGACCATGTCAGGCTGTGGTTGCGGTTTCATGTACAACTGACACAAACACAGTTGCAAAACGGAGCTGCCCTGGACTTGGCTTCTACGTATTCCTGTCTAGTGCAGTCCCTTCTCAGCCAGCTGAAGGACCTCATCTCAGCCACACAATCCTGACACCTTTTCTCCTTCCTTTCTGCACAGGAAATGATGGAATGATAACTGAAGCCTCAAGGTGCCTTTAGGAACTGGAAGTTTACATCCTTGTCTGAAACCAATCATCGCTGATCCATAGTTCTTGCAAAGTGAACATTTTTGCTCTTCTGCTGAAATCCCATGTCATTTTTTTTTTCATGATCAGCAGACTCACAAGGAACAGGTTCAAGGTTTATCTCAAATCCATCTCTTTGCCTCTTTTCCCTCCTCTCTTTCCATGTGTAAGCAATCATTATGTCAATCGTTACATCTTTTGGTTTTCCAGCTGATCTGACACTGTTTGAATACAACATTCTGTAAAACTAGTTGGGTTCTTCCTCTCACTGAGCATTTGCAGCCCCCCTTCTCTGTTAAGTA
Source organism: Patagioenas fasciata (assembly GCF_037038585.1). Classification (NCBI taxonomy): domain Eukaryota; kingdom Metazoa; phylum Chordata; class Aves; order Columbiformes; family Columbidae; genus Patagioenas; species Patagioenas fasciata. The sequence goes on along the minus strand of NC_092523.1, from coordinate 44,489,053 downwards.
GACTCACAAAAACAAAAGAATACTGACAATGAGTAGGACTGGCAGAATGGAGACGAAATAACTGGATTCCTTTCTCAGTGCTGCTCCAGAAATGCTGAATTACTGACCTTGGGATGTGACTGGTCGAAATGCAAGAAGTCATATTACGGCAAAGGAAATAGATAATAACCACATTTTTGTTAGAAGTATGTGTATCTCTATCGGCTCAGTTTTGTATTGTGATCTATTGGAGGAATTAATTTGTTTTCTGGGACAAATGAGTAGAAATGTCAGCTGTGCCAGGAGAAGGCATTACTTTGGTGAACGTGCCCGTCTGTCAGATTATTCTGTGCTGCTGGTTGGACAGTTAGTATGAGTACTTGTGTACCATTTCAATTGAAATTAGCTGGGTTTGCGTACTCTTTTAAAATAGTAGCCCTTTGATAATTTGACAACAATTGTGACTGTGATCTTAGAGATGGTGATGGTCACAGGGACAAATTTGGTTCAAAATGCCAGGAGTTGTCAGTATCATCTGACTGTAGACACACTAGAACTACAGCAGCAGGACATCATAGCTTTTAATGTTGGCAGCTGAAGACTGATGGAGAAGGGAGATCCGCACAGGGTAAAAAAGGCACGGGGAGAACTTGAAGTAAAGAGAGCCACCATAATGTGGGGAAAAACCTGCCCTCTAAAAACAGTAGAAGAGAAGAAATGCTTAATACCTTGGGCCAGAGAGGCAGGCAGAATTGCCAGTGCACATCGATGGTGCAGCATCATTTACCCTTATAATTCAAGAAACCTAGAGAGGGTATGCTACTTGGTTAACGTGACAGACCACTCAACATAGCTCCCAGGAAAGATAAATCTGCAGGGTTCTTTTGGAGCTGGATGGAAGGTGATTGCTATGCTAAGAAACACAAATGCTGAAGCTGGTAAGGCAAATTTTGGCATTGTGGAGTTCTGTGGCCTAACTGTGTGTTTATAATGTATGTTATATCTACAGCAGATTAAATTATCCAAATTGTATTTGAACCATTAAAATCTCAAATCTGGAGTAATGCTGACTACATTTTGAACATATTGATGATCTAGGTCAAGGGCACATCAATATTAAAACAGAAGCTTTTGCCAATGTACTTAAATATCAACTTGTTTAACCTTGATTCAGGTGTGCTCCTGGGTCACATCAGGTTGTTTTTTTTCTGTGAATTTTGTTTCCCTGCTGCAGTGCAAAGCACTGATACTCAAATATTAAGATTCTAAATAATCTCCTTGTCTAATGACTGTATGCGTGAAAGCTTGTCCTTTTTCTCTGAAACATATCAGCCTGGTTACGAAAAAGGGAGCAAGGCTAAAACTTTATGATGATTAACAAAGGATGTCTAAAAAACTTCCCTTCTTCACTCCAGCTTCTCACCTCAGTCACTGCTGACTGCAAAATAATCGACCTTTTGCCCTCAGTCAGCAGTTTCCTAATGCAGGAGTTAGCTTTTCCTCTGTCTCCTTGTTTTTTTGCTATTTTTCTGCTTCAACAACTCATTACAAGTTGTGGACAGTATTTGTTTGAAATTAATGTATGATTAGCAGTAACTACCATGGTTTTGCTGCCTAGTTTTAATTTCTGTGGAGGAAGATGACCTAAGGTATAAATGCAACTCTGTACACATCTGTTTTACTTAATACTTCCTTTAACAGAATTGCCTTCACTGACCTGCTGCACACTTTTGGACTAATCAGTGCACCTGTACCCTGTGTGATTTTAGCTCACTATCTGAAATTTAGGCATAATTTTTCCTTTTAAAATTCTTTTTCAGAATTCCCAAGGAAAAGACTGTGTTTGAGCCAAGTACTAAAATCCTTGAAGTAAAAAGTATGCACCTCAGTTATTGGTGGTTTCTCATTCCTCTTCTTCCTAGTTTTTCCAAATAGATTATGCTAACCCAGTAAATTGTAGCAGGTCTTTTGCTTCCTTGTTTGTTGGTTTGATTAAAAAAAATGCAGAAGAAATTATAAAGCAAGAAATCTACAATCTAAGTCTTTGAGGTGTTTTCTTAATATAAGACCTGTAGAAGATGATGTACCTAGTGGCTTTATACTCATGGATGAAATACAGACATTCTGAAGCCATAAAACAGATGATAGGAACTTTGTTTTCTCCTTATTTTGGAAGTGATTGCTGCAATTCAGGTGTATTGAGGTTGAGTGTTGCCCAGTTTTTAAAATTTTTCTGTTCTTAAGTGCTGTAACTAATGAAATGATTCTAATGAATTGTGATCCATGTTACTACACTGAAATATTTACAACAGTTGGAAATGTCAATTAGATTATAGGGTATTCACCAGACAGATTTTATGAAAAAGTAAACCAAGGATGGGGTCTAGGAAAGCTTAATTTATTGGAATGCTTCCAATCATACTCTGGGGATCAGCCATAAATCAGGAGAGTGTATTGTCTGCCATCCTGCGGATCTGTGGTAGCTAGGTACAACTATCATTGCCAAATGTCTGCAGTTCTCCGAAACAGGCCTACAAGAACAAAACAAAGTAAACTAAGAATTTTGCAGCTACATAGAGATCAACAGAGAATTTATAATAACAAAAAAGGTAGTGATGTCAGGCATAATTTGCAGTATGACTTTATCAATTACTCTTGTAATGATGGGAAACTGTTCTTAAAGCATGAAAGCTGATCAGCAGGAGTGGAGAGTTTTCACTCTCAGGTTTCTACATGTTGTTCAGTGTCTTGTTCCTGTGCCTGCCTTCAGTCACAGAGGTGTCTACTTTGTGGAAGATATTAACCAGCTGTCAGATAATCACGCTCCTAGATGAAGAAAGGAGGGGGAAACAGTTACAACAGTTAGAGGAGGAGCTACTGATGTATATCCTTAATACCCTGTGAGCAGTTGATAGTGTTATTCGTCATTCCCTTTTTCATTTTCATGAAATATTGAGCAGAATCAGTCACATAACAAATAAACACTTAAGAACTTTGGACTTTCATTCCACTCGATCTGTCCTACTATATTGTCTCCACTACTTTTGCACTAAAAATGATGCAGAAGCATTGTAAAGACCTGCCCTTTGAGTGACTTTGTAAAAGGACTTAAATAAAACAGAGATTAAAAAGAAAAAAAACATAGGAAAGAAAGATGCAAATCCTTTTAGAATTTTTTCATTCATGTTTGAGCAGAGAAGTGGTCACAGGCCACAGTGACTTAAATTATTGAAGTGCTGCTTTTGCTCTACTTTGGATTTATTCATATTTGGGTATGAGCAGAGGCTCACTTTAAGTGTCTCACTCAAAAAGGAATAACTGCAATATGTACTTAGTTAAATTACGTTGGTGTAACACTTCTCTGAAAAGATGATTTACCTTGTGGTTGGGAAAATATCATATGGAGAAAGTTAGTGTTAAAATTTATCCCTGAATTTGCATGAGGTGTGACATTCTAATATATATATGAAAAATGCTTTTATTATTGATAAAGTAAAAGATAATGGAAAAAAATTTTAGCAGATGGAGAACAGCATTCTATCATCTTTTGGATTGTGCCATGCCTATGCATAAAATTGACCACACTGCCCAAATCGGATGACTAGGACAGTGAATTAAGGCCAATGAAAGACAAAAGAACAAAAAAAGCTTCTATTCTTCTGTTCTGTCATTAGCTTTCCATCGAGTCTGATAAACCTAGACTAAGAAAACTACTAAGGTAGTAACTATATTTGGGTAATGACACAGACAGTAGAGACTTTTGAAAGGTGCTGGTGACTCGTGTTTTCTGTCAATGATTGGATAAAAGTCTGAAGAAGTGAGTTAGCAGCAGAAAAATTTGTATGATTTCTTCTAAGCATTCAATACTCATGTGCATATCACTGTTCATTTCTATGGAACATCAAGTGAAGTCAAATTTCCAGATTAAACAATTAATACTTTAAATGGGGAAAATATGTGAGCAAGACACATGCAGAGACTTTGTATACTTTGGCCTTTCAGCTGCCCTCAGGGTTCAAGTGCCAGTTACCATCAAGAAATACATCAGTCCTCGTTTTCTTTGTATGTTCTGCTTGTACAGAGCATAAAGTCAAAAGTGTTTGCCTAACCAAACTGCTCCACTAAAGTTTTCTTCTTCACATATTTTAAATAATTGGTTGCATCTTTGGTCTTCTTCACTCCTGTTATGGAGCACTTATAAGAACTTAGGCTCCGTGATGTTTTTGCCTTTTGGTATATGAAATTCATTACAGTGACATTTAATCACTTCAAGATTGCCACCCTGGTGTTTCTAATGCAAATAGACTGACATCAGACCAAAGATACACTCTGAAGTTTCCCTTACAAATGAAGTACTGGAAAGTCTGATGAATCAGAGTCCTTAAGCACATATTTAATTTGAGCTGATGCCCTTTTTATTTCAGAAGGAGTACACCCTTTTCTTAAATATTTGATTGGGTTGATAAAGAACATCAAATGCTGGCCTTTTATGCATCCCTTTCTGATTAGAGCTTTGGAAGACAGATGACTGGTATGTGATTACTGAGTAACCTATTCATGTAATTTTTAAAGGAGCTCCACTACTCTCACTTATGCTTAGAACTGAAAATCTTTCAAGATTGTATAAATTATTACAAAATGAGCATGAATACACTGGAGGAACCAAAGTGACAAAGTCAGGATCTGATTATGGCGCTTAGTGAATTCCAGATGATACAAAAGCAAGGCGAGAGAAGCACTTACTGAGATTTGGGTGCTGCTAGGAAAGAAAGCAGGAGCTGTAGCTGTATGGAACAGGAGGAGAACATCCCCCAAATGCAACTCTAAACATAATATTCTCAATTGACATTTAAAAACAAGTAAGGTGTTCGTTTATATGTCAGGCAAACAAATTAAATGAGAACGGTTTCCTTAGGTGCTATACTTTTTAAAAATACAGTAAGACAAGCATCAGAAATAACAATAAACTGTGTAAACTCCACAAATGGCAACATAAAATGGCAAAAGATCTGTTTTACATCATTCAGTACCTTTTTTCTTCTGTTACCTTTCCTAAAGGCGATAATAGGAATTAAGACAGCTTTTAATCTATTCATTGATAAGAATTCTTCTCACAAGGAACTCTTTTATCTAGTCATACAATTTTATATATATACTTTTTAGTCTTCATCTTGAAATATTAGAATTTTCTTGCTGCTTTCATTACTCTATCTGGAAACCTTTTCCTGAACTTGTTGTAAAGGTGTATTTATAGCTGATTTATCACCATTTTTTACCATATCTTGCACTGATAATATTGCTCCGTTTAGTTCTCTCTAATCATTCCAATAATCTTTCTTAGCAGTTATTCCAATTAAAACAAATCTTCACTGAAACTGATTGACCAGAACTGTATGCAGCATTCCTAATTAGGCCTTTCTGTTCCTCTCACAACAAACATCTTTCCTTAAACATTTGTGAATTCATTAGACCTTTCATAGCTTCAACAATTGCTGTTCACAGCCACCTTCCAGTAGACTACATCTTCCAAAATACTTTTTTTCACTTTTCAACCTACATGATCACCCATAATTATTAACAAGCTGGGAGTTCTTAACATGTGTCCCCAAGTGCATGAATCTGCTCTTTCTACTATTATATCTAATTCTATTAGTCAAATCAATACAGTAATTTAATGCTTTTATAAGATGATCTGGTCTTTGTAATAATGACAATACTGCATAACTTTACAGTGTCTGCTAATTTCAGATATATTTTTTCTTAATAATTTTAAATAACTCATTAAACAGTACTGATAAGACATCTAGTAAACTCTCATTCCATGGCTACCTAGTCAGGACAAGCTGTTGTTGATACCTCTAGCCACCTCCTTAAGTTGCTTTAGAAACCTTGTATTAGCATCTGTCTTCTCCACCTTCAGCAAATATTTTCTGCAGGGATACTACATCAAATGCCTTATTTAAATCTATGATAAATAATATTCTTCTGTCTAAGCAGATAACTCTTGAAAAGAAATATTTTGTTAGTTTGAGATGATCTACTGTTGCTAAAGACGTTATAATTTATACTGCCTTCCATTTATCTCTCTGCCCTTAAATCTTCCTTCAAACACTATTCTAGATGCTTTAAAAAAAATTACTTCCATTTAATAAGTCTAGTGATTCCAGACTTGGTCTTTGTTCCTGTTCTTCTGAATATAATTTCTATATTAACTCTTCTCCAGTCATAGGATACTGCTTCCAAAAATCCTAGGACTTGGACTTGTGATTTCATTTGACAGTTTCATATTTCTATATTCCATCATGGGAAATTATCCAACCTGTCTTATTTTTGCTTTATGAGGTATTAAGAATGTTAATATTTATTTCTCTCTCAGGTGTCATAGTTTCTGATGTTCTACATTTTTATTCCTTACTCCACTAGTGTCCTCATCATTAACTTTATAGAAAATGGAGGCAAAATATGCATTTAATATGTGGATCAGACCTAGATTAATTTTAATCTCTCTTAAAAAAATCTCTATTAAATAATAAATTTTATATTTATAGTACAATAACTTTTGTTTCCAGTGGTTCTTTATTTTTATTGTTTGTAAAGAATTTTTGCTGATTGTTTCCATGTTGCATGTAAAGTCTAGCTCAAGAAATCTCAGGCATTTTCCTTCTATCTATATCCTCTAACTTCTGAGGAACAGTGCTCTATCTTTGTTCTTGCTAGATTTGCAAGTGTACAAAACCAAATAATTCACTGAAGGAAGCCCATAGGCTTTTTCTAATAGATTTTTTTTTCCTTACTTGCAGTGTGAACTCTAAATAGCGTCTGCCCTTTGATTTAAAGGAATTCCTTGCATTCTATGTTTTAAAAGCTCTGTATTCCTGAATTCACTCTATGGTTTCTTTAGCTCCTTTCTAAAATCCTAAACATTAGTCATAGGCATAAATGTTGTTTGTCTTGCAGTTTGATAAGGACTGAATTCAGCTCATGATCACTCACTCCGAGATTATTTTCTATGAAAAGTTGTTCTGTAAGACCTTCTTTCTTGCTAAACCTGTGTTCAAACCAGCATTAGTTTTTCATAGGTTCACTAGGTATTTATTAAAGAAATCTGTTTTATCGCAAGTTCCAGACTACCTAAGTCTTCAGTTCTCAGTGATGGCATTTATATTGCATACAAGTTTGAGAGATTAATATCCCACATTCACACAACCACTACTCTATATTTCTCATAATCTTATAGATATCACTCTTCATATTCTGTCTCAAGCTTAGTGATTCTGTAACAGTGCTCCGAAGCTCTTTCTTCTAGGGTTTTTCAACTTTTATCTTAAAGAGACTGTGTTTTTTTCATTGCATGGATAGTTTTCAACCTATATTCCATAGGCTCAGGGAATTCCAGTGTCTACATGTTTAAGGTGAGTAGAAGGTAATTAAGAAAGGCAAGTTTATTGTCAATAGACCTAAATACCTATATTCTCTCTAGACACCTTAATGCCTCCTTGTTAATTGTCATACATTTCTATAACATGCAGGGCTGCCCAATAACCTCCAGTTGTATTTCTGTCCTTCTTGAATAACTGAAAGATTTAGCTCTTTTAATGAAGTCTGATCATTTATCTGCTTTCTTCCATTCCTGCAATATCCAGTTACGTTTTATGCTTGATGTTAGGCTTGCTAGAACTAGTTGAACGTGTTTTACTGAAAAAGTAATTAAGTGGAGACTTTTTTCCTTTTGAAACCAAATTAGGAAAGGTTTGATGGTTTTTGTAAGCTTTCAGCATTTTGTCCAGTCCTCCAAAATACAGGTTGGAACCAACATATTATGATACTAAAACTTGACTGTTTTTCTGGTTTTTTTTCAGAAACATAAAGTATTATCTTAAAATATTATCTTAAAAATGAGAGCAGTTCAGATGTAAATATTTTTGTGTTGAGCAGTAAATTTCTAAAGAAGCTTCTGATCGAACATTCCTTCAGAAGTTCTGTTTTACTTAATTACCTGAACACTAACTAGTAAGCTGACATTAAACGCTTCTGACGTTAATGCAAGTAAGTCCTTTTTGAGGAGGAGAAACTAAATAAAAATACAAAAGGCTGCAAAGCATGAAAGACTTCTGTATGACAGCTGTGTTTTTAAAGTTTAGGAAACAATAGCAGAGCTAGATGAGGTTAGAAAATTGTAATAATTAACAGGGAAAAAATCAGAAGCAACAATCATTAAAGCAGCCAGAACTAATTAGTGAAGACATTTTAAAATCCTGTTATTGAAGAGGCTGGATTTAGGATTAATATCTCTTCCTTTCTTCACAAGAGATAAAATTTCACCTGTCATACTTTATTAGGATCATCTGATGTATATTGCTGCTGAGCCATCAGGTAGGACTACAATAAATCTCAGCACACTGGTCAGCAACTACTGCCAACATCCAAGCATGAAAAGCTGAGTAGAGAGAACTACCTGTTTCATTGGATATTTTCTTTTGATATGATTTGCTACCATAGCTGCTATAAAGCATCTTGTTTTCAGAATTTCCCATAGTGTTCCAAAGGCACCTTGTGGCTCTCCCCAAGGACAAATTAATAATATCACCCCTAAATAAACCAATGAATGAAACTGGGTGGAAAAGACAGTTTTCTAGTGTCTGATGCAATCTGCGAGTAGATTTCTAGACATAAAATAACCAGTAGGATTCTCAGGAAATAAAAAAATTTTAAAAGTCAATGTTTGTCATAATATTCAATATTATGGTGTTAATATTTGCAAATACTCCTATTGAGCAACTGACTTCACTAATATTAATTTAAAGCTAATATTAAATACACTACTATTTTACAACCATGGATTAACTATTTATCTAGCACTTACTGTCTGTTCTAGAATCCAGATGTTTCACTTTCAGATCTTTTTGACTGATGATAAGTTTATATATTTTTTCTTTTTCTGTCTAGAATAATAATTAAGTGTATTTTGCAAAATATTTCCTTGAGAAATGAAAGATTAATGGCCATGAGTGCAAGTGAGTAATTCCACCTTTTCCCCTACAGATTTTAATAATGATATAATGAATTGAGTATTAGTATTAGGTGCCTGATCAGCAGAAATGCCAGTGCACGACACTAATATTCTGACTTTGTGAGTTCTTTCTAGTCTAGAGAGCCAAAACCTGAAAGAGATATCTGTATTCATTCTTTTTTTTTAAACTGAAAATAGCATCCCTCACTTACAGGTGGGAAAATGATGCGCAAAAAATGTATAAATTGCCAAAAGATGCAATCAAGTCATAGCTAAAAGTAGAACCTCCTATCCTGATTTTATGAACAAGAGACAAAATTTCCTTATTTGTTCTGCCTAGAAATTTTGGGGTGCCATTTCTCTAAACATTATATGTTGTTTGCACAAGGAATTGCTATCAGAGTGTGCATGTATGGAAACAGGACCATATTTAAAAGTTTTCTTTAAAAATAAAAGTGAAATCTGTTTTCAAAGTAATACTTAGTATTTCTGGTTGAAATTTTCAAAAGTGTATGATCGTTCACATTTAAAATAACATTAGCTACAAGATGGTCATCAATATGACAGTCAATGTGACATTGCTTACCTCTTTTGGGGAATCTCATCTATTGTGATTTGACAGTTGAGTTGCTGGGATAGTCCACAGTACAAATAATTTATGAGAAAATACTTGCAGATTTTGAGGTGAGAGAAAGTTTCACATCTTGCCATTATGACAGATGATATAATTTAACATGGTTGTCTGGCTTGCAGAAACTTTCTGTTTCTTGAGTTAATTGATACCAGTTAGTTTAATCAAGAGGAGCAGGACACCTCATGCTAATAAGTTCACTGCTTGCTTTAGGTGTTTACTTGGTTTTGGTTGTTGTTTATATATCCAAGATTATGTGCTGATGTGCATGGCTCATTGCTGGGGACAACTGTATCTAGGAAGTGAAACACACTTAAGTAACTTGTCTTCTAAAGAAAACATATTTTAAGAACCAGCATTCAGTTCAAGTCTCATATTGGTCAGAAATAGAACTGTAACTCCAGGTCCTAATAACTATTTTTTCAGTGTCAGGAGGGGTATTACATGCATGTGGGGCTTTATAGGCCCTTAAACGAGACTAAAATATGTTAACGAGAGAGCTTTTGTTTCTCTTATATTGGGAGGAGGAGGGAATGAGGATCCTCCAGCATTTTGTATATATTCTAGTTTTTCTTTAGCAATTCTATGTCTCCCTAGATATCCCATGATGAGGGATTTCTGCCCATACATGTTGAAAGAGATTAAGTAACTCCAGCACACTTATGTGCAAAATGTGTCCTTCAGAGTCAGTTATAATTAAGGTTGGTGTAAATAGTGTGAAGTGTTTTGAACTGTTAAATTAATTTGTTTCAAACCAGCTTTCTCCTTCTTTTAACCTCTCCTTGCTCTCCAAGCAATCCCAAACATTCACAGAATGCAAACCCCAAGGTTTTATCTGCGGTGGGAAAGAGCCACATTTTGCTTTCAGTTGCACAAGATCTGTTTTATGTCAATGTAAACTCATCCAGTCAGGAGAGTATGCAAACATTCTGCAACACAGCTGACCAACTGCAGCTAAACACAGCTCGGATTTTGACTATTTCATTTAAACAACAAGACCAATATTTTATTAGGTATGAAGCAAAGCTTAATATTAAATTCAGACAAATGGTAGCCTGCTGGCAGTTCCTCCTGAGCACCCACTATATCAGTATCACTGAACAAACCATTCTGTGAGAATTATTCAGTGAGCTCTTTGCGAAGTACAGGAATGTTGAAAGGTTTCCTGCTATTGACTGCTGACTTCATATGATACTGCTCCACAGTGTGATGCAGATGGTGGCAGATCTCAGACATAAAGATCTCCGCAGTTATTGTATGCCCATATTGTATTTTGGAGGCTTCAGACTAACTCCAAGGAAGGATTTATGAAATCTTCAAAGCAGTGTTTTTTGTAATTTTGAATCCAACTGTAGTGTGTATCAGCCTCAAAATAACTTTTGCAGTGTTGAGAGATGCTGGGGTTTTGGTCCAGCTGGAGTGTCTCCAGGATGTCTACTACCTCTATGGCAACTGGGAACTACACTTGGAAAATATTCAGTGAACTGCAGACTGTTTGTGTTTTTTTCTGCCAGAAAAAAATCAGGATCTCTTGAAGCCCTGGCAGCTGTATCTTGTCATGGAGAAAATACTCCAAAGAAAAAAGAAATGACCATTAATCTTGATAGTACATTACGATCTAATGACTAATTACATTTTATACATCAGTTTTTACTGCCTAGATAGTGCTGTCATAGTTTTCCCTGAGCAACCACCGGGAGTTCATTTCTCTTTGCAAATCAGTCTTGAAGCTTCATATCCTGTCTTTTACTTATATTCCAAAATTACCGTTGAATGTTACAGGAATCTAAAGGGAATTAGTCTGAATAAAAAAAAACAGTATGAGGATCAATTTGAAAATAATATTGGACCTGAAATAACTAGGGAAATGGTTGATAGCAAATGGCTGATTGACTTATGATGAAAAGGACCTTGGAATGAGTAGTAGTTGTATTTCAATGTCACTGTTAGCTTTCACACATTCACATGAAGTCTGAGAGCAAATAATTCCACTAACATTTGGAGTTACCAGTACTAAATACTGTTCTTTTCTATAAACGTTTACTGGGAAATTTTCCTTTGACATAGTAGCTTGATGGCATACAGGTTATCTTGACTGATTTTTCTGGAGCTGTAGAAATTGAACTAATTTTATGATGCATACTGATAACGAACTGAATTCATGTTATCTTTCTGTTTCTCTGAAGTGCAGTGAGTCACAGAGAAAGTATTACCCTGAAATTTTGGCATGTCGTTGGAGCAAATGCCAGAAATACGAGCAAAAACTTTCATGCTAAGGAACTGTATTTAGTTGTCAGATAGGCAAGAATGAGTTAAGTGGACACTACTGTCATTACTGCTGGATTAGGAAAAGCTGTTGTAGGAAAAGGGTCATGTGAGCCCTATAGATTTAAACTCGAGATCTAGCAAAGCTCAACTTTGTCTTATTTGAAAGAAAATTTTCCATTCTACTTCTTTTCTCCTGCTGTCTTTTGTCTTTGTCTTTGCAGTTGTGCCCTTCCCTCATGTCAGCTTTAGTGCCTGTCAGACGTTTATGGGAGCCAATGAAGTTCCATAAGCCAGGAGAACCCTCTCCTCCCCCTGCCCCCCCCCCCCCCCTTTTTTTTTTTGTCTGTGGAGCTAGTTTTCTGCTAGGTTGTTGCTTCACATTCTCTTAGATGGAAGGCCCAACAACTGCCAGGGCTGGTTCAAGGCTGAAACAAGTGCACTGCAGTTGGGTGGTGCAGAGGAAGGAAGTGGTGGGATTGGTGCTAGCTGGAGACAGTGAGCTGCTGTATATTAGTATCATCCAGTCCTACCTTTTTTTTTTTTTCTCCTCAAGAGTGAGAAGCAGTTTCCTTAAGTTCTTCCAGTAGCCCAAGAACAGCTAAATACCTGTAATGGCTGCCAGCAACTCCATTCCTCCAAAGTCAGGGAATCAGTATAAATACTTTAAAATAGGATTTCTGGCTAGTTCTCACTTCTCAGCTCTAGAGGCATTGAACTGTTGCCAACTCAGAGTGCCATTCAATGAATTTGAAAAATGCTCTTATAAGATAGAATAACTTTACTAGTGACTGTCTTAAGTATCTGACACTACAGCTGAGGCAGTTTCAGTTGAGTTCAGTCTTTTAAAATAACGTATAATGTGCTGGTGTGCAATTAGGTGTGTTAACTTCAGTGTAGAAGGTAAGCCCCAGGAGGAAAAGTCGATGACAATGCCTAGTACTAAGATATATTGGTAAACAGATAATCCTGCAATTGAGATTCCTCTTCACTATACCGAACTGTCTATATCAGATAATATAATAACCTCATACTTTTGACCCAAACAGTCAGTTTTAGGGAGGCTTACAAGTTCTTCCCAAGAGGGGAATAAACTGATAATGGAATCATATTTCTTTCACATAATTCTGATGATTTCATAGGAAGAAAACTCTTCCTCTGAACAGAGTGTGAAGAAAACAGTGAAAAAGAATTTCCTTTTTCACAGTTCATAGCATGTTTCCAGCTGCTAATTTATCCAATTTTTTTCCTAGCTGTTTGGTATTTGAATCTTATGGCTTTCTTGTTGCTTTTTAAATTTGTAGTTATCTTGTCTTTCTTCTGTGTCTCATGTTTTAAGAGGTCCCAGAGAGCATTCCTTTGTTTTCTAGACTGCTCATCCAGAAAGTTATTACCAGCTGAATTGTCTTCTGGAGATAGAAAGTGAAGCTGGCAAGAGCCTTTCAGCTCAGTAGCTGAAAAACTAGGTAGCTAAATACAGTTACAGTTCAGTTTTGGGGACAGTGAGGGCGTGTGTAAAGCCTTGGTTTCAGTCTTGCTGGTAGCTTAGGCAAATATGAATTGGAAGTCTCTGATAAGGAAAGCAGAGATCCAAAGTCCTCAGCAGCCTACCTGAAGACACTGAGTAAATGTCCTGACAGCAGTGAGGTGTCTGTCTTTTCAAGGTCCCAGTGGAAAACCTACAGTTTCTAAGGTATTTCTAATGCTGTGAAAAACACAGATTTTATGAGGAGGATATTTTTTCATCAGAGTATCATGCAGATTAGGTATTCCTAGCCAGTGAAAAAGTTTGACAGTATTCAAGAAGTGGCTGCAGTTCATCACAGCCATCATTCCTGCCTTGTGCTTACCCCTCTTCTCATGGAGGCTGTTTTCCTCCCTGTTCAGTCTGCTTTGTATTTCTTCTTCACTCTAGGGCAGAATTTGAGCTGAGTTACATACATGTCTTCCATTTTTCATAGGTACTAAAAAAGGATTGACTAATAAGCTTAATGTCACATGCAGGACGACTGCATCTCTTGTATAATAACAGCACTGAGCTTTCTTGTACTTGTCCCAATGTAATAACTGTATCCTGGAAAAATAAAAGTTGGTCTCTGAAAATTGCTGCAAGTTCTTGTCTGTTCCCAGCATCCTGTAGGTGGCATGAGAGTGTTGAAGAGAACCTCTATTGACTGTCTTGGGACTTAATAAGCAGGGAAAAGAGCTTGAGGGTAAATGGAGTACCTGTGACATTTCAGAATGCCCTTCCTAGTGATTCTGTTCTTGATTGGTTTCCAGTATCCTCTGAATAGCCTCTGGCAGTTTTAGGGAAAATACTGCATAAGGAGCATGCTGAATGAGAATGATCTACCAGTGCAGTCCTTTGTCTTTTTGGTTTGTAGGAGCTTTGAGGATCACTCTCATTTTAGATAGAGTCTTCAGAGAACTTAACTATTAGGTTCTTCAAAAATTGCTGCCAGACATGTGCAAACGACAGTTTTTTTTCATAGCTGTAGAACCTGGTGAAATGTGGATGAACTCCAGTCTTTCAAAACGTAGAGAGTGATGAATGGTGACTCCCTAGCAAATCTGAAGCTCCACTTTGAAGTTTAAGAAGCACTAGAATTTATCAGCACAACAGCCAGACTAATACTTTTTTAGGCAGATCTCCCTTCCCATCCCCCAGGCTCTCTTAAGGGTTTACAAAGTTGTTTGTTTAGCTATGTCTAAACAGGATTGCTGAATATTAAAACCAAAACTCCCCCAAATCCATCAGTCTGTTCAGACACCCAGCATGGAGAAGTTCAGCCAAAATAAGAATGCCAAAGAAAATTATGAAAATAAATGCAGACAGGTAATTTTACTGTCCTAACGCCTCCTATGCCATTTGTGAAGAGCTTAATGTTGCAGGAACCAGTACAAATTGGAACAAATGCATGCAGATGGTGGAAGGAACTGTTTTTTGCCTGGTCTCTTCTTCTGTCACTATTCTCAGCAAGCTTTGTTATTCTTATACTGCCAAATAATTTTATGTTGATATACATAGGCAAAAAAACTCAGGAGATAAACCCCAAGTACTCTAGAGACTGAATATCGTTCTTTCCAAATGTGTGCAACTTTCAGGTAGTTTCAAACCTACAGCATTTATTACAGGGATTTTTATAACAGATGGCAGAAAACTGAGGGAAGATTTTGATCCAGATATGCCTTCCTGTTGAAATAATTCAGCCTTCTCTCCCCTATTTTTAGCTGTCATTAAATATACTCAATGACAAGATCCAGCTCTCTAACGCAGCTCTGTCTGTTTGCTCAAGCACCACAAGAAGTGGCACCAATAGCTGTGGGCATTTTGGCAGCATTAGCAGCTCTGTACCAGGCCAAGAGTATGAAACTGCCAGAGTCCACTCCCTTTCCGCCTTCTACAGGTCTAAAAATAGGTTTCAAAATCTTTATTCTCATTAACACACTACTCCCAACCTGAAAACCCCAGTCTCATTGCCATAGATATGTCCATCATGCCACAAAACCTGTCATCTCAACTTCTATCCCTTTAGCCCTTCTGTCTCTCCTGCTTGCCTTGACGGTGAGGAAAGCCCTGCTCATAGGTGACTCCAGATGTTCAGAGGCATCACCTCTGGGGTGAATTGCCTCATAGGGACATTAGAAACTGCTATCATGAAGCACTTGGAAGTGGTTGAGATTGATGGCATGCATGTGCACTTTGGAATTTCTACTGTAAGTGACATTCTCAATGGCAATTATTTTACATCGATGTAAAAAACAAAACAAACCAAACCCCAACAAACACAAAAACTTAGCCTGTGGAACATTTCATAGACAAAGATGGAAAATATTTGTTGTACACAGAACGAATGGTAATGACAGCCATAAATGTTAACCCTGTCTAGATTTGAATCGTAGCTGCGTTTTTACATTGGTTTCTCAGTGCAACATTTCAACACCCAAAAAGCCAGCAAGCATTTAAGTGGAGAAATAGTGGAAAAAAAAATCTGGAGACTTAGTTGAAATATTTTGTGATCCTTTTTTAATGACTAAAAACAAACATGAGAGCTGTATATATACTGGTATTGTACTGTTGAATCATACATCGTAAATGTATTTTTATTGTTGGTGGTTTTTTGTCAAGTTTTTACCTTTATATACTCAAAGATACATACTTACTTATATTTACCACAGATCTTTGTTGCCTTTGAAAGAAATCACTGTATTGCAGGAAGTCACAGCCTCTGGGCTCAGTTACGTTGTTCTCAGTAGTACAAGCACCTGGATATTTAACTGACTGTTAGCTCATATCCATTTTCCATAAAGTGTTGATGTACTTCGTTGCCTGCTTAACAAACTTGAGATTAATCTACTTTTCAAAAAACTCAGGATATATGCATTGTGAGCAGGTGAACTAGGAAAGGTTTTATAGGACGCAATATCTGAATTACCTCTAGGTGGCAGTGAGACATAATTTCTTGACAGTCACTGAACTGGCTGTTTCAGTGTCTCTGCAAAGAGAGGCTTTCTTAGTTACAGGCTGAGCTTTGTTCAGTTTTCAAGCCATTTTGGATACATCTTGAAATCCTAAACACTGTATTGCAATAGCATATACACAGTTGTAAATCAGTTAGTCCTGGAAATATGGACAGACGTACCATGTGGCATGGGTGCTAGGAATCAGCAAATCTCTGATGCACACTGTTGTGTGACCAGAGGATGCAGGGCCAGCCCAGTTTGCCCCAGGGACTGTTGCATACACACACACATGCACGCATGGACGGAGCTGAAGGGCTGTGTAGCACACACATGGCAAGTTTAAACACCCTGGATGTACAATGTGGTGGACTGCACGTTTGTGTGAACTGTGATCACTGGTGTAACATTGGTGGGTCCACAGTAAATATTCCTTTCCACACAAATCAGTGGCTCCAAACTGTGTTTTCTTTACATTTATGCATCTTTTGCCTGCTGATGTGGCTGCACACTAGCACAAAGAGCTTTCAAGGTGTTTGTACAGCTGTTTGGGCTCAGCGTAATGGTGGTATGTGTGATATTCTGTTCAGCTCAATGACTGCTTCTGTCACTTGAGCGTGAGCAAGGGACCACACTAAGTGCTGCTAATAAAGAGATTAGAGGCCTTCTAGTAAGTCCTTGCTGGCTGACAGTATTAATTGTAATGCTGAGGAGATGGAAATTGGCTCTGCAATTGTAATTCTGGCTCTGATTTAACAATGTGTTTAAATCCATTACTTTCAGCATGTTCTTGTGTTGGCTGCATTTTAGCAGCATAGCCACTACCTTTCTTACATCTCATCTGGGGAGTGTTTTCACTTTTATGAATGTCCTTAATTTCAACCTAGGAAAGTGCTTTTTGTGCATACACAGAGGAAAGCGTGTCCTTAAATGCTTTACAAATTGGAGTGTATATTAATATCACCAGCTCTGATACTGTGGGTTATGAACAAGAAGCACTATGTTATGAGCTGTATGGGTTTCACAATGTTCACCAGAAAAATGTTTAAAAAAAAATGTTCTCGTCATGAGCAAAGCTCGTGTCCTTCTGAGTATCATCAGTTCCCTATTCTGGTTAACAATGCAAATGAGTGTTTTGTTGTTGTTGTTGTTATTTTTTTGTTTAATATGTGACACTTTTTAACTCTATGTTCCGCATGGCTAGGACTAACAAATACCCCTAATAGCTCATCAGTAAAAGGACAGCAGTGGAATAATTGTGGATCTCACTATCCTGCAAGTTGAATATCTCAGTAGAAATGTTTTGTGGATTGTGCCAAACAAAGTAAAATGTGAAAAGAGTAAACAAATTTAAACTGAGAAGCAAATGATATATTTGGTAAAGGTTTCCAATACAATATATTTTGGCATTAAAATTTAAAATGAATCTGAATATATCTCTTTCAGAAAACACTGTTGTAATGAAAGACTTAGCAAGTTGATGGATGTGAATTAATAAGTCTCATAAATTGAGATACTGCAACTGGGATTGCTGCATTAATAGGAATGAAATTATCATAGTGTTAAATCATACAGCCATACATTTAAAAGTACATACTGGGAATAAACACATATTTTATAATATTTCTTTGTCTTCTGCTCTCAGCCCAGCACTATCATACTACATCACAAATATGAACATTGGTAGATTCTGACTTCTTGTCTCACACAAGAAGCAGTTTTTGGAGGCAGGTCTAATAAATGATTAGGTAATTGCCATTACTTTGATGAACTACCGTGATTCTTGCTCCTGATACTAATGGCAAAAAATAGGAGCTGGCACAGAATTTTGTTACCAAAGATGATGTACAAAATTGTATTAAAGAAAGGTTTTTTACAGAGGCCAGCGTTTCCTTGAAACTTCACTTTGAAAGGAATTTTATCCATCTTTAAGGTAATTACCATTTTCAAGACATATTTTAATTTCATATTCATGCTCTGATTTCATAAGGTTGTCTCTGGCTAGACAGAATATTCCTAAGACTGAGAAAAAACTATCAAAGATGTATCCCAAATGCTGCCATCCCTAAATATAAGATTTGTAAACTAAGCCCTCTGAAATTACCAACAGAAACAAGTATAGATGTCTCCTGTAGCCTTTTCTCACATACTTTTTGCAGAAAAATGAGAAATCATGCAAATATAGATAGACCATCACTTTGATACATGTACAAAGATAATACTTTCAGAAATGCTCAGATAGTAAATCTAGTCCATTATAAACCTACTGTGACTTGAAGATGTTCCACATTTTCCTATGAAGGGCATTGTAGTGAGGTATGATTCTGTAATTGAATTCCCAAGTTCTTCAAGAAATGTCTGTAAAATCTACTTGTTTTGATTAGTATTAGATTATTTTGCACCATTCTGAATAGGTTTCATTTCTGTCTCAAGGTACGAGGTATAATGCTGTTTTGCTGAGTGTGAGATGTTCAGAGGGTGACAGTGGCTTTGTGAATCTGCCAGGGAGGCTCTGTGCACCATCAACTCTCTACACAGAACAGGGTTACAGGCCAAAGCCAAAGTTTCCATATGGAAATATATCTAACAAGAGTGTAAAGTCACCTGAAACTGTTCATTAGCTCATACTCGTGGGTGTTTTCTTAATGTGACTTTAACCTAGAGTTGGCTGTGTCTGTGCCCAGCCTATTCAACACCATGTCTGCTCATCAACTTGGACCTTCTTAACATTGTCCGTCAACTAAATAAGTGGAAACACTATAGCAAATGTTACAGAACGATTTTATGCTTCTTTAAGGACTGGTGAACTGATTTAAAAGAAGGAGAAAATCCCCTGTACATCTAAGCTGAGGCTTGTGAGAAGGATTTAAATGAGAACCCTCTCAGAAATCCCTTTCTACTCAATGGGATTGTGAACCAAAGTTGATGAAATTCTTGCCAATGCTGCTTTAATTTAAGTATGCACTGATCTTCTTAGTTATTTTGATCTTAGCTTGTATACACTTACATGCACATCAAAAGGTAGATACTAGTGAAAAATGAAGATATTGGAGTGTTGGTTAAAAAGTTTTAATTACATGTATTTTCTTCAAAATGTATATTTTCAAAGATATGGGTCAATTCTGATTATGTTTGAGTATTTCTGAGATTTCAGAGTTCTTTTGTTACTTTTGAGCAGACAAAAAGATAATAGGAGGGAAAAATACTAAATAAAACTGAAATAGACTTCAAATATGAATTATTTTATCTGGACTATAAACCGTGGGACATATAGTAATAATATTGGAAACGATTTGGTTTTGTCTCAATAAATGACAAAAATATATTTCAAAACTTAAGCTGACATTTAATGGAATTATATAATTAAAACTAGCTTTAAATTTTTTAATGTACGTTTGAGCCTGATTTTGATGTTATTCCCTTCAATGTCAGTCATTGTTCACTTAATGCTGCATCAAGAGGTACTTTGTTTTTATTCTCTGAGAAATTAGCAAAACTGGTGACTGATGGTCAGTAGTTTCCTACCTTTGTTGAACATTCAGTGATAAAATATTCAAATGTTTTTACTGCAAGTCTGTGTTCCTGACCCTTCATCCCTTCATTGCTTGTTGCTCCTTGTTATCAAGGCCTAGGTGCATGAACAAAATCAACTGCTTTGTGTTACTTGTATTTTTTCATTTGCAATTCTTTCTCAGACTGCTGAATGTGAATGTTTGTTTTTTAAAAATAGAGCAAAGGAGATAGTTCTGAATTAGATAAATTTAAAATCCTTTTTTGGTTTTGAGGATGAACAATGTGACATCAGCTTTGTGTTTTTCCAGAAAAAAAAAAGCCATGTTCTTATTTTATTTCTAGATAGAAAGAGCCTGCATTCAACTTTTCTTGAAGGAGTGTTCATTCTTCCAAATTAATCCAAGTGAAGTAGATTTTACAAGATCAGATTAAGTTGTAAGGTTTTGACACCTATTTAATCTAAATAAGGATCTCAGGTATGGCTTCAAGTCCTAATGTGTAGTCTAAAATCCATGCTGTTATAAGAACAGTCCTTACATCTCTTTTTTTTTTTTTTTTTTTTTTGTATTTACTGCGTAATGAATACATTACTGGTGAAACAGCACAATTATATAGGTAATCCTCTGCTTTATATTCTGTCACCTTAATATGAGAAGAAAAGAAAGATATTTCATAATATGTGATAAGCAAATAATGATAACATCCCCAAGCTCATGCAGCTGTGTCTGTGTTACGGGAGCTTACTGGTGGCCAGTCACTCCAGCAGACCCAAACAACCAACAGATTTGCATCTGTTCTTGTTTTACTCTGTGTGTCCTGCTTTGTGTTACAGCTGAGACACATATGGGTCCCTTCTAGATGTGTGAAGGAGAACAGTTTTACCACATAAACCAAATCTACCTTCCTATCTTCCTGCTAGTGGCTAACAAAGGAACAGCTCTGCAAAACTTGTCTCAAGTGAACGTTGCATTTTGATTTCACTATCTGAATTGCTCAGTAACATTCCTTCAAAAGTATCTGTGCATGTTAACATTCTAGCTACCACCCTGGGCATCTGGCTATGCTACAGCTGCTTATTTGTAAGGAAATTCTGCAAAGAATATATTACCAGAAACATTATTATTATGGAAAGGAAAATACAACCCTCATATTCCCCTTCAACATTTATATTCTGCTCTGAGTTTTGAAACTGCCATTCTAAAATCAGGATGAGAATCTAGGTAAGAGTTTGGAGTGAGAGTCAGGTTAATTGGTAATACTTTCCTTCCATACTTACAAAGAATCTAGCTGACAATTTGGTCATGCAAAAAACCACAGAAAAATCTCTGGAATCCATCCATTGTAAACTGATATTAAGAATCAAATGTTTTATGCCAGGCATTTTTTTGTTACTAGTTGATCTACGATAACTGGACATGTAGGATTTTGGCCTATAACCTCATGGTGGTGCGGTTTATAAGTTTGTCAAGCTTTATTTAAACCATGTCATATCTCATATTTTAATTGAAATATATTTAAAATTGTGTGTGTTCATGCCTTTCAGGTATGTCTACTATCATAGAGGCTGAGAAGCAGGATAAATTAGCCCTTACTGAGCACAGTGCTGACAAGCTACACTGATCATTTAAAAATTAGTTTAGGCATTTCTGTATTGCAGGGAAATTGCCAGAGCTTACTGAGATGGAATTAAAGCCTGTCTTTTCCCCTTCCTCCTCCTTCTCTTCATTGGCAAGAGCTGGTTCAGTAGCTCTGACTCAATCTTATGTCTGTGTAGTTCCCCTCCTGTCTCCCCTCTCTGCCTGCAGCTGATTTGGGCTGCCTGAGTCCTGGATATTCGCTTGTTCTCATTTTGCACTCTTCATGGTTTCTCTCTTCTTTTTTTTTTTTCCAGAGCAGCTTGAAGTGCTGCATGTCCAAGCTCAGTACCCACACTCCCGTACATACAGCCTCCTTTGAAACTGCCACGGGGAATTTGTATTCTCACCCAGTACACTGCAGTCAACAAAGCCCTGAAGGGCTGTTTCTTGATGTCAAAGAGTGCAGCCCCCATCAGTCTTGTCCCATGGTAAAGGTCTTCCCATTCAAACACCTTCCTGCCCGCCTCAGTTGCAAGGTCCTGTAATCATGCTGCTGCAATTCTGTGTGGAGTCGTGCAGTCTGCTCTAGACAACAACAAACAAACTGTACCATTAAGTTGTCTCACTGCATAATGGCAGGTGCATGACTTGGACCTGGAGAGAGCAGGTGTTTTCTTAAAATTGCTTTAGTAACGGAGAATTTACAACTTCAGACCACATCCTAAAATGTTTCTGAGCACATAAAGACTATGTATGTTTTTGTAGAGAAAAGTGCTAGGCGTAAGTTAAATTTTCTCTCTACCCCAATATGTAAAGGTAATATATTATTTCAGGAGAAATTTGAGGACTTTTTATTTGAATTATGCCAGAGCATCCCAGCCTGACAGGGGTTTTTATTAATATATTTCTGGTGTTGGGGAATAAAATCAGATGACCTAAAGATTTTTCTGTTTGTAAGATCTGGTTAGAATGATGATAACATAGACTCTGTGCAAGAAACATTGTGATAATGACATAATATATGTCTGAAATGATGTAGTATTTTCACAAATCACAAGATGAAGGGATAGCTTATCTTCAGATTTTAGCACTTGCTACTGCCATATGAATTATATTGTATAATCCTCACTTCCATTCTGAAAGTCGTCTGCAATCACATATATTCAATTTAGGGGAAAAGCACATAAAGTAAATTAGGTTAAAAGAACTCCCAACTCTGCATTTTGTAATGCTGATTTAATAGCAGCCCAAAAATAATACAGTAATGACTGAGCATAAGTGTTAGCATTATGTATATATAAATGTCAGGCATAAGTTTTCTTCTAAATTTGCCTGAAGACCTGAGTTAGGATGGATGTCCTTTGTGACTATAAATACAGAATATCTGACAAAGGCCTGGCAAACAAGAAGTTTATCAGAAAGCAGGTGATGGGAAATCATGTAACATTCAACATAGACACCTCTTGAGTAATCTCTTCTTCCCTCCAAGCCCCCCAGCTTGGTGAAGCTGAGATTGATTGTAGTGATGAACACCTCAGGTCCCCCTGGAGGCAGAGGGCTGGGAACTGGAGAAAGGCTACATCTGGGAAGTTTCTGAGGAACGCTGGAAAAAAATCGTTAAAGAATCTCCTGGGAAAAGAAAGGACAGATGGTGTGTAAGGTAAATCACAGGACCTATGAATAACCCAACTACTAGATTCAGAAATTAAAGATCTCTCTGTTCAAGTAAAGGTTTCATTTTTTTATCCTAATAAGATACATGAAGAAGTTAGAGGTTACCATTGATACAAGCCAGAGAAACCTCTTACATGTTAATTTTCCCTCTTTTTCCTTCATTTCCAGGGTTCAAGCGTGGTGACATTTTTGAGATGATTATGAGGTATAAAACCATAAAGAACTCATTCAAACATTAGATGTGGGAGACTGGTACACTATGATTTTCTGTCTGAATGCTGATAATCAGTGTACAGGAGTCAGTTTTGACAAGAGCCTGGTAAACAGGAAATTATTATATTATTGTTCATTATTCAGGAATTGAAGGTACTTTTTGCTTGTAGCTCATATTCTCTCCTTGAATTAGCGTTTAGATAGATTTAACCAAATAAATGCTCTGGCTACAGTTATTGTATTATGCAAAGAATAAATTATGCTTTTAAATTACAGTAAACCAAGATGAATAGAAAGATCAATAATTTAATTTTCAGGTGTCTTAAAGATGTCTGTGAAATATATGTTCTGGCATCTTCTGCAACCTGATTTGTATTTTTACACAATTTTAGAGAAGATCACATAGTGACAGCAATTGTTCTATCCAATAGTACATTAACATATGGAGATCTGACTTTGTGAAGGATGGCTGCTTTTGATGTTGTGGAAGCTAAACTCTAATAATTTCATATTTACAGAATGCACCCCTTTAGGTCTGTGGTCAAATCCTGTAACAAAAATTGTGGTGTTTATGTTTTTTATACATAGTGGTGACGTATTCTGCTGCAGATTTCATCTTGGGAGCAGAGGTGGAGAAAGCTGTGCTACAGAGGAGAGAGGAGCTAGGGACAGGGGTCAGTGCCATGGGTGCAGTCAGCATTGTTGAAATCACTGGTTTTGGCAATTGGACACCAGGGTCCTGATAGCAGCTCTGGGAGCTGCAGCCTCTCCCCTGCCCTGCTGACTCTGCACAGTATTTCTAGCTGTAGACAAAAAAATAAAAAGATTATAATAATAATACTACATTTGTCCAAATTCGTGATTGCTGTGTTTTCATAAATGTGCCACTTGATTCTCATGAGAAAGGGAAAATGAAGGGTGGGTGATGATGGAGTGGCTGACCTGATGTCTGGCATGTGGAAAAGTTGAGAACACCTATAAAAATGTCTGCTTCTGAGTGCTGCTCACATCTGTGAATTTTTTAAGAGATATTCCGAATTAGCTGAGTGTGAAATATGATTCTGAAGTGATTTGAATTTTGTGGACTGCAGCAAAAAATCGCCAATAAAATGGTAATAATAAGAAGAAAGTGGGTTATGGAATGGTTGTTAAAAGCATAACTCAACCCAAAATATATTTCTTACAAAACCTGAAGTGTCTTGCACATGGTTTTGAACTGTAATATCTCAGAATAACTTACTCCAAATATTTCTAATATACTGAAATAAATGAATTATTTTAATGTAACTTTTTTTTTTTTTTTCCCCAGACCTATGGCTGTTATTAGGCTAATGGAAAAAAAAAAAGAGAAAATTTTGTGGTATGATATACATTGTTCCAATTTCACTGCTGACCGTTACTAAAAGGAGCACAACAGAAGTTGAAAGAGGGTTTAGTAGTTACCTGGATTTATCTGCGCATCGAACCAGTCATGTATGTACTCAGTTCTGTTAATTTTCATGTGTAATACTTTGTATATTTAATTTCTTTATTGATAATCACTATACTTTGCTGTATAGTGAGGAAATAGAATGCCAAGCTTCTTCTTTCCTTCATTTGAGCACAGCAGATCTTGTAGGGAATACAGAGAGACAAGAAATTCTTATAAAATCTTATAGATCCTTCTCACGGAGATTTGGTTGGTAAATTTTAAAGGTCCCTTGTGTACAGAGTGCAATTACCTGGAATGTCAGAGCTTACCTGCCTTTAGTTCCTATGGGATGTTTAAATTTCATGGCGTTGGTATTTTTTTCCTTTGCTCAGGTGAAATATCCAGGCAGCTCTTTCTATGTTCTCCAACCACTGATTGAATTTCTGAAGTTGATTAGCAAGCTCTATGTAAGAAAAAATGGTATCTTTTATACCGATTTTGTTAGGTGAATTCGGGAGAAAGAAAGGTACCTGAATTGATGGCATTACTTATGCTTTTATTGTGGCTTGGCAAGCACATGCATATGTCTGCCAGTTGTGCCTGCAGACCAGGTTGTTTAAAGAATAGTTGCACATAGGAGAAAGCCACGCTTCTTTCTAAATACATAGCTATATTTTATACCAATAACAAACTTTTTATTACAAGTAACAAGTACAAAATAAAAGAGGCTAATTCTTTCTAGTTTCCTCTTTGCTAATGCAACCAGTTTTGCAGTGGGTGGATCTTTCACACAGCAACAGGAAAGTGATTTTTTTTTTTTTCCTTGTTTGGAAAATATGATTACTAAAGCAAAAAAAAAAAAAAAAAAGCCGAAGCAAGAGCTACACCTGAAAGTATTTTTTAGAACTAAGTTGTGGGGCTTTTTTTGGTGTGTGTGTGGTTTTTTGTGTGTTTGTTTTTGTTTGTTTGTTTTTTAGGGGATAGTTGTACGTGTGGACAGGGTAAGACTTCAGTTTCTTAATATTTCAAGTTGGCAGCGTCCTGTTAAATTGCTTTGTGAGAGCTGGGAGTGTGCTGGCTGATGAATGCATACTCTGTAGTGTGTGATGCCATGCATATAAAATGGTTTATTGAGCAAAATAAACAGTTCTCTGCAGTCTCTGACAGATAATTCTACATTTCTCTTCAGTCTCATAACTGACAGCTATGACCAGTCAAGACTACCAGCGCATTTGCGATGACTCTCTGTTTCATAATTTAACCCTAAAAAACTGTTTAGTAGTGCACACCTGTCACTTATTGTGTTAGCTGAAATTTTTTCTAATCTTAAGCACATGGTATTTTTCTGTTTCCTCAGACCCAAATAGTAATCTCTTTTTCATAATGTAGACATATGGTGTATTTTAAAATAATATTTAACTGGAAAACTTAGGCTTTCATAGGTCTTCTGCTTGTCTTTCTAATATCTCATATGGAAGTGTTGTTACTTCTTAATAAGAACACAATTTTTCTACCCATTATTTTCAGTAAGCATTTTCAGGTAGTCTCTGCTGTTTAGTTGTTTCTTTTTAAAAATACAAAATTTACGCAATTTATTTTCATCATCCAATTTTCTTATCTTCTAAATGGAAAAGTGGCACTTACAGCAACAAAGGGGCCCTAACTTTTTTAAAAGTTTCATTCTCATTTGAGAAATTTATTTTGCACCTGCTAAGTACATAGTTTTATTCAGTCTTTGCCACTGATTTAATATATTTGATTTGCTTGTGCCAAAATGCATAGGAGGAAATAGTGGAGATAGCAAAACCAGTATAACTTAATCCAGTATGTCAAACCAGCTTCTACAATTTAAAATGGTCTTGCTTTTCTGGTGCATGTTTTTTAACAGGATAAGGTTTCTACACTCTCAGAGACTCTGCCAGCATCCTTCATTAGTGCTGAGTACACTAAAATAGAATGAATAGAATCTGTACCACAATGGTAGCTATGCGGTTCTGTGCTCATTATTTTTGAAATCTGAACAGAGTCAATATTTAGCCAGAGATGAGAGGTTGATCAAAATCAAGTTGGTCTCATTAAAGAATCCAATATAAACAATATATATAGTCTGTTGTCAGCTAATTGTTATTGTGCTAATGAAGAAAATTCAGAAGAATAGGTTCATAAGGCTGAGTGTGTTCAAGCTGTTGCACTATTCCTAGTGGGGCTGACCACCTCCAGCATTTCTGAAAGGAGAAAACTCTTCAAAAGGCTTATCTTATGGCTGGTAGTTTTCAAAACACTTTGCAAAAGGGAAAAGTGAGCTTATTCCAAATCTACAGCAAGATAATTCATTATCAGACAGGTTCACTACTTCGTAAATGACCTCTTTGCAGAAGCCCATGCGAAAGGTCATTGAGCTAAGAGCAACCCAGTGTCCATGCTGAAGAGGAACATTGTGCAAAAGTGCAGACAAAGTGATGTATTTTCCTCTGTTGTTTCTCAGGGAGCTGTGTGACAATATGCTGGGCTAGTGTCAACAGGAAAATGCCAGCAGGAAGCTGGGTCACTGTTAGATGGTTTGTTTTTTGTTTTTTTTTTTTTTTTTTCCAATGGCACTAGGAAGAAAAGATTGCACACTACAAATATTAAGTAACTGAGAAAACTTATTTTTTGGTAAGTTTACAGTGGACTATGTTTTTTCACCAGTGAGATATTAAAGCTTTATCATTTCCGTTTGACAACTTCCTTAGCACTCTCATGCATTAAAATTCGACTCTACTTCCTTAAAAAACCCGTTAATTTATGACTGTCATGAAATTCTACAGCATGGATCAATATTGATTTTTCTGAACCTGCTTCTCACTGGACTTGTTAAAATAAACAATTTAATTTTATAAAAAATCTTTATATTTAAATTGAGCCAGGAGGTGCTTGAATCTTATTGCTGTATTTTGAGAATTTGAAGACTTCTGTGAAGACTTAAACAGACTCAGGCTTGCCTGAGGCAATGTGTATTAGTTTTTATGGTTTTCAGTCAAAGAATCCAGCATGAGGAGTAAGAACATTTCGTTTATTTCAGTCACTAAGAGAACAATTAACTGTCTGAGCAGCTCACAATTCTTGGCTAACCAAGGACAGATTATTCTGACTCATTTTGGTCACTTTGGCACATAGGTCACATGCGCAGAATCAGCCTGTCTCAGGGCACAGCAGAATCTGACACATTGGCTGCAGTTCGTGGAAGTGTCTGGGGCTATAGGAGATGCCCTCAGGGTATCCAAGACGTCTGGGCAGAACTGGCAAATATGACACAAGACGAACGGGACACCCATTCTCTTCTAGCATGCCAGCTGAAGGCCAAGCTAAAAGCCCTAAAACATTTGAAAGAGTGCTAGGTGCTTATGTCTGGACAAGTATATCAACCCCACTGGGTAGAGAGTTGAAGAATGAACAGCTTGGTGTTCTTATTGAAGCCCTGAGTGGATAGTTAGGGTGCTTTTGAAAATTTTGATTCTGTGCTTCCTCTTCTTCTTTTCCCATTCTAAGCTTTCTAGTCTTTTTTTTTTTTTTTTTTTTGGTGACTTGGCAATTTGACTTGGCAGATGTAAAGATACATATTTGGTTTGAACTAAAACATTTATTTTTTCTATTTTTCACATTTGTAAAACTTCCCAAATTCCGGACGATAGCTTTGTTTGTTTATCTATGTATTAAACATGAACCTTGTCCATGAATGTAACTGGGGAGAGTGTCCAGTCTTGTATGTTTGGAATACAGTAATAAGCAACCTCTGTGATGCAGCTGGTGGATATGGTCATGATCAATTGCTCAGAGGTACAAGGTGAAAGCACTGACCAGAAACAGTATTTGGATTTTTTTGATTTATTGAGGGTCACTAAGGGAAATTCAAACATGAGCTGGTGTGGTGCAAGATACTCTGTTTTACGATATGGTAATGGATAAGCTCTCTCCAAACAGGGTGCCTGTCTTCCCTACAATGAGCAAAGAGTGGAAGCCTAAATATCCAGGGAAGAGCTGATGACTGTGTCTCCCTAAACTAATGATTGTTTTTGATCATGACCTACCATTTTAGTGTATTTTCTACAACAGAACATGTGCTCTAATTAGATTCAAGCTGCAGTTAAAATGTCTGAAAAGGAAATATTTGATCCCCTCTTCTTTTAGAGAATTTTTTCTGACCCTCATTAAAAGAAATTACCCAGCACTCATGATACAGAATTAGGTTTACGTATCTGCATGCAGAATTTGAAATGAGCTGGCTGGCTGAGCTAAGTACCTCACATGTGAATTTCATGTGAACTCTAGCTTATTAGAGCTTTCCCGAATTCTAGTCTAGCTTTTTCAGTGTTAGCTGGTGCCAACATACAGCTGGAGAAATGTTGATTAATGCAAACTTTATGGATTAATCAGTATGAGAATCACTACCTTAGAGAACAAGAAATGTGCGCAAACTGCTGTTCCAGTGCCCACAAATCTCAGACAGGTATCTTGATTGAAATAGTTGTGTGGTATTTTTTTACCTCTGAATCACTAAGTAACTAACTAACTAACAAACAAGACCCCCTCCCAAACCCAAAATAACAAACAATGAAAAAAACAAAACAGGCCCCTGCCCACCCCCCCGGCCCCCACCATGTGCTCTATCTCTTGCCCTATAGTTTCCTGAATTTGGTCTCCTGTGGACCTCTTACAGGCTGATTCAATTAAAAAAAAAAAAAACAAAATCGTATTGAGTATCGCCCTTTTTTTCACTTGATTTTGATGTTTAAGTGAAGGATATTACACTAATCAATGCAAAATCAGGAATATGCTAACATGTGACATCTAATAATCTGCAGGTGGAACAGATTTATCTGAAATTTAATCTGTTGTCTGTTTTCTGCTGATCAAGAGATGTACAAAACAAACATAATAACCCTGCAGTTAAGCTGTGTTTACTTCTTAACCTCATCAGAGAAACATGAGGATGCTGGAATGTATAAAGGGTTTCCTTTGCTTCACCTTCTTCCTTGCACGTTTCCCAGCACACTTGTGCACCCCCCTGTTGCCCTTTGCTTCCTACCGTCTCTGGAGACTAGATCTGATAAGAAGAATAGCTTAAGCAAAGAAATATTTATGATTGTCGATTCCTTTTGCTGCCCTTCTTCAAAATGGAAAGGTTTGGTCTCAGTAGACAGAAGAAAGAATACAATTATCTCCTTGGAAGAAACTTGCAAAGTCTTGGCCCTTTTTCAGCATAGTTTCAGTGGGAAGAAACAGAACAGTAGCTATCCTAACCCAAGATAATGAGGAGAAGGAAACAGAGACAGGGAATCTTTGGTAAATATTCCCTGAGACTGACAGGAGAAAACAGCATTTGTACGAAATCATAGTAAGCTGAAAATGTAAGTGATTCAAATTATTTTAGTGAATCTTAACTAAAAGGATCTTAACTGTGAAGGAAATTGTATTGTATTGAAAGCATAATAATCAGTATTAGAAACAAATCTCCTATATTTTCCAGTTCCAACAGTTCCATCTATGTTCTTTGATTGGAAAGCTGCCCAAATTCTGACTTCTAAGAACTTGCATTTTCTTTAATTTTAGCCGACATTTACCTTTTGTGCATCAAAAGATAAAGTGCAAGTAGTTTGTAACCACTATGATTGTTGAGATGATCACATGAATGAAATATCTCAGTGATTTTTTTAAACCAATTTTCTCTTCTTGGGTTGTCAGAAACCTACCTATTTAAATGCCAATCTACTCCACTCGAGCTGGTTTTGATACATGCCAGGGAGAACTGAAATTCTTGCATTTGGATCATTTAAGATAAATACAAATTATGTGAGAGATTTGTTAAGGTCTTAAAGGCACTATTTCTGAACTGGTTTTATTTCTAAGTAACAGTTACTTTGTATTCTCAGAATATCCATTTTATAGTCAGAGATACTCAGCTTGCTTTAAAACAAGATAAAAGAATACCTCGATAAATTGCAAAGATCTGCAATTGCTGTTTTAAGCATAAAATTCAGCTTACTCTTTACAGTGGAGCTGGAAATAAGGATCCATAAAACATGAAATTCTACTGTTAAACAAGAAGCACAGTGTTGGTGCGGCAAGGATGTGTTGTGTGCCCTTTATTGTTACTGAAGAGTTGTGCTGTGATCCAAGAGCACATGGGAGTGACGGGTCGTCTTTGTGCCAGATATAGTACAAACCTGTAAGAAAAGGAACCGTGTCTGGATGCAATGTTCAGGTGTGTTAGGCTTTGCATTTGTGCTACTGGGACATAAACATCTTTTGATTTCTATGTTCATTTACTTGTGTTATCTGATAATATGCAGAAGAATCACTGAGTGAGCTGTTCATAATCTTTCAGACTTGTGTATTATTGTAGTGGCAGGACCTGCAATACCACTGAAATGCAAATAGAATCTGGGGAACCCTACCTGCTGTCTGATTCTTGGATCTTGTGGTTTTTTTTTTTTTTGGTGTGTGTTTTGCCTTCAGATTCACTCAAAATCTTTTTCTTAAGAGACACACTGAGCCTTATATAAAATAATCTACTCAAAGTATGGCTGTACATAAAGTATGGGGCTATACATAAAAAAAAAAAAAAACAACTTTAGTACAAATGTCTTCAATAATGATACTTGATGGTTTTACACAGTATAAGAGAAAAATAATGAGGCCACCTCAGGAACCACAGCATCAGCAGCAGAACTACAGCTTCTGTAGAGTTTGCACTTTCTTTGTATTTATGCTGTGCCTTTGGTGATAATCTTTAAAAATTCATCTTCAGTTGTTTTCTTCAGCCATATGTTGCTAGGGGCTGCAAACTGAGATTTGGGATAATCACTGCTATCCTACACTTCTCTACTGATCAGCCACTTCAAGTAAGAGAGCTTTTTCTTACAGTAATAAAACAGTCTTGGGGTGGGTACAGTCTTTGATTACCGTCATAACAGCATTTTCACTCTTTTTGTTTTTCATGGTATAAATTTATGTTTTTTACTTCACCTCAAATCTTATCTTACTAGGGCTTAATATGGCTTGCATGTGGCACATACTTGTGTTGTCAAGACTTTTTACATATGGTCAGACTAAGATGAATGCCTGCCTGAAACAGCCGTTCACTCAAATTGCCTTGGAATGCAGTGCAAACAGAATATCAGATCTACCAAAAGTTGAGACACTGGCTAGATTTTGATCTCAGTTAAAACATTTGTCTTTGAAACTGATGTCAGTGGCAGTTACTTCAGATTTATATCCATGTAATTGAGAGCAGTATCTGATCCTCTGCAGCTCGTCTGTCCCCTGAGATTTCCTTTATTTATCTCATGGTTTACAAAGGTTGGTCCAGTAGTCTTTTACATAACCTGTTAGATACATGTCTCTTTTTGATCAAGTCATGTATGTCATTTTTGCTACAGTCTTTACTGGGCTTACCCTGTTCATTATTGTAACTTATCTTAAAACTTTTTGAATGAGTGGTAGTCATAGCAAGTGAGAGAAATATCAGAGTAGTTTAATCTAACCTACTTCTATTAATCACATGGCAATTACTTATGGGTGGGTTAAAAATTTATTGTTGTTATCATTTTCATGTCCAAAAATATACTAAACAGAAGGCAGAAGCCTTTGCAAAGCAAGGTGGTATGTGAAAGGAATTCCTTAATGTTGAGTGTCCTGGTTTAGCATTTGTTTGCTGCCTGAGGGACAGGAAAGCTGTGAGGGCAAGGCTGCTCAGCAATCCAGTCCATGCTGCAACAGTCTTTTCCTCTATGAGCTTTAGTGAATAATTCAGTCGTGTTGGGAGATGTTTTCAAAAGAGCTATAAATGACCACTTTCCATGATGCTTTCGTAAAGTCCGGGGCATTGCATCAATGATTCCGCACACCGCAGCCTACGGGGGCACTGCCAAAATACGTGTTTGCACCCAGGAGTTAGGCAGCTCTCTCTAGGGGCCAGCTAAGTTTCAGCTGTAGTTTCAGCTCTTTTTTTTTCTCTCTCTCCTCTTGCCTGGTATTGATAGCATCACTTTTTAAAAAGCTAATTCCAATATTTTTCTTGCTCAACCTGACTGACTCAAGCTTCAGTCGGTAGTCATCAGCACCTATGTTTTGTGCACTGAACTGAATGACCTTTTCTACCTACACAGGACAAATCTTC
This sequence comes from Patagioenas fasciata, assembly GCF_037038585.1. NCBI lineage: Eukaryota > Metazoa > Chordata > Aves > Columbiformes > Columbidae > Patagioenas > Patagioenas fasciata. The sequence continues at coordinate 44,456,161 of NC_092523.1, read as the reverse complement.
TTTTTCCTCAGCAGAGACGAGCACTTTCTTCATCAACAGTGAACATGTCAATTTAAAGCTAAGTGGGAAAACTGAACTCTGGCCTACTAGTTCCATCAGGAGCCTTAATTTGTATGCCAGCAAGTCATATGGATTTACAACACACTTTTATTCAGAAGAAAAATGAATAGTTGCCATAGTTACCACAAAATCACAAGATACTATACAAAACTGAGAGATCAAAAGCATTATCAGTAAGGGACACATTTGCCAATGAATAAGAACATCCCTTTCCTTTTAGTAATATTTTAACCAATAGACCAGTGACATCATGACAGTTGCTATTCTACGCAATGCTAATCCTGGCAGAGTATTGATCCCTTCATGAAACATCTGCATAAACTTATAGCTAGACATTTCCAAATATGCCTCAGATGTATCCATGGGATGTTTCTAGAAAAGAAATTGGTGCTTTTACTCTTTTTTCATACCATAAAATGTTTTCTTTGTAAGGGGAAAATACACTTGTTTGTTATCGCTTATTATTAAAGCATGAGATAAAAGGAGTTTCATACTTCTGGTAGACATATTTTGGTTTTGTAACCTCTTCTGCTACCCTGCATAAATGGCTTGACTTCACTGAGAGTTGCACTGATGCTGAAATCAGTGAATGCTGAATATGCCAAAATTTGGCAATCTAGTTAAAGTAATTGTCGTGCTTCTGGAGCTTGTGTTGGTAGGAACCAGATACCTATACATGACCATCAATGTCCCTATTGCTTCTTGCAGCAGAACATAAGTAACCCATTGCCTTGAAAACTCTAATTAAATCTAGTTAATGATGGTGGATATTTATTTCATCTGGAATGACTAAAGACAAGTCCACCAATCAGTGAATAAGCGATGTACTTACTGAAATTCTGTAAGACAGATGAAAGTGTATTGATAATTTGCTTCCTCGAAAATCTAGAAGTAATTTCAAAATAATGCTAAACACAGATTCACATGAAATCTTGAAAACATGAACTCTCTAAAAGTAAGTCAGTTGCAGTTGGTTTTCTTATAGAAATATTATTGAAGCTGCTTCATTATTTTAAAAGGTGGGTAAGCTATTTGAGACACATAATTGTGCTATTAGATATGATCTTAATTACAGTAGGAGAAAATAAACCTGACAAAATCAGAGGATTATTGCCAAGATTCACTCAGGACTTTATATTTCATGGATGTTTCTTTGTAGTGTAACTATTTATATTTATACTAAAAAAAAAAAGTCTTTATTTTCTGCGATAATTAAGGTGATAAACATTTTCCTTACAGCGCTAAAAATAATTTGCACCAAACACCTGATCTATCGAAGCATGAATTGCATTTATAAGATATTTGAAGAAATTTTGCTGCATGCCAAGCATGCATGAACTGTCAATCAAATTTCCATTCTGAGTATGTGTCACAGCTTTATTTGTAAGTATTGTATATATTACTGAGCAAATGCAAGGATCCAGGATGTGCATGCTTACCTTTTTGTAAATGTACAGGGGATATCTGAAGCTCTTTGGGGCAGTCTAGTAGAGACACTAATGTGACAAAATTTTGTACAATTGAATAAAACCTAGTAGATCACATTTTACTGTTCTTCTTTGACCTTCTTGCCAAATCTGACAACTTCTATTTTTAAAGTTGTTCAGTGCAAGTTTTGCTCTGTGACTGACTAGATTTCAGGTGGTGTCTTTCCTTACTGTACTTTTTTTGCTTCTCTATTGAGTCTACTGCAGCTTCCCAAAGGAATAATCAGGAATCACAGTGGGCTTTACAAGTGTGACAGTGTAAAAACTATGGCATCTCCAAAGAAATGCCATCTTCATCTTGGTAGACTTTGCCAGCAAAAAGACAAGTAGTATCAGGGTTTTCCAAGTATGGCAAGTAAATATTCTTAAATTCTTCCTTCAATGTATATATAACTTCTGATGGATAGAATTTTTAAAGAGAAACTGCAGACCCAGCTTTCTTAACTCCTCCTTCCCTCTGTGAGGCTACCTCGAATAATCTGCAGGGTGGTAAGTTCTTTTATCATGACTGACTAGGAGGAAAGACTAGATAGAGTTATGAAAATATTGCTGTAGGCAGAAACAAAGAAAAAACTTAAGGATGCTTCTTATGGTGATTATGCGAGATGATGACGATATCTACAAAGAGGATGGAATCATCGTTCTACAGGACGGGTCAGGAAGATGGTTTCATACAGCATGGTTTATCAGAGAGTTAAGTTTATTATCATGAAGACTGACAAAGATTCTGTAAATGGTTGTGCCTGACAACCATGAAATAGGATAAATAGGAATAAAATAAATACCAATAAGCTAAATAGGTAAATGTAAATATCACAAAGTCTGGCAGCCAAAGTCTAAAACATTATTCAGCAAGCCAAAAGAGAAGTGAGAAAAAAACTAGCGGAAGGAAGATAACTAGAACAAAATTGTTTTTCCAGCATATTTGGAAAATAAGCTTACCAGAGGGCTGTACAATGACAGCTAGATTATAAAAGGAGAAGAGACATGAATTTTATGCATTGATGTTCATTGTGGAAGAAGTTGGGGAGGTTTGCACCCTAGAATGCTCTAACAGAGGAGGAGAGGGTTCAGCATAAGATCTCTTTGAAAGTACACCAACTGCAGAACAAGCTGTGGTACAACTAGATCTAAGCAACACCCCAAACTCAGCAGGATTAGCTAATATTTACATACAAGATCAAAGACAGCTTAAGGGTGAAGCAGGTGATTTATTGATGCTATCTAGAGACAGGAGAATGGCAACTCTAACATCTTAAAAAAAAAAAAAAATGTTTGGTGGGAGCAAAGTGAGTAAGTGCAGGCTGGCTGTTCTGAATTCTGTACTCAGAAGATCAGCAGAAGCTCTGGTGAAGGGTAAAGTCTGACAGACTGGGGGTGGTGAAGTTCAGCAGATCTCTGGTGGTAGAGGTCAGACCTTTGTAAGGCTTTCTGGAGTCCTTCCAAGGCAGCAGCAAGCATATCTGTGAGATGATCGAGTCTCTTAAGGTAATGTACTGAAAGTTCCAAAAGGCAAACTCTCTCCAAGGGTTTTTAAGGCATCAGTGGGGCAAAAGGAAGGATTGTAGCATTGATTACTAGTTGGCTGAAAGAGAAATAGATGAGTGTCTTGGTTAGAGATAAACAAAGTGTGCTGGTCATACTGTGTCGTTCAAGGCAGTAAAGGGTGCAGGGGCAGGCAGTGTATGCTCATAGAAGGACTTCAGAAGATCCAGGTAACAATGAAATGGCAGGCAAAATTTAATACAGATAAATGTAAAGCGAACCACTGGGAAAAACAGTCTGGGCTTTGCTTGTAACATGATGGGCTCTGAAGTAGCCATCTCCCATTGTATTCCATTGTGATTATCTCGGGGTTTGGCAGATTTAAGTGGGACCCTATTACCTTGTAATGGAGAACGCAAAGTAAATCACTTTCTATGAGTGCATTTCAGGAGAAAAGTCATTTTCTCAAAGTCAGTCCGCAGTCATTTCTGAATGAGAGAAGAAGGTCTTGAATTGTACTGTAACCTGTTCCATTAACTGAGTTGCACAGCAGTTTCCATTTTTAGATCACTTCACAGTATGCAGCAAGGGAGCAATTTCATTGCCTTCCCAATACAATCTGGGCTTGACTGTGTATATGGGCTTTTTAATTATTTTCCCCCTCCACACATACGCATATTTAGGCAGGGAAATTTATTCAAGAAAATGCATTTTTGGGCACACATCCAAGTTTTATGAGTAAAATAGCATCGGATGTGAAAGAAAGCAGAACCATTTCAAATGATTATGTCACCCAGGCAGGGAAAGAAAACAATATGATACAAAAAAAACCCCAAACAAATTATTGAATATTCATGAGAATAAAACCAATTTAAACCAAAGTTCTTACAATCAGCCATTTATAAGCAATACACAGGTTGAAATTTGTGCACCATATATATTTGATAAACAACTGGAAATTGTAAACAATGAAGTAAAAGTCAAATAGCAGACAATCTAACAGTAGCAAAAAAACCCAACATTTAGCACCTGCTTTTTTTTTTTTTCTGAGATTGTCTGTGCTGCTTTAATATATCATGGGACTAGAATATCACCTGCAACAGAGCCTTGTTTAATGAATATGGGATGTGGTTCTGGAATCCAAATTTCTGATACCCATGGGAATAGATGGCATTGGCAGGTAGTTGTATCACTGATTGTTATAGCACAGAATAGTCCTGCCTCATGACTGATACTAAGGAATGGGGACGTGTGTGACTTATTAGGAGACACAGTCCAGCACAGCAAACATCTCAGATGAATTCCTTGCTTGGCACTGCAGTTAAATCTGAGTGGATTTTGTTGCTTTTCTAGCAAATATTTAAGGAAACCTGCCTGTTTTCTACAGGAAAAAAAAAAAAAAAAAAAAGACACAAGAAAACTAATGCATCTAGAAGCTGTCACTGTCCAAGCTCACACAGCAGAATCAGGACTAGAACAGAAATTGCTTGCCTAATTTGTAAAATATATTCTTCTATCTAGTTCTTAGCCTTTTGTAAACACGTTACACCTTTTTAAAATGGTTAAGAGCTTACACTGCTGGTCATCATCCCTCACACACCCAGCACATTAACTGCCTATGCACTTGTGGCATTAATACATTAGAATACTACTTAAAAATAGTGAGAAATTTGTACTGGGGATAATAATGGTGATACCAGAAAATGGTGGCAATAGGAAGACATATAATGGCAGTAAATGGCACATACTGACAGAAACTGGACATTCTTCTTATTATGGAAATATAATTAACATTTCATGTCACCTTAGGCTTGCCTAGAAAAGTTAAAATCTTTAACAGAAGGACGTAAATAACATAGGCACACTAGCCAGATGTTGCTTTAAGCTGTCCTGCTTACAAATATAATGAAATCCACTCAGTCAGGGAACAGAGGCAATGCAATGTAACTGCTCCTGTAGCCAGGAGCCTGAAGTAAGGGAAGGTGAATGCTTAGGATGATTAACTGCTAAAGTCCAAGCCACACTGGAAAAAATGTGTGTTGAATTAAAAATGCAAGTGAGAGTATAGGTTTTTTGAAACATTGTTCTGAAAATACAAGAGACAAATGTGTCAAACCATGCATTATCAGAAGACAAGTTACATCCAACTCTTTACCCATCAATGTAATATTGCTGCAAAATGGTTGGATAGTATTGTGAATATTACTGGGCAAGCCATTATAGCTCCCTAATTATGAAGTTTCTTAAATAAAGAGCAATGTGCACACAAAATGTGCAAAAGCAACTTCTATGTACAGTATTTTCAATTAGGATAGTGTTTTCCAAAACTAATTACTAGATATGATTATCTTTCATCATGAGGACTAACTGGGGATGCCAAACTAATATGACAATACTCATTGCAACCTTGCACCAATTTCAGAGCTTGAAAGGAACAGTTCCCAGCTCTTTCTAACACAGGGCATCTTGGAGTCAACAGCTGAAGAAATGAAGTAGTAAACCTGTTGCCTACACCTGAAATTCATTACTTTTCCTTGATAAGGTATTTCTTCTTATGACTGTTCACATCTTCAAGGGCAGCAGTGAATTTCCTAAAGGCAAAACCACTCTGTATTCACGTGTAGAAAGTCTGCACATTAAACCCGGGGATGGAGAGAGATTTTATCTGTCTAAGGAACAGAAAGAACCTCAGGCTCATTGGATCTTGAGATTGCCTTAGGAAGAAGGAGCAAACAGATATAGTACAGGTGTTCCAAAACACAGATAAAAAGGTGGGTTTATATCAGAAGAAACTTAAAAGCCATACTGACATTCCAGAGCGTGTACTTGCTGATCGGTGGGCGTATGATGATATACTGAGGAAAACTGCATAACACTAAATGCACTTAAAAAGTACACTTTATTGCAATTTTTTTTAAGATACACTTCACACTAAAATAAGAACCAGCATCTCAATAAATGCCATGGAATTTTTAGTGTCTCTTCACCTCTGTGAGCGAACTGTCAGATAAGTGTTCTTTATCTAGCTGTAGAGCTGTATTTACACATGAGATTTTAAATTTTTATGTCATGTAATTCAAAAGAAATTCTTGGATGAAGGATGTGCAATTTCTGACCGTGTTTCCTCTCTGTCAACTTCTTAATTGCTGACAGTTCTGTTTGTTGAGATATTCTAAAAGTCAACAGATGTTTCCTTACTTTTGCACTGAGGAGAAGTCTTGATTAGGGACATACAAATAACTTTTATTTTAGGAATAGTCAATATTAATACAAATAATTCCATTTAATGAAACTTGTAGCAGGCAATACCAGGCACTGGGGATTTTTTCAAAATAATTGTTTGCATTCTCCTGAAGTATATGCATATTTTTGTGCATCATATAAATGGCACATTCTTCAGTGCTGTCTTTTTACATTTTGTTAGTGTCTGTTCTCAGAGTTATATTAACTATCTGCTTTGATAACATCCTTATCTTGGCATGTAGAGGCTCTTATTCATACAGATAAAATGAATGTTGTGCCAGCACCAGGCCATTTTCTTAAAGAAATATGGACAAATGCTTTCAGGTTGTGCCTGTCTTTGAAAGCTCTTTTCATCATTCATTTTTTTGGCTTTTTCTACAGCAAAACGCCCAAATGCATGTTGTCTTTGTCTCCCTTCTACTCCTTTCGTGTTTCCATAATAAGAGTCCACTTTGCATTCAAATAATTATGCATTCTCTTACAGCAGAGTAAGAGGAGAAACAAGAAAATGCTTGTTTTCTGGGTTTTGAACTCTAAATGCAAAAATATAGAATATATATAGGAAGTTGGCCTTTATATCTGGGAAGCGTGATGTCAGAGTGAAATTTTGAGAGGCTTTATAAAAACTTTAATTAAGACTTTTAAAGGTAGGATAACTTTTATGCCTGTATAGCTAACAGGTGTGTGTAGAATCCTGTGTATGTGATGGTTTAGAGGACTGAGTTTCTCCGCTTCACATCACACTGCACTGACGCTGTACATCTCAAAAGTTTATAAATCTTAATGCTTTGACAAACCCAATGCATGCTTGAAGTCGTGGAAGTGCATTGTGGCAATGGTGTCCTGATGGTGTTTTGACATGAAATACCCTGTCTATAAATTCCATCTTCATTAAACATATAATAGTATCTGAAGAAAGGAGCTTCAAGCACTGACCCTGGTGTCACGGAGGGACCCTGAAATTAGTTGTAGGCAGACAACCAGGTCCAAAACAGACTTTTATTCTGTCCAGGAAAGTCCAGGAAAACAACCAATTAGAAATGGAGGTTATACAATTAGTTAGCACTCTGGTAACATAAAATACACGTTTGGATATCAGTTGAGGAAATTGTTGGAGTACAGCAGATAACAATAATGGAGATCCACAGCGTGCATACACGTGGCTCATGAAAAACAATGCCAGAGCTATGCTTGACTCCAGGAAAATACACTCACTTGTCTGCTGAGGAAAACACTCGCCCGAGCGGCAAGGAATTATTAAGGAAAATACACTCGCTAGTCCAGCGAGGAATTATTAAGTTATCACCCACCACATGCAGAGGTGAGGCAGCCCCAGTCCCAGGAGGTTACCTTAGATGGCGTTCCGGTCTCAGGGGAGGGTCTCTCGGCTGCATGTTGGCCCGCGGCTCCGAGAGGACACACACAAAGGGAATCCTCGACGGGAAGTCTGGTTTTGTAGTCTTGTCAGATCTGGCTGTGGGCATTTCAGAAGCTTCTCTGCACTCCCACTCTGGCTATGGGCACCCCGAAACTTCTCAGCTCCGCCCCTGTTCTGGCTATGGGCGCCCAGAAACTTCCCAGCTCCTCAGTGCCTCTTCCCCTCTCCTAGCTAACTGACAGAGGGTTAAACAAAAGGAGCTATTAACTGCCCCATTGCAGGAGATGGCTCGGGATGTGTTGGGGAATAGGGGGATGTGCATACACCTTCCACATCGAAGAAAAAGGGGTGGGAAAGAGAGGGATGTGCATATGCCACACCTGGTAATGTAGAACCTGAGTCATGCTATGAAGGAAAATGCAATGACCAGGAGTCACTTCTAAGAGGCTCAGCAATGGGAAGTCTTTACAGAGACTCTTATTCGGCTTGTTCTTCAAGTCAGTTTTTATTTTATGGCAAAATCAGTTAATATTGTTTTGGTACATGTAGTATCATTCTGAAGGTCAAAATAAGGCGAAGTTGCTGTCAAGTAAATATAACTGGACACTGGAAAAGTGCAAAGGGAAAAAAGCCAATGGATGGCTTTTGTATTCCTCTCGCCTGCTTGTTGGTGTGGGAAGCTCTTGAGTATCTCAGAAATTTACTTCTGCTTGGTGAAATAAATGCAAAATTTCTGCCTCAGATAAAAAACAGCTTCAAACTCAGTAAGTTTAACTTAATGGTTAATTGCTCTCACATTTAGGTGCACCAGTAAATATGTCAGTATAAAGATACTGGACTCTGCATTCTTCAACGGCCTTCTCTTTTATCTCAATTAAAATGCAATCAATATAAACTCAATTTCACTCGCTTGCAAGTAACTTATCAGCCAATTGTGGGCATACCTATCCCCTAATGTGCTCTACTAAAATAATTATTTCCATGATTTCTCAACTTTAAACTTTTAGAATTCATACTGAAATTTCATAGCAATCCATCCTTTACGCAAACAAGCAAACAAAAATAAAGGCTTCACTGAGAGTAAACCCTAAATAGCTTCATTTATGACTATGGTCAGTAAGACAGAAAAATGTCAGCTATATTTTGGAAACTCAAACCTACAGGCACCTGGTACTACCAAACCTGCAAGTGTGACTCATGCACATGGATTTGACTGGTGTGCAGGGTAACAAAATAATTCACTTCATTATTGATGGTCATGACTGTAGATATGGAAGAATGAAGACAGGGAAGAATGCAGACCTCAACTGTATGCATAATTAAAATTATGAATTCATGATCAAAGTACTATTCTCACTCCCTTCACTGAGTAATGTTTCCCCAGGTGTTATTGATTTGTGGTTCAGGCTTTGACTGCTTTACACTGCTCTGTTTCTCTAACATCAAGTGAGCAAGGGGATGCTTTTGCATAGAATTATTATACAGATAGTGCTAAATTCCCAGGAAACATCATCCCTCAGGTATCACCATGTCACACTAATGGGAATATCTTTGTTGCTATTATAGTGCCCACAGACAAGTGCATGATCTTCAGTACCTCTGTGAAAATAACATGGTTCTGCACTTTGACCTGCCCAAGGTGATGATACAAAAACCAATGTAATAATTCTAAAATGAAAACAAGTGATGAAGAGGAGTGAAAGCATACACAGAAGTGAGCATCAGTGAAGCTTTGTCTTACTGCATATTGATGTATATATTTTTGTGAGGAATGAAGTCACAAAGAAGTAGTTTTTGGATGAAAAGTGTTACGGAAACAGATTGTGGAGGCATGAAGGACTAGAAAATAAAGAGAGAGAGGAATTAAAATGTGCAGTGACAAAATCTGATGTGAACAAAGAAATACAAGGGATTGTGGAACAATGAAATGTAAGAAATCAAAGACTTTGCTTCTGTGCAGCAGCTGAAATTGGTGGTGGAGCAGTCAGAACTAGGTCCTTCATTATAAATAATATTGTGCTCCAGGGAGTTAGGAACAATTCTTCCAGCAAGTCCAGGGGACCTGTGAATAAGCCTTCTGCAATGGTTGGATGGATTCACAGAGGTTGTTGGCCACAATTCCGGTGAACTGAGAGACTGCTGGGGGGCCACTGTACTCTTGACCATCTTTCAGAAACTGACATTGTTTGGAGGTTCAAGAGACCATCTGTTAACAACCTAAAGGTATTTTTTGCCTGTAGAATTCCCTAAAAATAATAGAAGTTCTTCTGTAGGATAAGACTAGATGACTTCCAGAAGCACAAAAATCAAAAAGGTGAAAAAATTGCTTTCACAAGGGCTAGAAAGCAAACATCAGTCTTCTGAAAAATCCAGGAATACTAAATCGCAACTAGTAAAATGAATACAGGTGTGACTTATCTTGCTGACTGATAAGTATCTACTTTCTTATTGGGTCCCAGCTAGCCCATTACGAAGCTGTCGTACTGCTGCACTGATTTAATTCCTTTGGGGCAGCGCTTCAATATCCTTTCTCTCATTTTAATGTCACCTTGCTGCATGACCAACCAAAAAGAAGATATCCACTAAGAATAAGGATACAAGACCCTGGGCCATAATAATATGATTTGTACACAGTGTAACTTTGAAAAGTACAATTTATAAAATGTAAGATTATCTTTTTGTTTATGATTCGTGGGATATTTCCAAGTGGGAAAACATGAGAGACATTTTTTTGAATACTGACAGTATTATTGACTACTGTGCAGCAAATAACTGGTGCTCTGTGATTTCCTGTGGCATTTACTGCCAGCTTGCCAGAAGCTGCATCATAATTCAAAAGGTATCATTTTCATAGGAATGCATTTACTACTTTTAAAATCCTTTAATAACACATATGGGTAGTTGAGGATGAAAAAAACCTCATAAATACGGGGTGGCCTGTTTTATTAGTTTATGGTAATATCTTAGAAAGTACAACATCTATTCCAGGGATTTTGCAGATGTTTTGTAAGCTGACGCTTTATTTATTTAAATCAAAACACTTTAAATAAGTAGAGTCAATTTCTAATTCATTGTATTTCTGAAAGTATTTTTAAAAATATAGTCATGACTAGTAAACTGAACATATTTTGCAAATGTTTTATGAATTTATTTTCTGAGAGGATTGTGAAGTACATAATTAGATGTAATGTATACCAACAGGCAAGCTGTAACTGCTGAATGTTAAATAATTTCTCATTTTTTCAGTTACGCTTTTGACATTCAATTGACCTTTCCAAAAAGAAACAGCGCATGCATAAATGTACTTAAAGTCTACCTCTTCAAGTAATGATTTTTCTCAGCCTTGATTGAATTTAGAAATGCACAGTTTACATTTTTTTTCCTTTTATAGTTGTGCTAATCAGTAGGTTGCTTTAGAGTTTGGTGGTGTTTTTTGTAGTGGTGTTTTTCCCCCCCCACCCCCTTCATTTATTTGTTACTTAAAATAATGAGAGGAGAATGACTTGTGAGAGAAGCTGGGCTCTATTCTTGCAACCTGCTTCCCCTGATGGGTTGTGCCTGGGCCTTTTGTTGAACTCATCAGTACAACCGAGACTGCATTTCTATGGGGGGCAGTATCGTCTAAGGTAATTTTGGAAGTTATCCAATTAGTCCTCTGAATCTTTCATCTCTCTCTTTGGATAATTTATGTGTTTATATTCTTACTGTCTTGTGAATTTTTTGTCTTTCTTAGGGGCATTAAATAATGCTGAATGGGAATAATTCATGTCCATTTGGTGGATTTTTCACAGTTACATAGGTAAATGTTTTCTAGCCATAGATTTCAATAAACGCCTTCTGATTCTCAGTTTAGGTTGTACTCTTGAATCTTGCCTCTTCTCACAGCCTTTCTTCTACCCATCTTCAGGATTATAATTCCAGAGATTTTTTAATTATTTGTAAATTTCAACTATAAAACTAGTTCAGACCATTCCTTACCAGTCAGGGATTTTTCTGTTTTTTTCTGTTGCTCACTTTCATTGTCTACCTGCAGCATAAACCTTGTTTGAAATATAACTGCTGAAGTTGGAAAACAATCATGTGAGTTGTATTACATTTGATTGGTACCAAATGAGTAGAGAAACAGAAACCTTGAAATTTTTTGTTGTTGAAGAAAACAGCATGAGAAGATGGGAATTATCTTGTTGAATAATTTTCAATATTAGTCACATTATTACAATTGCCGCCTAATTCTTTGCTGATACTTTATCTTTTTTCCTGTTGGGTATCTGGAACTGGGAAAATATTTCAGTAAAACATCCCTAGAACTATCAATGGAGAGCATAGGCTTTTGTATATTATATTTAAACTTTGCAGACAATTCACATACAAACATATATAATAAAAATATTCATACCTTTGTTTTCATCTTGTTTTAATTTTTTACTATGTTTATCAAGGACGAGTAGAGATATACTGTAGAGATATACTAAACCTAGATAGCATTTGAGTTTTAATTTGAGTTTTACTAGGATCAAAATGTTAGTTCTGTGAAAATGGGTATATCTGGTATATATATTTGTTTGTTTGTTTGTTTGTTTGTTTGTTTGTTTTTTGTGAGCCTTTTACAGCCAGTTATATTTTGGAGGTTTTATGCTAATTAATTTTTTAAACATTCTTTTATTTTTCATTTTTTCCTTACATTGGCCTAGATTACTAGCTTGTTTAATCCAAGCAATTTGGCAAAGCATATACAGTGTGTTTAAAAGTAATCTCTCCAATAAAAGTGAAGGAAGCTGATGTTAACGCTCTGTGATTAGGATACTTCTGTGGAAACGGTGGAAGAACTGCTTTATTATTCTTTATCAGGGAAGAGTTTATGGAATTTTGTCAGTCATTTCTATGCTACAGAAAAATTCTTGGAGGAGCTCCAGTTTCTTACAGTCTTCATGCATTAAGAAGAGCACTAGTCTAATTTTCCTGTTTGGCTGAATTAGCCTGTCATTCTTCTATGCAAAATGCAAACTCTTTAACAGAAGTTATTGATCCAGACATGCTTTATAGTAGCTTATAATCTTGTTTCTTTACTTGGATCACCAGTTTTAGTTTCATGATCTGAAAGTACCCTGAGCATTACTATCACGTTAGAGTGTGCTGTCCTATTTCTTCTCCTGGTTTGGACAAGAATATTTAGGAATCAAGGGGTGCTTTTTCTCTGGCATGAGATTTTGCCGTCTTATGAAGAGTTTCTGTTTTCAAGAACTGTCATTTTGCTTTGAAAATTTCCTGGCCAGGTCTAATCTCGCATGATTCAGAAGCCCTTAAAAATTCTTCAGGGTTTGTTGCACACTATCATAACTGTGAAACAAATGCACATTTTTGTTTGAGCTAGACAGTTATATCTGGACATAAAGATTTAGACTTGCCGTTAGTATGTAGTTGATGATTCATTCTAAAAGCTTCATCTCTCTTATTTCCTTCAACATATGTTTCATTTCTGTTCACAGGAAATTGATATTCCAGAGGAAATTGGCCACTGGAAGCATGAGGCTGTCATCTACAATGAAGACTACTTGCTAAGGAAAGCTAATCACCCAAGGTACACTCCATTTTATACCAGTTATAGAGAGGAAAACCTTTGGCTGGGCTCTTAAACAGCATATAACCTCTCTCTATTGACGATGAGAAAGAGAGCAAGCCTAGAGTTCTGCAGGCTAAAAATGTGTGTGTTTTTTTTTTTTTTTTTTTTAAGAAAAAGGCGAACCGTACCACATATACCCATTTTTACAGACCTAACATTTTGATCCTAGTAAAACTTAAATGCCATCTGGGTTTGGTTTTCTATGTGAGGTTTAGAGGTGTTTTCCAAGTGGTGTGTTTTAAAACGTATTTTATGTGTGAAGCTTAGTTGCATTTTTCACTCTTACAAATTACACTCTGAATCTATAGAGCATGTGTGAAAAAACTATTATTTTTCCGTGTGAACATTTAGGAAGATACTGTCTTGGTGTTACTGACATATACTTCAAAATTACACTGATTTGCTTAAAAAGATATCAATCTGCTTATTTGACTGTAAAAATTATTTATCTTTGTCTCTTTTTTTAAGGGTGATGCAAGAAAAAAAACATCACTTTTCTAACATATGTCAATGTACAGGTGTACTCCACTGAAGCATCTGCTTTTCTAGATAGATTCTTTGAAAGGGAAAATTCTGTCTGAATGTAAAGTTTCATAACATAGGTAACTGAGATTCTGTAAGATGTTGAGTATTGGTGAGTATTCTAAGTGTTGTGACTAGGACTATAATATTCAAAAATACCATCAATACAGGAAGATGTCTTACTTTACACACACAATGGATATTTTAAAGCTTCCATTCTACAAATAGAGGGGATTGTAATTATAACATGTATCTAAAAGAAAAGGCAAGTATGATTTTTCTAAACATTGTTATATCTTTTTTTAAAGTGTAGCTATGCCTATAAAACTATATTCATGTTACATCACAGAATATGAACAGAGTTATATATGTATTCCTAATGCTTGTCCAGGTTTCTTCAAAATTAAATCTAGATTGTTTATTTTAATTGATAAATAACATTTTAGGGCATGAAATTTTATACATGGCCAGTTACAATAATTTGCATCCGTCTTTCAGATAATTAGAAAGTCACAGAATGTTAGGGATTGGAAGGGATCTCAAAAGACCATCTAGTCCAATCCCCCTGCCAGAGCAGGAACACTTAGATGAGGTTACACAGGAATGCGTCCAGGCCAGTTTCGAATGTCTCCAGAGTAGGAGACTCCACAACCCCCCTGGGCAGCCTGTTCCACTGCTCTGTTACCCTCAAGGAGAAGTTTCTTCTCAAATTTAAGTGGAACCTCTTGTGTTTCGGTTTGCACCCATTGCCCCTTGTCCTACCATTGGTTGTCACCAAGAAGAGCCTCCCTACACCCTCTGACAACAGCCTTATATTTTCCCCAAGTGGCCAGCCCCTCCTTCCATGATCTATAAACTCTCCTCTTCCACTTGAGCTTACCCAGCTGTTCACTGTTTAACCATGCAGGTCTCCTGGCTCCCTTCCTTGACTTCCTATGTGTCGGGATGCTCTGATCTTGTGCCTGGTAGAAGCAGTCTCTGAACACTAACCAACTATCTTGGTCCTCTTTACCTTCAAGCAGCCTGACCCATGGGATTTCCCGATTGCCTGAAAAGGCCGAAGTTCGCCCTGCTGAAGTCCAGAGTTGCAGTTCTGCTTGCTATCCTGTTCCCGCCACAGGAGATCCTGAACTCCACCATTTCATGGTCGCTGCAACCAAGGCAGCCCTCAACCTTTACCGCTTCAACCAGACGCTCCTTGTTAGTGAGGATGAGGTCCAGCAGTGCACCTCTTCTAGTTGGCTCCTCCACCATTTGCATCAGAAAGTTATCATCAATGCACTGGAGGAACCTCCTGGACTGTGGCTGGCTGGCTGAGTGGTCGTTCCAGCAAACATCAGGGAAGTTAAAATCACCCACCACAACCAGGGCCTGTGATTGTGAGGTCGCTCTCAGCTGTCTGTAGAAGGCCTCATCAACTTCCTCACCCTGATCTGGTGGCCTGTAATAGACACCCATGAAAAAAGCCCAAAGAACAAAAAAACAATATAAACCCCACAAAAACAAAATGAAAGCCAAGCAAAATCCTGGATTCTATACAATTTCACTACCTTTGATTTCCATGAAATGGAGAGAACCGGCCTCTCTTAAGTCCATTTTATCTTTTTTATCTTCTTCTTTATTTATTTATAATAGCTATCACACACTGCTCCATTTTAAAATCAAGTGAAATGCAGTGGGAAAGAGGGTAACAACCTTCATGCGCTGATTGAAAAATTGTCTCCCAACCTGTTATGCCAGTGTTCTTTGTACTGAAACTGTGCTTTCAGTCTCCTGTGGGCTAGACTTTCTAAAAGCCCTGAAGCCCTATGTCTGTATTACCCTTATCAGTGAACATTCAGGGACAATGTTCAGAGTACATCCCTTAATCAAAAGTACAGGGAGAAACATCTCCGCTAAAAATCCACTTTTGGTCTCCCAGCAGATAGCAAGGAGCAATCAAAGCACAAGAGGACAAGCTTAGTCATTGCTGCCCAGATCTTCAGTGGTTTCCCTATGGTCCTCATCTACCATAACCGAACTTGGAGCCCCTAGGAACTACTCTGATTGACTTCTGGTCTTAGGGGGCCCTGAGTTAACCACCCTCTTGTCCTGCATCCGGTGATGTCCCGCAAATGCATCTATGATGATCCATGGCAGTGGGAAGATGCACGCCCAGGGCTCTCAATGAACACGGCAGCTCAGATGGAGAGCTAACAGGCTCCCTTTTGGGCTATTGGTACCCAGTTACAGCTTAAAATTGCCTTAAAATTGCAAACCACTTCGATTTAGTGTGTGGCAACACACGTGCATGCACTAGCAGAAGTAAACTAACTTGTCACACATTGGCTATAACAACAGCACTGAGCTTGTCTGCTCTTTCATCTTAGTATGAAACACAGATTGCCAGAGTCCTTGCTCCAAAGACAGGGTAATGGATAGCTGGTTAGCCAGCCTGTGAATTTTACCATAGCTTATGCAACTTCACAAGTTTTCTTCATTTCTCCACATGCCAACTGTCCAGTTTGCTGAAGTTAGTGGAAAATAAGGACAAATAGTTTCCTAGGTATTTGTCTTTATATGGTTTGTTTTAGTTAAGTAATATTAGGAAGATGTATAGGGGGACTGTGCAGCAATTTTACAAAAAAATTTATGTGCTTAATTTATGTGTGGGTTTTTTTTTTGTTTGTTTGTTTGTTTGTTTTGTTCCCCAGCTGCACATATATTTCACTTTGTGTGCTTTTGCTTTCAGACATCCAATAAATTAAAGTGCTTTCTTTATTCATAGAAATATGCCTCAGAATGGCATAGCAATTAATTTATATAGTAGGTAAGTGGATTTGACACAATGTTGCCCAAAGAGAAGGCAAACATATGTCCCTGGATAAAAACTATGCAGCAAAGTGAAAGCATTCAGTTGTTCAGTGTAATTACTGTCCTGAAGTCTTAGAATACTACTCTGCTTGTACATGATGGCTGATATAACATCCCTTGTCCTCTTTAGGTCCAATCTACTTCAGTTTTGTCATATGGAATCCTGTATCGTATCTGTTTGCCGTCCCACTCCACACATCATAAAAATTTTGTATATTCTTTATGACAAGTCTTGTCTGAGTCCACATCTTTATTCTGTTATTTAGGTTTTGATGTTCCTATGTGAGAAAAGCTGAAAGCTGACTCGTCAGGAAACTGTGCCCTTACTTGTAAAACAATTTGATACAAAACTAATCTGAAACTTATTTTATTCACTAATTTTATGTAGCTGTGTGATGGCTGGTCGGAATGAGATTAAATTGCTAGGCAAAAGTCCCATCAGTGTGAGTGATGACAGTGTACTGGAGGTTGTCATTGCATATATCTCTTTATCCTTAATGAATACCAGGATGAACTTTAAAGTCAGGTTCTAATAAAATAGTAGCCACAAGATAAGCTAGCAAGAAAACAAACAAACAAAAAGGATAAGAAAGAAGAAACACATCAACACTATTCAGGAATGTCAAAGGTGTTTTTAATTTGAAATGACATGTTGGCAAACTGTAGTTCATTGCCGGCAAGTAGAATTACAAGTCTTTTAAAACTGATCAGGTCTTGAAATTGTTGATTCTGCCTGAAACTCAGTCTGTTTTTTCTGTAGCACTGCAGAAATTAGTTATTTACTGTTAAAACAATGTAGACTGACAGTTATTTTTATTCAAAAAAATCTACATCAGAGAAAGTGAGTGTGTTACCATTACCATCTGGCTTTTAAAATACTAAAGAGAAAAAGGAAGTTCGAGCTACAACGAGTGCCCTACAGGCAAAAACTGGTAGTTTTTTAATGGCTTGCATTATGGCAGGTGTAACCTGAACTCTAGTGCATAGTACGAGAGAAGAATTGAAGGCTGAAGGTTAGCAATGGTGTTTTGTGACAGTGGCTGTCTGACAGAAGCTTAGGGCAAAAGAAGAAGGTCACTGATCTAAAGGTCAGCTGAAATAGGAATGCCTGTATTTTCCTACCACTTGCTTGTGTGAGCTTTGGCATTTTAATTCTCTGGTAAAGATCTTTCTTCTCATCCAGCCTTCTAGCAGCAGTTAATACTGAATATTTCCTATTTTTTAATGTAGATCAGATAGATACATTTATAAATATATAGCTGAATAAATATAAATTTAAGTTCATATAATTGTTAATTCAAATATAGCTTTTCATAGAACGTAATAAAAACATGATATGCATGTATACTATTTAAAAGACAAACACACATTCTTTCATTTGCCTAAATTATTTAGGTGACAATGGAAATTGCCACGAGTTCCTTTGAAAAAGGAGATGTCTTAATTTATTGCTGTTACACTAATAGTTATGTGGTATTTGTTTTAGTGTTCTTGGAACAATGATGACACAAAGATTTTCACCTCTGCCTCCCACTGTGATCTTACATCAGAAGCAAGAGAAAGAATGAAGCATAGATGAAGAAGGTTAGCTTGTGGGACAGATTCCAATAAAATTGAAATGATGTTATTTGTCGGTAAAAGCTGATAGAATAAGGATGAATATAGTTTATGATCTTCTAGTTTGTAACCTGAGGGCTGAAAAAAATGGTTTTATCCAGAAAAAGATGAGTTAAAAAGTATAAATTGAAATGTTTTAAATTTTGATTTCGAAATATTATGTTTATAATCTTGCCTCAAAGTGATTGACACCAATTTTAAAATCTCTGGGGGAAAAAAAGAGACTAGAGGAACATATTATTTCTCCTCAAAATTAACACTTTATTTTGTTTTGCCAATAAATTTCACTAGCAATAATTGGTCAACAGCCAGCTTTCTGTTCAGTCTATGGATGGCTGAGAGCCCGCTACTTTCTTCTTCCCGGCCTTAAATTTAGCCCTCACCATTTCATTACTTGCATCTTTCCTGGGCCAGCTCTTGAACTATATTGAAGCTGCAGAACTTCCTTCTAAGGTCTATAACTTCATGGCTTGCCTCTTTTGGGTTTTCCCTGTCTCTGCCCCAGAAGTGTTAGACTTGTGTTCTGGGATGCGAAATTACTTGTTTCCATATCACAGAATCACAGAATGTTAGGGATTGAATTTACAATAGAGTTTTAGGAATAAAACTTCCTGGAAGGTAGAAATTTTCCAAAAGGTTTTTTTTTTTTTTTTTTTTTTTTTTGCTTTGTTTGGTTTTGTTTGGTAGTTGTGGTTCAGAAAGTCTTGAGTGGACTCAGGATTATAGTTTGGCTGCAAAACTGTCTCATCATTGATGCAGGAAAGTAGAGAACATATGATTCATAAGTAACAAGAGTTAAAGCTTGTAGAATCATCACTGTTCTTTACGTACTCCATTGAATTTTATGGTCTTTTAAATTCATGCTACTCTGACTATATTTGAATATCATTTTCCCAGCTAAGAGTATGAATATCAAAGATTCAGTTGCATCACCCCTCATTTTTATCTCAATTTCTCTCTTCCATCTTCATCACTGGGTGGCAATGCTTCACACTTAATTTTTAGATCCTACTTTATACCTCAAACTTTATGGGAAAGAATTTTGCTAGGCCATATGAACTTCTCTTCATATATGTTACATGAAAACTGATACAGTCGTCTTGTCCTTCTACCTAGTAAATGCATACAATGAAGTTTTTTGTGGAGTTGTTATGAGCAAAAGTTATGTACCCTGAAACCTGGAACACTCCATATTTTTGCACTGTCAATAAGGTTAAAAGTTCTTCCTAGATAACCAGGAGGTTTTTGTAGTTAGATACAGAAAACTCTGCATACTAAAGTGCAAGAAAAAAGCATTACTTAATCAAAATGCTTTGTCATGTTCAGTACTTTCAAAACTCAAGCAATGCTCTTATGTACTCCAAAATCTGTAACTGACAGCACACCTGAATGACAGTGAAGAAAGCAGGTCATGCTGTAAACTCCTGTTGTTTCCCTAGCAGGAGTGTTCTGTGCCTCATTAATGTGAGTGCATATTGTTGTCTGCTGCTACTTAAATTACATACTATGGCTTACAACATCCTTTCAGCGTGACTGAAGCAAGTGAAGGGTCTCCTTGGATGCTAATCTTGAGACTACACCCCTATTTGCAATTAAATTGATCAACAGATTAAATAATTATTTTAAGGTGAGCTAAGATCCAGGGATACATACAGAGGTAAGAGACAGATGTGCCTGTGGAGTGTGTTGACTGCATAAGCCTTTCTTCCCTGGGGTATCATGCTAAAACAGAATTGCATTCATATATGTTGTGAATGACTACTGTTGAGCTCTCCACATACAGCAGTGTTTTATCCCATGAACAACAACAGCAAGTCAGGTACCAAAGACATCTTCAGAAAAATGCCCTGTTGAAAGAAGGGACTGAATATCAATGTTCAGTGTATCAGCAGAGCTGATCTTTTAAACTTAGTTCTCTCTGAAAAAGAGATGCCATTTTTGTAGGAACTCTCCTTCAGTATTGCCCTATGCAATAATAAATAGTGACATCTGCAGGTGACCCTGTTTGCTGGGACAAGAAATCCATTTGCAAAACATTGTCGTGTCTGGGGCAGCCTCTCTATACTTTCTCACCCCCTGGCTGGGCAGCTGCTGTGCGGTGTGCTGGAGTGTGGTTCCTGGAGCCCTGCTGCAGAACATGCAGTAACAGCCTAAGCTTCCCTGAAGTGTTGGCTTCACTGCTCATACTCATCTATTTTCCTGGTTTGGCAAATGAGTAGTCTGGCGCAATTGTCCCACCAGCATCATGCCTAGGTTCTGACGTTAAATTCACATCAACGTGTGGATTGATGGAATTTTATTTCATTTTTCCTCACAACCTTGCTACGTAAAGGCAGTTGATTGCTTCTCTTTGCACATCTGAACGACTTCAATCATTCTATCACGTTTTTATGACTAAACAAACTGGGTTTTCTAGGCAATATCACTGTGAAATGCAACATGAAGTGAAACTTTTCAGTTAAACTCACCTTATAGTTGAACTAAAAAAATCAGAAAATTAATACACTAATGAATTTAGGCAGGTCTTGTCTTTATTAGCCTCACATGTCATCTAAATCCATACAGAAGAACACGTATCTTTGTGTTTACTTGTGCAATCATGAAAAATTTTACCGAAGCACCTGAGGTGTAAATCTTTATGCCACTGAGAAATCATTATTAATGATTTGTTTCACTTGTGAAGAAAAGGAAAATAGAAGTAAGTAGGACTCAAAAGTATAAAAAGCTTTATGGTGTTGTTTGAACATTATATTCACCATAAAGAAAAACTTGCCAAAAGGCTTATCTAAGAAGATGGCAGTAAGTAATCTAGATTGTTGTTGTTATCTGTATTAAATTTTAGTCAGTGAGCCAGACCCCATATAAAGAGGTGAGCAATGTCAACAGGATATGGATCTCAGTCCAATTGTGTAAATAAAAGATCTAGTGAATCAGAAAGCACCCCTCTTGGTTGTGTGGACAAGAGTAGCTCACCAAAGTCAGTAGAATTACAGCAGTATAATTCTTATATTTATGGTAGAAGGATGACACTTCCTGTAAATAGTTATAATACAGGAAAATTCAATATTATTAAAAAAATATTACCTACCGTGTAACTAGTACTGTCAACCCCAAGTGCCATCCTACGCTCAACTAACTGAAACAACCTCCTCCCCCAAATCCCAACTATCTCCAGAGAACTCTAGACCTCTCAGTTGTGATCATGCCATGTATATGCTGAACTTTAAGGCGAATGCAACCATGGTGGGTTTTATTTAATAAATAGTTCTCTTTTTTTTTCTATATTCAGGATTTACCCTATTAAAAAAAGAAAAGAAAAAGAAAGAAAGGTGAATCTGGTAGTCTTATTTAATCATATGATTTTAGAAGCATATGTTCTCCGAATTTTTTATGAGGTAAAAAACCAGAGAAAATGGTCGTGACAGTGATGCAACTTTATCAATAGACTAGAAACGTAACATAGATTCTAAAACAGTGATGAAGTGAACAGTGACATTTTAAAAGCAAAATTTTACTGGCAATCTGTAAAGAATCAACAAAGCACTGATGAGTCGTGGTTTTAAGGGCAGGTTGGTGGAATAGTCTGGCTCTCTGAGTGTGTTGACATAGTCTGCAACACATTCAAGAAGTAATGTAAAAAGTAGCGGATGTGCTGAAAGTACAAGCAAGAAGTAATATTAAGTTGAAAGAACATAACTGTGTGTGTAACTTGAGAAAACAGGCCCTGTTCTACCAAAAGATTTTGGGCTTTATCTGTTCTATGAAGGATGAATACCGCCTTTGTGTATTTCTTGTTCTTTAAATCCAAGTTATGAAAATCAAAGTGCAAACGCTGTTAGCTATTCTTCTGCAGAATACTTTTGAAAATGAAGTTATATTTAGATATCTGTTGTTATATTGAATAGTTACAGCAATAAGAGAACTGACACGTTTCGCGAGATTTGCAAATGTTAATGTTTTTGTTACTTAAATTATCATATGAATAATTGTACATTGAATTAAAAAGAGCTCTATAGAATTGTTAAGATTGAGTTTGATTAATGGTTAAATTATGTCTGTGTAGTCTTTGCAAGGAATGCTTTCACAATTACAGATTACTGAAAAATCACAACAAAAAATGAAGAAAAAAGTCAAAGCTGGTAATACTAATAGAATAGATGGTTTATATGTGCAATGGTAAAACAGAAGAGAAATCACACTTTGGCTGCATTTAACACAGCTGATCTATTTGCTATTATTAATAACTCATATATATTTTGCATTCAGAATGTTTCTGCAACCTATAAACAACTTATTCTTTCTCATTATTACATACTTCCTTACTACTGTAAGAAATATTGCAAAATTTTCCTTTGAAGACATGTACCTCTTGTAAACATATCTGAATGTACTCTTGTAAAGCTAGAATGCAGAATCATGCAAATAGGAGCATAAATAACACTTGTCATGGTTCAAACATTCTTATTTAGCCACACGTGTCAGGGTTTGTATTACTGTTTAACTAGAAGAGCTCTCTCACCCTTATGTGTTGGGGGGGGTGTGTGTGTTTGCTTTGGTTTGTAGGTTTTTGTTGTTGTTGTTGTTTTGTTTTGCTTGGTTTTGTTTTTTCTCTCTCCGTCCCTGAGATTTTGCTCCAGTTAATGTTATGGAATGAAGGTATTCAATTAAAAAATGACATCTAAAAATAGTTTTTAATCTGGTTAATATTTATACTACTATCTTAAATCTGCTGTGATTAAAGATGTAAAAACCTGCATCTTGTGTGTGTGTGTGTGTATTCCTTCCTTATGTGGTTATAAGAGTGACCAATAATAAACTACTTTTATTCTGGTGTTACTGTAGCAACACCAGAGTGTGCTGATATTGTTATTATTTTTCTCTTTTTTTTAATCCTTAAACTAATTACACTGGCATTATTTCTGTGCTAATTTACCAACGCTACAGGCATGAAATTGTTCAAACACCTATCTTAGGATTCTCTTTTGCAAGTAAGTTTGGGACCAGTGATATTGCTGGTCATATCAGATGTGCTCATTTTACTAGAAAATGGAGTGTTGCTATAGACTAGTTTTAAGAAGCTGCTAGTAGACTGTGCTACATATTTATTGAATGTTATAGACACTGCAAGCTCAGCAATATTTCTTATTGATTGCATTAGCTCATCTGTGGAAAAGACTGTGAAATAAAATTATCTCTGTTTATAATGCCTCCAGTAAGTATGCCATGTAAGTGGTGTTATTTCTGTAGCTTCATCTGCTGATAGTTACAATTTCTTATATGATAGCATGATTTAACACAGATATTTTTCTCACATAAGCTCACTAATTGGATAGACGATATTATTCTTAGCATTAAACAGGTTGCTTGGCAACTTTATCAGTGATGGTTTGTACTTTTTGTCAGATACATTTTTTTACGTGTTTCTGCCATATTAAATAACAATAAGAATGTGTTGACTAAGAAAACTTTTTGTTCAGAGTAGGTTAATTCCTTTCCACATATCTGACCATGTTTAGAGTCCTATTTGAGGAAGGAAGAGTAATATTAAAAAAATGTATACTGGGAATGGTAATGAATAATAAATTAGCAGTGAAAAGAAAAACAAGGCATTTGTTAACACCTTTATACACCAAACTTTTCTGAGAATACAGTACTAAAGGAGACTATTTTACCTTAGATGGTAGTTCTGAATTGGACAGAATTCCAAATTCTGGAATTGATTTTTTTATTTATTAATCTGTCTTTAATACATGAAGGTATCCCACAAAGGAAGGAGAATTCTTTTTCTTCTCGTTGTCTTATTGAAGACAAGTCTGAGAGGCTAGCGTTTCCAATCTAGTGTACTATGGTGGGTTTTGTATGATTTTTGGCATATTCGTTTCCATTCTGAGACAATGCATTTCAGTTTTACTGTAGGGCAGAAGAATGGGCACTTGATGATGCAACTAAATGAAAGTTCTTGTATTCAAGGTGAGACTAATAAAACCAATCCTTTGGATCATATTAAAAGACATACACAAAGTCAATTTAATTTTCCAAGAAAATACTATAGAGTGCATAAAATAAGTAGTACAGTTTTTTGGAGAGGTCAGCTAATTTTGATTTTGTGAAAAAGTTCTGGAGTTTTGAAGAGGAGCTGTTGCCATATATTGGTTACTTTTCTATAGTGGTTTGGGAGGAAGTTCTACATTAGTCTGTCAGATATTCTCATAATTTTTGAAGCATCAGATCTAAATGGAAATTACATTTTTTCCTTTTAACTGCTTGGAATGCTCAGCTGCATAGAATCAACCTTGCTTTGATTTGTTTTACGGGTATAAAGTTGCCCAAGTCGGTCTTGAGAGTTAATTAATGCAAGCATAAAGGACTCAGTAGATACAAGAAAAATATTTTGTTGGTTTCTCAATAATTTTTGTGTGGCATCAATGGTCACACCACTCCTTTTCTCCAAAAATAGTAGGGCTCCATCTGTCCCTGTGAGCCAATAACTTTGGCAAAAACTGAGGAACAGGTCTCTTCTGGCTCTAATTTGTAATGACATAAGTATGGCAATTTGCTTTGCTTCAATCAGATGTGTTAGGGTCTGTGGCTTTCTTCTATGCAAAGTTTCCAGTGTTTTCTATGAGTGTGGGACAGACCTTTAATGCATTGTGTCAGGCATTGGCCAAGTGCTGCAGCATCTGAACATAAAATAGATCCTTTGATCCAGGTATGAATGGCAATCTTTTGCACTGGTGTGAGACAAATACTTTGTTTGTTTGTTTGTTTGTTTGTTTGTTTTTTGGTCATAGCATGAAAAATTGCAGCAGCGCTGGGGCTGTTACCATTGAGCAACTCATAAGAGCAGAAGAACTTGGCAGATGAGACAGCGGGAAACTGGGCAGTCCTTAGGGCAGGCTGCCAGGCCACTCACTGTGCTACAGTGACATGTATGTTAATGCTCCTTCTTTCTGCAAAACTACAACTGAAATTAGAGAAAACCACCTTGAAAAAGGTGTACTTTAAGCCTGGTGTCTTCGTTTTTTCTTCTTACTGCCATGTTTCTACCACAAACACTGCTCCTACACTTAGTTTTGCCTTTTTAAATGGAAGACATTCCAAGAACTTGTGAACATAGAAAGAAAATGCTCCACTCAACTACTGAAATAGTGAAACCATTACAAAACCAAAAGTCAGTGTTATATCCTTGACCTGAATGCTTTGCTCAACTGTAGTCATCTAGAGGAAGCCTAGTGAAAGGCTACTGGAGTAATCAGGAAAGTAGAGAGCTCATTTTACCAGAGTGCTGAAAGAGTCTGTCTTTTTCTGTCTAACTCCTAGATTGTATAATTCCTTGCTAGGAATTTATCAAAAGGAGAAACCATGCTGGTCAAAGAGCAAATGCACATGAGACAAAGGCTCAAAGATGATGAAAACAAATACAGCAAACATTAGAATAGCAGGGAGCCAGTAATCGCAAGAAGAACGAGTTGTTCAAGTAGCCTTTCTTTAGGTTTGCTTTGGCTATACCATCTAACCAATTTGATGAAAGACCGCTTATGGAAGGGACAGGCCTGTAAAATATAGAATGTATCAGGTAACAAGGGGTTAGACATGATGACAAAGGAAGCTGTTTTCAGTGCTTTATTTCTAAAATACTATCTTAAGCACCTTGTGCCACGTCTAGGTAGTGTTATTTATGGATGACTGTTCTGATTTTGTTTCAGCTCAGATATATAGCATACCTTATACACAGTAAAATTCTACATGTGGCTGCATTACATTACTTCAGGGCTTATGTTGCTCTGAAAGCTTGTTATTCACGCTGGTATGTTCAGAGTGACTGTTGGATTTAGGTGTCTAAATAACATTGATGTCACACATAAATAAACATCACTAGTTACATATCTTGAAGTTTGCAATCCTTAGATGCCAATATATTTGTGATCTAACAGTTCAGTCTGTGGTTTTGAAAAATGGCTTTCCAATCATAGTTCTGTATTTCAGTCATATTTCAGCACATTGATTAGCATTGCCTGTTAACTGGTATAATTAAATAACGTATAATCACAGTGATCTTATTGTTCTTCCTGTAACCTAAGAAGTTCATACATGAATTACATTCCAACAAGAGGGAACCAGTTTTCCTCTGAAGTTATTTCACCTAATTGGCAGGAAAGGGTCAAGATTCACTGCATTAGCTCTTTGTAATTTTCATTACCTTTCATGCTGCTATTTTTTCCATTTCCCAACCATAAAATCCTCTTTTGTTTAAGAAGGTCTGAATTTAAGATGGAGCTTCTGGTATAAAGCATAAAAAACTTAAAAGTATATATTTACCCAAATTAGGTTCTTACAAAAGTAATCTCTTTGACTTGAATAAGACTATTTATTTGAATGACTCCTATTTAGACCCAGTGACATGGATCAATTTAATTCTGTTTTCCAGGGGAAATGTGCTTTTATCATGGTATGTTGCTATAGTCACATAAATAAACTGTTTAGCAACTCCTTGTAAAAATGGTTTTCATATTCACACAGAGAAAAAACAGTCTGAAGAAAAATCCGACAAGTAGAATAAAAGGTGTCTGTTGCAATAAAATAGAAGATCTTTTTCAAGGAGATGTCATAACTTCTAGGTATCAATTAATCTTAATTTCAGTATCATTTCATTAAAGTATTTTCTAATGTCAAAAGGGGTTAATGAAAAGTAATTTCACTGAAGTTAATCCCTCTTCCATATAGTTTTTAAAATACCTTGACACAAGAGAATTCAGGATGGGGTCCTGCATTTATTAGGTAAAAGGCCAGAGATCCTGGTCATCATTACTTTAATCCTTAAAATTTAATTTGTGTTGAAGAATTTCTGTCTGTGAAGTATTTAGGCTGAAGCCAATTATAGAAGCTTCTATTTGATCTTCCTATGAAGACAAGTAGTCTACCATTGAAAAATTTCATTTTTCAACTACAAGTGACTTTTTCCTCTCTGTTTCCAAAAGAAAAGAATGCGTTTACCACATGCCATTCTCTGTGCCCACATAGAAGACTGATTTCTGTAACTTTGTCACCAGGTGACAGTTTTGCCTCCTCCACACAGGTTTGGTGATGGGATGGATGGTGTTCGTTTGGCAGAGAGCAGCTCTGTCTTGCCCCATCTCTGAGCCTCTCACTGCGGCCAGTGCAGGGCCCTTGGCAACCAGCGTGGTCTCTTTGCAAACCTCCATGTCACCTGTTTCATCAGCACTGTCTTTTGTGTTCAGTTCTGATTCATGGATAAATATTCACATAGTTTTGGAACAGGTGTTAATCCACAGTTACCTGCTGTGGTACCCAACAGTTAGCCTGATGAGTATTTCTGATTAAGGCTGGGTTTAGTCAATTAACATGTGTTTTCAGTGTATTCTCTACAGTCGCTTTGGACTCGATGTTACATGACAACTAGTATCCATGCAGCTATCAGAACTTGCATAACTTAATGATAACTCAGGACATTTATTGTATAGAGGGTTTTTTTTTTTTGTCTTTTGAGGATACTCTGGTCTGTAGCTGGTTTAGCTGATATTGTGACAATGTTCCTTGGATCTTCATGCTCCAAAACAACCAGCAAAGAATGTGATGTTCTTATACTATTACTTTTGTGATTTTACTTATAATTGAAACTGATCATAGTTTTGAACTGAGATTCTTTTTCCCCAGGAAATAGCACTGAGGTTACAGGATCTATAAAACTCCATGTCCCTTTTTTTGTGTATGGTATTCTCAATTAAAGGAATGTGTTAAAAACCAAAGTATAGCAATTTCATTAAAATTGAGAAAGAGATAAAGACATCCAAAAGTGGCAAAGATGAAATACCATCAAGCTACATATTTTCTCTGTTATTCTCTGGCAACTTTTATGTATATTTGTGCCTTTGTATATGTGATGCGTATATGTATGACTGTGTATATAGAAAACTATATTGATCTGTGTGTATATGTTGTTGGTAGCTTTTTTTTTTCTTATCCAGGCCACTTTCAGATTATTTTATCAATCTTCTTCCCTCAGTCACCTGCTTGTTCATCTCACCAGTCTTTCAGAAGATCAGCTTCCTACCCTTCCCTTCTTATAACTGCTTACAGAATAAAACTTCGCAGGTTGTGGAAGTGCCTTGAAATAATTTAAAGGCAAGAAGAAATTCAGAATAACTTTGGAATAGCAAAACAGAAGTATTCAAGTGGTTGGAAAAGTGTTTCTGAGGTAGGCAATATTTTTCTTATTGTTAACAGTACTGGATGGTCTGTATGCACAAATTTGATCTAGATCAACTAAAACCACATTTCACATATTGGTCAGTTTAGCCAGAAATAATGACAGGGATTTTGTTGGGTTTAAGTTGCCTTAGAGAGAACAAATGGTAACTGATCCAGAGGAAAGTCCAGGACAAAAAAGCTACAAAATCAAAAAACATCTAAGAAATATGATCTGTAGCAGTTCACCACATTGTGAATTGTTCCTTCTTGTAATCAGTGTTTTTATTGCTAGATGAAATAATTTAGGAAGTTGAAATAGAATCTGAATTCTCACTTCTAAAATACAACAGATTGCTATCAAAACTCTCACTTTATCTGTAATCCCAGAAACTGTTTCCTCAATAAAATATTAGAATTATGAATTCATTGCTATGTGATATTAGTAAAACTACAGTCTTACTTTGGGAGAAGAGACTAAATACATGTGTTTGTGTGTTCTACTTGGTAGATAGACTGGAAATAATTCCTGGGATTTGAGACAGTAAGGCACATATTTTCGAAGAAGTATTATGTGAAGAAGTTATGTGCTTATCCATTATAATAATTCTTGTATCTTCTTATACTACATTGAGTACTGGCCACTGTTGGAGACAGAACACTGAATTAGGAAGTCAATGTGGCAAATCCTGCCTTAATGTGCCCATTATAGAGCTATTTTCCACAAGCACATTATCGTTGTTACACAGTGGCCAGTTTTGATTATATTCTAAAAAACAGGGGGTGAGGGGGAAAAAAAGGTTCCCTTCACATGATTGTACAAATAGTATATAGCTATTGATTTGCTCTACAGGTTGCTTCTTTGAAGAGTAGTGTAGAAGAAATTGCTTTAGTATTTTGGGTGATACTAATCCTGGCAAGGTCCATTAAATACTAGGAAATAAAAGGCGACCTAATACATTCGATTAAATTTCTGTAAATGTAATTAAATCCTGTCCTAGGTTTGTTCATGTACCAGTAAACTAATTGCATTTAGTAAAACATTTGCTTTGAGTCTGGTCAAAACTAAATTAATTTCCCTATATAGGAAAGCAACATATAGTAAATTGCTCAAGCATGCAGACTATTGACTCAAAAGGCAGAGTTACAACAGGAATGTTGATATATTCAGTAAAAGGGGCCATTAGAAGAATTACATTTAACTTGGGGAACAATTAATTTTTGGTTATTGAATTATATATAACAAGATTTATTTCCTTCTACCTCTAGGGGTTCCATTCTAAATTTCTCCTTGGATTTTACAGTATGGTTGATGGGGTTGAGACTAAACTCAACCACAATTTGAAAGAACAGTTTGCGAAAATGTCCCTGCTGGTAAGAAAGAGGGTGGAAAATCATAAGTGGAGGGAATCTGAGGGGGCAGGCACAAGCACCATTATCGTCATCGGAGAAAGGTTTCAAATAATCGTCTCAATGCACAGAAGAGTTGTGCATGGAGAAAAACAATTCAAAATCTTGAGGGGAAATGTGTTCCATTTCCTATAGAGGTTTGGCTCGAGATGTGGGGGGAGATAAGTTATTTCTAGTCTCTTGCTCTCTTTCTGCTCTGAGCTGAGAGGAAGCCTCATGAACAAGGCCAGCACAGAGCGAGTTTGCTCTGTAAGTGCTGCTGAGAGGCAGGAGCTCAGTGCTGCTGGGTCAGTGGGTCCCGGCTCTCACTAACAATATTCAAGAATTTTTGCTGGTGAGCTTGAGACATGTGGAAGAATGCTCTGAAACTACTCAATGCTGCTCACAGTACAGAAACGTGATTGAGGCTCTGGTCTGACTTCACAATTAGGACATTCATTAAGAGACATGGATTCTAGGGACATTTTAAGTATTGATATAACATTGTAAGAAGAGCTTGAGAACAGTATCATCTGCTGAGTGCCCTGTATTCAAGGAGGCTTTGACTCAGAGACTTTCTCTCTACATAAATGTTCTAACTCTTGGGTTCCTGTAAGAGCCGTTCTCCTTCCAGGAATTCTATGAGTCTCAGTCTTCTTTTCCATTGTTTTGCCTACAAGTGAGTTAGAAACTAAATTTAGTGGAAGATTAAAAAAATAATAATAATAATAGTGATATGATCTGAGGTGATTTTTTTTTAAACTACTGCACCAAAAAAGCAATTTTCATACAATCATATTTTAGTTAAGTGCAAAGAATATCTGGGTAAGTTTCTGAACGGGAATACTTATCCTCCCTGAATCTCCGATCTGAGTCCTTTACAATTTAATCATAATTTCCTATGACTTTGAAGAAAAGGAATAGAAATGCAAATGCTAGGGATGCATAGAGCATTCATTTTCAAAATGTAAGTCCGACATTCTCACTCAATTGATCTTTACTTCATTACTTGTGTTATCAGCCTGGCTCTTTTCCACATGTTCCTCTTGTGCATATGTGGTGTTTGTTATTCACAGCATCCACTCAGCTGAATACAATCACAGGAAGACAGTAAAAATCACCACGATTGCTCAGTTCTCTGCACATTTAGCTGCACTAAATTGTAGAATAAAATATGGGAGGACACTTCTGTAATAAACTTTCTCTGTGTAATGTTTAAAGGAAACCTCACAACCAAGGCAAGTAAACCTGCAGAACAATGTCTAGACTTGAACATCATACAAAACCCTAAGAAGCCCAGTAAAGATTTGGCTGATATTCAGAAATCACTGGCAGATTAAACAATAGTGGGAAGAAAAACGGTATGTTTATCATAACACATTATGTTTGGCCATCTCCTGACTGGACCATACTTATTACACCAATACTGAAAGTCATTACTTGAAATGATATCTCAAAGCAAAGGCTGGAACAAATTTTTACTCATGAAAGCTAGAAGCTGTAACTGCTTACAAAGTACAGTAAGTCATACTTGTAGAATTTCTACAAGCTTTAGTGTTTGTCAGTTTTATTTTCTTGTGTTATATACTTCAGCAAGATGTCATTTTTTTATTGTATATGATATCTTATCTGCATCTGTTCTGATATACCTCCATTTAAGCCGCATACTTTGTGACACGCAAAGAAAATATTTGATTTACACCTGTATGAAAAAACATAATGTAAAATTAATATCAGCAAATAAGAATTATTCATTTATTTAATGTGTGTCAATTTACATTGTTCACTGCTTTATTTTCTACAGACAAATTCAATTTTGTATACAACCGTAACAATTCATCAGAATAAAAGTTCTTTTGGTTATCAGAACTACACCATCCAGTTCAGCTGGGAAGTATATTTGATTGATTTTTGACTACACCGTCCTCTTTTTTCTCCCTTCAGAACACACATCTCTTGGCACAGAACTCTTGAGAAGCTGTGTTTCTTTATAGTTTTCAGTTTAATTGGCTCTCACGCTTAAAACTAGAGATTTGAATGTTAATAAACTTTATTTTATTAGCTAAATTTAATTTGTTACTAATTTGGTATGGGTTAAAAAAATTTGTCACTGTAAACGTATTGGTATGATTTCTTTCCTAGAGAGAAAATCAGGATCCTCTACCAGTTTCAGTGATACTGTTGTTTGTTTGTTGTTTTTTGTTTTTTTTTTTTAGTAAAGCAGTATGCCAACTGGTCTTGTTCAGAAAGAAGAAAAGCTTGCAGTAAGACTTGAAAAGCCACAAGAAAGATAGAAACCAAACCAGAAAGGACAGAAGACTGCCAGACAAAACTCTGCGGAACTTAGTGGCTGGAAAACAGAATGTGTGAATGAGGCTATAAGGTGAAAGACATAGCTGAGGCTGTAAGTACTGCAAATAAGTTAGCTGACGTTAATTTACTCTGCATAAACCACACAGCAAAATATAAAGTGGAAAAAAAGCTAGCTGAGAAAAGGGTCATCTTAGAATCTGTTTAGTAAAATCTGGGACTCAGAAACTCTAAATGAAAGCAGTGTTAAAGTGATGTAGGAGAAATATAAAAAATGCCAAGCAAAAACAATCCAGTCCTCCATCTACTATAGTATTCTGTTTTTAGCAGTGACTCTCAGTATTATAACTTCTTAAGAAAGCTGGAAGAAGGCATGTGTCAAGCAATTATAAAATCTGCCCCGAGGAAAAAGTTTCTTCCTGCAACCCATCACTTAGAGGTTTGTTTATGCCCTGAGGCATGAGGATTAATATTCCCTCCAAATGCTTTTGGTTTATAAATCTTCACCCTTTTTTCATAAAAATGTTCATTGTAATTATTATTATTTTTAATTCTACTGACCCTTTGGGATCCAATGATGTCTGCAACAATAAATTCCATCATGTAGTTATTTATTCATGTGACAGAAATATACTTTTATGACTTTAAAGGGCAGCTAGAATATTTGTGTGTTTCCGGAGACTTATTGAGATCATCACTGACCAAACACAAAGGTGAGAAGAATGAAAATGGTAAACCATACAGTGAGGGACAGAGGAACATGGAATCTGGAGAGACAAGTTGCTGTTTATCTTGTCTTGTGACTGCCATACATAAATGGCAAATGTGACAAATATTAAGCTTTTCAGTTGTGAACTATGATCTGTTTAGACTGCATAAACCCCTACTTTCTGGTGTTCAGTGAAGATGACTTTGCCAAGACAAAATTTCCATGCCCCACAGTCTCAAGTTATCCTTAGAGCATCTGCAGCAATTATAGGAAAAGACGAGGCTTGCAATTCCTGTTTGGATGGACAAATTTCTTGCATTCCTAAAGCTTACTCAATGTATATATTGCAAATAAACAAAGTGAAATGATATTAATCTTTTTAGGAATCTGTTTTCTCAAGCTGTTCCTTTAGGACAAAAATCTTGATCCTGAAAACATGTGGACAGCAAGACTACCTGTGCATGTAAGTTCATCTATGCATTCAAATCTTCATGAACTGCAGTGGGGGCTACACTGAAAATATGCTAAGAAAGAGATATTTATGAATACTTTTTTTTTTTTTTTTAACTTTTATTATTTTAGGAAGTTATGTGCAAGACAATTCAAAACAGAGACTGCAGTGTTCAAGATGTTAAAGATTAAGTAAAGCCTCTCACATTCTCAGTTTTTAAAGAAAACAATATGATAGTATTTGGTGTTTTCCTTTCAATATTTGAGCTTTCAGGAGATGTAGATGTTTTCTGCTTTCTAAATGAACGATATGGTTAACATATAACATAAAAGCATGTGACATTTGAGACCAGGAATGTTCAGGTAAATAAATAAATGAAAAAAAGTAGTAAAAAGCCACCAGACCTAGTGATTCTATGGTGACCCGTGACTGCCCAATATATTTGGAAATACCTATTGGTTACAGGGATCTCTCCCAGCCCCAATGTTTCACATCTCTTAAAAGCAAAGTGAGAAAAAGCACAGATCTGGAGAGGACAAATGGTAAAGAATGATAGGAGGAAATTGGAATGCAATGACAAATGAAGGTCTTAGTGATGACATTTAGCCAAAGAGCTATAGTGGAGGATATGAAAAGCTATCATGTTTCTGGTGATGCTTAGGGAGCAATTAAAGAAAGATAATCTTGAGTTCCTGATGCTGATGTCAGTCTTTTAAATGACCTGTGTGGCCTCGAAGACAGTGACCTAAGAAGAAAAACTGCTGTTTTGCCGTCTGCCCACTTTCCGCAGTGATGCCTGTCCCATAGCTACTCAAAGAGGAAGTCCTTCCTTTATTCTCAGTACCACATTCAAGATATAAATAGCTATTGGAGGTGATGCTTAGAGGAAGAGGACTAATAAAACATAAAAAATATTAAAGGAACTCCACATCCTTCTGTCCTGACTCCCACCTTATGCAGTATTTTAGAGTCAGAGATATGTTCTAATCTCTTTCCCGTCCTGTATTTTTTCTCTATGCCTACACCAAAATCAGGAATCCAGACTCTGGCTGGTAAGATATTGTAGTCTAGGCTGTTGAGATGTCAGAAGGACTTACCTTGTTTGCAAACTGATCCTAATTGCATTTTTATTTACCCTGGTAACAAGTAGCACTGAAATTTCTGTAATACAAATTCTTTTGTGCCCATTTTATCTGTTTTTTTGTTTCTCTTTCTAGTGATTTGTGCAGAGATTTTCTGCACATTACATGACAGACAAATTTACACTCAGAATAGGGCAACTTGCCGTTCTCTGTGTGTGTGTATGTGTGTATAAAATTTCAAAGAACTTCAATATGTGGATAATTTTTTATTCCTTTAATCATATTGTTCTTTTAACTCTAATTATGCTAAGAGTTTCAGTTATAATTGGGCTAAATAGAATGATCTAAGCCTTGAGAAGGGATAGATTTATTGTTTTATCTCAAATTTGTATACAGCATTTGGTTTTGCTTTTAGTGAAGCACATATCTTAGAAAAGGTTTAGCTATGTAAACAGAGAAATTAAACAAGACACAGACTGTATCCTAAGTCTGATAGGTGTACAATGATAAGCTATTGCCTATTAACTACAACTTTTGCTTAAGGAAGTCTGTTTCTAAGCAGGAGATCTCTTTGGCATCTGTGTCTAATTGTACCTTTAAAATCTGCTTGCTTAAACCTATGCATTGCTTTTGAACAGGGACACTATCCTGAAAACAGGAAAAGAATAGTGATTGTTTTTGTATTGAATGCTCATTTTTAACCTAATAAACCAAAGCCTTCTAGATCCCAATGATTTCAGGAGGAGGTGTTGTTGATTGTCCAAAACAATGTTCTACCAGTGTGATTTACTTTGTTGTTTACATCTACACATTGTTGTTTAGCTGAAAAATCCATAGTTAAAAGCTACCGAAGGACAGATTTACTGTACAGACAGCTGGGAAGGAACTATTAAAGTCTATTGAGCAATTACCATGACTTTTCAAGAACAGTATTTATTTGAAATTCCACAAAAGTTCAAAAAGCCTCTTCTATTTTAATAGATAACTTCAACTGTAGTTTGTATGGCATTGTGTACATTGTTGCTTTTGTGCTATGAGAAGGTGGTTGTTGTTGTTTTTCCTCTCTTTTGTTCCACCCATTTCTCCATGAGATCTCTGCATTTTTGTCATGGATTAAGAAGCTGGGATGTTTTTTAGTTTTATGGTTTTTGGACACAGTCCACAAGATCATCTAAATACCAAGCAGGGAACTGCAGTAAGAGAGGGAGTTATATGGAAAAAGAAGGGACCGTCGAAAAGAGCAGCAGAAAAGTGACATAGACAGCTGTTCACCCCAATAGTTCAGCCTCTGTAAAAAGACTTTGAGATGCATTTTGAAGATGGATTAACTGAAGATGTAGAGTTAACTATAAAATGGCAAAAAGATAAGATGGATATAGAAGAAGAATACATATCACAATGACCTGGTGTCTTTCCTTGGTACCAATTGATTTTATAGATTAGAAAAATACAATAGAGCTAATCTATTTGGAGTTCAGCAAGGAATTTGATTTAGTGTCTCAAGGACAATTATTATTTCAACATGAGAAAATATAACAAAATTGTTGTATGGATAATGGACTACTAAAAGGAAGGTGAACCAGGTAGTATTGAAAGATAGTTGCTGGTAGAAAGTCTGTAGGCCTGATACTGAGAAGAATTTTATTGAATGCTATTGTTAGTGGCCCTGGCATATGTGATTAGAGCATGTTGGTGAGGAATGCTACTAAAATTACTTGCCTGCTAGTACAGGAGAGGATTAGAATTTCCAGTAGGTAAAACTAGCATAGTAAGCTTGTAAAAATACTGGATTTTATCAGAGATCTGTGTAAATACAGATGCCAGCAGTGCAGTAACATTGATTAATGAGAACTGAAGTTAGTTCAGCTAAATGTTTTGCTAGATTTCTACAGTAATACTATTAAAAAAACCTCATTTATAGGAAATGTAGAGAAGGTAGAGAAAACTACATGTGCAGATTGTACAGATTCAAAGCTCTTTTAATTAATGAGATCATCTTTTTAGAAAATAAAAGGAAAGGTGTAGGACCTCACACCACCTCAAATACTCACTAAATTGGAAAGACACAAGCAAAATGGAACAGAAAGACATTCCATTTCAGAATTACTGCTTAAGAGAATACATTTATTTGCAAGTGAGTGAAAAATGCATTATCCTCAAACGGTAAGCTGAAAATCTTAATGCAGGCAATCAATTCTGTTCCCATGAACATAGGGAGACTACCTTAGTGCAATACTGAACTATACAGGAGGAGGCTGGGACTTTTTCTTACTACGTATGTCGGCATTCAACATCCTACAATGCGCATTGCAGCATTTCTCCTATTTGTCTGCAACTGACATACACAGTCAGTTTTTTTACAAGTTTTTACATGTATTTGGGTTTCTTGATTCACCAGAATGTGTTTTTGTTTGTTTGTTTGTTTTTTTTCCCAGAGAAATTGCCTTCTTTTTGAAAGCTGACATCTGTTTTCTGAATACAAGTCAAGCTTGCTCTGAAAAGTCAGAGAAAGGTAAATAAATTGGGGAGTTTTGAAACACATTTGTGCTTCCCATATATTGCAGCCTCATAGCTCAGGCTTGGGAACTTATCCCTGGTTGTTTAATGTATTGCCAATTAGAGATATTTCCTCAACATAAGTTGCCAAAGAACCTTCATGTATCAGCAGAACAGTCTGAACTTACGCAAGAATGTAGAGAGGGGACACTTCTTGGATGTTAACACAAATAAGCTACACATTGAGACACAGAAAGGTACCAAAAATGCCCAAAATATACCCATTTCCCAGAATCAATATTTCCAAAGTAAGGGTTGTACATACTAGGTTCCTGCTCTTTTGTCTCAGTAGTCCTTTTTCCGTGCACATAGACAGGCACATACAGACACATGAAATAAGCAGATTTTTGCTGATAAGGCAATGATTACGATTACAATTATAACAGGAATCATGTCACTTAGATTTCAAGAGATATTGCATGTTGTAAAGGCACTAAGTGTAGAATCATAGAATGTCCTAAGTTGGAAGGGACTCACAAGGATCACTGAGTTAAGCTCCTGTTCCTGCATATGATAACCCCACAGTTTACATCACGCGAGGGTGTTGTCCAGTCTCTTCTTGAACACTGTCAGGCTTGGGGCTGTGACACCTCCCTGGGGAGCCTGTTCCAATGCTCCACCACCCTCTGGGTGATGAACCTTTTCCTGAACTTGTACGTGCAATGAAATTTCTTGTAGGCCTTTTAAAAAATAATTGCAGATTTTTTTGCTTGGACAACTTACAGTAAAGACACAAAATGAATGAGAAGAATAATGACAATACGTGGATTTGCAGGACAGCAAAAGCAAATGAGATCTCATTTTCAACAATGAATGAACTGGGTGTAGACTGAAAAAATGCTCAGGGCCTTGGCCGTGCTGTCTTGTGCAATAGGCAGCATTACCAAGATGGTAAGGGTATATGTAACCTTTGTTTTACAAAATTATAACAGGGCATTTTGACAGCTATTGCACTTTAACATGTAAAAGCACTTTCTAGTCCCTTGCCCCACTAGTCTCTTCAGGCTTCTTTCAGGCAACATCACCTCTGTGGTGGATATGTTGGCCTTTCTCCTTAGAAGCAGTGGTGATGGCAATTGCAAAGGTTGTAGCATATCTGCGAAAAAAAGAAATTGCTTTCACCCTGCCCATGTTATGCATTTCCATACTCACACAAACAACTACCAAGATTTTTCCTATGATTTCCTAAACAGAGAAATAACTCTGCCTCAGAGTTCTGTTACTGCTCACATTTCCTTTCAAGGTGGTGCGGCTTACATGTTAGCCTTTGATTTAGCCCATTACCAGAAATGTGGTTGCATCCCAGCATTTTATTTCCAAAGTGTTAGCCTGTTACGCTGTAAACTGTGAATGCTCTTAGGAATTAATTTATTTACTAGTTTATTAAGAAAGGTGTTTTTGAGCCTTATTAAAACAATTTTCAGACAACTTTCAACAAACGCCAGAGATTTTTAAGTAGTAATAAATACTGCACACACTGGCAATAAAAGCATACATCTTTCTAGAAGCAGAACTCAGCCTTCCTTGAAATACTGTTTTAGAGACTGTGAAAGAGATGTTGCAATTGCAGGAAAAATGGAATTCTGGTTGGTTTTAAGGCTGTGTCAATAGTAATATAATCTACAATATCTGTAAAGTGCTGTTTATGATGCTACTGTCAACTGGCACTTTGTAGAATACTATTAGAGAGTGATATTTACCATAAGAGAATATTCTCAAGAAGCAAAGTCAGCTACAAAATAAAATCAATGACACCTTGCTTTCTTTAGATGATGCCAGTTTTGAGATGCAATTGTATCTGTTTTGATGGGAATTAGCTGTGGACTGGGAGCGTTCACAGCATATGGTTCTGCTTTAAGATATAGCATAACAAAATATAGTGGGTCTGGAACTTATACTAGAATGAGAATATTGGTACAATGCTTAAACAGATAATGACATTTACAGCTCTTTTGAGACTATTGCTTAGGTGTTCTTATTTGTTTCTTCTATGTGGTGAAGTAATTTCTGACCACTAGATGGGACTATACAACTTCATGCAATGGTATTGACAGCAATATTTAGAGTTTGTTTTATTTGCAATTAATACATTTCCCGCCCCCCACCCCGACACCTGACTGAGAGAGAGCTTTGTCCCCGCCTTTTGCAAAGGCTAAAAACAGCCGAGCCTCTTGTAAACAAGGACCTCTGTAATGCTTAGTGAGAAGGAAAAAAAATAACATTACAGGCTATCGCAATAAAAGACCAAGCATGCATATAAACTAGTTTTAAAGCTGTAACAAATCAGCTTATCCTCTGTGGAGACTAATGCTGCAATCATGC
The DNA here is from genome assembly GCF_037038585.1 of Patagioenas fasciata. Lineage (NCBI taxonomy): Eukaryota > Metazoa > Chordata > Aves > Columbiformes > Columbidae > Patagioenas > Patagioenas fasciata. The sequence continues at coordinate 44,416,871 of NC_092523.1, read as the reverse complement.
TGCTTGACTATGCTCCATGCTACATATTTCTTCTTCCTCATCTTTTTCCTTAGTATGCAATTATCTTAGCTGTTAACAGCTGAGTCTGACTTTCTGAACTATGCATAATACACATTTCTTTCTAATCTTAGGCTCAGCCAGGGTTTTGTGATACTTTATTCAGATTAAGATACTATAAGAAGCAAAGTAAATGAAAACCAGTTATCCCTTTCCCAGCTAATTCTTTACATTCTTCTTTAGTTTTCTTGAGATATGATTCATAGTAATCTGGAGCCTGATGTAGCAGTAAAGCACCTTGCACTTTGATGAACTCAGCAGATTTTATGTCATTGTGAAACAATGTTTGACAGAAAACTGATATTGTTTCACTATTGTTATGCTAATGCTTTTTTGTTTGTTTGTTTTGTTATTCTTTGTTTTCATTTTACTTGGTCTTGATCTTACAGTAGTAATCGTACCATGGTTCTTTTCATTTGATGTCTAAGGATGTGGACTTTAATCAGCATAGGATAAGAGACTTAAATCCCAAGGCTATTTTAACCTGGAATATGCAGGAAAGACCTTGACCATGTGCTAGGGCTTGTTGTTGAATTTATTTTTGTTTCGTGTTGGAAATGTGAATTTCAAGCTCTGTGACTGACTTAAAAAAAAAAAAAAAAAGGAAAAGAAAACAAAGTACAACTTGATTTTTCATTTGTTTGTCTGGAATGTTCGATAAGAGCATCTGGAGCACACTTATAGCTTTAGGACCAGCTCTAATGAGATAGTGATTTTAGTCACCTACTCCTTTTGTGGCAAATACTATCTAATTTGCTAATGTATCTACACCACATATTTAACCTGGCTTTCACCATTTAGACCCAGGCACCGAAAACCATCTATTTTTTGGTTTATTGTACCACACCGAGAATTTGTACTTTACAATAACAAACCAGAGGATCAAAATACTATTGTTACAGTTTAGTTGGGCAGCACAGAATAGCGACAATATCATTAACATGCTAAAATATCACAGCTTGTCCAGCTGATGTGCACATACACTGAAGAACAGTGGTTCCTCATGAAAATGACATTTTCATAGATGAGAGCTGGTCCACCAGGGTTACTCAGATACCCTCATAAAGACAGAGAGATTAATTCCCAGTTCCCAGTAAATGTCTTTTTCTTCTAGGGTCCAGAGATATCTCAGAAATGCTTTACAGTTATTAACACAGATAACCAGAAAGAGAGGAAGCAGAATGACCAGGTCATTGCTTACCATTGCCAGGAAGAGGTTATTGACTAACATAATCCACAAGGTTTCTCGTTCTTCTGCTGTGTAAATGTTGTATGCTTGTCTGTATGCAAGTGATATCTATATATAAACATGCATTTTCTTTATTTAATGACAAATGAGTGTGTGGTTAAAATATATTAATATATATTTGAAACTAACTGTCCTAACTGTGGCTAATACTCAAGTTTCATTATGGGTGAGGAAATCTGACTGGCAGGGTTCTTGGGTGTTTTCAAACATCTACGGATATGTCCAGCTCAGCACTACATAAGGCTCATCATCTGTGTGTGGATAAGATAGACCATTCTGTCCATATTATAGAAAGAGAGCATGGATAAGCACATGCATATATATGTGTGTATAAATATATGTGTGTGTATGCTTTCATAACTCCATAGTGAGGGCTGCTTCTCCCAACACTGTCCCAGATGCATTTAGAAAAGTTCTTCATGTGTCAAAAGTACCTTGAAAAACTGACAGAACTGTTCCAGCAGCAGCAAGCTTTATTGGTCAACTTGCTTTAAAAATGAAAATAGGATTCAACTCTGCATATCCTATTTCATAAGTGGCTTCAAAAGCTTCCTTTCTAGCTATATCCCACAAATTGTTATGCAACATGAGGTAGAAAGAATATACAACAGCTGCCATTTCCCAAGCAGAGATGCCTGGCATTGCAACCTGTACTTACCTGTTTCTTAATTTCTTGTCACTGGCTAACAGCAGGAAGAAAGAGGTCATCTGCCTGTGTGCAAAGGGAAGAATGCAGAGGGAGATTGTTTTGTGTCTGAATGGAGGTTGGATCAGATCTATCTGTTCCCCTAAGACCCAGGAAGACAGACCAGTCTTGAGAATATTCTTTACTTCTTTCCTGAGATTCACAAAGCAGGTATGTGAGGGATGGGGGGGTGGTGGTGGTGGTGGTGGAAATCAAGCATTCTGCCCCCTTAAAACACTTATCCTTTTAACAGAATTTTTACAGTTATTTTCTTGCAAGAATAGCTTAGGCTTTTACACCCTCCTCCACAGAGGGAAATGATTACTACTGTTCCTCTTCTTTAGCTAAAGTAGAAGGCAAGTGCTGCTGCTGCTGATATAGAAGTGAGAAAGAACCTTTTCCTTCCTTATTCTTCATGTACCCAAGTGCCATTTTATTTAGTCTGGCTGCTAGAAAGAAAATTCTGTCTTTAGGCAGGCCTGCTTTTGCATGACAATTGCTGATCTTCAGAAAATGCATGATTACTATTGCTTCTTAGAAATTACATATATTTAAAGGTAAAACTGAATCATTATCTGTTAGCATTTGTGAATACAAGATCGAGGTTACTCAAGGTTTTATGTAAACATTGTTGAGGTTATGTGAAGTTCTGTTATTGAGTAAGACAAAAACTGTATTTTGAGAAAAACCTCCAAATGTGGAGGTTACTTTTACATGAGTAAGTTAACTCTTCCTCCTACTCAACAGGCTTGTGCAGTGTCAAGATATGTAGCATGGACATTCAAATAACAGTATCTGCAATATGCTGGTGGCATCCAGACTTTTTGCCACTGAGGGAGCTGAACAAACCTTCTTAGCCCCTCTGTAACATGTGAATAAGGGTGTCCTCCAAACACCATTACTGAAGTCTAAGAGGGTGAACAGCTGTAATACAGTTCCTTTGAGGGAGGAAAGTCTCCTGTTCATTCTGTCTTAGCCAGAACAAGCTGATGAAAAGTGTTTCGTATACCAGTGGTTAAGTTGACGTTAACTAGGCTAATGAGGCTGGCTGTCCTCTGTGGTGTTTTATACTTTAAAACCTACCCTGACTGTAGGGATTAAATAAATATCTAGAGTTGTGGATGCTGGACTTGGAGAAAGGAAAAACCAATTTTTATATTTGCTCGTATTGTAAGCAGATTAACTGTGGCTTTCCTTCATTTTTATCTTGTCAGAACCTTTAACTTTATGAACTCTATCTAATGGTGTGGATTTTGCAGAGAAATACTTATCTGACTTGAGTTACAGGCTAAGTGAAGCAAACATCAATGTGTCACATTCCCTGGGGTGTGTAATCGTTATAAATTGGGTACTGGAGTACTCACAGAGAGCCCAAAATGCTAACATGTTTCTTCAAAAGGATAAAAGGGTACATCTTCCAATTATCTGTCTGAGCCTGTTTGGAAGTTTGTAGTGACAGGAAAAAATGGTATCTGATGACTTGTGTCAGCCAGGAACAGCTTTTGGGCTTCCAAGTCCTGAAGGATTTTATAACATGTTCATTTTGTAATAGTACCAGGGCTAAAAATATAAGACATTTAAGAATGCATCAGTGTATGGTCTCACTGGAGAGTAAGAAAAACAAAACCATTGAGGAACTGTTTAAGGATATCTCCCAGTGGACAAGGAAGCTCTAAACTGCATATAGCACAGATCTGGAAAAGTTAAGTTGGGCTATGATTCATGCCCCTAAGAAAATTATTTTCTTCTTTACGCAGAGATAAAACCAAAAAAACCCAACCAACCAAACAAAAAAAAAATCACCCCAAAACCTTGGGCAGCTCTGGGAATAATGCATAAAATAGCTATCAGATAGGTGCATTCTTTGTGCCTCTAGGAAAAGCTTCAATACTTTGATTTTTAATATATCCTTAAGAATTAGATATATGTATAATAAAGGGAGGTTGCTTTATTACCAAGAGGAAGAATTTGATAGGGTATTTATTTTAATTCTTGAGATATCATCATACAGTCATTCAGTGTGCATTTTAGGAAACATTATTCCCTCAGGCTACCACTGGTCATGCTAAGGCTTACCAACAAAGTACTAAAGTGTGTAGATGATGTCTGAATATGATGAAAGAATGGAAGAAAAACATCACTAAAGACTCTGCAGCTCTGGAAGAGGTGGACCTGTTAAATCAAAATATATTAACGAAAATATTAAGCTGAAATTAAGATAACATGCTTGGAAAATCTTGTACAGCAGAGTGAGCAGACAGGTCATATTAAATCAGAGACCATCAGCTCTGTGGTTACAGATGTCTGTAAGGAATTTATTGGTATGGTCCTTTTCTCATAAGACAGCCCTGGAGATCTGTGGCTTACGCATCACTGGCACTAAGGAAAATTAAAAAGAAAAAAAAAAGTCTTTGGCCTTAGTCTCTGAGTATAAAAGTAGCTCGATTTCATTATTTACAGAAGATCAGTGTTAACTGAAACTATAAGCCACTTACTGCCATTGCCAAAAGCTGCCTGGCAAACAGCCTCTAGTGAATTAAACCATCATTTTCAACTGTAAGTACATGCTTTTTCAGAAAGCAAGATCTGAGGAAGAATTGGTTAGTTGAAGATACAGATTCTCAGACTACTTGACAAAAACTAATTGGTAGGACTCCAGAACTAGGTTGTACACCTGGCCATCTGACACAAAGCAAACAAACAGACCTGTTCTGCAAAGACAAAAGTGTTTATTCCTACTACTACAACCATGATATCTTGTAGGTGGTAAAACAGGCTATTATCCCTAGGCAGTCAAGTATTTTAGTAAAGAGGATTTTGTTGAAAGATACCTGAAGAGCTACAGAAGAATATCATAACAGGGAGATAAGAAAGTGATGCAGAGCTGGAAAATACATTTTAAAAATATGGATTTTAGACACCATGAAGACTGATACTAAGGAATTAATAAAGATTTGTTCCATACATAAAGAATAGGGGATAGTTTAAGTTGTTTAAGAACAATAATTCTTGTAGACAGCTCAAGAAAAAATGGCTTCTGGAGTACTGTAGGCACAGAAGTATTTGCACTTAGGAAAAAAAAACAACCAAACATTCCTCTCCACCTTTGAATCATTCTGGGCTGATGTTTTCATTGTTAGAACTATGTATTCACAGATAAATCTGTGCTGTGCACATCAAATGCATCTTCATCAGACATTAGCTATATAATCGTACACAATGGAGTTCAGTTTAGGGGATATGAGATGGACCACTTCCTATCTGACCTATTAAAAAACTACTCAAGTCATTCTTTAATCTTGGCACTGTCCATTACTGAAACAGCAGAAAGGGTGTGTGTGTGTTGCTACCTACTGGCAATTTTATCAATCTTTAACTCAAAGTAGAACACCTTCCCCTGTTAAAAACTGATATCAGAGCTCCTAGGGATCTGCAGTTAAAAGTGCGGATAAAGCAGATAGAGTTTTCTATAATCTGTTGCTTGTAAAAACCTGTATATGGAGATATGGAAGGTTCTCTCGTTGTCATGGAGCTTATCAATCCAGAAATACATGTACTACTGAACTCTCAGCTTTCTAGCAGGACTTATTTGGAAGAATGAGACAAATCAGGTACAGACAGGACTTTTTTTCTTCCAAGTTAAATGAAGATCTGAGTGATGTTGACTCCTTAGTATTGCACAAACCTTTTGAGATAGCCTTCGTGGTCACTAATTCTGAAAGACAGTCTGGTATCCTCTTAGAACAGTAGGAACTAGGGGGACAGTTGACCATGTTTGGGGCAAAAACAGGCTCAGAGTAAGTCAAATGCTTATAAATGTAACAGTCCCTTATGGAGATGAGCTTTCTGTTGTTCAGTCCCTCATAACCACCAGATTCATAATTTAACTCCTGGCATCCTAAGGAGAACGACAGTGTGACTCACCAGAGAACCAGGTAGGTGCCCAGCAGGTCCTCAGCAAACCTTCTCTAAAGGTTGTTTTGCTTTAGCCCTTAAACCAATACATACTTTTACCTCTGGTAATGTTAATTTTAAGGATTTCTTCCTGCTCTTTCCAAAATGTCAGGCTCAAGCTGATAAACTATTAGATGAGCTCTTGCAGATATTTCCACAGAGGAGCTGGATAACATCTGGTAGGCAATGGGTACTCTATTTTAGGACTGCCAGAATGCAGGGAGTGTCCCTGAGGAAGCCTTGCAAAATGGTGTACTGTCAAGCAATGTGAGCCTGCCTGTGACTGTCATGTCTTGGTGACTGACATTCCCAGGGGAAGCCAGTTCTCTCCTCTAGTGACAGTGTGCAGAAAACACCTGCAGTTCACACACCTCTCTTTAAGAAATCCCTCCCAGCAAGATAATTTTGCACTGCACACGCAAACCTTCTGAAAAATGGACTTACATAGGGTGATTGACATGTGAAAGTCAAGATGGGAGATGGGGGATGACAGCGAATGCATAGGGATGAAAGACCATGCAAAGTTGAAATTATTCACTTGGAAATGCTAACACAATAGTTCCAACTTATTTATTTTCTTTTTTGTTGTTTGCTTTGAAATGTTTAAGTTTGTGTTGTTGTTTCTTTTTTATTATTTTTATTGAAACAATTTATTGAATTGGGTAACAATATGATAATTCTTTCAGCTCATTCAGATCTGCGTATTTTGGTGAAAGAAATGAACCAAATATTGACACTCAGCTGTACATTTAAAGAATCATAGAATTGTTTAGGTTGGAAAAGACCTTTAAGATCAAATCCAACCATTACCTAGCACTACCAAGTCCATCACTAAACCATGTCCCTGAACACCACATCTACACATCTTTTACATAACTCCAGGGATGGTGACTCAACCATTTCCCTGAGCAGCCTGTTCCAATGCCTGACAACCCTTTCAGTAAAGGATTTTTTCCTAATATCCAATCTAACCCTCCCCTGGTGCAATTTGAAGCCATTTCCTCTTATCCTATTGCTTGTTATTTGGGAAAAGAGACCAACACCCTCCACGTTACAACCTCCTTTCAGGTAGTTGTAGACAGTGATAAGTTCTCTCATCAGCCTCCTTTTCTCCAGGCTGAACAGCCCCAGCTCCCTCAATCGCTCCTCATCAGACTTGTTCTCCAGGCCCTTCACCAGCTTTGTCACCCTCCTCTGCACTCTCTCTAGCACTTCAATGTCCTTCTTATGATGAGGGACCCAAAACTGAACACAGTATTCGAGGTGGGGCCTCACAAGCACTGAGTACAGAGGGATGATCACCACCCTTGTCCTGCTGGCCACACTCTTCTTTATGCATGCCAGGATGCTGTTGGCCTTCTTGGCCACCTGGGCACACTGCTGGCTCATGTTCAGCCAACTGTCAACCAAGACCCCAAGGTCCTTTTACACCAGCCACTGTTCCCCAAGCCCATATTATTGCATGGGGTTGTTGTGACTCAAGTGCAGGGCCTGGCTCTTGGCCTTGTTGGTCTCAGCCCATCAATCCACCTTTCTACCCTCAAGCAGATCAACACTGCCACCCAACTCAGTGTTGCATCATTACATGTGTCAGTGTCATCTGCAAACTTATTGAGGGTTCACTTGATCACCTTCTTTATATCAACAAAAATATTAAAGAGAATTGGCCCCAATGCTGAGCACTGGGGAACACCACTTGTGACTGGCCACCAAGTGTATTTAAATCGATTCACCAAATCGTCATTTCATCGTAGGCTATCTTTATTTTAGAAATCCATAATAACTTGCCTCATCTTTGAAAATTTTGTGTTAATATTCCTGTGCAGTTAAGACCTAACATGATACCCAGGAAGCCTTCTATCATGGACTATGTGCTACAAGACTGTATATGAAAAGAGAAATGATGATGGAAAAAAAAAGGATTATTTATTTGTTATACTTCGGTCATCTTGCTTGCTGAAGACAAGTTATGTTTATTCTGCTCTGACCTAAAGCAATTTCTTTGGTAATCAACACTGAGAAAAGACCAAAAGGCAACCATGAGCACAGGATTCATGTGGTAGCACAGATGCTGTTCCCAGCAGGCTTTCAGTGAGTGAAAATTGTGCTCATCTTTTATATTCAAGAGCAATCTTCTTTAGCTTTGCCATTCACGCATTTGCTCTCAGTGTCTTCCATAGCAAAATAGTCACTATGATGTTTAGGAAATGTAATCATGAATTCTCTGCATCAGCAAAGTTCCTTCTTTTTGCAGGAGCTTATGTATTTTCTATTCAATACTGAAAATGTAAGAACTGCCTTTAAATCAGCAATTTATTATGATCTTATTTCTTTAAAGTATTTTATGTGTGTTCTGAATCAAAGTTCAGATGTTTGATTCAATGAAAAAAATAATACTAAACCCTGTGCTCAGTATGAAGGTAAAATGACACATAAAAATTGGTTTTTTAAATTCTCAGATGTTGAGGTTTTATTTATTTATTTATTTATTGTTTTATTTCAAATGGAATAGAATAGGTCATTTCTGACGTCAAAATTTTTCCTTTTATGGCTTGATTATAACCTACTAACACTCCTGAGATAGAATTCTAACATAAGTATATTTGTCCTTAATATATTCAAACCTCGTCAATTTTGCTTAAATGATATTCAAACATGAATGTTAACTACTAGAGTTGTAGGCTTTGGATTTTTGTAATCACTGTGGAATCACAGTGGAGCAAGGAAGGTGAGATTCTTTTATAATTCTGACTGCACCATTAAGCAGGGACGTTGTGTAAATCACTCGATTTAATAGAGACTGATTCTGAAGTAAGTAAAAACAGGAGTAAAAGTCTCCCAAAAAGCCTTTTCAGCATGTAGCTTAAGGTAAGGTAGTTTACTTGCTATGATACTGCTTTTTCTTGAGCAATATTGTCTCTTCCCTGTATCTTACTGCAAAGTTACACATCATTGGAAGAAGAAACAGAAAGACGTGTTCATAGCAAGTACCATAGCCTTATATTTTTTATCATTGAGGATGGAACTGTCTGAGGATCACCTCAGAGAACTGGGCCAGCCAGTGCACAGTGGGCTATTCTCCAGATAGGGCTTCTCTTCTGATGAGTATTTTTGTATTCAAATTGTTTGTTATGTGTTTGGAGAAGCCTACAATATAGAACTGCAGTTAGTGCTGTGTACTATTGTGTGACTTACAGAAGGACGAGCACTTTGTGGAGTATGAATAGGAAAAGCTTCTTAATAGTGTAAGCTAACAAAGTCCTGAGCTCTGATACCTCCTCTCTGTTTTGACACGCTTTTGCTCTTTTGGGTCGATGATATTTTTGACTTGCCTTTTTTCATAGCTGATAAGCTGTTCATGTTGCAGTTAGTCTTTTTTATCAGACTTTTGCCCCATCTTTTTCAACAGCTTGACCTTGTTGTATAGATTTTAGTTCTAGACACTTTTACAACAGCTGAGTTCAAAGAGTGCTTCTCTGCATCCCTGCTGCTCTCCTGAGGTGCATGTTCTGGTCTGTGAGTCAGCCTGCAGCTTCACTGCCCTTCGTGGTATGTTGTGTGGGGTGACAGATCTGAGGAGCTTTATGGCTCAGAGACTTGCCTCTTCCTAGGAAAAGAAGTATACTTGATCAAGAAGGATAATTTCTGAGATATTTCAGTTTGAGTTTAAATTCTACAGTCCAAGGATAGGTTAAGACGCAGAGCACTTGCTTTCCCTGTAGCAGTTTAGCATCTCAGTCTAAATCTTCATTCACTGTTAGTTAATTCAAATAATTTGCTAACGTGGCTGATATAAGTAAGCAGAGTAGTTTTATTCAATGATTTCTGTCTGGGAGAAAATTCAGGTAAAATGAAAGCTCTACAGAATATAACATGACAGAACTTTTTTACATTATGTCATATTCATGACATGATGAAAATAACATTAAAAGCTGAGAATGTTAAAAACCAAACCAAACCAAACCAAAATGACCTCAAAAATACAGAAAGAAGAATTCTGTGAGAAGAGGTTGAAGAGACAGTGAAGGAAAGATTACGTCTCAGTACATGAACAAGCAAATAGACTTAAGTGTGAAAAGGGCAGAGGGAGTCTTCAGGAAATCAGGAGGAGATTGTAATAAGACATTTGTTGGTCAAGAATTTTTAATTTGCGTTTTAATTTGCGTTGTGTAATAATTAGAGACACATCGGAAATGCTACTCCACCTCTGTGTCTTGGGTATAACTTCAAACTTTTAAATCTTAAAATGCCATGGGCTAAGTTGTGGTCTATTATGCCTGTTTACCTCCAGCAAAAGTACTTGAATTCAATGAAATTACACCAGCTACTATTCAGAGCAAAAACCTTCTGGCTTGAGGTCAATGTGATAAAGGAGAAATAAGATAACTGGCAGTTCAGAGTACAGGAAAGCACTGAAAGTGAAATCTAAATGCTAGTTTTAAATTACCAAAGAGGACCTATGAATACTGTTCTGATAGTCATGAAATGAGAAAGAACTTCTTACTAGAGACTATCATTCTATTTTGGGTATACACAAATCTTTGACCTTGCTGAAGTATACATTATTTGAAATTGAGAACTGAAAAGTACTACATTATATATATGCCAGTCTTTTAATTTTTCATTAGTACTTTTCTCTCAATGTTATTTTAAAGTCAACACAGCTAACAAAACCATTTGTTACGAGTGACCAGGATCCTCTGAATATTTGTGTCATAAATGAATGCTGTTAGAGATGTCATTTCAATTGCTGTTGTTTACTGTGTTTTTCTTCAGATTTACTAAAGGTCCTTTTCCATAGAGAAGAAAAAAAAGTTATTAAGAATTAAGTTTTAACTATGCCAGAAAAGGGAAAAAAAGACAAGGTATGGTATGCAAGCAGTGTACCTGATAGACACACTGGTCATTATGTCAAAATCAGTTTCTATGAATGTGATGTCACAGTGTAAACAGTGTCAGAAGTAGTGTTTTAACGTAACATTGGCCAGAATTCATATGTTATAGAAATGTAATCTGGAATAACAACCCAAAATTCCAGTATAACTTGGGGAACAACCTGTTAGAGAGCAGCGTAGTGGAGAGGGAACTGGAGGTCCTGGTGGACAGCAGGATGACCATGAGCCAGCACTGTGCCCTTGTGGCCAGGAAGGCCAATGGCATCCTGGGGTGTATTAGAAGGGGGGTGGTTAGTAGGTCAAGAGAGGTTCTCCTTCCCTTCTACTCTGCCCTGGTGAGACCACACCTGGAATATTGTGTCCAGTTCTGGGCCCCTTAGTTCAAGAACGACAGGGAACTGCTGGAGAGGGTGCAGCGTAGGGCAACAAAGATGATTAAGGGAGTGGAGCATCTCCCTTATGAGGAAAGGCTGAGGGAGTTAGGGCTCTTGAATTTGGAGGAGACTGAGGGGTGAACTTATTAATGTTTACAAATATATAAAGAGTGACTATCACGAGGATGGAGCCAGGCTCTTCTCGGTGACAAACAATGGTAAGACAAGGGCCAATGGGTGCAAACTGGAACACAGGAGGTTCCACTTAAATATGAGAAGAAACTTCTCCTTGAGGGTAACAGAGCACTGGAACAGGCTGCCCAGAGTGGGTTGTGGAGTCTCCTACTCTGGAGACATTCAAAACCCACCTGGACGCATTCCTGTGTAGTCTCATCTAGGTGTTTCTGCTCTGGCAGGGGGATTGGACTGGATGATCTTTTGAGGTCCCTTCCAATTCCTAACATTCTATGATTCTGTTATAACTTTTTAGAACTGTGTACAATTAATATTCAGAATTAAATCCAAGTTTCCTGTTCTTCATGCAGCTAGTGTTACAAAGAAAATGAATATTATTATTGTTAATACCTTTGCTCAGGATTGGAAAGAAAAATGCATATTTTTTTTTCTAAACTCACAAAAAAGTACTATTCGTTAATGATAAAGCAAAATATACTGCCACTATCCACAATTTTGTTGTTTGTAATCTGAACATTATTATATTAAAAACAAAAACCAAACAAGGAAAAAAAACCAACATGCAGTATATATTGTATTTTAATTGTTTTACTGTTCGAGAAATGAGTTCAGGAGTGGATTCAGATTTCATATACTTAATAAATTAACTGTCATAGACTTTGAAAATTTAAAAATCATTGACACTTAATCCTTTATTTGAATGAGGTCTGACATTAACTTTGGATTGCTAACTTTTCCATATAAGCCAAAGTTGTTCTTTTGAGGTGTAAATTTCTTCAAATAGTTAACATCCTTATTATGTAAGACTTCTCTTATTCACTGTGGTTTATGAAATATTAAATATGTACTTCAAAAAGTAAACTAATGAGGACTAAATATGTAATTTTTCTCATAATACAATAAGTGGCAAATTTGAGTTATTTTGCTTCCTCGCACCTTTAAAACTGAAAAAGTCAAGTATTTGGCTGATTTTTTTAATGGACTGAGTCTTGAAGATATTAAAATAACTGTAATACTGTTGATTTCAGTCATTGCATGTTTTTAGTGAAGACTGTGTGAGCAGTTCTTCAAAATTTCCGGAGTAGAATTCTGGTCTGGGCAACTTGGAAAAAGTGGCATAGATTTACTTAATGTTTAATAATTTTATGGGGCCTAATACAGAGCAAACCTGATTTTTAGTTGAACTTCTACACAGCTGTGCAAAACAGCTACTGTTAATGGGCCACTAAAATTGCTTTTGGTATTTTTACAGTAATTAAAACCAGATGGTCAATAACATTTTCTGCAGAGTAACAAATTTAGTAAATACTTCTTGTGTAATCAAACACTGATTTACTTAGTTATAAAATGATTTTGTGATTGGATAAGGATGACAGACAAAAACAATTCAGAGGAAAATACTGATCTCTGTAACATAACGTTATTCAGCTGAAGACAATAGCTACTCTGGATTTACACCAGGACAGAAAACAGTATTTAGCCTACAATTCCTATCTCTTGATTTTGAAAAGTTAAAAAGAGATATAATGTATTGGTCCAGAAGCCTGACAAATGTTGTCCACCATATTTTACATTCGTAATCAGCTTTTTCTGAAGACAGTAGTTCCTACTTCCTGCCCCCACCCCCTTTTACTAACAATCTAATCTATATTCTTAAAGATGAAACTTTGCAGATTTGCATAGCTATAGTTGTGCTCCTCAATTAGAATGATACATTTCCTATTCAAGCTGGTACATGTTAGCCCTTGAACAGTTTTAGAGCTTTTCACATCATTGATATTCACAGGTGCTGCAATGAGACATGTTGTATGTGCTCCACATCCATGAAGAAGTGAGGAATTAAGGGCTGTATCTGCAGCAATGTTTAATTTTGAAGAAGTTAATTTTTATATCTTGTCTTTGTGACAGAAGGCAGAATCTACGTTCTCAAATTGGTGTTAAGATGTTCAGTGCATGGATATGAAGAAGGAGTGCAAATGCTTAAACTATCCCTAAGAAATACCTGAAGAAAGCATGTGTTTTTTTTGTTTTTTTGTTTTTTTTTTTTTTTTTTTTTTGTGATTTGTAAATGCCTCCTTTTACACACAGTTAAACACAACGTGGATTTTTTGGGGGTATGTGTGGGTTTTTTTGTTTTGTTTTTTTTTTTTTCTTTGTGTTTCTGTTTTTCCCTGAAACCCAATGCCTCATTTTTTTCATTCACACACACACACTCTCTCTCTTGCTTCTTTTAATATTTAAAACTGTTTTTGGCTGAATGTGATGACTCAGTTGAGTCAAACACAGAATATCTTCCCCATAGATGCTCTGGATAACTATAGTCTTAGTAAAACTTGAGCAACTAATACCTTTCAATCCATCAAAAGGATGGAGCGGTGCTAATAACAGTATTGGTGAGTAATTATACATGCAAGGGGTTAAAATCTGTTTCAGTGATGCTTCCTGGTTAGTGGAACCAGGTATCCCTGCACAGAATTGTATATTAGGTCTATGCTGTTCTCCTCGGGATACACTTTGTTTAATTCTCAGCTGAAACACTTGATGCAGTTCTAACACAATAACCTGTGGTAAGATAAACATAAATAATTTCTCTGTGTGTGTGCATAAACTTCTGCTACCTTTTCTCACAGTAAAATATCTGAATCTGAACCCAAACCATACAAATTTGCATCCCACTGTGGAAAACACACCACACTTGTCTTTACTGGGTAGCTCCTCATTTTGTCTATCACTTATGTGGAACACCAAAGGCTCCTAAATACTACAAAAAAATGTACCTTTCCAAGTTATACTCAACAGTTGTGCTCTCTGCTGTATGCAAGCTCTTAATGAATATCTTGTTATTTTCCTTGGGTGATATTCTCTTGTACATAGTGGTTGACAATGTATATATAAAGAGAAAACTCAGAGAGACATCTCATAGCTTTACCTTCCACTATGCTGACTTGTATTTTTCTTTCAAACCACATTTCTGGTTCATGCCACATTTAATTAAGTACAGCTAAACAACTATTGCTAAATATATCATACTTCAGGGGAAAAGGTAAAACAGTAAAGCAGTGTCTTATGGAACTATCAGAGCAGGGTAAGGCTTGTTTGTACATTGTACACTAATAGACTAATAAAATGAGACATATACATAGTAACATTTTTTTGTAGAATTGTTCACTTAGTATCTTGCATTTTCTTTTAAGCTGATTGAGGTAAACTGAAAGAAAAAAAAATGTTGTTTCACTCATGCTAGGAAAAAGGCCTTGATTTGTTTGGATGCTCCATGCTATTCTTAATCTAGTTCCTTAGTACAGAAAATTGCTTTCTGTGATTTATGTGCCACAGTTTGAAGTACAACATAGAGTATATATTAATCTATCAATTAACAATATTTTATTCTGGAAAGAGCATGGAAAGTAATAACAAGTGGGAGAAAATAAGAATTATTTTATGATTGCTTTAAATAACAAATATTTCCCTAAAATGTAGAATCCAAGGCAGCTGGTTTTCCTACCTATTTGGCTCAGGATAGTTGGACAATGGAGTCTAGGAAGGTCTAAGGTCATCCTGTAGCTTTTCTCTAAGGAAGGCTATTTAGAGGACCTTTCTTCTCTATCTGACTGCTTATTCTCATGAAAACCAAGGAAAAGCAATTATTTTTTGGAACTGTTTCACCTCTGTCAAATTCTTCTGAAATCATTCAGTTCATACGGAAGTGATTGAAGACATATTCAGAGCCTGACAATGGCCCAGAGAAGTTACTAAATCAGCTTGGTTTCCATGGGAAACAAGATGAAGTAAAACAAAGGAAAATCCATAATAAAAGATCTGTATTGGAGCTCAGGGGTAAGGAAGCCTCCCCAGATGTGCAAGATGAATCTAGTGCATTGTATGTTCTTATTTGCCTTAGTCACATTATTTTGTATTTTAAATGCATTGTATAATTTACCAATGAGTTTCAGTGTTGACATTTTATTTCCTTCCTTGACACACGTTACCATTCTTGTTAAATCTCTTTACTTTTCTAAGAATGAGAATTGATGTTGCTATCATTACTTGGTATCTGAGGTCATTCTTTTCAGACTGAGAGTTGATGAAATCAATTTCCAGTTTCTGCTTGATAACAGAAGCAAGAATATCACGAGATGAGATAGAAAGAAACATAATCTGATCTGCATCGTGTTAGTTTTCTGAGGTGTCTCAGAACCACTGTTGTGTGATCACTTCCAAAAGACCCTGCAAATGTTGCAAGATTTGCAACAAACTCTTCTCAAAAACCTCATCCCACCTGCCCCTTCAACTTAGAAAATATTTTTATTGTTTAATTTTTATTGTTATTGTGCAAAATAGCAACTTTTCAGTGACAGTGTTCAATAGCTTTTCCTGTAGTCTACAAAACACTTTTAAAACCATAACTGAATGTGCTAATATCATAAGTCTGTATTATAGTGAGCTTCCACTTAGCTAATTTATGTGCTGTTTGACATTTTAGTACAACTGGAAAAAAATATTGCAGGTGATGAAATAAATAATGAACCCCAGAACCACTCATCCATCACTATATTTTGCAATGATAATTTTCTAGTAAGTAGGAATCTGTGAAGCCTCAGAAGTCTTCCCAAAGTTCCTTGAGATATCCAACTATTCAGTATAAGAATTTATCCAGACACAATGAAGTTCAGATGTGGAAGTTTGTTTTGAGTCTGTGGAATACAGTAATTATATTGTCCCTTAATTTTCGGATTTTTACTTCATTTACTAAGTAGCTTCTACAGTTATGCAAAACAATTAGCAACGATGGATATCTAAACAGGCATTGTGATAGTCCATAATTCAAACACCATAATCAGAAAAACATTCTTAGTAAGAGATAATATTGAAGCACCAAACTAAGACTAAGCCTAGAGCTTTTTTTGTTTGCTTCCAACAATAGGAAAACAAAATAAATACAATTATCTGAAACAGTGTAAGAACAAAAACTGAAAGAGGAGATTTTTTTTTTTTTTCCAGAAACTAGTTCATAGTTCAAGTAAGAAGAATTGTGATAATAGTCTGCACCTTCTATATTGGGGGTGTTTCGAAGCAAGAGTTGCTACCCATTGCTCTCTCTAGATGTCTTGTCTTGTCTTCTGGCCAATAGAACATGTGGGGGGATGGTGGAAACTGGAATTCAGGCAGCAAAACATTATCTTTCAAAGCCCAGTAAAGAGGAATTTTGTCATGGCTGGTTTAAGTTGACTGGCTTCGTATTGACCTGACAGGACTTGGGCCTGAGCTGATTTTAGTTTCTTTTAACAATTTTCTGAAAGCTGACTCTTGCTTATCTGTTTTAACTCAAGCTCTGTGAGTGCTTTAGAACATAGATGTCTGACTTACCTAGGGAGTATACTACCAGGTTCAGCATACCAGGAAGTATGGTAGCCCAGCAAACAACGGCCCTTTGTGCCAGCTAAGACAGTGGGAGGTTATTGTGCAGCTTTCAAATGTCATCTGAGAAACAGTGAGGGGGGAAAAAAAATACAGTGATGAGAAAACATTTAAGAATAGATCCGAGTGGATGCAAGCATGAGGAGGAAGAGAACCCTGTCACCAGAATTGCTCTGCTCCTGGTCGATAATTATGGATGTTGGTAGTTCATAGTGACATCTTACAGGACATCTCTTCCTGGGCAAGAGTGGGAGTCAATGACCTTCTGACTTAGGAAGACATTGGGAAGGTAAGCATGACAAAAGGAGTGGATATTGATAAGGTTTCTTTTATTGCAGTTCTAAGGAGGTGTGTTTTGTTGTTGTTGTTTTTGTTTTGTTTTTTTTTTTTTTTTTTAATTAGTGGACTAACGAACTTATTGTAACTGAATGATAACTCTTGTACTTTGATTGGATAATTTGGACGTTAACTGAGCTAATGCTAATTTTTTAATGCCACTTCCAAAGTGTGTTTGTCTTTTGTTCACAAGTCTTAAACCGTAACTTTTGGTTAAGCCTTTGTGGAAACTGTTAACCTGGGTCATGCAAAAACATATTTATCTCACTCTTCCACTTTCTTCCCTTCCCATGTTTTGACTACTGGGTAAAGCTGTGGGTGGACTGGACCAAGCAGCAGCATGTGGCATAAGAGGTCCTAAAACCAGAGAGAGACACTAGTGCTGCGGGGTGTGAGGTATCATTCTTGCTGTCAGAGGGGCTTACCTGATATGGACAGTGGGATTCAGAGACTTGTAAGGTGCAGAAGAAGTTGCCTAAGGTGTACAGGATGCTTATGAAAATATGGTTTTAGAGAGGTTTGTACTCTGTATCCAGGAATTAGAGAAAGCTCAGCAGGCTTTGACGTTAGAGAACAGGAGGCTGAGGAAGAGAATTTAATTGGGTTTTGATCTTGGTTTTGTAAGACACAGAGGGAAATACAGGGAGGTCAGGAAAATGTAGTTTTTGGCTGAATAGGTTTTGGACTGTAGTTACTAGAGCCTTGAAGTTTGAGCAGTTGAGTGACTTACCTTTTTTTATCTTTTCCTTCTACCCAGATGAAGGTATAACATTACAGATGGAAACACTGCTTGGAGCACACAATGCAATGTGATTTCCTGACTTCTTCCTGTATCCTTCTCTCTCAGTGGAAGTCCCTTGAAATCATAAGGCCCACATGTGCACCGAAGATGCATTTTTGCTTATGGCAGAGAATAAAAAACCATGAGACCTGAAACTTTGAACCTGGCATTCCTGACTTGAACTGGGATGAGACAAGGTAACTATTTTAAATCATGTCAGTAGGCGGTTCAGTATTGTACCTCCACTAACAGATGGTGTGTGTGAAATCGGAGTCAGATCTTATTAGTCTGTTGGATCAACAAAACCAAAAGCTAGTTTTCTCATTGTATTTATTGAAATCTAGCTACTATGTAAGTGCGGGAATTTTGCATGAAGGAACATATTCCTAGCAACTAACTTGTTTTAGAGAAAAAAGGAGGGGGTTCACATTAACATTTCAGCCTTAAAAATGTTTGGCTGGGCTTTTCCTGTCAGTTTTGACCTGAGTTGGTTAGAGACTTGAATGTCCTTAACTGCAGAGGAATTTCTGAAGCTTAAATAATTATGTCAAATAATACCTATTGTTTTTGCACTTAAGTAAGTTTTTTAGAACTATGCTAAAACCGTCTGTAGAAATCCCTTCCTGAATGAAGGATCCAAAGCAGAATTTCAGCAATGACTGAGTCATGAGCTCCTGAAAAGACGTGTTTGTAATGGAAATGCTGACACAACATTAGCTGTAAGAATGTGTGTAGTCATAATGAAGAGTGTGATAATGGGTCTGATAATGAATTATTAACTTTTTTGTGCATTAGAAGTGATGGCATGGCTAATTTATTTAACTTTTGTAACCATAGATTAGCACGTACATTTATTCAGCTGTTAAAATTCACTTACAATTGTTTTAGCTTTCTAAAATAAAGCGTGTTTCTATTCCAAGGTTATAATGGACTTGCTAATGTGATATTGACTGCTGTTTCTTATCATCCGTCTTATGGTGGAAAGGTGATCATTACTTCTCATTTAATAATTCCCAGTTTTCTGCACATTCACATAGAATTACTTTTATTAGGGATTCATTCAACTTTTAGTTGAAGACAGCCCCAGCAGCAGCCGGTGTTCAATGAAGTTATTTTCTGTATGGCATAAAATTGCAGTTTCAGAGATTCCTCAGAATTAAGAACTGTTTTCTTAACTTGAGATTTAGCACATGTTCAGACTTGAAATTTAGGTTCTATCATCTCAATTGATAAGTAAAAGCTAATATCAAATTGTTTTTAAAAAGGTTTATTGGGGTGGCATGTCTCATTGAAATGAACTGTTGTCGAAAACTCTTGAGAATTAATAATGAGGTTGACAATTTAATTCTGTATTTGGATTCCCGTGCTTTTAAAATAAAAACCAAGGACAATTTAACAGCTCCAAAGAGAAGTTTCCAAGCACTTGGTTCCATATGGTGTGGCTCAAGAAGCAGAAAATGCAAGAAATATCCATTTATCCACTGTTTCTCTAGGTCCTTGAAATGCTATCAGCTTTTATTAAATCTCATAATGCCTTCTGTTTCCTGAATAATCCCCAAAATTTTGAGAAACTGCCCACGTTACATGTATGTGTGTGGTTGCATCACTGATGTCTGTAGTTGAGCTGCACCTTAGAAAGTGACACTTAGACATGAACTGCAGCTTTCTTGAGTCAAAACATCCATTCCTTAGGACTGTACTGTTTTCCTGAATTCAGGTGCATAAAAACCCCACTTCAGTTATCAAAGAGTGACTGAGGACAGACTCATTTATCTTATACTCTGAAATTAGATCCTCAGAAACATGTTGATTTATACTGGAAGAAAATTGTCAGAAAGCTTTAGCAGTCTAGTTCGTATTCTGCTTAAATTATGCTTCAGCTTTCTTATGAACAGCTTTCAACAGTGCTTCAAAAGACAGGGCGAGATTACAATTAGACTATAGAGCATTAAATGTTTTAGTTGTAGAGAGGATCCTCTTAGTGTTGAGAAATTTTCCAGGTTTCTAGACAGAGCATAGAACCAGTAACCAGACCGAAGGAAACTCCTTGTCATGCAAGTTTAAAGTTAGCTTTATCTATGATTCTTCACTAAAAAGTGTTCCCAGTTCCTGACCTCAGCTGCCATAGCAACCTGTGACAACTCAAAGTTAAGAGCAAAAAACTCTGTGAACACAATTTAAGCATGAGCATTCAACTATAAGATATTCTTTGTAGTCACAAAGTTTTGTTTTGTTTGTCACAGCTCTTAAGTTCCTACTGAGTTCTCTCTGCTATTACTGATATGAGAACTCAGCATATTGCATAAAAAAGGGAACTTACTAAATGGAGATTTTATTTTTTTGCCTATGTAGAGATTTTCCAAGACTGTGGTATAGTCTTCCAACCTGTGTGATCACTGGTAATGTTTTACAGCATTTTTTCTCTGCTTAATAAGTTTTTTCAAGTTAGAGCACAGTGAAAGAAGTCATGATGTAGTGCAAAATAAGGTCCCTAAGGTTCAATCAGCTGTAATCAAGTAATTCTAGTCAATATGGAGAAACAGAATGAGCAGTGGTTACTGTGTATTACTTGGTATATACTGGTTTCCTGAGAAATATTGAAGAGATATTAGGACCTGTGTTCAAATACAGTATTAGTAGACACTAATGTTGTCACTTTCTGATTACCTGTAATTATGAGCCCACATAACAAACACATTTGTAACATGTAAATATAAAATCTGCAGGTACAGTCATTAACAGATAGCATCAGCAAACAAAATTAGTCATAAGCTGAAGAGTTTTTCAAAGATGCAAATTTAGATTTGAGTTCATGATTACTTGTAACAGGCCACTGTGCCCACGCGTTTGTGCTAACCGGAAGGACCAAATAGGAAGTATTAAATGAATTAAATCTACATTTAGACACTTCTTTTGAAGTAGTACTGCTAAAATGTGTCACTGCACTCGCACTAGATAGATTAAAGCTATTGATATGTGTTTGATCATTTATTCCCCTGTGAATAAAAGTCATCAGGATACCACTTTGAACTGCATAGCTTGCTACTCTGTAAAGAGATTTTATTTCAGAACTCTAATGTGCCTCCTCCATATAAAAGGATTTTCATACCTGATTGCAACACTATCATTTGATCTCCTAAGGTCAGTCAACAGGGTGGTGTCTTAGTTGTCCTCAGAGTTGGTAAGATTTCCTAGCACCCAAGTTTTCTGATACCTTAGTTTGAACTTTTTATTTTTAATGGTACAGTTGAAAAAAAATTATGTGAGGGATTCTCAGGTGTTAACTGTAAGCTGTTTAGTCCCATATATTCCTACAGGGCATAGGGCAACTGAAAAGAGGACAAGGAGAAAGCTGCTTGGGAGACAGATTCCCTTGCCTTGGGTCTCGCAGCTCTGCAATGAGATCCAAGCAGTGGAAAGACCTGCAATGCGTGAACTATATAGGGTGTCTCATTACTCTGTGCACTATTCCCCTAAGAACTACAATCTTTATAGCAGTAGAGGTTACTGCTGTTATAAGTAGCAAGTTACTCCATGTAACTTCCTTTGCTGCATGTTAAATGCATCCCTATGTCCCAGCATGACTCACCATGCAGAACTGTCTAAGTATGACAGAGATTCTGAAGAAACATGGAAATAATTCAAGATTGTCCTTGTCTGCTCTTGGTATTTAGAAGCTTTTTATTCAGTGCCTCCATAATTTACTCTGTTTCTTGATTGACTTCTAAGAGCAGATGGTGCAGTAGAGCAGCAGTGGCACCACAAAACTTATTAAAAAACTGGTCCTTAGGGACCGAAGGTAGAGGTTTGATTTTAGGGAAATAACTGAAAATGCTGTGCAAATGTTCCATGGACTACACTGCATTGCTCTATTACTTCCCTGCTTTTACTGTGTAAACAGATTTTTAAATTCATCTTATTTTATGACAAAGAAAATTATCATCCCACTTTCTAGCAAGGAGGAAAATGCAAGTAGGGTTCAATAATGTTACACATTTGCTCACCAAAAAAATAATGTAGTCGGCTCCCTGGAATAGTAACAAAAATAATTATAACTGTTGTCATTTTTAATGGAAACAATATCCAAATCTTTGATCTGTGACATGACATAGAAAATATTGTTGAATTACTCTGCTGGAAAAATTAATAATGCATGTTATGACATAGCATGTAGTACTGCACAAATAAATGATTTTGAATACCGGTGTGGTTTCTGCTTAAATAGTTGTGCTTCATATTTTGATGGTCCACTTTTGCCCACAGTTTTCTCCTGTGCAGTTACCTGAAAGAGTTTAATCTTATTTGCTTTGTTTCTTGCATTTGTCTCTGTCTCTACTACTCTGTGTCTCTTTCACAAGCTCTAAAAATTTATGCTGTCTCTAGATGGAGCACTCTTTTGTGCACATCAGATAACTTGTATCTGCATCCACAGTGATACATGAAGACAGCAGGCCTGTTCTGCAGTGCAGAGAGCAGGACTCCACGGTATACTTGAGGGAAGCACTTCACCTTATATCACATAGGTTTCAGACAAATCTGCTTTTTAAGACATAGTTCACATTCCCTCTGTGACCGCAGAGCAAACAAACATTGGAGTGCTTTATTTGTACAAAGCACCTTGAATAGCCAGAGAGGATAAGCCAGGAATTTCTTCTGAACTTATTGATAATATATTTATGTACTTTCTCATAAACTTTATCCTTTTCCCTGTCTAGCATAGCATTTTCTCATCACAGTATGTTATTCTGCAAACATTGGGAAAAATTATACACTATCAAGGGTGATATAAGTTCCTTGTTGATGGGCAGATCTTTTAAGCTTCTGTTCTTGGCAGAAAAGAGCAGTAACAAAATCAGTTCTATAGACCAGATTATTTCCCAAGATCCATGTACAAGACAGGAGTCTCAGAATGAAGCTTCTTTCCTTCTTTCAGAGGAAAATGTTAATACCAACACCTAGTGGGTAATTCTGTCTCCATTGGTCCTTCTGGAACTTTACACAGAAGGGCCTCTAAGGGCATGGAATTGTTCGGTTCCCAGATTAAAAGTATGGGAAAAAAGCAGAGAAAGTGCAGCATAATATGTGATCTTGGAACACCTTTTATCCAGATTTATAGGCAATCTCATCTCTTTATCCACTTGACTCCTGTGTTGAGCTTTGAGGAATATGAGTTGTATCAAAATCCATGAAGTTCAGTTCAGTCTGTTCATATAAGCCACCTGGTTGTGGAGTAAACACTTTTTAAAACCACTACTCAAAATTTTGGTTTATTTTTCTTTTCAAATTATTGTGGTAAGACAAGGAAAAGATCTGGAGAGTTTTATCAAAGCAATGGTCTATGTGTTGTCAGTTCCGTGGTGAGGGTAAATCCAGATCAAATTGTACTGAAATCAGGATTTTACAGTAATTTCAAAGTAACAAGCAGTCTACTCAAATAAGATGTCAGAGTGTACACAAAGTGCTGGTGTAACAGAGCAATGTCATACAGTCCATGGAGTATTTGCAAAGCATGTTCTCAGTTATTTTCCACGAAACCAAACCTCTACTTCAAATCCTTGAATATCAGTCTTTTTGTAACTCTTGTGGTGCCGCTGCTACTTTACTGCTCTCAGAATCTGTATGGTGTACAGCCTCATGACTGACTAGTGCAATAGCAAGATGCCAGAGGCATACTTCTTGCTGCTGAAAGATGATGTTTGTGCTTCCACATTTGAACTGTCAGCCGTGAGCTGTTAGCAGGGTACAGAAGAACCACGTACAGGGATATTGCCTGTAGCCCACTCAGCTGCAGTGCCTGAAGAGATCATCCAGGCATTTAACCACTCACACACATTTCAGACTACCAAGGAAAACAACTATAGGGCACTACATAGATAACTCTATTGGTCACAAATCACAATATATGATGTTAATTGTCTAAGATATCTAAGCCATTAAAAATCAAAAGATAACAATAATCAGTGATGTAGTAGAATTAGAGAATTATTTGGAAAAAGATTACTGCAACAGCTAGGAGAACATTAGTTTGGCTGGAATTACTCTGTTATTATTGCGTATTAACAAAGTCTTTATCTGACCAGAGATGTCCCTGTCAGTGTTTTACAATACCTGAAGTAGTTGTGCATCTGATGTTATCGAGCTCAGTAACACAAAAGAATTGATACTGCCAGGGATTACATGAATTATGGTGGGTGAATTTTGTTGCTCCTTTTATTTCTACTGTTGCAGGGAGGTGTATTAAAAAATATAGAAATGTGTGTGGGTTTTTAATACTGTCATACAGTAGAGTCTTATAAATAAACAGAATTTATAGAATTAGAAGTGTAGTAAGCAGTCTTTTCTCATTTCCACTTTTATTTGTGTTCTGTACATGTGGAACTGAGAGACTTCATGCCAACCTAATGCATTAGTCACTGAAGAATCTTCCGAACAAATAAATTCAATAATGAAGTAGTGGGAAACCCTGTACATTCACATTTGTAAATGGCAAATTTATCAGCAATGGCATATTGTTATTGATTTCGTAATAAGCTGCACTAATTAACTAACTAATAGGCCAGCTGGAAGCCAAAAGGGACTTTTCTTTTTTTTTTCTTTTGCACATAGATTGAAAGAAGCAACATTACCAGTGGAAGTATTGGAATTTTGTTTTGTTTCAAAGGGATAGGCTGGGAAAATAAACTAGTCCCAAACAATTGTGTAGTACGTTTTTCCACAAAGGCAAAAAATAAGCTGAACTTATATGAAGAATCTTTTCTCTGCAGAAAGGTATGTGTTTCTACCTGACTTGTTTAAACTAATTTTCTTTACTGGGAATGCCATCCATTATTTTGACATCTTTTATGGTGACTAAAAATCCTTGATTGCAGATGCATACCAAAAGAAGGAGTGTTGCCACTTTTAACAAAAAAGCTATCTACAAAAATGTCAGGGGCCATTTAAATGTCATTGCTTGAGCAAGTACTTTGAGAATGCTTGAAAATGAGCTTTTTTGGATATGTCAACTCTTGAAAAAGTAATAATAAGTCTGTCTGTCTAGTCACACTGGAATGACTTTTATACAGATTTTCTTGTACACATAAAAGAAATATATTAGATAAGTGGTCAAAGGCAGTGTCCCCCCACAAGGAAACACATGTGAACATCTTTCACAGAGAGAAATTCACATGTTAATTTACAACTAAGATTAATTGGACTTATTTCAGTTTGGTTGCTTTCTCATGGACAGAAAAAATAATACAATAATTGCTGGTAGTTTGCTTGTTTTTCTTTAGTGAAATTTCTAATATACTGGTGAAAATTGTGAAATGTAGTGAGTTATTTCACAGCTTTATGATCTCCATATTACACAAAACTCCAGTACTCTGGAGCCCGGATACTGAACCTCTATTACCTTCTATATGTATAGCTGGTATTTTGGAAAAGTAACAGAAAATTATGGCGGTGTTTATATATTGTGGGATGTATTGGTATATTATTCTGTGGGCCTCAGAAAAATTTCAAATGTTTCTTTATTATTATTTAGGTTAATATGCTTTGAGGTCAGATGTCAGAACCACTGTGATCATCTTGCACTGACTTCCTTTGCCATAGGAGCTATAGAACTTCTGTGAATTATTTCTGACTGAAAGATCCATGGTGGTTAGTACCTGCTGCTTCTAGAAAAATACCCTCAAGTCTTGAGTGTCTTATTTTCATAAACTATCCCAATGGCTAATGGCACTTTGTGTTTAAAAAACAAACAGGCACCTCCGAAAGCCCCCAAAATGCCAAACACAGCAACAAAAACCCACAACAAACACTACAAATAAACAAGCAAAACCATTTATATTATATTTTAATCCACAACTTGTAAATATTCCATTATATCTTAATTTGAAAAATATAATACACATATTTAAGAATTTGGTTTGTCTTTTATATTGAGGTTGTATGCTTCTCTTTGTTGAACTAAATTGAATGAACTTCTTAACTTCTCTGTAACTCAGAGTTTATGATTCTTTAATTGTTCTTGGGGTTTTCTTTGATTTTTCCTTTCCATTTTATTGATGTTCTTCCTGAAATGCAAAGGTCACATCTGGACGTAGTGCTCTAACAGCAATCACATCACTAGCACAGCATATGTAGAAGTAATGTAAACTTTCTTCTGCTGCTATGGCCTACATGAGAACAGAGGGAGTAAATAATTCCAGGATGCAAACTGTGACACAACCCTGCAAGTTCACTCTAGGATGTGATGTCTTCCTGCATGCTAGACAATGTTGAAGTGGAGAGTAGTGGCTAATAAACTTACCTCCTCTTTTTTCAGGAAATTACGTGTATTCAGGAACCTATTTTAGCTGGATTGGAGAAGTTCACCATCACACAGAAACTGCAATAAAACTTTCAAGATGTCTTGAGCCTTCCTGAAGCTCTCAAGAAATGATGACAGTGACAAATACATGCAGGCTGCAGATCCCAAAGAAATTATGGGCATCCTACTGGCACAGTACAGAGATCCTCCAAGGTAGAGGGGATATGGGCTTCAAGCCAGCTGTATGTGTTGTTGTCTCCATCTAAAGCCACAGAATGCTCTGTGGAGGGCTGCTTGGTTTGCTGCCAGTGCCATGCCCTGAAATTATGCTGTTCTTCCAGAGCAGGGACATTTAGCTCCAGTCACAGTTCTACCTTATAGTACTATGTTCTCATAGTACTATTTCTAAGTGACTTGTGCAGTCAGTGCAAACTTGGGTAACTCTGAATTTTGTTGGTTTTATCTTTTTTTTTTTAAAAAAAAAAAAAAAAAGTTATAGCCATGTCCTATGATACAACATATAATCAAAATGATAGTGAACTGAGTAAGAGAGTATCTGGCACTCTCCAAGCCTGACAGTTGATTCTCTGAATAAGGCTTAGGACCTCAAAGTTTCCTGCAATACCTATTATTACACATCAACACCAAACTAAAATGGCATGAATGCATGAAGAATTCAGTCTTTTGGCCATGGTTCATAGGTTGATACACTGAGGTTACATCTAAACTAATGAATTTAATTTGCTCAGAAAATGTTCCTGAGCATGCTTATCATTTTACTGTGTTGGCACAGTCTCAGAGAGTAAGAGTGCCTATTGCTGTGTTAGACTTTGTGATTACTCATCCCATAGCAACCACCAAACCTCCAAGTGATGATGATGATTTCTTTGTAATACTTTGTAATACTTCAGCTAGTGATTTTCACTTCTACATTTACAATTTTCACTTTGCTTTCATTTGACCATAACCCAGACACAGTGAAATCTGGTTACATTTTTCAGCTGTATGGCAGAACACTATGAAACGTATGCCAGGCCACAAATATCAAGTGAAGAAAAGCATTTAGTTGTTTTATAAATCAAGATAACTTGATAACTCTGCATCACATTATTTGCTTTTATTCCTACTATTATTATACACTCTTCTATTGGCTTTCTGCTTTGGGAATAAGAAGGCAATATGATGCAAGAGCTGGCCACTGCCTACCAAAATCTCCTATGCTGAAGTCTTACCAATATACACTGCAAGCGATATAACTGATAATGAAGCAATAGGGAAAATACACCTTCTCTGGCAGGGGTTAATTGAATTTGTCCTTTTTCCTTTGCTCTTTGTAGTTGCCAGTTTAATGTTTTATTCCTTTTTCTGCAGTAGGTATCTGCACCTCCTAGAGGATGCTGGCTTGATGGCATTATCCTGGACAGGTCTATCTGGACCTGGAGTAGTCTATTGGCTGTTGTCTAGTATATCACACCTCTGCCATAGCAGTTAGCTGTTTCTTTCTAGATGAGACTCCTGTTGTATTAATTCAAGGAATCTCTACTTTTGGGTTTGTTTACTGGGAACCAGAGGAGTTCAACACTGAAGTGTTTAAATCCTAGACTGCAGTAAACCATACCTTTATTGCCCTTCCACAGGTTCCCTTGGCAGCAATGCTTTTTCCAGGCTAGATTTAGACTTGTTTCAGGCAAGGAGGGAACTTAATTCTTCTAGTAAGTTGGCACCACTGACATTTGTGAGTGAAAAAGAGGTAACTCACAGTTGAACCAAATGTGTCACCTCTCAAGTCAAATCAAATTAATAGTAGGTCCAGAGTACAGATTGTTCTATAGGGACTTTTATGAAAATACACAAGGACTGCTTCCTATGTGGTACAGCACAGGAAAGGTATATTTTTTTAATTCCTACTTGCATGTCATCAGGTGTGTTTATTCCTTGACACCTAACCTGAAATAGAAAACAAGAGAATGAAATTAGAGGAGAAGAACATAGCATAAGGTAGTGGGTTTTTGTGGTATTTTTGTTTGTTTATTTAGTTAGTTGATTTTTTTAAATGCTTAACTAAGAAAAGGTTGATTTTGTCAATATATTTTGGTCAGATTCTCATCTAACAAGTATCTGGAGCACATTTGTTTTACATCAGGAACAAAACCACCATTGACGTGTGGTATATTAATGCTCTGTGCAGTTTCTAGCAACCACCTTTTCATGAAGACATTTAGATTTGGACCAAAATTCCTATATAAGCCAGTAAAAGATTTCTATTAAAATGAAATAATATCGCTCAATCTTCTTCTTCAGAACTCACTAAGATTTCTTATTAAAGATCAGTCAGATCCATATTGTAACCATTTGTAATAATCCAGACTTTTGTTTAGATTGAAAAGGTGGTATCTTACAATATGCACAGGTTTCAAGAGTAAATTTAGTTTATACTTGATATGTGATATGTTTCATGAGTTTATTTGAGTGCTCACAAACCTTGGGCTGTATTAGCTTCCTCACAACTATTTACAATATTCTGGAGTGGCAATTTTATGCCTGAGGAAAACAACTCTGAAACCTTCCTCTGAAGTAGAAAACATATTATGAATCAGTATACATACATATATATTCTCAATTTTCTAATTGGGGTAAATGAGACTGTTAGTCATTTGAATTATTCTGTTACAGACAAACATTTTTAGCATTCAGTTCATATTCCAAATTGCTGCAAGTCTGGTCCAATAAACAGTAGAGATTGCTTTTTTATGGCTTGTTTGTTGCATGTTTTATTGATCCTTATACTTGACCTCTAAGCATAACAGTGAACTATATGAAGAAAAAAATTAAGAAGGAGAAATGAAAAAGTTCAAAACTTTTAAAAACTAAAAAGGCAGCAAATATCTTAGCCTATGTGGTTTGAGTCTATAAAAATAAATTTGTATGATGGTAAGACTGGCTGGAAGCAAAATTAGAGAGTAGAGTGGGTAGAAAATTATTTGGAATCCTTGAAAATAGGAAGAGATTGCTAACTTGTCCTGTGTGTGTCAAGAGATGGAATCATTATTCATACCTTAAGTCTTTCTACTTACAGAAACTGTTGAAACAGAAGGCATGAGCACGATAACATGTTGAATTTCTTCTCCCCATCCACCCCAAGATTTGTTTAGTGCACCAGATAAGCAGTGGGCACTCAGCTTCACTATTGATATAAATTTTCTTCTTGTTTATATGACAGAACATTGACTTCAGTTTCTACCTTCCTTCAGTAACAAGGATACTACGGATACTAAAACATGTTGAACTAGAGGTTGACCCAAGTACCTGTTTGCATGATACTCAGTACTCACAGCATCTGCATACTTCACTTACACTGGCAACAACATCACCATGTATAGTATTACTAATTCAGTATACATATATATATATTTAGATATGTGTGAATATATATAATACATAGTGGGGGATTTTTGTTTGGTCAGTCTTTCTTTGACAGAAGGGTGAAATGAAACACTGCCCTTGCCTCCAGTTGCATAAAATCCAGGTCAATTCAGTTAAATTCCTTACTTACTATCATTATTTTCACATGCAAAATTTATACTTGTTCCCATTCAATAGTAGATAACAACAATAGCAAAAGCCGTGAATGTAGTAATCATTGTTTCAGTATGTCAAATAAAGATTCACAGACCCTGCTGAGTTGGTGATTGAATGGCAAATGGGTCTTTAATGATCTTAATAAAATATAACTTGTCGTATTTGTTTTTGAAAGTTTGGCCAGTTTGGTCCATCTTTCTGCCTTCCTGGCAATGTCAGCTCTGACATATAGTTCTGCATTCTCACATCGCTTTTCATTTTGTTATTCAACTTTGCCTTAACGTATAATTTAAAAGAAAAAATCGTTGATTCACTGACTTACTGATTTGTTCACCAGATAGTTCAAATAAAGTCATTATCCTATAGATTTCTTTGCATTTTATATTTGCTTTGCTTCCACATTATCAGTCTGAATGCTGCAGAGTTTTGCTGTTAGGAGCTGTGAAAAGATTTGGAATTGCAAATTGTAAGCATGCTGTGATTCTTTATGCTTATCTATGCCTTCTCATTTAAGCATTTAAGATTTTCTCTCCACCATAATGGCTGTGTTTGAAGAGATGGTTGATTTTGCACAAGTGATTTAGTATCAAAGCCCTCCTATGGATTAGTAACTCATTACCTCTGTATGGATGTTCCCCTCCTCTGTACCAACATTTTGTATTTCCCTTTCATATTCACAAGTTTTGCAAAGATGTTTTTCTTGTTTTATTGGTAGTCTTGTAGAAAGATAACAAGGTAGGTAATTCTATCTTCTCCCTAAGAAAATAAAAAGTTGGTATTTCTAAAGGAAAACTGAATTTTCTCCATTAGTCTTCCTTCATATTTTACATTCAGAAATGACCACAAGTCTGAGTCCCCAGTTTTGACTGTCAGCCTTGGAAGACCATAAATTTTATCAAATGAAACTGCAGGATAATCAGTGGTTTCTGAGTAAGCCCTTTCAGAGCACCACAATCCACTAATTACTCTGCGAATATAGGCCAAAATGGGCTGACCTATAGGTTTAACTCAGGTGTCAGTGGCTAAAGTAATGAATAAAAGGTGTACAATTATTATGAAAGCATTTCTCAAGAATTAATCTATTTCTTTATTAAAAATATACTAATTAAAAAAATGAATGTATCTAATTGGGATTTTTGCTTACTTGCTAAGGCTTTTAAAATGTGAATACTGTGATTTTCTTCTGTGTTTTTCTTGAAGTTATTATCACCTCTTCAGTTGCTATAGTACCACCTATGAGAGAAAAAATGCAAATAGGAAAGCACAAAAAAATATCTCTGCATAAATGCCAAATACTTTCTGAACTTGCATTATTTCTTGGTCTTCATATCATGGAAAAAAAAAAAGTGCTTGACAAAATTCTCCACAAGACATGTGCCAGAGACTGGAATTAGATACACTCTGTTATTGTATACCTGAAAATGCTAGTAGCACAAGTACAACCAGGGAAGCTCAGTGTAACATTTGGAAGAGTGTACTGAATCCCTTCCTGCCTGTCTGGTTGTTTCAGCAGGATTTTTACTGTCAGAAAATGCTCAAGAAGCTTGCATACTGTTTTTACCTCAGCATTAATGCAACCTGGGAAAGTCTGATGTAACATGACCAGTCATAAAGAGGTAATAATTTAAATACTTTTCCTTCTCATAGTAAAGCCATAACAACAGATAATTCCTTCTGCAGGGCTAAACATGTCAGCAGTACTTTGACAACACTTAGATGTCAGTTGCTAAACAAGAGTCTTTCACCTTAAAACCCAATAATGGGATTTATAGGTAATTTGTTACACACACATACATGGGAGAGAACATGTGGGAGTGTTTTACTTTCTATTCTTTTAGGCCAGTTTTATAGCTCTGTAGTATCACTGACTAAAATAGAGCTATTTTTGATTTACAGTACTGTAAGTCAAAGGATAATAAATGTTCTTGTAATTTGTTAAAAAAAAAAAACAGCAAAACTTTTTGCCTATCAGGACGGTGAATCTGCAAGCAATTTGTGCTTTGGTGCATGCACTGGAGAGTGAAGGGCTTGGCATTTTCAGTGGTGATTATAGTCTGAGGTAGAAGATGGTCAGTAAACAAGCCCTTAGTCAAAATGTCATCCAAAGTCCTGACGAGGCCACATGAGATCATGTGCAAAGTTAATGTAGGGCTAACTTACAATTATGGATAAAATACAGTGAGGAAATGGTGACTCAAATTTGGCTGTGATTAAGGAAAAGATCCTACCAGATTTTCCTCTGATTTGAAAATGCCTTATAGGAAGGTACAGAAAAAATGTCATCACTGATCACTGTAGCAGTTGTCTATGTGAGAAACAACACTGGCATGTGAGAGGATACAAAACTCTCCACAGATAAATCCTTTCCCCCTTGATCTTGTACTCCCTTCAAGTGCCTGGTAAAACTACAGCATCTGTACAATTTTATGTCTTTTTTTTTTGTACAGACAGCCTGAAATGCTGGCAGAGGAGAAATGTTTTTCCTGCTGCCCCAGCTCTTGGAAGTTAACTAGATTGTATTAAAAGCAAGTATCCTGGTTTCTGTTCAGCCTACACAAGAAGTCTATCTCATGAGTTACTGTATTTTGCCATACTTTGCTCTTCTGCCTTTAACAATACATTATCAAGTTATACCTCATTTTGTACCTAATACTTTCAGAGATGTTTGAGCAGTGGAGGCAGTCTATAGTACTTATTCTATGCCTGAATTATACCTTTAGCTGTACCTAGAAAACTCAATGCTTCTTTAATTAAACTTTCAGCCAGGCTCAGAGTCAAGATTTGATTTGTATGATTAGTCCACATCCTAGATGAATATCCTTCCTATCATACAATTAACTGTACTGGGATTAATTGCTTCCAGTCTTCTACGATTAATTGTTTATCTATTGGTCCAAAGAGGGTAACTCTATTTACCTGGAATACACCAGAATCAAACAAATCTGTACTCCAACTGCTTCAGTGTAGATACTTGAATCTGAGCTGCTGGCTTTTCTTGCTTAGATTTGACATTATGTAATTAGGGAGCTTGGTCTTAGCTTGGTCTAGGAAAAGGTATTTCAATCAAGAAAATTCCGCATATCTATAACTACTGCTGTGCCATATTTGTGAACATCAGTGGTCAATAGCAGTTTCCCCTCAATCCAGTCTCTATGATCAGAGGTATGCTGACAAAAACATTTGCTTATGTAAAATGCTGTGAGGAAAGAAAACAATGAGATTTATTCACATCACCAATGTGATTGTCTAAGTTAAGCTGCTCTCCCTAAACTTTCTGCGCCACTGGGACTTGTTCTTCCCTTCTCCACGTGTTCAGGATAGGAAATTCACTTTGTTTCTCTGAACTGCAGAAAACAATAACCTTCTTTTCTCCGGTGACTGCAACCTAGGTCTAGGGATACTAATATCTTAATTTCAGCCTCAGATAGACTCGTAGTATTAGGGTATACGTATATTCATCATGTCAATGAATAAATTTCGCTTTCTGTTTCAGAAAATTCAAATCTTTGAATGGTGAATCAATATGTTACTCAAATATGGAAGGTAAGTACTCACAGAATTACACTAGCAAATTTTTGTCCTTTTTAGGATACTTTTGGTCATCTTCAAGGTATTTCCTTGTCCTTTTGCGATGTGCTTAAATATAGGGATTGTTTTTCTTTATTCTGTGTCATTTACCTTGAGAAACTACTCGTATAATTAAATGGAACACATATACTGAAGTCCTGTGCTTTACTGTATTTTAAGAATCTCTTTCTGCTTGGGAAATAATATTGTATTGACTTACTCTAAGACAGAGTAAACTACAGATGCAAGGTTAAGATTAAATCTTAACAGCTGTTTCCTAAAGGGGGGAAGTTTTGCAGACATATTGAGTCCTCAGGTTATTTGAACACTGTAGTGGTAGTAAATTCGACGAATCCAGACGCCGGCATAAGCTCTTTGATCGAACGGGCGGGCCGGGCGAGAGTAAGGAGTCTAATTCAATGTGAATTTACCATCCGTACTCTTTAATGAACTCTTAAACAACACTGAATATCAATGTCCCCGAGACCACGTTTTTTCAAGCCTTATATACTCTATACCAAAAGGCCATGCGGCAAGTGCAGGCTACAATTGGTTACACTCACAGTCACTCATCCCCCCCCACTATGGCGATTGGCTGCAGGGCACTGTTCACAGACTGTTCATGCGCAGCGGCAACGCCCCTCCTGCAGCCTGGGTCGAGGGCAGACCAGCTTCTGTTTACTTTCCTTTTGTCTCTGGTGTCTCAGGGAAATCCTTCCGTGTAGCACAGCCGCATCAAGCCCTGGCTTGTTCACAGCACACAGCCAGAGACTCTCCACAATTCCTCCTTTTTTTTTTTCTTTTTGGACAAGCCAGGATTG
The DNA here is from genome assembly GCF_037038585.1 of Patagioenas fasciata. Lineage (NCBI taxonomy): Eukaryota > Metazoa > Chordata > Aves > Columbiformes > Columbidae > Patagioenas > Patagioenas fasciata. The sequence goes on along the minus strand of NC_092523.1, from coordinate 44,382,667 downwards.
ATTAGCTGTGTGTTCTAATCCTTTTTTGATATGTGATAAAAAACAACTTATACATAACATATAAATAACAACAACAATCAACGTAAACAGTGCACTTTGCAATAAACCTGAGGTATTCCATTGCCGTTTAAATATCGCAATGGATTGATTAAACAAATTCCAAGAACTTTGGTTTAAAGATACTCAACTTATAACAAACGATGTGCTGGGTGTTGATAAACTTACTCAAGAGGTAGTGGTGTTTAAAGATCTACTTATATAACTATAGTACGCATACATGTCACAGCTAAATCAATGCAAAGGTTACACCTCACTCTGTGACCTCCGAAGGTTCTGCTGCAGGGAGTTGACTTGGTTGAGTTTGTTTCAACTCCGGCTTTACTGCTCGGCTTGGAACCCACAATGGACCTTGATCTGTGGAGAGACACAATATACCCTCTACCATTAAAAATAACAGGTACTGGTCCCTTCCACAATCCAGTGGTGGGATCACGATATCTCACCATGAATTCCGGTAAAGTGTTTTTCCTTCCTAGTCTGATCTGATAATGATGAATGATCACAGGAGGCTCCTCATGATCTCCAGTTAGACATAAATAATTCAAGGTAAACAACACCTTTGCTAAACGCTGTTGACAATCTAACTCTTCGTGCTTCTGTTTGTTTGCTCAAATACCCTTTAATCATTTGATGTGCTCTCTCGATGATTCCTTGGCCTGTTGGGGAATGAGGTATACCTGTAACATGTTTCACTCCCCATTTCATTAGAAAAGTTCTAACTTTCTGGCTAACATAGGCAGGGCCATTGTCTGTCTTAATCTTTTCTGGGACACCCATTACAGCAAAACAAGCTGTAAGATGTTTACATACATGTAGTGCTTTTTCTCCTGGTAAAGCAGTAGCCCATATCATTTTTGAAAAAGTATCAATTGTGACATGCACATATTTAAGTCTTCCAAATTCTGGCACATGTGTCACATCCATTTGCCATACTTCTAAGGCTTTTAAACCTCGAGGATTGACACCGATTCCTATACCTAACATCTGGCTTCCACACTGAGGACATGCCTGTACAATACTTCTTGCTTCATTTAAAGTTAAATCGAATTGTCTTTGGAGACCTCTGGCATTCTGATGAAAGCTCTCATGACTTTGTCTCGCTTGTTGGAATTTATCTGTTGGAGGCATGTGCTGTACTGAACTTACTAAACTATCTGCAATTTGATTTCCTTCACCTAGACCAAGATTCCATTGATGACTGCGGATGTGAATCACACAACAGGGTTCTTTTCTTTGATTTAAAATAGCTCTCAATTGTACAAACAATTTTCCTAATCGAGGATTATTCGATTGTCTTAACAGGGCATTTTCCATTCTGGGTATTACACCTGCTACATACAAAGAATCTGTGACAACATTTAAAGCAGATTTCAGCCAATTATTTAAGGCCCATATTACTGCTGTGAGCTCTAAAGTCTGCAATGAATCCTCTTTTGAACCTTCAATTAAATGCTGTTTCCATTGACTATTCTCTTGCCAGACACATGCTGCCTGGTGTCTTTGTTTTCCTGCATCTGTATATACTGTAAGGCCTTCAACAGGTTTTGCTTTTACTTTGCTTCTCTCTAACCACTGATTTGTTCTAAGGAATTGCCATAGTTTACCTTTTGGTTGTCGTGAATGTACCTTGCCTATAAATCCTAATAATGCATTCTGTATAGGCATCGAATGTCTCAGCCACCATTCTAAATCGGCTCCATTTATCGGAATACTGATGTCATCTGGTTCCTGACCGCTAATTTCTAGTATTCGAGATCTTCCTTTTCGAATCAATTCTCCAATTGCTTCTGGTCTCGTTTGAATACTGAATTTTGGTTGGACACTGAGAAAAATCCACTCTAATAATCGCAAATCATTTTCTGGTTTTGATCTGACAGTGGCACAAAAGGAAGAATCTGTAGCAACATCTATGGGGAATTCCCCGTTTTTGTTTTGCCACTGGCAGATGATTGCACACGGATGTTCTAGATTGCTAATAAGGAGGGAAATTGGTCGATCAGAAAGTCTTCGGCTAGACCAATTTGTCTGTACTTTTTGTATAATATCAGAAAGACATTTGAGATGCACGGACTCTAAGCTTATTTTCTTAGCTGGATCACCTCCTTTTAGAAGTGAAGTAAGAGGTGCTATATCATTGTTAGTAATGCCTACGCAATTTCTAATCCATTGTATGTCCCCTAACAATTTTTGGACATCATTTAATGTTTGTAAATCAGTATGTAATTCAATTTTTTGTGGACGAATCTGTGCATCACAAATGGACCAACCAAGGTATTTCCAAGGTGCAGACTTTTGAACTTTCTCTGGAGCTATAACCAACCCCTTTTCTTTGAGTTTGATCGTAATTTGGACTATGGAACTTTCTGTGAACTCAGCTTGTTGACAGAACAGAATATCATCCATATAATGATAAATAATTGTTTGTTTCCATGATGCACGAATAGGTTGAAGTGCCCATGCAACATACATTTGGCACAGTGTAGGAGAACTTTTCATACCTTGCGGTAGCACTACCCACTCATACCTTTTAGCTGGTTCCGCTTTGTTTACTGAAGGCAGTGTAAATGCAAAACGCTGTGTATCTTGTTCATGTAAAGGAATGGTAAAGAAACAATACTTTAAATCTATAATTAGAATATGCCAATTTTCTGGTAACATTACAGGTGATGGTAATCCAGGCTGTAAAGCACCCATGGCTTGCATTTGATCATTTACCTTTCGCAAGTCATGTAATAATCGCCACTTTCCACTCTTTTTTGGTATTACAAAAATTGGGGTATTCCATGGACTAGTAGAAGGCTTGATATGGCCTGCAACTAATCGCTCTTCTACTAATTCACGTGCCTTTTGCAGTCGCTCTTCTGTTAATGGCCACTGGTCAACCCAAACTGGGCTATCTGTTAACCAGGTCAATGGAGGGTTGGGCAACTGCTTTCCAGTGACCACTAAGGAAAAGGCGAAGTAGTTAACACGGCACCAAGTTGCCCCAAGACATCACGGCCAATAAGCGCCTCAAGGCTGCTTGGCAATTCCATTACATACACCCTAAGGGTAACACATTGACCTTCAGGGAAACTAATCGAAATGGGATCAACACTTATATTTGGAGTAGTTTGACCCCCTACTCCAGCTACAGTGGAAGAGATTGATTTTTGAAGTTTCCAATTTCGTGGCCATTTGAATTGACTAATGATGGAGACATCAGCTCCAGTATCAAGCATTGCATTTACCTCTACAACAACAGTAGAATCAGACTGAAATAGTTGCACACGTAACATGGGACGCTGAGTCATTGATGAGGTGAAGCAAACTGCAGGACCTGTCGATCCAAATCCTTTATCACGCCTTTCTGTTGAGGATGGTGGAGGGACTCCTGGAAGCATTGGCAGGCAGTTTTCCAGTGCTACTACCTGAGCTATTCTACTCCCAGAAGGAATAAAAATTGGCGGATGCAGAGTGTAGGCCAGAATTTGAACAGTTCCTGTGAAATCTGCATTAATTATACCTGGTATTACTATAAGACCTTTGATACTAGCAGAAGAACGGCCAACCAATAGGCCTCCAATGAGACTATCTTGTCTAAATAAAGGTCCTTTAGCATGCGTTGGTATTCTATGAATTGCAGTATTGGTCAATGTTATATCTACTGCTGTCTCCACATCAACTCCGAGGCTTCCTGCGGTGCTTGGCTTGTTGAGGTGAAAGAAGCCTGGTTCACGGTTGGTCGCTGATTGTGATACAGGTTCGGAGATGTTCTTTGTGTCTGGTAGCTGCTGAACGTATACCATAGCTTGTGGTTGTTTGTTTTGCTTGCTGCAAAATTTTCCCATCATGTGGTTCCCATACCGCTGTCTGAGTGTTCATATTTTGAATTACTGGTAGGGCTAATTTTGCTGGAGACCAATCACCTTCTAGGATGGCATCTTTGATGACCCCTGACCATCTGCCATGTCGGAGCTGTGGTTGGTCAGTAGAATCTATAGGCACCTTTGATTGCATTGTTTGTGAAGGGCAAGCTGGTTTTTGAAACTCAATTTGTGCCTTATTTTTCTCTACATTTGACACTCTTAAGTTGTTCAAGCTTGTTGGTAACAACTTGCAGTAACTGCTCTACTGCTTGGGGTGAGCCCAATGATGTAGGAGGAGGCTCACAAAAAACTTCCGCGGGTGCTTGCGGAGGCAAAGTTTGAGGCGGCCCCGGCCCCGGCGGCGGCGGCCCGGCCGGTCCGGGCCCGGCCCCCACGCTTTTCTCGGAGGGAGGGGGGGCGTCCGGCTCGGGGCAGGGCAGAGGCGGAACGGTAGGAGGAGGGCGGCACTCAGGGCCTCCCACATCCGGACAGTCGACCAGTTGCACTTCCGCTTTCTTGGCACATTGCCCCAGAGACTCGGAGGGGGAAACTTCCGGTCCTTTGTTTACGAGCCGCGAAGTTTCTAATCCGCGTTGCAGATCGGATTGTGAAAGTATTGGCTGAGCCGGGACCCCGTGACCACCCCGAACGGCAGGGAGACCCCACAGAGTAGCCCACAGGCCCCTCTTTTCTTTTGGACAAGTTTTATCAGTCCAGGTTTGTTCTGGGACAAGCGCCTCCGCGGCTCTTAGGGCGGCACGTTGTTCCGATTTCATAATTTCTAATGATTCTAATACGGTTTTCCACAATTCTCTCACAGATTTAATTTCTTTCTCTTCTTCCCCTCTGATAGTTTTGTCCCACATAGTGTCCCCCACTGATCTCCATTCCATTGGGGAAAACAAAAGTGGAACTTCTCCAAAGTGTCCCCACTTCTGAGCTAAAAAAATCAATGTGATTAGCTTTTCCTGTGATGATTCAATATCTCTCTTAGAGAGAATAGTCGTCAGCAGTGCCGCGGCTGTTTCAATATCCATTATCTTATCAGCGCGGTCTTAACGTAGGATGCGAGTGGCCAGCTCGACAGGTGCCCATCTTTTGATATCGGACTAAGCACACTATCCCACACCCCGGCTTGGCTCCGTTTTTTATGAACACTGCTTACCGCAGTAATTTTGATCCGGAGCGTTATGCTTTGCTAACGATCCATCCCTCTGCTACCATTTGTAGATCCGGAGCGTTATGCTTTGCTAACGAACCATCCCTCTGCTACCATTTGTAGATCCGGAGCGTTATGCTTTGCTAACGAACCATCCTCTGCTACCATTTGTAGTGGTAGTAAATTCGACGAATCCAGACGCCGGCATAAGCTCTTTGATCGAACGGGCGGGCCGGGCGAGAGTAAGGAGTCTAATTCAATGTGAATTTACCATCCGTACTCTTTAATGAACTCTTAAACAACACTGAATATCAATGTCCCCGAGACCACGTTTTTTCAAGCCTTATATACTCTATACCAAAAGGCCATGCGGCAAGTGCAGGCTACAATTGGTTACACTCACAGTCACTCATCCCCCCCCACTATGGTGATTGGCTGCAGGGCACTGTTCACAGACTGTTCATGCGCAGCGGCAATGCCCCTCCTGCAGCCTGGGTCGAGGGCAGACCAGCTTCTGTTTACTTTCCTTTTGTCTCTGGTGTCTCAGGGAAATCCTTCCGTGTAGCACAGCCGCATCAAGCCCTGGCTTGTTCACAGCACACAGCCAGAGACTCTCCACAGAACACTTTGTATTTCTCAGATCCAAGAAATGTTTTGCAGCTTATAGCATAATAAACGGAAACAAGTTTTTCAAACTCTTAAGGTTGTTCTAGGATTTTAGTTACAGATTTGTAATGCTAGCTTTTTTTTTTTTTTTTTTAATCTTCCTTTGGACTATAGGTGATTCAGCTACAGATGCAGCATTTTCTCTTGAAAATTTATGTGTCTGAACTAGCTGACAATTTAGAACGTTTTATTATCATTCAATTACGAACAGTATGCAGAGATTTGTTCAAAATATAGGCAGTACAGTGGTTAAAACATTAAGAATAAATTATTCCGTGGAAATTAGGTTATATTAAATGCCAGAGAATTTTTATTTCACTTACAAATTAAAGTGGCATTGTAGTTAGAAAGCAGGGCAAAGTTTTATTTGGAATCCAACACCAGTGCCACAAACAATTAACAATCACTCTTATTCCTGTAATTACTTTCTTGTGTCTTGTATATTTATCCAAAATTTATCCTTGCGAAAATTCCTAGGAAAGTATTTCCAAATAGAAGAGAGTTTAATGTGAGCTTGTGTATGTATTTCGGGGGAATGAGGAGGAGAGGACAGAGGAGACAAGAATGAGAATATCTATATGGCTAGGGAGTGCTAAAGGATCTCATAGCATTGTAAATACTGCATTAGACATTATAAAAAACTGCTCTACCTGCAAATAACTTAGTGGATGGCGCCTCAAAATCCACTGCCCTTTGCAACTCTGCCTTGTTTGTAAGTTCCTATCATTTGTCATGGGAGCAGTTGTCATGACAGAGCTATGGGCTGAGACACTCTTGAGCCAAATGCTGCTATTACATGCTCTTGTGAAATTTAGTTTTGTGACAGGGAATAATAGATTTAGGTTATTCCTATCCAATCAGCACAGAATTTCTTCAGTATGTAAAATAGCATTACAAGGAAGAATTTGCTGGGAAAGAGTCAGCAAAATACTTGCAAAACAAAGTAAAATGTTTTCAAAAAGAACAAGGAGGAAGACTGTGTAGAAATTGTCAAAAGATAATAAAGTCTGAGAGGTAATGCACTTGCAGAAGTACTACCGTCTATAGCGTCTATTTTCTAGTGAAATGCTCATCCTGATGTACTGAAGGCAGAAAATGTCAGCATTTTTTCTGGAAAAAGACAGATACTTTTTAAGATTACCTCTCAATTAATTATGTTCTAGAACTTTGCCTATCTAAGACTCACCTTAGAAAAGTATGCTTCCTAGATTATGTACAGGGATATACCTCTGTTGCTGGCTGTGTTGATTAGAAGGGTCTAAGGCATTTTAGACTGCCTCAGAATTACACCCTGTCTGAAAGGATGTTTTGCCACACCAACATTTTGGATGTCAGTCTTTTATAATACTAGCTGAATCAGGAGAAATTAGTACATCTAGATTCAAGTTCTTTTACTCAAATAGAAAATATTAGCATATTGATTCAAGTTCTTTCCTGCAGCAAAGTGAGTAAGCATATCCTTCTCCTTTCATACTGGTTATGTACCTTATTTCCTCTTCGTAAACTATTTGAACCAACACTAACCAATGTGTAATGAAAGCAGAATGGAAGAAAAAATAACAGATACAGTGTTTATCTTGCAGAGCTTCACTGAATCAGACTGAAATCTGATAATCCTGTTTTCTATGTGTAAGCATTGTATGTTCACTGGAAGTTAGTTGTTTTAAGACAAATGAGAAATTTTCAGTGACTGATATAAGACCAGCGTCATAGAAGATACACAATAAGAGAGGATAGGGTTTTTCTCTAAATCACCTCAGAAGACTTGAGAAGAATATTTTGACTGGGATGATATTTTTACACAAACTCTTGAAAGCCACATGATCTGTCATGTAAGCTGGAAGTAGAAACTAGGTCTGCCACTTTCATTAAAATGAAGAAAATGTCATTAGCTAAAAGTTGCATTTTGTGGAAAAAGTAGGATGTGGCAGAAGGAATGGAAGAGATAAATCTACCATACAGGGCTTTTTGTCATCTAATGGCTAGAACTAGTGTCCAACAACTGGCAGTCACTACTGAAGAAAGGAAGTAAATCAAAGAAGATGGTAGAACTTACTACATTTGCAGTTATTTATAACCTGAGAAAATGGAAAACCTAAGAACTTGGCCAGAAACTTTGATGTATAGTGTAAGATTTTAGTGTGATATGGCTCACCTCTGAAATAAATGTTTAGCAGCTGATATTCTTGAATAAAATACTACTGGTAGGAAAAATGTTAGCAACTTTTCTGCTCCTGGGCTCTTAGTAAACTCTTGTACCGGAAATTTTTGTTGCTTATGTGTATATATTCATATTTCATTGCTGTATCACTGGATTTTTGTACTTGCTATAGAAAAACTTGGTATTAAACGGAAAATTTTGGTACCTGCTCTACTAGCTACCACATATGTCGCTTATCTACAAGTAGAAAGTTATATGTTTTCTATTATAAAATTTAAAAAGTGTACCTTTACAGTTTAATTATTTTTGCTTTTATAAAACAAAAGATTCAGGAATATATTTGTATGCGTATGGGACTGTTAGTTTTAAAGCACAGTAGTTTAATAGTATCATAAGCTTCTCAAAAGAATCTTCTGTGTTCTTTATCACTTAGAACCTGACTATTATGTGTTGTGGAGTGCTCAGTGTGAAACAAAATTTTGCTTTGAAATCTTTCTTGCAAGTCCCTTTAGTTTTCTGACCGTACTCTCTCTCTGCAGGTGAAAATTTATCTTTATATCCATCATAAACCAGAAAAATATGATTTTGTAAATCTGAAAGGCTTCCAAGCTGAATATCTGACTCCACTTGTTCATCATGAATTTTGAGTGATTCAAAAAGGCAAGTGATCATTCTCTACTGGTTTTTAGTTTGTAGTGTCATCTTACTGACATCTAGCACTCTCTATCTAGTCAGCACAAACTGCAAATGTAGTAGGGTTTTTGTGTTTGCCAGGAAGAAAAGATTCATTCTGACTGCCATCCTCCTTGACCAGTTGAGTTCTGTAGGGATGGATACTGAGAACATTATTTATGTAACCAGACTTTTCTAATTGACTTTTACAGCTCTACAGTGGTAGGAATAACAGCATGAGACCATTATATCGTCATTAATAGTAACAACTCATCCTTCAGAAAGGATGGCTGCAATATAAGCCATCTGCACCTTCTCACATTGCCTAAGAGAAGGCAAAACCTAAACTGTGTAGGGCATGTGCCTCAGTATCCTTAACGGGCTAAGGAATCTCACAGGGAGAAAACAATGTCATTAAACTGGTAGTGCAACAGTGAACTTCTCGTTCATACTATTACCTATCAACATTTATTAATCTTAATGAGCTGTCAGAGGCTGTGAGGAGAGGAAACTAACATATTATAAAGAGTTTTATTTAGAAAAGGTGTCTTTGATTGTTCTGTTCCATCTTCCAGAATAAAACTGTCAAGAAAACTAGGGAGAGTTTTTGAAAGTAAATTTTTCTTCAGGTATTGTAAGATCAAAGCAATGGCTCTACGTTAGACTTACCAACATTTATGGAAGATATTTGTTGTTGGGTTTAGAGACAATGGAGGTCATGCATCATATTCTGTGTGGAAAAACTCTGTGGTTCTTCCCCAAATCTTCTCTTGTTGGCAAAAATATGTAGTTGGTTTGGAAGAAGAGATGTCTACTAGTAAGAATGAATGTCTACTGGATGTTTATGAGGTATTTCTAAAGACATCCTTGCCAGACATGGGAAAAAAACAAGAAAGGTTTGTAAAGTCTTTAAATGTATGAACTACTTGGAGACCAGATTCCCTTATTCTTACATTGGATAGACCTGGTCTTTTGTGATGCAGCAAATTAAAGAAAGTCAGAGAAAGGGTTTTCAGAGAAGCCAGGTAGACCATCATAATCTACACAGGTACTGTGGGAGATATGGCTGAAGAGGAAAAAAGTTATGACATCTTATATGCAATGCCTTGCCATTAGTACTGGAGGTGGCATCTTTGCAGATAGTACTGACAAAAAGATTGCTTGTACTTTCCAGATAGGTGAAGTACACTGTCCACTATCTAGTAGAAGTACCTCTGGTAGTTTAGTTCAAAACACTAAATTGTGACAGCACGATATTCTGCCCTGGCTAATTTTCCTTGCTGAGTAGCAAGACAGATTATTCTGAACTCAGTACTGTGCTGCTTCTGGTGCGCTTTGCTAAATAGGGCATCCCTGGAGTCTCTGCAGGATGCCACACAGTGCTGTAATCTTGTTCATTCCATTCATTATTCCTGGGCTGAATAACTTGCCTTTCCACAAGCTGCTAGACCCTGGGAAATCATAGCATTATTACTGTGAGGGTACAAAATCGCTCTTTAGCAAAATGCTTCAAGGGAAGAAAGAATGGAGAAAAGTCAAGGTGGAAAGGGAAGGATCAATGTATATGCACCTCTTACCTGTATGTTTTTAAAAATCTTCCTACAGGATCCCAGACTCACTTGCCTTCTGTGTTGCAAGCAGATGCCTCCTCCCTTCCTAATCCACCCAGAACAGATAAGGTGATGGATCCTGAATGCTAATGCTGAATTGGAAGCATCATGTGCACAGATGTATACAGTGAAAGCTAGACAATCATTTGCCTCACCACCTACCTTTGTAGTAAGTTACCTGTTCAATTTCTGAAAAATCATGCCTTAGTTCACAACAATTAGAAAAAAATTAGATTTCACTAAAAATTTAGCATATGTGTGAGAAGAAATTTCTCAGTGAGGGTAACAGAGCACTGGAACAGGCTACCTGGGAGGGTTGTGGAGTCTCCTACTCTGGAGACATTCAAAACCCACCTGGACACATTCCTGTGTAGCCTCATCTAGGTGTTCCTGCTCCGGCAGGGGGATTGGACTGGATGTTCTTTTGAGGTCCCTGTCAAATCCCTAACATTTTGATTCTGTGTGACGCACAAGCCCGCAGAGAGGTAGCGATGCTGTCCTCGTAGTCCTGAAGCTGGTTCATCACTTCAGTCACATTTTGTTGAATGCAGCTGCCCAGACATTGATGCCCATGAGACAGCATATGCCGGTGGTGCCCATTGTACAAACCTGCGTCCCATTGGTTGTGTGCAAAGGATTCTATCTGCATCTGTCCCACCCGGACCGTCTGGCTCACATTAGATTATCTCCCGCACAGCTAATCGTCTCAGGATCTGGATACCTGTCTCCATAGTATTCCATTCACCTGGATGACATACAACAGCTTTCTGGAAGGCAAACCTTGCCTTTTTCTGGTGGTCAGGAGTCACCAGCAGAGGCTGGAGAAGTCTTTCTCTCTTGCAATTGCCCTATTGAACGTGGCATCCCTTGACAGAGATCCCAGCTGCTTGGATTCACTACTGTCTAGTTCCAGACAATGGGGACCCTTGTCTCAGCAGGGGAGCAGCCAGGTTACCACATTCTCGGCCTTCCAACAACCACCGTGGTGTGCCCTGGGCAGTGACCCTGAGCGAGGCTGAAGCCCATCTGCCCATGGCCAGGAGAGCTGGGGACAGGCCTGGCAAGTGGCGCCTGCAAGGATCTCCTCTCAGGGCAGACGGCTGGCAGCAGGGACAGGGACAAGCCGAACATTTATCTTCTGTCACCATTTCATTCTGGGCTGGCAATTAAACAGATGGCAGATGCTCTCTATGAATCCTTTCCCTCTCCAGAAGGGAAATGAGAAGGAGAAAAGGGAGAGAGAATCATGGGCTGAAAAATTAAAACAGCTTTAGAAAACAATAACAAAGTGTATAGTAAAATTAATACTATTACTACTGCTATTCCTCCTCTTCCTCCTACTATTAGAAATAATGAAATATATACAAGAGCAATACTGAGCTCCCCTGATGATGATAATGGAATTGCTCACCATTGTGGTGCACACTGCTGATGTTGTAGTGCAGGTGCCAGGATGTCCTGAACTCAGCAGCAGATGGGAACTAGATTCAGGAATGTGTGGATTGGGATTGAAGGGAGAAGAATGGGCAGAGTCCTTTCTGGGTACTAGCCGTAAAAGAAGAGAACATGACCATTGTAATCTCTCAGTTTTAAACTGAGTATGATGTGTACGGGAAGGAATACTTCAGTGGTCAATTTTGGACCACCTGTTCTGTCCACTTCTCCCCACAGGTGTGACCCTATTACACCCTTTCACTTGTAGAGCAGAAGAGATTTAGAAGTGACCTGGGTTACTGGATAGCATTAAGCATAAACTTGGGCCTTTCTGCATACCATTCCAACCATTACCTTAGTAACAAATGTGAACATCAGGCATTATCAATTCTAGGAGCAGACACTGACTGAAAGAATGTTGTTCACTTCAGAAAGTGCAATTACTTAGAAACTTAATGGAAAAAAAAAATAATGAAAGGAGAACTGGTTCTGTCCTAGCCAAAACCAGGACACTTTTCATTTTTTCCTTCTCAAGCAAGTTGTATTTTTTCTATTGAATCTACTCAATTCTGCAGCTCTTGCTGTGGCCATAGGGTTAATTTGGACTAAAGAAACGGGCACAGTAGGTTTTGAAGTTATTAAGACTTGTGGATTCTTTTTTCCCTGGGAATTAACCAAGGCAGTTGCTGCTTTCCTTTGTCCAAGGCAGCTAAAACAGAAATGTCTCAATAAAGCTGAACATTTCTGATTTTACTCCATTGCTACATTGGTTTCATTTAGTCCAACTGTGGATATTGTGATACCATGTGTGTGCATACGTATGTATTTGTGTAGAGATACCACTGAAGCATCCCAACTGGAAAAAATCATTGCTTTCAAATGTTTGTTGAAATTAAAACTGTTTCTTTGGAAACAGGGGCAAGGAAGAATATACATATAAATTTGAACTTGGTAAAATACATATGAAATACCTAAGTAAGACTAGTAGCGTACTGTAATTTCTTTTCATATAACCTGACTTTTAGAACCGTATTTTCGAAGGTTCAGGCAATGCATGTCCCTCTTTCATATGGCTAGATGTGCACTGCATAGTTAAGAATAACTGTAGATTCTTCTTTAAAAGTTTCTTAGGAGTTCATCTATTGTCAAAACTTTCTTGTAATTAGTGATTCCATTTATAATTTAGCTTTGCTTGTTATAAGTGGAATTAGAGGTTGGGGCAAAACTATTGGTTCGGTTGAAACAAGTTTTAGTTCAAAAGGCAATAACATAAATGGTCTTTATTGCAGAATGTTATGTTTTGGTCACAGTGTTTAGCATTACCTAGGTGCATCAAGACATTGACAAACTTGTCACAGACAGTAACATATATCTATATCTATATCTATATCTATATATATTTTTTTTTTTTCTGTTTATGTTGTTCTGCAAATTTGTTACTCAAGGTAACAGAATAAAAATGCAATTGGAAGACTTTTTGTCACTGGTGTTAGTGTCATTTTTGAGAGGTTTTTCAGTATTTTTCAAAACTAGGAACAACAGCACTTTGAGAGGGCTGTCAAAAGGTCTAAATTCATTAATACATGTTGTAGTCTTTTCCAGCTCAAAAATGTTAACAACTTGACCAAGGAAAGCCTAAATGTGAAAAAACATCCTGTTGGCTCTCTTCCTAAAATCCCATTTCTGCTTTCTGCAGAATACCTGATGGTATTTTGGATATATATTATGCCCAGCTGAGACTATTAAGGTGAATTATATACCTTGATACATAAGGCATTGGACACATTTAAAGTCTTTTAAAAGCCTTGCATATAAATTAGTTCAAAAAATTAAAGTCACCACAAAAAATGAAGTGTCATTGTGAATTCCAAAGGGAAATGAGACCACAGGCTTCAACTATATCTAAATAAAGATGATACCTATTAATTTTTAGTAAAATATTGTTGTGCAAGCTGTAAAAAACCACCTCTTTACTTGGACTCCGTTGTATGTAGTCTCTGTTCTCTGAACATGCTTTCTTCCTTCCATGATATTCTTTGTAATAAAAATGAAAATACCAAACCAGGAAGTCACAGAAGATTCCATTTAAATTATGTCATAAAGACAAGGATGCAAATTCTAATTTCAGAGTACTCAATTGACTTTAGTGGATAAAAGCTGAAATTACACCAGTTTTGGATTACATTTATATAAAATATATGCATATAAACACAAGATATTGCAAAAGACAGCAGGCAACCTCACTCAGAAACCCTAGCTGGGGAGGTAGAGGTTCTAAATAAATTAAAAATTTTGTGCTTTACCAAACCAATAAATGTCACGTGCTAGATGAAAGAAAGCTATGCAAGGTGGGCTAGTCAAACATAAAAAGGTTAGTGAACACAATTTTTGGGGAAAAACAAAACAAAGCAAAATAAAAACAAAATCAACAAAACAAAGAAACAATGCTCTCTGAAAACAAACAAAAACAAAAAACACACATGAAAACATAAAGCCAAACCAAAAAAAACCCTCCCAAAAAAACCACAAACCAAAACCAACAAACACCCCAACAAAAAAAAAACTCTCAAAATATTCCTCCAAAAAAACCAACCACATTTTAAAAATTATTAAATATATGCTGTTATATTGTTATCACTGCACCAATAATTATGTAAAAGCACAATATCTGATGCGCATGTTTCCTAGATTGTTTCTTTCTTGCTTAAAGTAAAAAAAAATACTACCCTTCTTCATTATTGTTAAGAGCAGATAAACAAAGTTGCCATGAATTTCTGTTTCAAAAATACGCAATCAAAAGGCAGGGAAAGTAACCCAACCTTTCCCATGTATCTGCTACAGAATATATCCTTTTATACTGTCATGGTAATCACACCCAAATCCATGAGGGGTCTGAACTTCTGTTGTAATGATTCGAGTAACCTCTCTGATGCCAAGAATTTAGAGGTGAACAGAGGCTATTCTTGCTGTTAGCTAATTTCAGTCATAATTGTCTATATCACATGAAATGGCCACCGACTATCGGTTCTTGAGCCATAACCCACGCTCTTCCTCAGGCTGGGAAGCTGAGAGCAGGGAGTGTTTTGAGGAGAGGCTGCCGTCTTGCAGGGCTGAAGTAGCCCTAGAACCCAGCTGGTCAGGTAGGGAACAGAACCTGTCCTCTCCGAGTCCTTTGATTTCATGGAACAGCTTTTGGAACCCGTTGTCAGACTTTTCACACAGTTTGTCCTCAGCTGACACTCAGTTCACACCTGGGCCCCTCAATTAAGAAGGACAGAGACCTGCTGGAGAGAGTCCAGCGCAGGGCAACAAAGATGATTAAGGGAGTGGAGCATCTCCCTTGTGAGGAAAGGCTGAGGGAGCTGGGTCTCTTCAGTTTGGAGAAGAGGAGGCTGAGCTGTGGCCTCATTAATGTTTATAAATTTATAAAGGGTGAGTGTCACGAGGGTGGAGTCAGGCTCCATTCTGGGTGACAACAAATGCTAGGACAAGGGGTAATGGGCTCAAGCTGGAACACAAGAGGTTCCATTGAAATTTGAGAAGAAACTTCTTCTCAGTGAAGGTAACAGAGCACTGGAACAGGCTGCCCAGAAGGGTTGTGGAGTCTCCTACTCTGGAGGTGTTCAAAACCCGCCTGGACGCCTTCCTGTGTAGCCTCATCTAGGTGTTCCTGCTCCGGCGGGGGGATTGGACTGGATGATCTTTTGAGGTCTCTGTCCAATCCCTAACATTCTGTGATTCTGTGTGACGCACAAGCCCGCAGAGAGGTAGCAAGGCTGTCCTCGTAGTCCCGAAGCTGGTTCATCACTTCAGTCACGTTTTGTTGAATGCAGTTGCCCAGGACATTGATGCCCATGAGACAGCATATGCCGGTGGTGCCCGTTGTACAAACCTGCGTCCCATTGGTTCTGTGCAAAGGATTCTATCTGCATCTGTCCCACCCGGACCGTTTGGCTCACATTAGATTATCTCCCGCACAGCTAATCCTCTCAGGATCTGGATACCTGTCTCCATAGTATTTTGTTCTCCTGGATGACATACAGCAGCTTCCTGGAAGGGAAACCTTGCCTTTCCCGGCGGTCAGGAGTCACCGGCAGAGGCTGGAGAAGTCTTTCTCTCTTGCAGTTGCCCTATCGAGGGTTGCATCCCTTGACAGAGATCCCAGCTGCTTGGATTCACTACCGTCCAGTTCCAGACAATGGGCTCCCTTGTCTCAGCATGGGAGCAGCCAGGTTACCACATTCTCGACCTCCCGACGGACACTGTGGTGTGCCCTGGGCAGTGGCTCTGAGCGAGGCTGAAGCCCATCTGCCCGTGGCCAGGAGAGCCAGGGACAGGCCCAGCAAGTGGCGCCTGCGAGGATCTCCTCTCAGGGCGGACGGCTGGCATCAGGGACAGGGACAAGCCGTGCTTGCTCCCAAGGAAGGGGCTCTGTCGTGGTAGAGGTCGGCTCGGGGCCATGCTGCTGCTGCTGCCTTGCTGCAAGGGGTGCAGGGGCCAAGGCCCCGACTCGTTGGCGTGTTCCTGGTCTGTGACGATCTTGGGCCCTGCAGGAGTGTGGGCCTGGCTCTGTGGGGCCGGGGAAGCTGAGAGCAGGGAGCGTTTTGAGGAGAGGCTGCTGTCTTGCAGGGCTGAAGTAGCTCTGGAACCCAGCTGACCTGCAAGGCTGCCCTTCCCTGGCTGTAGAGCCGCAGGCGCTGGGGAGGGTTCAAGGTCCACGTCCCTCCCTGGCCCCACTTTCCAGGCCACATCTCTGTCTGGAGACCTTCTTCATCCTTCTTTCCTGGTTCCGCAGCCATATCCCCCTTTCTGCCCCAGTTACATGGTCACCCTCTTACCCACATGCCACAGCCGAATCCCTGTGTTGAACCATTTCCCACACCCATATCCCTCCCTCTCTCCAGATTCCTGGCGTTAGCCATCCCTCCCTCTCCCTCTCGTTCCCACGACCCATTGCCCTCCCTCCCTCCAAGTCCACAGGCACTCTGCCGCCTCTCCCCCAGTTCACAGGGCCACATCCCTCCCTCTCCTCCAGTTCCAACATCCACATTGCTCCCTCTCTACGGGTCCTCGAGCCACAACCCACCCTCTCCCCCACTTCCCACAGCCACATCTGTCCCACTGCCCAGTTCTGCAGCACCGAGTAAACAACAGGGCAGAAAGCAGGTCCAGTCCCTCTCAGTGGCCCAGTGCTTTTATTCCAGAGGGGCCCCCGGAGGCCCGGCCGCCCCGCTCAGACGCGGAGCCAGGGGAGACGCTGCGCATGGTCCCCTGACCCTGGCTCGTCCTCCTGGACCCTGCGCAGCCACGACAGGTCTTCGTCGCTCTCGAGCAGGTGGAGGAGCTGGCCGTTTCCATCTCCGTCCCTCTGGCCGGGTAGGCTCTGGGCACGCCGCCGGGGACCGGGGCGGCGGCGCTCTCCCCTCTCGGCAGAGCGTGCGCGGCGCCTGGAACGGCTGCGGCTCCTGGAACGGCTGCGGCTCCGCTGCTGCTGCTGCTGCCGCCGCCGCCTCTGCCACCACGGCCCCCGCCTTGCGTAGGGATGCAAGCGGGCGCGGCGACCGTCATCCTCCAGCTGCAGGCGGCGGATGGCCGCGATGGGGCCCCGGCAGAGCGGGCAAGTGGCATCCTCGGCACTGGCAGCCCAGCGCTGGATGCAGGCATGGCAGAAGGCATGCCAGCACGGGTCCACTCCAGCGGGGGCTTCCAGGGGAGCCAAGCAGATGGTGCACGTGTCCCCCCGCCGGCACCTCCTGGCAGCTGGTGGCACCGCTGGCTCGTCCCTGGACACCTCCATTGCTGCTGCTGGGCCTTGGTGTCCTGCCTGTCAGTTGCTGGGACTTGGTTTGCTCTCAGCTTCTGGTGGGCCTTGCTGTCCTCAGCTGTTGCTGGGACTCAATGTCCTCTTGGCCGCCGCTGGGACTTGATGTCCTCTCGGAGCTGGAGGCACCTGGTGTCCCTGCTGCTGGCAGGTCTTGATGGCTGCCGCTGGCGCAACGCCAAGGCTCAGGTTCAGCTGCCGGGACTTGGTGGCCACTCGGCTGCTGGCAGGTCACAACGTCTGGTTCCGCTGGCAGGACTCGATGGCTCAGGTGCTGCCCACAGGACTCGACGTCTCGTGTGCCGCTGGCAGCACGTGACGCTGGCGTTTATAGCCGCCCGCCGCTAGTGACGTCACGGGCTGACTGTGACTCTGGTGACATCACAGGGCTCTCGGGGGCGCAGCCGGGGACGCACCCAGCAGCTCCCCAGCCTCACACATGCCCTGTGATGCAAAGCCCAGCTGCCAAGGGGGCTCCGGGGCTGGCCTCACCCGTGCTGGTCATGGTTTAAGCCAAACCAGCAAGAGAACCCGGGATAGCCACTCACTGCGTCCCCCACCCACTCCCCAGACAGGGCAGAGAATTGAAAGGGAAGGGAGAAACTTGGAATGAGATAAACGCAGTGCAATAAAATCACAAAATACTAATGCACTCCTAGTTTTTATATATATCTCTCTCTCTATATATAATAGAAATGGAATATGCAATAAAAGATACTCAATGCGATTCCTCATCAACTCCATCTGCACTGAGCAGCAGTCCTTTTAGTAGGAGTGGAGACATAGTTGCAATTTTGTTGATCACATCCATTGGGATCTGACCACGTCCTTCTTGCCATTTTATTAGTGAAAAGTGCTTCTCTCGTGCAGGTGCCTTGGCCTTGCTTCTTTTTGATGGCAAGACCGGCATTCCAAAGAATCTGAATGACTCTCGCACCTTTCTAGAAAACTTATTTTGCTCTTGCGGCCCATGCAATGATGTCATCTAGATCTTGCAAGTGTTCCGAAGCTTTTCCCTGTTCCGGTTTGGTTTGGATCAGTCCACGGCACATGGTAGGGCTGTGTTTCCAGCCCTGGGGCAAGCGATTCCACGTGTACTGGATGCTCCCCCAGGCGAAAGCAAAGTGCGGGCTGCACTCTGCTGCTAAAGGAAGAGAGAAAGACACAGTAGCAATGTGGGTTGTGGCTCACCGCTGAGCTGCCTTTGACTCCAGCTCAAGTTGCAGCTCTAGAGTGTCTGGCACAGCAGCGCTCAAGGGTGCTGTAACTTACTTCAGGCCATGATAGTCTACCCTTAGTCCCCACTCTTCACTAGACTTAACGCACTGGCCTAATGGGGCTGTTAAAAGGTCAGTGAATCTTGCTGATCACGCCCCGAATCTCCAGTTGACGAATCAGCTTCCGGACAGGAATCAAGAGAGTCTCGACTGGTGCGATATTGCCGGTGACGCACCATCGTGGTAGCAATTGGCACCTGCTGCTCGTCAACTCTCAGCAATCCTACAGATTGCTGAGAGACCAGGCACAGTCGACAGTTGTTTAATGTTCTCGGTGTCCACAACCGCTCTGGCAAATGCCCAGCCATACCCTTTTGGGGCCTTAAAACACCCTCTCCTGGGGCAGTCTGTGCCGAGGATGCACGGAGCACGTGGAGCAGTCGCAGTGGGACGCTTTTGCCCGTCTTTCCCGGTGAGGCTTCTTTCAGCCTCTACTGCAGCCAGCTTCTGGGATCCCGCAGTCACTGCAGAAATGTTGATGGATTTTGTTCCATTGTGGTTTGATGCAATTACCGTGCACTGAGCACCAGTGTCTACCAAAGCTCTCTGCTCCTGGGGGTCTGTTGTACGAGGCCACCGGATTTGCACAGTCCAGTAACCTCTGTTGTCCCTTTCCGGCGGCGGGCTGGAGGCAGGGCCCCTCTGATTTGTATTGCGCACATTCTGTGGCTAGGAATCAGAAGTTCCTTCAAGAGGAACAGAATCTCCTCTAGCCCCCCTGGAAACTGGAGCACCCATTTTCCTAGGAGGTTTTCCTTTAAATTCATGTACTCGTTCCTGAGGTGCTGAGGTGGGTTTTCCATCCCAGCTCCTCAGGTCTTCTCCACGATCACCGAGGAGAAGCCACAGTGCGCCTCTCTTTGTGGACTTCTTCTGTCCTCTCTCTTCAGATCGGAAACGCCTTCTCCTAGTAGCGGAAACATTGGTTGGTCAGGTGGGGAATGGAAGCTGTCCTCTCCGAGTGCTTTGATTTCATGGAACAGCTTTTGGAACCGGTTGTCAGATTTTTCACACAGTTTGTCCTCAGCTGACACTCAGTTCACCCCCAGAATACTGTGTCCAGTTCCGGGCCCCTCCGTTCAAGAAGGACAGGGACCTGCTGGAGAGAGTCCAGCGCAGGGCAACAAAGATGATTAAGGGAGTGGAGCATCTCACTTGTGAGGAAAGGCTGAGGGAGCTGGGTCTCTAGCTTGGAGAAGAGGAGACTGAGGGGACTGAGGAGAAGAGGAGACTCATTAATGTTTACAAATTTATAAAGGGTGAGTGTCACGAGGGTGGAGCCAGGCTTCATCCTGGGTGACAACAAATGCTAGGACAGGGGGTAATGGGTTCAAGCTGGAACACAAGAAGTTCCACTTAAATCTGAGAAGAAACTTCTTCTCAGTGAAGGTAACAGAGCGCTGGAACAGGCTGCCTGGGAGGGTTGTGGAGTCTCCTACTCTGAAGACGTTCAAAACCCGCCTGGACGCCTTCCTGTGTAACTGCATCTAGGCATTCCTGCTCCGGCGGGGGGATTGGACTGGATGATCTTTTGAGGTCCCTTCCAATCCCTAACATTCTGTGATTCTGTGTGACGCACAAGCCCGCAGAGAGGGAGCGAGGCTGTCCTCGTAGTCCCGAAGCTGGTTCATCACTTCAGTCACGTTTTGTTGGACGCAGCTGCCCAGGGCATTGATGCCCATGAGACAGCATATGCCGGTGGTGCCCGTTGTACAAACCTGCATCCCGTGGGTTGTGTGCAAAGGATTCTATCTGCATCTGTCCCACCCGGACCGTTTGGCTCACATTAGATTATCTCCCGCACAGCTAATCCTCTCAGGATCTGGATACCTGTCTCCATAGTATTTTGTTCTCCTGGATGACATACAGCAGCTTCCTGGAAGGGAAACCTTGCCTTTCCCGGCGGTCAGGAGTCACCGGCAGAGGCTGGAGAAGTCTTTCTCTCTTGCAGTTGCCCTATCGAGGGTTGCATCCCTTGACAGAGATCCCAGCTGCTTGGATTCACTACCGTCCAGTTCCAGACAATGGGCTCCCTTGTCTCAGCATGGGAGCAGCCAGGTTACCACATTCTCGACCTCCCGACGGACACTGTGGTGTGCCCTGGGCAGTGGCTCTGAGCGAGGCTGAAGCCCATCTGCCCGTGGCCAGGAGAGCCAGGGACAGGCCCAGCAAGTGGCGCCTGCGAGGATCTCCTCTCAGGGCGGACGGCTGGCATCAGGGACAGGGACAAGCCGTGCTTGCTCCCAAGGAAGGGGCTCTGTCGTGGTAGAGGTCGGCTCGGGGCCATGCTGCTGCTGCTGCCTTGCTGCAAGGGGTGCAGGGGCCAAGGCCCCGACTCGTTGGCGTGTTCCTGGTCTGTGACGATCTTGGGCCCTGCAGGAGTGTGGGCCTGGCTCTGTGGGGCCGGGGAAGCTGAGAGCAGGGAGCGTTTTGAGGAGAGGCTGCTGTCTTGCAGGGCTGAAGTAGCTCTGGAACCCAGCTGACCTGCAAGGCTGCCCTTCCCTGGCTGTAGAGCCGCAGGCGCTGGGGAGGGTTCAAGGTCCACGTCCCTCCCTGGCCCCACTTTCCAGGCCACATCTCTGTCTGGAGACCTTCTTCATCCTTCTTTCCTGGTTCCGCAGCCATATCCCCCTTTCTGCCCCAGTTACATGGTCACCCTCTTACCCACATGCCACAGCCGAATCCCTGTGTTGAACCATTTCCCACACCCATATCCCTCCCTCTCTCCAGATTCCTGGCGTTAGCCATCCCTCCCTCTCCCTCTCGTTCCCACGACCCATTGCCCTCCCTCCCTCCAAGTCCACAGGCACTCTGCCGCCTCTCCCCCAGTTCACAGGGCCACATCCCTCCCTCTCCTCCAGTTCCAACATCCACATTGCTCCCTCTCTACGGGTCCTCGAGCCATAACCCACCCTCTCCCCCACTTCCCACAGCCACATCTGTCCCACTGCCCAGTTCTGCAGCACCGAGTAAACAACAGGGCAGAAAGCAGGTCCAGTCCCTCTCAGTGGCCCAGTGCTTTTATTCCAGAGGGGCCCCCGGAGGCCCGGCCGCCCCGCTCAGACGCGGAGCCAGGGGAGACGCTGCGCATGGTCCCCTGACCCTGGCTCGTCCTCCTGGACCCTGCGCAGCCACGACAGGTCTTCGTCGCTCTCGAGCAGGTGGAGGAGCTGGCCGTTTCCATCTCCGTCCCTCTGGCCGGGTAGGCTCTGGGCACGCCGCCGGGGACCGGGGCGGCGGCGCTCTCCCCTCTCGGCAGAGCGTGCGCGGCGCCTGGAACGGCTGCGGCTCCTGGAACGGCTGCGGCTCCGCTGCTGCTGCTGCTGCCGCCGCCGCCTCTGCCACCACGGCCCCCGCCTTGCGTAGGGATGCAAGCGGGCGCGGCGACCGTCATCCTCCAGCTGCAGGCGGCGGATGGCCGCGATGGGGCCCCGGCAGAGCGGGCAAGTGGCATCCTCGGCACTGGCAGCCCAGCGCTGGATGCAGGCATGGCAGAAGGCATGCCAGCACGGGTCCACTCCAGCGGGGGCTTCCAGGGGAGCCAAGCAGATGGTGCACGTGTCCCCCCGCCGGCACCTCCTGGCAGCTGGTGGCACCGCTGGCTCGTCCCTGGACACCTCCATTGCTGCTGCTGGGCCTTGGTGTCCTGCCTGTCAGTTGCTGGGACTTGGTTTGCTCTCAGCTTCTGGTGGGCCTTGCTGTCCTCAGCTGTTGCTGGGACTCAATGTCCTCTTGGCCGCCGCTGGGACTTGATGTCCTCTCGGAGCTGGAGGCACCTGGTGTCCCTGCTGCTGGCAGGTCTTGATGGCTGCCGCTGGCGCAACGCCAAGGCTCAGGTTCAGCTGCCGGGACTTGGTGGCCACTCGGCTGCTGGCAGGTCACAACGTCTGGTTCCGCTGGCAGGACTCGATGGCTCAGGTGCTGCCCACAGGACTCGACGTCTCGTGTGCCGCTGGCAGCACGTGACGCTGGCGTTTATAGCCGCCCGCCGCTAGTGACGTCACGGGCTGACTGTGACTCTGGTGACATCACAGGGCTCTCGGGGGCGCAGCCGGGGACGCACCCAGCAGCTCCCCAGCCTCACACATGCCCTGTGATGCAAAGCCCAGCTGCCAAGGGGGCTCCGGGGCTGGCCTCACCCGTGCTGGTCATGGTTTAAGCCAAACCAGCAAGAGAACCCGGGATAGCCACTCACTGCGTCCCCCACCCACTCCCCAGACAGGGCAGAGAATTGAAAGGGAAGGGAGAAACTTGGAATGAGATAAACGCAGTGCAATAAAATCACAAAATACTAATGCACTCCTAGTTTTTATATATATCTCTCTCTCTATATATAATAGAAATGGAATATGCAATAAAAGATACTCAATGCGATTCCTCATCAACTCCATCTGCACTGAGCAGCAGTCCTTTTAGTAGGAGTGGAGACATAGTTGCAATTTTGTTGATCACATCCATTGGGATCTGACCACGTCCTTCTTGCCATTTTATTAGTGAAAAGTGCTTCTCTCGTGCAGGTGCCTTGGCCTTGCTTCTTTTTGATGGCAAGACCGGCATTCCAAAGAATCTGAATGACTCTCGCACCTTTCTAGAAAACTTATTTTGCTCTTGCGGCCCATGCAATGATGTCATCTAGATCTTGCAAGTGTTCCGAAGCTTTTCCCTGTTCCGGTTTGGTTTGGATCAGTCCACGGCACATGGTAGGGCTGTGTTTCCAGCCCTGGGGCAAGCGATTCCACGTGTACTGGATGCTCCCCCAGGCGAAAGCAAAGTGCGGGCTGCACTCTGCTGCTAAAGGAAGAGAGAAAGACACAGTAGCAATGTGGGTTGTGGCTCACCGCTGAGCTGCCTTTGACTCCAGCTCAAGTTGCAGCTCTAGAGTGTCTGGCACAGCAGCGCTCAAGGGTGCTGTAACTTACTTCAGGCCATGATAGTCTACCCTTAGTCCCCACTCTTCACTAGACTTAACGCACTGGCCTAATGGGGCTGTTAAAAGGTCAGTGAATCTTGCTGATCACGCCCCGAATCTCCAGTTGACGAATCAGCTTCCGGACAGGAATCAAGAGAGTCTCGACTGGTGCGATATTGCCGGTGACGCACCATCGTGGTAGCAATTGGCACCTGCTGCTCGTCAACTCTCAGCAATCCTACAGATTGCTGAGAGACCAGGCACAGTCGACAGTTGTTTAATGTTCTCGGTGTCCACAACCGCTCTGGCAAATGCCCAGCCATACCCTTTTGGGGCCTTAAAACACCCTCTCCTGGGGCAGTCTGTGCCGAGGATGCACGGAGCACGTGGAGCAGTCGCAGTGGGACGCTTTTGCCCGTCTTTCCCGGTGAGGCTTCTTTCAGCCTCTACTGCAGCCAGCTTCTGGGATCCCGCAGTCACTGCAGAAATGTTGATGGATTTTGTTCCATTGTGGTTTGATGCGATTACCGTGCACTGAGCACCAGTGTCTACCAAAGCTCTCTGCTCCTGGGGGTCTGTTGTACGAGGCCACCGGATTTGCACAGTCCAGTAACCTCTGTTGTCCCTTTCCGGCGGCGGGCTGGAGGCAGGGCCCCTCTGATTTGTATTGCGCACATTCTGTGGCTAGGAATCAGAAGTTCCTTCAAGAGGAACAGAATCTCCTCTAGCCCCCCTGGAAACTGGAGCACCCATTTTCCTAGGAGGTTTTCCTTTAAATTCATGTACTCGTTCCTGAGGTGCTGAGGTGGGTTTTCCATCCCAGCTCCTCAGGTCTTCTCCACGATCACCGAGGAGAAGCCACAGTGCGCCTCTCTTTGTGGACTTCTTCTGTCCTCTCTCTTCAGATCGGAAACGCCTTCTCCTAGTAGCGGAAACATTGGTTGGTCAGGTGGGGAATGGAAGCTGTCCTCTCCGAGTGCTTTGATTTCATGGAACAGCTTTTGGAACCGGTTGTCAGATTTTTCACACAGTTTGTCCTCAGCTGACACTCAGTTCACCCCCAGAATACTGTGTCCAGTTCCGGGCCCCTCCGTTCAAGAAGGACAGGGACCTGCTGGAGAGAGTCCAGCGCAGGGCAACAAAGATGATTAAGGGAGTGGAGCATCTCACTTGTGAGGAAAGGCTGAGGGAGCTGGGTCTCTAGCTTGGAGAAGAGGAGACTGAGGGGACTGAGGAGAAGAGGAGACTCATTAATGTTTACAAATTTATAAAGGGTGAGTGTCACGAGGGTGGAGCCAGGCTTCATCCTGGGTGACAACAAATGCTAGGACAGGGGGTAATGGGTTCAAGCTGGAACACAAGAAGTTCCACTTAAATCTGAGAAGAAACTTCTTCTCAGTGAAGGTAACAGAGCGCTGGAACAGGCTGCCTGGGAGGGTTGTGGAGTCTCCTACTCTGAAGACGTTCAAAACCCGCCTGGACGCCTTCCTGTGTAACTGCATCTAGGCATTCCTGCTCCGGCGGGGGGATTGGACTGGATGATCTTTTGAGGTCCCTTCCAATCCCTAACATTCTGTGATTCTGTGTGACGCACAAGCCCGCAGAGAGGGAGCGAGGCTGTCCTCGTAGTCCCGAAGCTGGTTCATCACTTCAGTCACGTTTTGTTGGACGCAGCTGCCCAGGGCATTGATGCCCATGAGACAGCATATGCCGGTGGTGCCCGTTGTACAAACCTGCATCCCGTGGGTTGTGTGCAAAGGATTCTATCTGCATCTGTCCCACCCGGACCGTTTGGCTCACATTAGATTATCTCCCGCACAGCTAATCCTCTCAGGATCTGGATACCTGTCTCCATAGTATTTTGTTCTCCTGGATGACATACAGCAGCTTCCTGGAAGGGAAACCTTGCCTTTCCCGGCGGTCAGGAGTCACCGGCAGAGGCTGGAGAAGTCTTTCTCTCTTGCAGTTGCCCTATCGAGGGTTGCATCCCTTGACAGAGATCCCAGCTGCTTGGATTCACTACCGTCCAGTTCCAGACAATGGGCTCCCTTGTCTCAGCATGGGAGCAGCCAGGTTACCACATTCTCGACCTCCCGACGGACACTGTGGTGTGCCCTGGGCAGTGGCTCTGAGCGAGGCTGAAGCCCATCTGCCCGTGGCCAGGAGAGCCAGGGACAGGCCCAGCAAGTGGCGCCTGCGAGGATCTCCTCTCAGGGCGGACGGCTGGCATCAGGGACAGGGACAAGCCGTGCTTGCTCCCAAGGAAGGGGCTCTGTCGTGGTAGAGGTCGGCTCGGGGCCATGCTGCTGCTGCTGCCTTGCTGCAAGGGGTGCAGGGGCCAAGGCCCCGACTCGTTGGCGTGTTCCTGGTCTGTGACGATCTTGGGCCCTGCAGGAGTGTGGGCCTGGCTCTGTGGGGCCGGGGAAGCTGAGAGCAGGGAGCGTTTTGAGGAGAGGCTGCTGTCTTGCAGGGCTGAAGTAGCTCTGGAACCCAGCTGACCTGCAAGGCTGCCCTTCCCTGGCTGTAGAGCCGCAGGCGCTGGGGAGGGTTCAAGGTCCACGTCCCTCCCTGGCCCCACTTTCCAGGCCACATCTCTGTCTGGAGACCTTCTTCATCCTTCTTTCCTGGTTCCGCAGCCATATCCCCCTTTCTGCCCCAGTTACATGGTCACCCTCTTACCCACATGCCACAGCCGAATCCCTGTGTTGAACCATTTCCCACACCCATATCCCTCCCTCTCTCCAGATTCCTGGCGTTAGCCATCCCTCCCTCTCCCTCTCGTTCCCACGACCCATTGCCCTCCCTCCCTCCAAGTCCACAGGCACTCTGCCGCCTCTCCCCCAGTTCACAGGGCCACATCCCTCCCTCTCCTCCAGTTCCAACATCCACATTGCTCCCTCTCTACGGGTCCTCGAGCCATAACCCACCCTCTCCCCCACTTCCCACAGCCACATCTGTCCCACTGCCCAGTTCTGCAGCACCGAGTAAACAACAGGGCAGAAAGCAGGTCCAGTCCCTCTCAGTGGCCCAGTGCTTTTATTCCAGAGGGGCCCCCGGAGGCCCGGCCGCCCCGCTCAGACGCGGAGCCAGGGGAGACGCTGCGCATGGTCCCCTGACCCTGGCTCGTCCTCCTGGACCCTGCGCAGCCACGACAGGTCTTCGTCGCTCTCGAGCAGGTGGAGGAGCTGGCCGTTTCCATCTCCGTCCCTCTGGCCGGGTAGGCTCTGGGCACGCCGCCGGGGACCGGGGCGGCGGCGCTCTCCCCTCTCGGCAGAGCGTGCGCGGCGCCTGGAACGGCTGCGGCTCCTGGAACGGCTGCGGCTCCGCTGCTGCTGCTGCTGCCGCCGCCGCCTCTGCCACCACGGCCCCCGCCTTGCGTAGGGATGCAAGCGGGCGCGGCGACCGTCATCCTCCAGCTGCAGGCGGCGGATGGCCGCGATGGGGCCCCGGCAGAGCGGGCAAGTGGCATCCTCGGCACTGGCAGCCCAGCGCTGGATGCAGGCATGGCAGAAGGCATGCCAGCACGGGTCCACTCCAGCGGGGGCTTCCAGGGGAGCCAAGCAGATGGTGCACGTGTCCCCCCGCCGGCACCTCCTGGCAGCTGGTGGCACCGCTGGCTCGTCCCTGGACACCTCCATTGCTGCTGCTGGGCCTTGGTGTCCTGCCTGTCAGTTGCTGGGACTTGGTTTGCTCTCAGCTTCTGGTGGGCCTTGCTGTCCTCAGCTGTTGCTGGGACTCAATGTCCTCTTGGCCGCCGCTGGGACTTGATGTCCTCTCGGAGCTGGAGGCACCTGGTGTCCCTGCTGCTGGCAGGTCTTGATGGCTGCCGCTGGCGCAACGCCAAGGCTCAGGTTCAGCTGCCGGGACTTGGTGGCCACTCGGCTGCTGGCAGGTCACAACGTCTGGTTCCGCTGGCAGGACTCGATGGCTCAGGTGCTGCCCACAGGACTCGACGTCTCGTGTGCCGCTGGCAGCACGTGACGCTGGCGTTTATAGCCGCCCGCCGCTAGTGACGTCACGGGCTGACTGTGACTCTGGTGACATCACAGGGCTCTCGGGGGCGCAGCCGGGGACGCACCCAGCAGCTCCCCAGCCTCACACATGCCCTGTGATGCAAAGCCCAGCTGCCAAGGGGGCTCCGGGGCTGGCCTCACCCGTGCTGGTCATGGTTTAAGCCAAACCAGCAAGAGAACCCGGGATAGCCACTCACTGCGTCCCCCACCCACTCCCCAGACAGGGCAGAGAATTGAAAGGGAAGGGAGAAACTTGGAATGAGATAAACGCAGTGCAATAAAATCACAAAATACTAATGCACTCCTAGTTTTTATATATATCTCTCTCTCTATATATAATAGAAATGGAATATGCAATAAAAGATACTCAATGCGATTCCTCATCAACTCCATCTGCACTGAGCAGCAGTCCTTTTAGTAGGAGTGGAGACATAGTTGCAATTTTGTTGATCACATCCATTGGGATCTGACCACGTCCTTCTTGCCATT
Organism: Patagioenas fasciata; assembly: GCF_037038585.1. Classification (NCBI taxonomy): domain Eukaryota; kingdom Metazoa; phylum Chordata; class Aves; order Columbiformes; family Columbidae; genus Patagioenas; species Patagioenas fasciata. Next base: position 44,354,548 of record NC_092523.1, on the reverse strand, counting down.
TTATTAGTGAAAAGTGCTTCTCTCGTGCAGGTGCCTTGGCCTTGCTTCTTTTTGATGGCAAGACCGGCATTCCAAAGAATCTGAATGACTCTCGCACCTTTCTAGAAAACTTATTTTGCTCTTGCGGCCCATGCAATGATGTCATCTAGATCTTGCAAGTGTTCCGAAGCTTTTCCCTGTTCCGGTTTGGTTTGGATCAGTCCACGGCACATGGTAGGGCTGTGTTTCCAGCCCTGGGGCAAGCGATTCCACGTGTACTGGATGCTCCCCCAGGCGAAAGCAAAGTGCGGGCTGCACTCTGCTGCTAAAGGAAGAGAGAAAGACACAGTAGCAATGTGGGTTGTGGCTCACCGCTGAGCTGCCTTTGACTCCAGCTCAAGTTGCAGCTCTAGAGTGTCTGGCACAGCAGCGCTCAAGGGTGCTGTAACTTACTTCAGGCCATGATAGTCTACCCTTAGTCCCCACTCTTCACTAGACTTAACGCACTGGCCTAATGGGGCTGTTAAAAGGTCAGTGAATCTTGCTGATCACGCCCCGAATCTCCAGTTGACGAATCAGCTTCCGGACAGGAATCAAGAGAGTCTCGACTGGTGCGATATTGCCGGTGACGCACCATCGTGGTAGCAATTGGCACCTGCTGCTCGTCAACTCTCAGCAATCCTACAGATTGCTGAGAGACCAGGCACAGTCGACAGTTGTTTAATGTTCTCGGTGTCCACAACCGCTCTGGCAAATGCCCAGCCATACCCTTTTGGGGCCTTAAAACACCCTCTCCTGGGGCAGTCTGTGCCGAGGATGCACGGAGCACGTGGAGCAGTCGCAGTGGGACGCTTTTGCCCGTCTTTCCCGGTGAGGCTTCTTTCAGCCTCTACTGCAGCCAGCTTCTGGGATCCCGCAGTCACTGCAGAAATGTTGATGGATTTTGTTCCATTGTGGTTTGATGCAATTACCGTGCACTGAGCACCAGTGTCTACCAAAGCTCTCTGCTCCTGGGGGTCTGTTGTACGAGGCCACCGGATTTGCACAGTCCAGTAACCTCTGTTGTCCCTTTCCGGCGGCGGGCTGGAGGCAGGGCCCCTCTGATTTGTATTGCGCACATTCTGTGGCTAGGAATCAGAAGTTCCTTCAAGAGGAACAGAATCTCCTCTAGCCCCCCTGGAAACTGGAGCACCCATTTTCCTAGGAGGTTTTCCTTTAAATTCATGTACTCGTTCCTGAGGTGCTGAGGTGGGTTTTCCATCCCAGCTCCTCAGGTCTTCTCCACGATCACCGAGGAGAAGCCACAGTGCGCCTCTCTTTGTGGACTTCTTCTGTCCTCTCTCTTCAGATCGGAAACGCCTTCTCCTAGTAGCGGAAACATTGGTTGGTCAGGTGGGGAATGGAAGCTGTCCTCTCCGAGTGCTTTGATTTCATGGAACAGCTTTTGGAACCGGTTGTCAGATTTTTCACACAGTTTGTCCTCAGCTGACACTCAGTTCACCCCCAGAATACTGTGTCCAGTTCCGGGCCCCTCCGTTCAAGAAGGACAGGGACCTGCTGGAGAGAGTCCAGCGCAGGGCAACAAAGATGATTAAGGGAGTGGAGCATCTCACTTGTGAGGAAAGGCTGAGGGAGCTGGGTCTCTAGCTTGGAGAAGAGGAGACTGAGGGGACTGAGGAGAAGAGGAGACTCATTAATGTTTACAAATTTATAAAGGGTGAGTGTCACGAGGGTGGAGCCAGGCTTCATCCTGGGTGACAACAAATGCTAGGACAGGGGGTAATGGGTTCAAGCTGGAACACAAGAAGTTCCACTTAAATCTGAGAAGAAACTTCTTCTCAGTGAAGGTAACAGAGCGCTGGAACAGGCTGCCTGGGAGGGTTGTGGAGTCTCCTACTCTGAAGACGTTCAAAACCCGCCTGGACGCCTTCCTGTGTAACTGCATCTAGGCATTCCTGCTCCGGCGGGGGGATTGGACTGGATGATCTTTTGAGGTCCCTTCCAATCCCTAACATTCTGTGATTCTGTGTGACGCACAAGCCCGCAGAGAGGGAGCGAGGCTGTCCTCGTAGTCCCGAAGCTGGTTCATCACTTCAGTCACGTTTTGTTGGACGCAGCTGCCCAGGGCATTGATGCCCATGAGACAGCATATGCCGGTGGTGCCCGTTGTACAAACCTGCATCCCGTGGGTTGTGTGCAAAGGATTCTATCTGCATCTGTCCCACCCGGACCGTTTGGCTCACATTAGATTATCTCCCGCACAGCTAATCCTCTCAGGATCTGGATACCTGTCTCCATAGTATTTTGTTCTCCTGGATGACATACAGCAGCTTCCTGGAAGGGAAACCTTGCCTTTCCCGGCGGTCAGGAGTCACCGGCAGAGGCTGGAGAAGTCTTTCTCTCTTGCAGTTGCCCTATCGAGGGTTGCATCCCTTGACAGAGATCCCAGCTGCTTGGATTCACTACCGTCCAGTTCCAGACAATGGGCTCCCTTGTCTCAGCATGGGAGCAGCCAGGTTACCACATTCTCGACCTCCCGACGGACACTGTGGTGTGCCCTGGGCAGTGGCTCTGAGCGAGGCTGAAGCCCATCTGCCCGTGGCCAGGAGAGCCAGGGACAGGCCCAGCAAGTGGCGCCTGCGAGGATCTCCTCTCAGGGCGGACGGCTGGCATCAGGGACAGGGACAAGCCGTGCTTGCTCCCAAGGAAGGGGCTCTGTCGTGGTAGAGGTCGGCTCGGGGCCATGCTGCTGCTGCTGCCTTGCTGCAAGGGGTGCAGGGGCCAAGGCCCCGACTCGTTGGCGTGTTCCTGGTCTGTGACGATCTTGGGGCCTGCAGGAGTGTGGGCCTGGCTCTGTGGGGCCGGGGAAGCTGAGAGCAGGGAGCGTTTTGAGGAGAGGCTGCTGTCTTGCAGGGCTGAAGTAGCTCTGGAACCCAGCTGACCTGCAAGGCTGCCCTTCCCTGGCTGTAGAGCCGCAGGCGCTGGGGAGGGTTCAAGGTCCACGTCCCTCCCTGGCCCCACTTTCCAGGCCACATCTCTGTCTGGAGACCTTCTTCATCCTTCTTTCCTGGTTCCGCAGCCATATCCCCCTTTCTGCCCCAGTTACATGGTCACCCTCTTACCCACATGCCACAGCCGAATCCCTGTGTTGAACCATTTCCCACACCCATATCCCTCCCTCTCTCCAGATTCCTGGCGTTAGCCATCCCTCCCTCTCCCTCTCGTTCCCACGACCCATTGCCCTCCCTCCCTCCAAGTCCACAGGCACTCTGCCGCCTCTCCCCCAGTTCACAGGGCCACATCCCTCCCTCTCCTCCAGTTCCAACATCCACATTGCTCCCTCTCTACGGGTCCTCGAGCCATAACCCACCCTCTCCCCCACTTCCCACAGCCACATCTGTCCCACTGCCCAGTTCTGCAGCACCGAGTAAACAACAGGGCAGAAAGCAGGTCCAGTCCCTCTCAGTGGCCCAGTGCTTTTATTCCAGAGGGGCCCCCGGAGGCCCGGCCGCCCCGCTCAGACGCGGAGCCAGGGGAGACGCTGCGCATGGTCCCCTGACCCTGGCTCGTCCTCCTGGACCCTGCGCAGCCACGACAGGTCTTCGTCGCTCTCGAGCAGGTGGAGGAGCTGGCCGTTTCCATCTCCGTCCCTCTGGCCGGGTAGGCTCTGGGCACGCCGCCGGGGACCGGGGCGGCGGCGCTCTCCCCTCTCGGCAGAGCGTGCGCGGCGCCTGGAACGGCTGCGGCTCCTGGAACGGCTGCGGCTCCGCTGCTGCTGCTGCTGCCGCCGCCGCCTCTGCCACCACGGCCCCCGCCTTGCGTAGGGATGCAAGCGGGCGCGGCGACCGTCATCCTCCAGCTGCAGGCGGCGGATGGCCGCGATGGGGCCCCGGCAGAGCGGGCAAGTGGCATCCTCGGCACTGGCAGCCCAGCGCTGGATGCAGGCATGGCAGAAGGCATGCCAGCACGGGTCCACTCCAGCGGGGGCTTCCAGGGGAGCCAAGCAGATGGTGCACGTGTCCCCCCGCCGGCACCTCCTGGCAGCTGGTGGCACCGCTGGCTCGTCCCTGGACACCTCCATTGCTGCTGCTGGGCCTTGGTGTCCTGCCTGTCAGTTGCTGGGACTTGGTTTGCTCTCAGCTTCTGGTGGGCCTTGCTGTCCTCAGCTGTTGCTGGGACTCAATGTCCTCTTGGCCGCCGCTGGGACTTGATGTCCTCTCGGAGCTGGAGGCACCTGGTGTCCCTGCTGCTGGCAGGTCTTGATGGCTGCCGCTGGCGCAACGCCAAGGCTCAGGTTCAGCTGCCGGGACTTGGTGGCCACTCGGCTGCTGGCAGGTCACAACGTCTGGTTCCGCTGGCAGGACTCGATGGCTCAGGTGCTGCCCACAGGACTCGACGTCTCGTGTGCCGCTGGCAGCACGTGACGCTGGCGTTTATAGCCGCCCGCCGCTAGTGACGTCACGGGCTGACTGTGACTCTGGTGACATCACAGGGCTCTCGGGGGCGCAGCCGGGGACGCACCCAGCAGCTCCCCAGCCTCACACATGCCCTGTGATGCAAAGCCCAGCTGCCAAGGGGGCTCCGGGGCTGGCCTCACCCGTGCTGGTCATGGTTTAAGCCAAACCAGCAAGAGAACCCGGGATAGCCACTCACTGCGTCCCCCACCCACTCCCCAGACAGGGCAGAGAATTGAAAGGGAAGGGAGAAACTTGGAATGAGATAAACGCAGTGCAATAAAATCACAAAATACTAATGCACTCCTAGTTTTTATATATATCTCTCTCTCTATATATAATAGAAATGGAATATGCAATAAAAGATACTCAATGCGATTCCTCATCAACTCCATCTGCACTGAGCAGCAGTCCTTTTAGTAGGAGTGGAGACATAGTTGCAATTTTGTTGATCACATCCATTGGGATCTGACCACGTCCTTCTTGCCATTTTATTAGTGAAAAGTGCTTCTCTCGTGCAGGTGCCTTGGCCTTGCTTCTTTTTGATGGCAAGACCGGCATTCCAAAGAATCTGAATGACTCTCGCACCTTTCTAGAAAACTTATTTTGCTCTTGCGGCCCATGCAATGATGTCATCTAGATCTTGCAAGTGTTCCGAAGCTTTTCCCTGTTCCGGTTTGGTTTGGATCAGTCCACGGCACATGGTAGGGCTGTGTTTCCAGCCCTGGGGCAAGCGATTCCACGTGTACTGGATGCTCCCCCAGGTGAAAGCAAAGTGCGGGCTGCACTCTGCTGCTAAAGGAAGAGAGAAAGACACAGTAGCAATGTGGGTTGTGGCTCACCGCTGAGCTGCCTTTGACTCCAGCTCAAGTTGCAGCTCTAGAGTGTCTGGCACAGCAGCGCTCAAGGGTGCTGTAACTTACTTCAGGCCATGATAGTCTACCCTTAGTCCCCACTCTTCACTAGACTTAACGCACTGGCCTAATGGGGCTGTTAAAAGGTCAGTGAATCTTGCTGATCACGCCCCGAATCTCCAGTTGACGAATCAGCTTCCGGACAGGAATCAAGAGAGTCTCGACTGGTGCGATATTGCCGGTGACGCACCATCGTGGTAGCAATTGGCACCTGCTGCTCGTCAACTCTCAGCAATCCTACAGATTGCTGAGAGACCAGGCACAGTCGACAGTTGTTTAATGTTCTCGGTGTCCACAACCGCTCTGGCAAATGCCCAGCCATACCCTTTTGGGGCCTTAAAACACCCTCTCCTGGGGCAGTCTGTGCCGAGGATGCACGGAGCACGTGGAGCAGTCGCAGTGGGACGCTTTTGCCCGTCTTTCCCGGTGAGGCTTCTTTCAGCCTCTACTGCAGCCAGCTTCTGGGATCCCGCAGTCACTGCAGAAATGTTGATGGATTTTGTTCCATTGTGGTTTGATGCGATTACCGTGCACTGAGCACCAGTGTCTACCAAAGCTCTCTGCTCCTGGGGGTCTGTTGTACGAGGCCACCGGATTTGCACAGTCCAGTAACCTCTGTTGTCCCTTTCCGGCGGCGGGCTGGAGGCAGGGCCCCTCTGATTTGTATTGCGCACATTCTGTGGCTAGGAATCAGAAGTTCCTTCAAGAGGAACAGAATCTCCTCTAGCCCCCCTGGAAACTGGAGCACCCATTTTCCTAGGAGGTTTTCCTTTAAATTCATGTACTCGTTCCTGAGGTGCTGAGGTGGGTTTTCCATCCCAGCTCCTCAGGTCTTCTCCACGATCACCGAGGAGAAGCCACAGTGCGCCTCTCTTTGTGGACTTCTTCTGTCCTCTCTCTTCAGATCGGAAACGCCTTCTCCTAGTAGCGGAAACATTGGTTGGTCAGGTGGGGAATGGAAGCTGTCCTCTCCGAGTGCTTTGATTTCATGGAACAGCTTTTGGAACCGGTTGTCAGATTTTTCACACAGTTTGTCCTCAGCTGACACTCAGTTCACCCCCAGAATACTGTGTCCAGTTCCGGGCCCCTCCGTTCAAGAAGGACAGGGACCTGCTGGAGAGAGTCCAGCGCAGGGCAACAAAGATGATTAAGGGAGTGGAGCATCTCACTTGTGAGGAAAGGCTGAGGGAGCTGGGTCTCTAGCTTGGAGAAGAGGAGACTGAGGGGACTGAGGAGAAGAGGAGACTCATTAATGTTTATAAATTTATAAAGGGTGAGTGTCACGAGGGTGGAGCCAGGCTTCATCCTGGGTGACAACAAATGCTAGGACAGGGGGTAATGGGTTCAAGCTGGAACACAAGAAGTTCCACTTAAATCTGAGAAGAAACTTCTTCTCAGTGAAGGTAACAGAGCGCTGGAACAGGCTGCCTGGGAGGGTTGTGGAGTCTCCTACTCTGAAGACGTTCAAAACCCGCCTGGACGCCTTCCTGTGTAACTGCATCTAGGCATTCCTGCTCCGGCGGGGGGATTGGACTGGATGATCTTTTGAGGTCCCTTCCAATCCCTAACATTCTGTGATTCTGTGTGACGCACAAGCCCGCAGAGAGGTAGCGAGGCTGTCCTCGTAGTCCCGAAGCTGGTTCATCACTTCAGTCACGTTTTGTTGGACGCAGCTGCCCAGGGCATTGATGCCCATGAGACAGCATATGCCGGTGGTGCCCGTTGTACAAACCTGCATCCCGTGGGTTGTGTGCAAAGGATTCTATCTGCATCTGTCCCACCCGGACCGTTTGGCTCACATTAGATTATCTCCCGCACAGCTAATCCTCTCAGGATCTGGATACCTGTCTCCATAGTATTTTGTTCTCCTGGATGACATACAGCAGCTTCCTGGAAGGGAAACCTTGCCTTTCCCGGCGGTCAGGAGTCACCGGCAGAGGCTGGAGAAGTCTTTCTCTCTTGCAGTTGCCCTATCGAGGGTTGCATCCCTTGACAGAGATCCCAGCTGCTTGGATTCACTACCGTCCAGTTCCAGACAATGGGCTCCCTTGTCTCAGCATGGGAGCAGCCAGGTTACCACATTCTCGACCTCCCGACGGACACTGTGGTGTGCCCTGGGCAGTGGCTCTGAGCGAGGCTGAAGCCCATCTGCCCGTGGCCAGGAGAGCCAGGGACAGGCCCAGCAAGTGGCGCCTGCGAGGATCTCCTCTCAGGGCGGACGGCTGGCATCAGGGACAGGGACAAGCCGTGCTTGCTCCCAAGGAAGGGGCTCTGTCGTGGTAGAGGTCGGCTCGGGGCCATGCTGCTGCTGCTGCCTTGCTGCAAGGGGTGCAGGGGCCAAGGCCCCGACTCGTTGGCGTGTTCCTGGTCTGTGACGATCTTGGGGCCTGCAGGAGTGTGGGCCTGGCTCTGTGGGGCCGGGGAAGCTGAGAGCAGGGAGCGTTTTGAGGAGAGGCTGCTGTCTTGCAGGGCTGAAGTAGCTCTGGAACCCAGCTGACCTGCAAGGCTGCCCTTCCCTGGCTGTAGAGCCGCAGGCGCTGGGGAGGGTTCAAGGTCCACGTCCCTCCCTGGCCCCACTTTCCAGGCCACATCTCTGTCTGGAGACCTTCTTCATCCTTCTTTCCTGGTTCCGCAGCCATATCCCCCTTTCTGCCCCAGTTACATGGTCACCCTCTTACCCACATGCCACAGCCGAATCCCTGTGTTGAACCATTTCCCACACCCATATCCCTCCCTCTCTCCAGATTCCTGGCGTTAGCCATCCCTCCCTCTCCCTCTCGTTCCCACGACCCATTGCCCTCCCTCCCTCCAAGTCCACAGGCACTCTGCCGCCTCTCCCCCAGTTCACAGGGCCACATTCCTCCCTCTCCTCCAGTTCCAACATCCACATTGCTCCCTCTCTACGGGTCCTCGAGCCATAACCCACCCTCTCCCCCACTTCCCACAGCCACATCTGTCCCACTGCCCAGTTCTGCAGCACCGAGTAAACAACAGGGCAGAAAGCAGGTCCAGTCCCTCTCAGTGGCCCAGTGCTTTTATTCCAGAGGGGCCCCCGGAGGCCCGGCCGCCCCGCTCAGACGCGGAGCCAGGGGAGACGCTGCGCATGGTCCCCTGACCCTGGCTCGTCCTCCTGGACCCTGCGCAGCCACGACAGTTCTTCGTCGCTCTCGAGCAGGTGGAGGAGCTGGCCGTTTCCATCTCCGTCCCTCTGGCCGGGTAGGCTCTGGGCACGCCGCCGGGGACCGGGGCGGCGGCGCTCTCCCCTCTCGGCAGAGCGTGCGCGGCGCCTGGAACGGCTGCGGCTCCTGGAACGGCTGCGGCTCCGCTGCTGCTGCTGCTGCCGCCGCCGCCTCTGCCACCACGGCCCCCGCCTTGCGTAGGGATGCAAGCGGGCGCGGCGACCGTCATCCTCCAGCTGCAGGCGGCGGATGGCCGCGATGGGGCCCCGGCAGAGCGGGCAAGTGGCATCCTCGGCACTGGCAGCCCAGCGCTGGATGCAGGCATGGCAGAAGGCATGCCAGCACGGGTCCACTCCAGCGGGGGCTTCCAGGGGAGCCAAGCAGATGGTGCACGTGTCCCCCCGCCGGCACCTCCTGGCAGCTGGTGGCACCGCTGGCTCGTCCCTGGACACCTCCATTGCTGCTGCTGGGCCTTGGTGTCCTGCCTGTCAGTTGCTGGGACTTGGTTTGCTCTCAGCTTCTGGTGGGCCTTGCTGTCCTCAGCTGTTGCTGGGACTCAATGTCCTCTTGGCCGCCGCTGGGACTTGATGTCCTCTCGGAGCTGGAGGCACCTGGTGTCCCTGCTGCTGGCAGGTCTTGATGGCTGCCGCTGGCGCAACGCCAAGGCTCAGGTTCAGCTGCCGGGACTTGGTGGCCACTCGGCTGCTGGCAGGTCACAACGTCTGGTTCCGCTGGCAGGACTCGATGGCTCAGGTGCTGCCCACAGGACTCGACGTCTCGTGTGCCGCTGGCAGCACGTGACGCTGGCGTTTATAGCCGCCCGCCGCTAGTGACGTCACGGGCTGACTGTGACTCTGGTGACATCACAGGGCTCTCGGGGGCGCAGCCGGGGACGCACCCAGCAGCTCCCCAGCCTCACACATGCCCTGTGATGCAAAGCCCAGCTGCCAAGGGGGCTCCGGGGCTGGCCTCACCCGTGCTGGTCATGGTTTAAGCCAAACCAGCAAGAGAACCCGGGATAGCCACTCACTGCGTCCCCCACCCACTCCCCAGACAGGGCAGAGAATTGAAAGGGAAGGGAGAAACTTGGAATGAGATAAACGCAGTGCAATAAAATCACAAAATACTAATGCACTCCTAGTTTTTATATATATCTCTCTCTATATATATAATAGAAATGGAATATGCAATAAAAGATACTCAATGCGATTCCTCATCAACTCCATCTGCACTGAGCAGCAGTCCTTTTAGTAGGAGTGGAGACATAGTTGCAATTTTGTTGATCACATCCATTGGGATCTGACCACGTCCTTCTTGCCATTTTATTAGTGAAAAGTGCTTCTCTCGTGCAGGTGCCTTGGCCTTGCTTCTTTTTGATGGCAAGACCGGCATTCCAAAGAATCTGAATGACTCTCGCACCTTTCTAGAAAACTTATTTTGCTCTTGCGGCCCATGCAATGATGTCATCTAGATCTTGCAAGTGTTCCGAAGCTTTTCCCTGTTCCGGTTTGGTTTGGATCAGTCCACGGCACATGGTAGGGCTGTGTTTCCAGCCCTGGGGCAAGCGATTCCACGTGTACTGGATGCTCCCCCAGGTGAAAGCAAAGTGCGGGCTGCACTCTGCTGCTAAAGGAAGAGAGAAAGACACAGTAGCAATGTGGGTTGTGGCTCACCGCTGAGCTGCCTTTGACTCCAGCTCAAGTTGCAGCTCTAGAGTGTCTGGCACAGCAGCGCTCAAGGGTGCTGTAACTTACTTCAGGCCATGATAGTCTACCCTTAGTCCCCACTCTTCACTAGACTTAACGCACTGGCCTAATGGGGCTGTTAAAAGGTCAGTGAATCTTGCTGATCACGCCCCGAATCTCCAGTTGACGAATCAGCTTCCGGACAGGAATCAAGAGAGTCTCGACTGGTGCGATATTGCCGGTGACGCACCATCGTGGTAGCAATTGGCACCTGCTGCTCGTCAACTCTCAGCAATCCTACAGATTGCTGAGAGACCAGGCACAGTCGACAGTTGTTTAATGTTCTCGGTGTCCACAACCGCTCTGGCAAATGCCCAGCCATACCCTTTTGGGGCCTTAAAACACCCTCTCCTGGGGCAGTCTGTGCCGAGGATGCACGGAGCACGTGGAGCAGTCGCAGTGGGACGCTTTTGCCCGTCTTTCCCGGTGAGGCTTCTTTCAGCCTCTACTGCAGCCAGCTTCTGGGATCCCGCAGTCACTGCAGAAATGTTGATGGATTTTGTTCCATTGTGGTTTGATGCAATTACCGTGCACTGAGCACCAGTGTCTACCAAAGCTCTCTGCTCCTGGGGGTCTGTTGTACGAGGCCACCGGATTTGCACAGTCCAGTAACCTCTGTTGTCCCTTTCCGGCGGCGGGCTGGAGGCAGGGCCCCTCTGATTTGTATTGCGCACATTCTGTGGCTAGGAATCAGAAGTTCCTTCAAGAGGAACAGAATCTCCTCTAGCCCCCCTGGAAACTGGAGCACCCATTTTCCTAGGAGGTTTTCCTTTAAATTCATGTACTCGTTCCTGAGGTGCTGAGGTGGGTTTTCCATCCCAGCTCCTCAGGTCTTCTCCACGATCACCGAGGAGAAGCCACAGTGCGCCTCTCTTTGTGGACTTCTTCTGTCCTCTCTCTTCAGATCGGAAACGCCTTCTCCTAGTAGCGGAAACATTGGTTGGTCAGGTGGGGAATGGAAGCTGTCCTCTCCGAGTGCTTTGATTTCATGGAACAGCTTTTGGAACCGGTTGTCAGATTTTTCACACAGTTTGTCCTCAGCTGACACTCAGTTCACCCCCAGAATACTGTGTCCAGTTCCGGGCCCCTCCGTTCAAGAAGGACAGGGACCTGCTGGAGAGAGTCCAGCGCAGGGCAACAAAGATGATTAAGGGAGTGGAGCATCTCCCTTGTGAGGAAAGGCTGAGGGAGCTGGGTCTCTAGCTTGGAGAAGAGGAGACTGAGGGGACTGAGGAGAAGAGGAGACTCATTAATGTTTATAAATTTATAAAGGGTGAGTGTCACGAGGGTGGAGCCAGTCTCCATTCTCGCTGACAACCAATGGTAGGACAAGGGGTAATGGGTTCAAGCTGGAACACAAGAAGTTCCACTTAAATTTGAGAAGAAACTTCTTCTCAGTGAAGGTAACAGAGCGCTGGAACAGGCTGCCTGGGAGGGTTGTGGAGTCTCCTACTCTGGAGACATTCAAAACCCACCTGGACGCCTTCGTGTGTAGCCTCATCTAGGTGTTCCTGCTCCGGCGGGGGGATTGGACTGGATGATCTTTTGAGGTCCCTTCCAATCCCTAACATTCTGTGATTCTGTGTGACGCACAAGCCCGCAGAGAGGGAGCGAGGCTGTCCTCGTAGTCCCGAAGCTGGTTCATCACTTCAGTCACGTTTTGTTGAACGCAGCTGCCCAGGGCATTGATGCCCATGAGACAGCATATGCCGGTGGTGCCCGTTGTACAAACCTGCATCCCGTGGGTTGTGTGCAAAGGATTCTATCTGCATCTGTCCCACCCGGACCGTTTGGCTCACATTAGATTATCTCCCGCACAGCTAATCCTCTCAGGATCTGGATATCTGTCTCCATAGTATTCCATTCACCTGGATGACATACAACAGCTTCCTGGAAGAGAAACCTTGCCTTTCCTGGCGGTCAGGAGTCACCGGCAGAGGCTGGAGAAGTCTTTCTCTCTTGCAGTTGCCCTATCGAGGGCGGCATCCCTTGACAGAGATCCCAGCTGCTTGTATTCGCTGCCATCCAGTTCCAGACAATGGGCTCCCTTGTTTCAGCATGGGAGCAGCCAGGTTACCACATTCTCGGCCTCCCGACGGGCACCGTGGTGTGCCCTGGGCAGTGGCTCTGAGCGAGGCTGAAGCCCACCTGCCCGTGGCCAGGGGAGCCAGGGACAGGCCCAGCAAGTGGCGCCTGCGAGGATCTCCTCTCAGGGCGGACAGCTGGCATCAGGGACAGGGACAAGCCGTGCTTGCTCCCAAGGAAGGGGCTCTGTCGTGGTAGAGGTCGGCTCGGGGCCATGCTGCTGCTGCTGCCTTGCTGCAAGGGGTGCAGGGGCCAAGGCCCCGACTCGTTGGCGTGTTCCTGGTCTGTGACGATCTTGGGGCCTGCAGGAGTGTGGGCCTGGCTCTGTGGGGCCGGGGAAGCTGAGAGCAGGGAGCGTTTTGAGGAGAGGCTGCTGTCTTGCAGGGCTGAAGTAGCTCTGGAACCCAGCTGACCTGCAAGGCTGCCCTTCCCTGGCTGTAGAGCCGCAGGCGCTGGGGAGGGTTCAAGGTCCACGTCCCTCCCTGGCCCCACTTTCCAGGCCACATCTCTGTCTGGAGACCTTCTTCATCCTTCTTTCCTGGTTCCGCAGCCATATCCCCCTTTCTGCCCCAGTTACATGGTCACCCTCTTACCCACATGCCACAGCCGAATCCCTGTGTTGAACCATTTCCCACACCCATATCCCTCCCTCTCTCCAGATTCCTGGCGTTAGCCATCCCTCCCTCTCCCTCTCGTTCCCACGACCCATTGCCCTCCCTCCCTCCAAGTCCACAGGCACTCTGCCGCCTCTCCCCCAGTTCACAGGGCCACATCCCTCCCTCTCCTCCAGTTCCAACATCCACATTGCTCCCTCTCTACGGGTCCTCGAGCCATAACCCACCCTCTCCCCCACTTCCCACAGCCACATCTGTCCCACTGCCCAGTTCTGCAGCACCGAGTAAACAACAGGGCAGAAAGCAGGTCCAGTCCCTCTCAGTGGCCCAGTGCTTTTATTCCAGAGGGGCCCCCGGAGGCCCGGCCGCCCCGCTCAGACGCGGAGCCAGGGGAGACGCTGCGCATGGTCCCCTGACCCTGGCTCGTCCTCCTGGACCCTGTGCAGCCACGACAGGTCTTCGTCGCTCTCGAGCAGGTGGAGGAGCTGGCCGTTTCCATCTCCGTCCCTCTGGCCGGGTAGGCTCTGGGCACGCCGCCGGGGACCGGGGCGGCGGCGCTCTCCCCTCTCGGCAGAGCGTGCGCGGCGCCTGGAACGGCTGCGGCTCCTGGAACGGCTGCGGCTCCGCTGCTGCTGCTGCTGCCGCCGCCGCCTCTGCCACCACGGCCCCCGCCTTGCGTAGGGATGCAAGCGGGCGCGGCGACCGTCATCCTCCAGCTGCAGGCGGCGGATGGCCGCGATGGGGCCCCGGCAGAGCGGGCAAGTGGCATCCTCGGCACTGGCAGCCCAGCGCTGGATGCAGGCATGGCAGAAGGCATGCCAGCACGGGTCCACTCCAGCGGGGGCTTCCAGGGGAGCCAAGCAGATGGTGCACGTGTCCCCCCGCCGGCACCTCCTGGCAGCTGGTGGCACCGCTGGCTCGTCCCTGGACACCTCCATTGCTGCTGCTGGGCCTTGGTGTCCTGCCTGTCAGTTGCTGGGACTTGGTTTGCTCTCAGCTTCTGGTGGGCCTTGCTGTCCTCAGCTGTTGCTGGGACTCAATGTCCTCTTGGCCGCCGCTGGGACTTGATGTCCTCTCGGAGCTGGAGGCACCTGGTGTCCCTGCTGCTGGCAGGTCTTGATGGCTGCCGCTGGCGCAACGCCAAGGCTCAGGTTCAGCTGCCGGGACTTGGTGGCCACTCGGCTGCTGGCAGGTCACAACGTCTGGTTCCGCTGGCAGGACTCGATGGCTCAGGTGCTGCCCACAGGACTCGACGTCTCGTGTGCCGCTGGCAGCACGTGACGCTGGCGTTTATAGCCGCCCGCCGCTAGTGACGTCACGGGCTGACTGTGACTCTGGTGACATCACAGGGCTCTCGGGGGCGCAGCCGGGGACGCACCCAGCAGCTCCCCAGCCTCACACATGCCCTGTGATGCAAAGCCCAGCTGCCAAGGGGGCTCCGGGGCTGGCCTCACCCGTGCTGGTCATGGTTTAAGCCAAACCAGCAAGAGAACCCGGGATAGCCACTCACTGCGTCCCCCACCCACTCCCCAGACAGGGCAGAGAATTGAAAGGGAAGGGAGAAACTTGGAATGAGATAAACGCAGTGCAATAAAATCACAAAATACTAATGCACTCCTAGTTTTTATATATATCTCTCTCTATATATATAATAGAAATGGAATATGCAATAAAAGATACTCAATGCGATTCCTCATCAACTCCATCTGCACTGAGCAGCAGTCCTTTTAGTAGGAGTGGAGACATAGTTGCAATTTTGTTGATCACATCCATTGGGATCTGACCACGTCCTTCTTGCCATTTTATTAGTGAAAAGTGCTTCTCTCGTGCAGGTGCCTTGGCCTTGCTTCTTTTTGATGGCAAGACCGGCATTCCAAAGAATCTGAATGACTCTCGCACCTTTCTAGAAAACTTATTTTGCTCTTGCGGCCCATGCAATGATGTCATCTAGATCTTGCAAGTGTTCCGAAGCTTTTCCCTGTTCCGGTTTGGTTTGGATCAGTCCACGGCACATGGTAGGGCTGTGTTTCCAGCCCTGGGGCAAGCGATTCCACGTGTACTGGATGCTCCCCCAGGTGAAAGCAAAGTGCGGGCTGCACTCTGCTGCTAAAGGAAGAGAGAAAGACACAGTAGCAATGTGGGTTGTGGCTCACCGCTGAGCTGCCTTTGACTCCAGCTCAAGTTGCAGCTCTAGAGTGTCCGGCCCAGCAGCGCTCAAGGGTGCTGTAACTTACTTCAGGCCATGATAGTCTACCCTTAGTCCCCACTCTTCACTAGACTTAACGCACTGGCCTAATGGGGCTGTTAAAAGGTCAGTGAATCTTGCTGATCACGCCCCGAATCTCCAGTTGACGAATCAGCTTCCGGACAGGAATCAAGAGAGTCTCGACTGGTGCGATATTGCCGGTGACGCACCATCGTGGTAGCAATTGGCACCTGCTGCTCGTCAACTCTCAGCAATCCTACAGATTGCTGAGAGACCAGGCACAGTCGACAGTTGTTTAATGTTCTCGGTGTCCACAACCGCTCTGGCAAATGCCCAGCCATACCCTTTTGGGGCCTTAAAACACCCTCTCCTGGGGCAGTCTGTGCCGAGGATGCACGGAGCACGTGGAGCAGTCGCAGTGGGACGCTTTTGCCCGTCTTTCCCGGTGAGGCTTCTTTCAGCCTCTACTGCAGCCAGCTTCTGGGATCCCGCAGTCACTGCAGAAATGTTGATGGATTTTGTTCCATTGTGGTTTGATGCAATTACCGTGCACTGAGCACCAGTGTCTACCAAAGCTCTCTGCTCCTGGGGGTCTGTTGTACGAGGCCACCGGATTTGCACAGTCCAGTAACCTCTGTTGTCCCTTTCCGGCGGCGGGCTGGAGGCAGGGCCCCTCTGATTTGTATTGCGCACATTCTGTGGCTAGGAATCAGAAGTTCCTTCAAGAGGAACAGAATCTCCTCTAGCCCCCCTGGAAACTGGAGCACCCATTTTCCTAGGAGGTTTTCCTTTAAATTCATGTACTCGTTCCTGAGGTGCTGAGGTGGGTTTTCCATCCCAGCTCCTCAGGTCTTCTCCACGATCACCGAGGAGAAGCCACAGTGCGCCTCTCTTTGTGGACTTCTTCTGTCCTCTCTCTTCAGTTCGGAAACGCCTTCTCCTAGTAGCGGAAACATTGGTTGGTCAGGTGGGGAATGGAAGCTGTCCTCTCCGAGTGCTTTGATTTCATGGAACAGCTTTTGGAACCGGTTGTCAGATTTTTCACACAGTTTGTCCTCAGCTGACACTCAGTTCACCCCCAGAATACTGTGTCCAGTTCCGGGCCCCTCCGTTCAAGAAGGACAGGGACCTGCTGGAGAGAGTCCAGCGCAGGGCAACAAAGATGATTAAGGGAGTGGAGCATCTCCCTTGTGAGGAAAGGCTGAGGGAGCTGGGTCTCTAGCTTGGAGAAGAGGAGACTGAGGGGACTGAGGAGAAGAGGAGACTCATTAATGTTTATAAATTTATAAAGGGTGAGTGTCACGAGGGTGGAGCCAGTCTCCATTCTCGCTGACAACAAATGCTAGGACAGGGGGTAATGGGTTCAAGCTGGAACACAAGAAGTTCCACTTAAATTTGAGAAGAAACTTCTTCTCAGTGAAGGTAACAGAGCGCTGGAACAGGCTGCCTGGGAGGGTTGTGGAGTCTCCTACTCTGAAGACGTTCAAAACCCGCCTGGACGCCTTCCTGTGTAACTGCATCTAGGCATTCCTGCTCCGGCGGGGGGATTGGACTGGATGATCTTTTGAGGTCCCTTCCAATCCCTAACATTCTGTGATTCTGTGTGACGCACAAGCCCGCAGAGAGGGAGCGAGGCTGTCCTCGTAGTCCCGAAGCTGGTTCATCACTTCAGTCACGTTTTGTTGAACGCAGCTGCCCAGGGCATTGATGCCCATGAGACAGCATATGCCGGTGGTGCCCGTTGTACAAACCTGCATCCCGTGGGTTGTGTGCAAAGGATTCTATCTGCATCTGTCCCACCCGGACCGTTTGGCTCACATTAGATTATCTCCCGCACAGCTAATCCTCTCAGGATCTGGATATCTGTCTCCATAGTATTCCATTCACCTGGATGACATACAACAGCTTCCTGGAAGAGAAACCTTGCCTTTCCTGGCGGTCAGGAGTCACCGGCAGAGGCTGGAGAAGTCTTTCTCTCTTGCAGTTGCCCTATCGAGGGCGGCATCCCTTGACAGAGATCCCAGCTGCTTGGATTCGCTGCCGTCCAGTTCCAGACAATGGGCTCCCTTGTTTCAGCATGGGAGCAGCCAGGTTACCACATTCTCGGCCTCCCGACGGGCACCGTGGTGTGCCCTGGGCAGTGGCTCTGAGCGAGGCTGAAGCCCACCTGCCCGTGGCCAGGGGAGCCAGGGACAGGCCCAGCAAGTGGCGCCTGTGAGGATCTCCTCTCAGGGCGGACGGCTGGCATCAGGG
This sequence comes from Patagioenas fasciata, assembly GCF_037038585.1. Classification (NCBI taxonomy): domain Eukaryota; kingdom Metazoa; phylum Chordata; class Aves; order Columbiformes; family Columbidae; genus Patagioenas; species Patagioenas fasciata. Next base: position 44,337,119 of record NC_092523.1, on the reverse strand, counting down.
ACAGGGACAAGCCGTGCTTGCTCCCAAGGAAGGGGCTCTGTCCCGGGAGAGGTTGGCTCAGGGCCATGCTCCTGCTGCTGCCTTGCTGCAAGGGGTGCAGGGGCCGAGCCCCGACTCGTTGGCGTGTTCCTTGTCTCTGACGATATTGGGGCCTGCAGGAGTGTGGGCCTGGCTCTGTGGGGCCGGGGAAGCTGAGAGCAGGGAGCGTTTTGAGGAGAGGCTGCTGTCTTGCAGGGCTGAAGCAGCCATATGCCATTTCTGCCCCAGTTCCACAGATACCATATCCCTCTCCCCCACTTCCCACAGCCACATCTCTCCCACTGCCCAGTTCTGCAGCACTGAGCAAACCACACGGCAGAAAGCAGGCCCAGTCCCTCTCAGTGGCCCAGTGCTTTTATTCCAGAGGGGCCCCTGGAGGCCCGGCCGCCCCGCTCAGACGCGGAGCCAGGGGAGACGCTGCCCATGGTCCCCTGAGCCCGGCTCGTCCTCCTGGACCCTGCGCAGCCATGACAGGTCTTCGTCGCTCTCGGGTAGGTAGAGGAGCTGGCCGTGTCCATCTCCGTCCCTCTGGCCAGGTGGGCTGTGGGCACGGTGGCGGGGACCGGGGAGGCCTCGCTCTTCCCTCTCTGCAGATTGTCCACGGCGCCTGGAACGGCTGCAGCTCCGCTGCTGCTGCTGCCGCTGCCTCTTCCACCACAGTGTAGGTGTACCTCTCAAAGAACAGAATTTCTTTCATTTCTCTAAATTTGAGGAATGTTTGCCTTACAGTCACTTAAGAAGTCCACTGTGCAATTATGGTATACTGACTGATTCCATTAAAGAAGATCAAATAGTGATTGGAATCAAAGATATAAAGCTTCTAAAATGATAGCTACAAGATATAAAGCTAAATCAGGAAAATCAGTAAGGTCGTGTCAAAAAGATTCTGGAAGAAAACAGATATGCTGTTACACTGCATAAACAGGTTATCACAAGGGGAAACTGGAAAATGGCACGACAAAATAAATTTAAAAACCTTACAGAATCACAATAAGCTGTAATGGATAGTGGATTCACTGTAGAAACATGCACAGATCCAAACAACCAACACTGGTATTTATATGGCATGAACTTAACCATACAGTATTTTGGAATTCAGCAAGCATATCAGTGTTCCATATTAAGAGAAAAAGTGTGTAGAAAATCTGTAAAGAACTTCTCGAGAGAGCCTAAATCTTCAAAAGCTGAAAGCAAGGATGACAGAGGACTGACACCTTGACCTACTCGCTAAGGGAAAACTTCTGAATTATAGACTGGATATAGATACTGAAGTCTATATTGTACAGGAAAGGTAGGTGTGAGCTTTTGAGTGAGAAAAGACCACTAAAACCTCCATCAAAAATACCTTCAGAGGGAAAAAAAATTCTTCCTGAAAAATAACATGACCTTGAACTGAAAATGAAGAGTGAAAATCAAGCTGGTTATATTTGTTGTAGTTGCTAAATCCATAAATACGCTAAGCATTTACCAGCAGCTTGAATTAAAAAGTCAAAAAGAGATCATGAAGCTGTGATAAACAATTACAGATTTGATCTATATTTACAGATAATGGCTAAGACAGTTTTATGTTGTATTAGTGTTAACATTTCCTTGAGATTAGAATCTTAGAGGACCAAACATGAAAGTTTTAGTGTACATTTGCAATGCAGTTAAGAGGCATAGTGCAATATGTCATAAGCTTACATATGTGATAAAGTGTACATTTGCAGGAAATCAAACTCCAGAAGTTTTTGTCTGGTGTTAGTTCAGTTTAATGAACAAAAGAAATATAGTCTACTGCAAAACGTTTATGCTTTTTTTTCACAGGACTCTGTATTTTTGCCTTTATTGTAACAGGTATCTGTGATTGAAGAGTTTGATAAGCAAGGAAATTAAGACTATTAGAAGATAATTCAAAAGGTTACAGAAGTTGAAAGGATTTAGCTCTACTAAACTTAAGGGCATCACCTTTACAGCACAGTACATCACCACTGAAATTGTGTTTAGCAGGGGAAAGCAGATTCTCAATTTAGCAGAACATCAGCAGACAGTAGAACAAATTGTAATGTGCAGGAAGAAAAACTGATAAAGACACAAAAAATCCATGATATAACAGGGATTCAAAAGTATGAAATCCATTATAAAGTGGAGCTACAGTTCATTTCTACACAGATATTTCATGAACTTCAAAAGACTACAGCTAACAGAAAGGTTACTCATTTCCGCAAAGTACAGCATCCTGACTATGAGATTCTGAGGAAAACAAGAGGTAGAAGACAACCAGTTCTTAGCAGCAAGCAGATAGGTAGAAATTGCAGACAGCTCCTCCGCCAACCCCCAAATCCATGATTCTACAGAGACCCCAAAGAAACTATAGTAGAGGTGGTAAAGGAGCAGAAACAAGAATGTGCCATAGGATTTCAGCTACAATTCAGAAAAGATTATTTGAACATTGCTAAAACAGTTAAAGGAGACATAGTGGTGTTTGAAAAAAGGAATATGTATTGTCATTTTAGGTAATCGAACACGATTATGAGGCAGCAACTCAGATATGTAATTAACATAAATATCTATTCACTTTGTGCCCAGTTTTAAGAAACACAGAATGCACAACTAAGGAGTCAAGCAATAGTTTCTGCTGTTCCCCTCTGGTTTTGTGGCATCTTATTTGGGGCACTTACATCACATTGTTCTTCTCCTTTAGATACACTATTGCATAGTCTTATCAAACATCTACCAAGCCTGCTATTTTATCGTAGAAGATTATCAAGTTGGTCAAATGTGACTCCCCCTTGGTGGATCCATGCTGACTACTACTTTTCACTTTCTTGTCCTTCATGTGGCTAGAAATGGTTTCCAGGTTTGGTTATTTTATCACCTTCCCAGGGACTGAAGTGAGGCTGATCAGTCAAATGTTTCAGAACAGTTTTTTTTCCTCCTAGTAGCAGAGAACAGCTCTTTCAGTTATTCTTCGTTGCTATTACTGGACAATGATCGCCTAATTCCAATTTTTCTGCTCATGTTAGTTCACAGCAACATCTTATTTATTTGTTATGGTTTTAAACACTTTTTGTCTCCCTCTGATTGCCAACCCATAACTCATAGATGCACAAAACCTCTTACGTAGGGGAGCTAGTTAAGAAACTTGAGCATGAATGCCCTTGCTTGCAGAAAAATATGATAATTCATGCTCCAGTAACCTTAATCAAATGCATAGAAGCCCTTATCCAGATACTTGTGTGAACAAAGTGAGTTTGCATGAATTTTCATGGAAAAATTAAACAAATAAAGGTGTGTTCATTGATGAATCACAGAGAAATTAGAATTCATAAAAAATACTCATGATCAAAATTATTTTTATTACACTTCTGTTGAGGCAGCAATCCTCTAAACTAAACAATTTTCAATAAGCTCACAATTTGATTCCCATGTATTAATTATCTCAATACCAGTAGAAATTGTTCTCTTACCTGAAAGAGGTTGGGCTAATCTGTGGTATTTCCAAGGCCACAGAGATTTGTCTGTCCAAATTCACCTGCTAGATATGAAATCCCTCTATTCACATCCGAGCTCTAGATCAGTAAATTTGTGAATTTTTATTAATTTGAGGAGATTCCATTGATGTGTCCATCTATTTTGCCATGCAGCTCCTGGGCCATAAAGTTTCTGGCTATATTTTTGCACAGAGATTCAAAGATAAAATCTGTTTTACTTTACTCAAGAGATACATGAATCTACAGAGAAAACAACAACAACGAACAAACCATTCAACCAACCAAAATACATCATGCCTGCCAAAGCAAGTTAGGAAATATTTTTTACTATTTAAAATTAGTTTCACTCTCCATGAAATTAAACCTTAAAAGAGAAGTGAAGGAAAAGAGAGGGAGAAAAATGGCAAGAAAGAGAGGGGTTAGTAAGAGTGCCCCCTGATTTGGGTAAAGCTGGTAGTTCAAGTCAAGAAAGTTCAGGGCTTTATCACATATTGCATAACTTAGAAAATGTAGAAAATCTCCAACAAAGTTGAAAGCATAGATTTTACTCTGTGATGACCTGTAACCTAATAGAAGAATTTATTTGAAACAAAGATATTTAAGTATCTATTGTCAGTAAGACATGACAATTCCAAGTGTGATTCACCTACCAAATAAATACCATGAGCACCAGAGTATTAAACAATAGGCTAGTCTGAGTCCCAACTCCTCTCCTCATCTCAGGTCCACCCAAGCCTGATACATACATCATATGGAAGTTATTGGGCTTTCACAGATGATAGATATTTCATTAAAACAACAAAAGATTTTTCAAGAAAATTCTCAGTTGTATCTACTGCATAGGAACCTTGTGTCTGTCTCCTTTCTTTTACATTGTCACCCTGGAGGGAGAGGAGATCTCTGCCACTCCTCTACAGGAAATAGCTAATATTTCCTTCTTAAATGATCATGTTACTTAGGCCCTTCTAATTTCCTGACAGTTAGGACTGACTCAAGTCAACAATTCCTGTGATTCTAAAGTAAATTTATTTGTCTTTCTTTGTAAATCTTTCATTGATTTTGAATGCTAATAAGAAGTGCAGTGTCTGTTCTACTTTTAAGGGACTTCCCCCATTCCCAGTGCAACGAAACATACATCCTTTCCTCTAGACATCCCCTTCAATCATCCCACGTTCTAATCCTCTAATGAAGACTGATGTACAGTGCAGGTCCTTGCATTATACCAGTCCCTCAATCTTGGAACAGACCACTGAGAAATGTTGAGAAATTTACAGCAGCCTTGGCACAATAATATACAGTCCTTAGAGCCAGTTTGGTGCAAAGGGGTGCCATGTTCCATGCCAGGCTGTGTACCCCACAGCCATTCCCAAAACACTGGCAGTTATACTTGAGTGCACATGCTGTGTAGTTTGTGTGCAAAATTACTTAACTTTGATTTGCTTTAGGTCGATAGGACTCCCTGAGTTCACAATGTTCTGGCTCTCACCAGTGTTGAGAAAGGCCATTTTATTAGCAGAGTTCACAGAGACGTAGTTTGGGAACAGCTTCTAACTCTTGGTCTAATGAAATAACACCAGTTAGTGGTTATAAAATTGATTTGCTTTATAAGAGAAATTAATTGGCCATGAAAGGGAAGAAAGGAAAATTGTACATTTTAGTTAACTATCAAATTAAATAGATTAAAAGTTCCTTCTATAGGCGGCAAAACAATTTAATGAAGTTTTCAGTGCTAAAGGGTGGCAGATTCAGAAAACTATGAAAACTATATTAACTAGTACTAACTAAAGTAAGACAGACACTCTTAAGGCTTCTAGCCCATTTTTCTTTTTTTTTCTTTTTTCTTTTTTTTCCTCCTCCCAGAATTGTAAGTGGAACTGTAAGTGCCATAATGTATAGGAAAGTCATTACGGTACACTGTGTTACATCATGAATTTCTTGAACTGCAGACAAAAATATTCTAATGGTATCTCAGCAGTGGTCTGAACTATGCACCTTGTGATACTACTCTAATTCAAACTAATGCGTCTAAAGTCAGTAAGGTTAAGCAAGGCTGTGATTAGTTCAACAGCACAACAACTGGTCCAAGGTTTTCAGAAGCAATGACAATAAAATATGTTGATTGAGTGATGAAAGGGGAAAAAATAAAAAAAATCTATGTTAAAGGTTATTTAATGCTTAGTTTATAATTTTTTTTTTTTCCTGTTTCATGCTGGAAAGAAGAGATAGCAGTTGCAGTGCCTTGCTAAAAGCAGATGGAAACCGCTGCATGTAATGCTTGCCTATAGCTGTGGAACACTGCATTTGATGACTCAGTAACTACTTTCTTCCAGTCTCTGGCTAAAATAACATTTTTTTTAAAGAATCATTATTACCACAGAGAGGGATGAGGGCTCTTCATGTTCAATAATTAAACCACGCATTTACGTGCCTAAATATTATGTAATACGTTCAGTTCATCTGATCGACTCAACATCATGTATGAAAGCACCATGAATAGGATCACTCTGGAGGACAGATGGATCTAGAAATTTTATTTGCCCTTTGCCCAATGATCTGTGCTCACCAGTAAATAACTGAGAGCTTAGATCAAATTCTGTTTTTCTGGGCAAACAAATCATTCTAATTAGCATTAAATTCCAGGTGGTTGTCTCCAATTTATTATATTTCTTAACTGCCTTGCATTATTATACAGACAGCTTTTATATGTTTTTTTTGCTCTTTTCCATCATTATATACTTCCAAGTTGAATGTAAATGTGATACTTATTTTTCATGCTAATGAACAACTCAAACTATTGAGAAATGTCTGAATTGTTGCCAAATTCATAACAAACTCAGTGTTTCTTAACTGAATTTTATTGCAGTATGCAAACTGTTTTAACATTACAGAGAATGGCCCCTGTATGGTGCCTGGGAAGGTTCTAGGCTTTTATTGCACTTCAGCAAACATGTACCAATTGATCACCGCTACTGTGACTACCATTTGATTGTGTGGGCCCTTCTATGTTTACAGAAGCTCTCCACCTCTGCCTGGCTTCTCAAATGGCCCATGAAAGGATGTGAAGTAACAGCAACTTCTCCATTCATGTCTGACGCTCTCAACAGCTATGAGGAAAAAATAGCAATTCCACCTACAAATTTTGAATGCTGAAGAGCACGTAGTGAGAAAAGCTGCTCCCTTACTGCAGAAGCCTCTTTCTGGAGAAGGAGCGCTCTGGAATTGTTTCTTGGTTAAACACCATCACTAAGTTGCTACACCTGGCTTCCTGAAGAAACCACAAACATTCCTTTATAGCACAACTGAAGCTTTGTCAGTGCTGGTGCTAAAGTTAAGGCAAGTTCTGTTTTACTGAGTAGTTTCTTGCTTTCAAGAGAAAGTTTCTGTATTTATTGTTTCTGTGTCTCACCTCTTTCCCTGGGTTGTAACAAATGATGTCGTGGTAGCTAGCTGTTGAAGTATGGACTTTTACAACACTCACTGAAAATGCAAAAAAGTTCATAATTACAGTTTTTACTTAATTTTTCCCTTTTCATTTTCATGAACCTTATATGGTTAGATGACATGCAACTAATATATACAGAAAACAGGAAAGATCTTGAGCTTACCCCCAGCAACAAATATTTATCAAACATACATACAGGAACTTTGCTGCTGTATAACAAGACAGAAATAAATCCATTTCCATTTGTAAAAATGTGTATGTGGCAAGAACATGAATCTACATCCACTTAGGCCTTTTTTGAAGGTCTGAAAATCAGTGGTTAGAACTGATGTTAAAGGAAAAATCCCACCTCAGGTTGATATTTAACACAATCATTCAACCCAGAGTCTCCATATTCAAAATTACGTGTCTAACCATAGTGTGTATCAGAATTGTGACCTCTTAAAATTAATACTTTTTTAGATTTTTGTAATGAAGATAAATCACCAGTATAGTGTATCATTTAAACAACAACATATTCCCCTCATAGGTACAGAAGAGAAGATAAAGTTACGATATACTAAGGTATAGTAGATTTTCAGTATTTGTCAGGAACACCAGACTCCTGGACTTCAGTACTATTTCTGTTTCCTGTTCTCTGAAGTTCTTTTTATGATAAAGTAACTGGTTCAAAGTCTTGTTGCTATGAAAATCTGGAGGAAATAAAATAAAAAATAATAATCTCAAAGGTCATAAAATCAATCAAATCAGTGCTTTCTTACGTTATAAGGGTCACCTTTAGGTCACAGTTCTACCCAGTGCTCAGGTGAACAACTAAATCTAGAGACTCCTTTTTCATGACTTTGTCAGGGGCACAAATACTGAACCTGTCAGAAACTCTAATGGCAAGAGATATATCGCACCACATATGGCCAGAGCTTCTATCATCTAATTTTACTGCAAAGTCAATACAGGGTCCACTATATAAAAATGTTGCCCAAGCTATCTGCTTTTGGATAACACTCATCATGAGGAGTGAATCTTCCCAGAATAAACTACTCAGAGTCCAAGAGTGCTTCTGTTAAGACCAGTGTATAAATTTACGTGTACCCCAAAAGCATCTGTAGCCATGATGTGCTGATCAGAATAATGGAGCCTAAATGTATCTGGGAAACAAACAAACAAAAACCAACAAACAAACTCTAAGACTTCAGGTTTCATTGTTTTCTGGCACTCAGGGCCGCACAATGTGTGAAATGATTTCACATCCATGGAACTTTGTCTCCCCACCACCGGCATGTCATGAAACTATTTTTTTTCCCAGAAATTTAATGTTATATATTTAAATTAATGAATTAGAATAAAATAAAGCTCTCTGTTTCTTAGTGACAAGTACTTTGGGGTTTTGGAGGAATTTTTTCGAACATTGCCTCATTTGGGAGTGATCCAGCTATTCACTTTATTATATTCAGACATTTTGTGTTATGTCATTCCTAAAAATACAGTAGAGAATAATGACAGCAGAGTCTGCTACATCTTATTTTGCTTTAGGAGACAGTGGCTGCTAATCAGTGAGTATAAATACCTCCTGATGCCTGTGGCAAAATGAAATTTTAAAGGCTATTCCCATTTTCCCACTTAGAAGCAAGGTCGTTGCCACTCCATCTCAAATTACAATAAAGGAAAACTTCCTAGACACTTGAATGTGAGTCTATATGACCTAAGAAAATTGAAGGTTTTTTTGTTGCTTTTATTTTTGGTTTGTTTGTTGGTTTGGTTTATTTAAGAGACAAAACCAAAGTATTATTTGTCTTTGCCTTTTTTGTTATTCACTGCCCAGGTCACACCTTCTTTAGTGTGGAACAGGCTGATACACCTCTCTGGTTTGACCAGGTTCTTGAAAGTCTGACACCCTGCTCATATTTGAGATCATGTGTGCCCACTCCTGCCCTCACCCCTTTCCTTCTCCAGACCTAACCTATTGCTGAATAAACAATACAGCCCCCTACTGTTTAACCACAATCACAGAATCACAGAATCACAGAATCGACTGGGTTAGAAAAGACCTCAGAGATCATCGAGTCCAACCGTTGGTCCAACTCTAGTCCGTTTACTAGATCATGGCACTAAGTGCCATGTCCAATCTCAGTTTAAAAACAACCAGGGATAGTGAGTCCACCACCTCCCTGGGCAGGCCATTCCAATGCCTGGCCACTCTCTCTGTAAAGAATTTCTTTCTAATATCCAGCCTAAATTTCCCCTGGCAGAGTCTAAGCCCATGCCCCCTTGTCCTATTGCTAACTGCCTGGGAGAAGAGACCAATCCCCACTTGGCTATAACTTCCCTTCAGGTAGTTATAGAGAGTGATGAGGTCACCTCTAAGCCTCCTCTTCTCCAGACTAAACAACCCCAGTTCCCTCAGCCTCTCCCCATAGGTCTTATGTTCAAGTTCCTTCACCAGTCATGTTGCTCTTCTCTGGACCCGCTCCAGCACTTCAATGTCTTTCCTGAACTGAGGGGCCCAGAACTGAACACAATACTCCAGGTGTGGCCTCACCAATGCAGAGTACAGGGGAAGGATCACTTCCCTTGTCCTGCTGACCACGCTGTTTTTGATACAGGACGGATACCATTGGCCTTCTTGGCCACCTGGGCACACTATTGGCTCATATTGAGTTTCCTGTCAATTAGTACCCCCAGGTCCTTTTCTGCCTGAGTGCTCTCCAGCCACTCTGTGCCCAGCCTGTAGCGCTGCAGGGGGTTGTTGTTGCCAAAGCACAGCACCCAGCACTTGGCCTTATTGAACTTCATCCCATTGGAATCAGCCCATTTTTCCAGCCTATCCAGATCCCTCTGCAGAGCCCTCCTGCCTTCCAGCAGGTTGACACTCCCTCCCAACTTGGTGTCATCAGCAAATTTGCTGATGATGGTCTCAATCCCCTCATCTAAATCATCAATAAAGATGTTAAACAAGACTGCACTCAACACTGACCCCTGGGGAACACCACTAGTGACTGGCCGCCAGCTAGATGCAGCCCCATTCACCAGCACCCTCTGGGCCCGGCTGTCCAGCCAGTTCTTAACCCAGCAGAGAGTAAATGAATTATTCTGATGCTGTAATAAGGCAGGGAAAATAAAACCACTGCAGAGTTGAAAAGAACATCTCAGAACTTGCTAGATCATTTACTCTGGTGATGGGTTATTGTATAAAACAGAAGCAGCAAGGCATACAGGTGGCCAGAAACACTGCTGAGGACAGCATGTGTGCTTCTCAGCTGTGGTGAAGACATACTACAGGGCACAAGTCCCAGCAGCCAATGGAGCATTCCCCCAAGAATATCTGGGGTTTCCACTTGAGTGCATCTCTTCAGGTCCGGGGCTGCAGGAATGTCTGGGCTTCCTCGCTGACTCTGGGGTAAGCAGCAGGAGTGCACTGGTGGAGGGTCTGTCTTGCCAAGTAAAGGAACTGTGACAGGAGGTCACAATACTGCGCAGAAAGATACTGAAAGATACTGTGGTGAGAAAGAGATTGAAATCCTTGTCAGCTGCCCTGACCTGTTGCCTGTGTTGGTCTGCTGCCTGCCAGGGCTTAGATTTTGGATGTTCCGAAAAGACTGATGGGGCATCATTGGCCCTTAGGCTTATACCACTTCCTCTCTTGCACATGCCAGGGAAGACCTAGAGTGCATCAATCACAACTGTATGGCTCCTGGGGTGATTATCAAGGGCACAGGTGGTTTCTCCTCAATTCTTCTGGTGACCTACTGATCCTGTGGATCAACAATGAGCTGTGCACCTGGTATTGGTAACAGGGATCCAGGTTTTACGGCTATGGGACTCTCTAAGGATTGAAGACTGCTGTAAAGAGACGGGATCCATCTTACAAAGTGGGTCAAAAGCATCTTTTCCACCAGACTGTCCAAGGGAGTGAGGAAAACTTTACAGTAGGAACAACAGGGGAGGTAGAGTCAACAACCAACAATCAAGGGAGGAAATGGTGGACCAAGTTGGCAAGCAAAGGATGCGGGATGATGTGGACCGGAGCATCCTCCTGATCAAGAAAACAAGGCTGAAAGGGGCTCATTTCAAGCATATGTGCTGAAATAAAAGAGTGCCTGCAAGAGAAGACAGCATCATGGGGAAGACACTTGTACCCTTTCTGCAAAATGAGCACAGCTGGATGCAACACAAAGAATGAATGAGGAATTAGAGGTCAGTGTGCAGTTGCAGGGCTGTGAACACATCACAGAGGTTGGTAAGATAAATCATATAACTGAAATGGATGTACACATGTTCCACTTTAGGAAGAACAGGCCAGGATGTCAAGAAAGTGGAGTCACCTTTGTGGGAGAGAAGCAGGAATGCATGTAGCCTTCAGATGGATGATGAGCTGGCTGAGAATTTATGGGTCAGGATTAGAGGGCAGACCAAAGTGGGAGATATTGCTGTGTGTGTCTGCTGCAGAACATCTGTTCAGGAAAAAGTAGATGAAGTCTTCAGACAACTTCACTTTTGCAGCAAGTGGTCCTCTTATAGGACTTGAACAACCCCAGCATCTCTTGGAGAGACAACAGAAGGGCAGCAGCAATCCAAGATTGCTACACTAGTGGTGTACTCCAAGGGTCAATACCACAGTAATTACTATTTAACATCTTCATTAATGACTTAGGTGATGAGACAGAATGCACTCTCAGCAAGTTTGAACATGATAGAAAAACTGGAAGAAGTGATTCATAAATTGTATGGTTGTACTGTTATTCAGAGGGACCTTGACAGGCTAGAAAAATTGCCTGACAGGCACACCAAATGGAAAAACAATGTTCTGCATTCCTGTGTAGGAATAACACTATGCACCAGTACAGGCTGTAGATTAGCTGGAAAACAGTTTTGCTGAAAAGGACCTGGGGGTCTTAGTAGACAACAAGGTGAACATCAGCCCAGGCCCATGTGCCCTCTGGCACAGAAGGCCAACAGCTTCCTGGTCTGTATTAGGAAGGTTGAAGGAGATGATCTTTCCCCTCTGCTCAGCCCTGGTGACACACATCTAGAATCCTGTCTCTGACCTCTACAAGGCAGGGAAATACTGGAGTGGGTCCAGCAAAGGGCCACAAAGGTGATTAAAGGACTGGAGTATCTGTCATACAAAGAGAGGCTGTAAATGCTGAGATTATTTATCCTGGAGAAGAAATGGCCCAGGGGAGACCTTTTCAATGTTTATGAATATCTGATGGGGCAAGTAAAGAGGACAGAGCCAGACTTTTCTCCAAAGGACCCAATGACTAGACAACATGGCACAAACTGAAGTACAGGACATTCTCTTTAAAAATGATTTTTTTTTTTTTTTTTACTGTGGGGGTGACAGCATTGCAAAGGTTTCCCAGAGAGGTTGTGGAGTCTCCCTCTTTGGTGATATTCAACGTCTGACCAGACAGAACTTGAAGCAACCTTCTCTAGTTGACCTTGTTTTGAGCAGGAGTTCAGATAAGATGTCCTCCAGATGTGCCTGCCAACCTCAGCTGTTCTGTGATATAATAGCGATCATTATATTGCATGGGCTGCCAAGGTGCACATAGAAATGTGCGCACAATGCAAACAAATCTGGGGCCTGAAAAACAAACTTATCTACATCTGTAAAACTACAGGTATGAATATAATGTATCTGAAAATAAATATGGTGAGAAATTGTCATATGGATTGTAGTTGGAGTCTGTTTAAATTATTCTTAGAGGCAGGGGAAAAGGGAAATTGTAAGGAGAAGAAAGAGAACCAGTTACAGTTTCACATTAAACCAGGCACAATCAGCAGTTTGAGTTTTTCAGGTGTCATGACAGCAATAAAAATTAAAGGATATAAGAGGGTATATTTTATCACAGATATTTTCCCTTGTATAAGCTGTGCTATGTAGAAGAGATGCTGACTGCCATAAAAAAGATGCTGATTTCTCCCTTTGTCCTTCAGCATGCTTCTGAATTTTCTGTTGTGTCACCAATCCCAAGACTTTCCTTATGCTCTTTGTTACTCTACACAGTTCAAGAAAGATGAGTTTTCTGTGAGGTTATATATATGTGCATTTGTGTGTATATAAGTATATATACATGACAAGTTTCATCCTAAATCTTATTGGTCAGCAGCTAGCAAAATTTCTACAAGATACAAATATATATTTTCACACATAAAAATAAATGATCTGTAGATATATATAGTATATATAATGTCTAACAAATTTCTGGATGTTTTCACCATCGGTATAAGTATCTGATTCTTTTCTGAATCCCACAGCTCTCCTCACTGTAGAAATAGTTAATGACTGAGAGTTCCACAGGGTAATTGCAATGTGTACAAAGCAGAGTGTTTTCCCCAGTTTTAAGTGTATCACTTCCACCTTACTGAACTATAGCCTGGTACTGTATAAGAAAAGGTACATCAAAATAGTGTTTTCCTTCTCTTTATTCTTTTGCACTTCTACTATATATTCATTACTGAAAATTCTCTCTTTTCCCTTATTTTTATCTTTTTAAACTGTGTGTCATATTCTTATGCTATTTCATCATACAGTGCTGCATCCTCTTGCTTGATCTTTTTCTGGACAGGACAATCAGAACTGAATATAGCATTAAAAAAAGAAAGAGAGTAACATTATGCATCTTGGATCTCTGTGAGTGTCCTCTACCTCTTCAGTAATGGACAAAGCCACAGCATTGAACACCACACAAAGAGCTGAATGCTTTCACATTTCCAACAATCTAGGAAATCATCATGTAATAATATATTCTCTCAGCAATAATTGGGTGTTTGATGGAAAGCTGTGAATAGAGACAGTAAACATTGCAGGAATAGGATACCAATTAAGGAAGGTCCATATGGATTACACTATGAGCCCAGCGGGATGCAGAGCAGAGGGACTGAGTGCCATATGGAGGGTAGATGGTGAGCACATCTGAGTGTTATCTTTACGAAGGAGACCCACAATTTTATTATACCCATTCTGAGCTTCAAATTACAAACATCTTAAAAATGTCTGAATTATTTTTATTTGTACTGTGATTCATTTATGGTTACACACAATGCATGTCAGCTGGAAGCATGTAGTTTTCAGTTAAAAAAAATAAATCTTTGTTACAGAGATTCACTGATGTAGGGTCAGATTTGAAAGTTCCCTGGCAGTCAGTAGTGAGATACAGCAAAAACCGTACTGCCGTGGGAACAGAACAGGAAGAAAATTATGTGAGGGCACAGCTATGTCCCTAGTTATTTTTATAATCCAGAAGGGGAATTAATCTGCAATTTTTCTCAGCTTGTTACCATTTTTTACTCTATTACTTTTACAGTTTCAGTATTTCAGCTTGGTTTGTTGGACTTAATTCTCCATTCAGCTGTGTAAGAAAAAGGGGAGAGGAAGGAATGATGAGTCAGCCATCAAATGCTCTGCAGTGTTTCTCTTAGGTGTCCTGCCCAAAGGAATAATGAAACTTCTTACACCTGTTTACACAGGATAAGCCACAACCATTCCTTATCAGGGACTCTTTATCAGAGAGTGTAGTGACAGGATGAGGGATAATGAGGGAGTTTTAAACTGAAAGAGGGTAGATTCAGATGAGATATTATGATGAAATTCTTTACTGTGTGGTAAGACACTGAAATAGGTTGCCCAGAAAAGTTTTGGATTTCCCTGGGTGTGTTCAAGGCCAGGTTGGACGGGCCTTTGTGCAACCTGCCCTAGCAGAAGGCATCCCTGCCCATGGCAGCAGGGTTGGAACTAAATCACCTTTAAGGTCCCTTCCAACCCAAAGCATTCTATGATAACCTTAAATAAAGAAGGAAGATCCTGTATCTCCAAAATCTGGAATGTACTTTTTTGTACACAGAGGACATCTTTTGTGAGCCCATTTAATTTTGCACTGCAGAAGAATCACACCATCAATTACACATCTCAGTTGAACTTTCAAGATCAGTATATCAGGCTCTCAAATACCTGTGAGTCTTATTCAGTGCTTTTCTTACTGCTGGAGCTGGATGTCTCTTCAATTATAAAAAGGTGTGCTGCCCTTAGCTCAGTAATACAGGGGCTGAAAAACATACATTTTCTGTTTCAGCCCAGAACATATAGAGCCTATTTTAGAAAATTCAATGCTTTTAGCTTTATCCATTTTTACATTGCTTATCCACCACCAAAAGAAATACAGACATTGAAACAATGTGGCAAGGATCATACTTATTTGGTCCTATGGTTTAACCACAGAAACCTGTTTCTGTATCTGACTAGCTCATTTCAAGGAATTAGTCAGTAATTGCTCAGAGACCTGAAGACATGCCAACAAGAAATAAAGTGGGTTTTTGTAGAGTTATCACCACTAACAGTACTTGTGTCTGTGATAGATAGAGACTGCTGAATTAAACTCATTTATCTTCATACAGAATATATTAGGACCTTTCTTCATCTTCCAGCATAAATCTGGTTTCTCTACTTGTGGATCAAAATGTATGCAAAACAATTCACTGCTTAAAAACAAAATCACCAAATGAAACTGTAATATCCAGCTACAAACCTTGGTTTGAATTTTAGATGACCAGACCAGTTTTTTGCCAGCTCAAGGTCAACAAGAACTTTCTGTCTTGCACTTGTCATTTCAGTGGGCTTGATAAATTGGGCTGGACAGTAATAAGAAACTGGAGCCTTTGGAATTTGGCACCACCATAGCTTTGAATATAGTAGGAGAGACAAGTAGCGGGTACTTTTGCAGACATATATCAGAAGAAAAAAAACGAGGTGTCCAGGTTCAACATGACAGCAATTGCATCCGTATAAACACAATTGCAAGTACAGTGATATGACTGCAAGCTCGAGGCATTTTAAGTTTTCCTTCAGGAAAAAGAACAAACAAACCAAATCAACATTTATTTTTGTTTCATAGAAGAAATAATGGGTTTCTAAATGGAAAATAAATTTGTATTGAGATAAGAATATGGAGACCATTCATTTGTATAGGTTTTCTGTGGCAGAAAAGAGGTGTGAAAGCAATTTGGGAGATGTATATGGGAATATGCATGCTATTTTCATTCTGTTACGAGAGTGACCAGAATACCACGGTAAATCATTTGTAGATGTGTGAATCCATTAGAAACATCTGTCATTCTCAAAACATGGAAAGAAAGTTATTTTCTACGTCTGTAAGTATTCTGACTGGTTTTGACAACACTTGGTATTCATGTATTTTAGGTTTTCAGCAGGTTTCATTGGGCCAGGATGTCTCTCTCATCTGTGTCTTCAGCCTCAAGAAATCATCTACCTAAGGCAAGTTTTTCCTTTATCGGTGTAGATCTGATGTAGGCCAGAGGCTTGTAGATTTGCCTGAATCCTTTGAAGTAAGTGGAAATAAACTCTCACGGGATTTGCATCAAAAACTAAGCATATCCTCCATACTATTATTAAAAACCTCCAATGACATATAACACCTTTATATTATACTTTATTTGTACTTCGAGGTAAAATCTACATGTTTTATGGTTTTTATAATTTTCATTTCAATTATATTATTCAATAATTTATGATGTAAAAATCTCTTTCCAGAAAGTCTCTGCCAGTTTTATTGGAGTTTTCTTTACCACTTGACATGTCAGGTGGATCTGTCTTTTTCTAAAATTTATTGTTGTATGAAATACTTTATTTATGGATTTCCAAGAAAAAGTAGTACAAGTAATCACCATACGTCAGTGCAGCACCCTCAACAGGGTAACAAATATTTTCTATGAAACCATTACCTTTTTTTCTGTGTGCTACTTTTTCTGCTACTTCAATCTAGTATTTTAAGCTTACTATTGTTTGTTCTATTTATTTCATATTCCCTGAGTCTGGCTGCCTGGATTTGCTTGGATTTGTTTGGTTTGGTTTTGGTTTTTTTGCTTGTTTGCTTGATTGGCTGGTTTTGGATTTTTTTGTTTGTTTGTTTGATTTGGTTTGGTTTGGGTTTTTTTAAAATATAAAACAAAAAGAAAGTTTGCTCTTTAGCAACAATAGACAAACAAGAAATCAGCTGGACCATTTTTAGATCAAATCTATGAAAACGGAAAACCAAGCCTTCAAAGAAACCAGTGCACTGCCTTTAGAGCCGATGTCTTAGTGGGAGATAAAACACTCAAAAAAGAGGGAAGAGAAAGTGAAAAATATACAAGCTCTTTCTCAGTGAATATGAACAAAGATTCCCATAATAATTTGAAAAGCAGAAATAAGACAACTAAACTTCAAGTAGTTACAGTAGGGTTTTTTAATTCACCTGTACTAAATTGTTGGAGAATGGCTGAATGAGAGAGGCCATGGATCATGGGAACATTTGTACGGGCAGAGCCAATTCTAAATAGTACGCTAGCAAGATTAGGCCTCAGGCCTTGACTGAAACTGCTAGTCATGCTGACAGCAGCAGAACAGCAGGGACACCGAGACCCTGGAGTATCGTAAACAACTTTGAAGAGGTGAGAGCCCCAAGAATGAGGGGGATGCACAACTAGCTAATCTCAAGTAGGAGGACTCTGTAAATGATTAATTAGTGCCTAAAACCAATCATAGATTGACTAGTAGGCATAATTAGTGTGAACTGTATAAATGAGCGCTATTCGGGCTAATAAATTGAATCATGCTTTATCACTCACACTGAGTCGGCTGCATGTCATTCCCCGCTGCCCGCACTAAATAAAGTATCTATTTTCAAATTTGAATATCAGACTATATACAATATTCCAATCTTGATTTTTCTAGTGCTGCAGACAGACGGATAACGGGTTCTCATTCCCACTCCGTTTTAACATGAAAGAATTGTATTCACCCTTTTATCCACAGCCCTGTATTTTCATTTTCTTTCATTCACTTACCTTCATAGTTCCTAGAGTTTTCTCAGAGTTGCAGGAGGTCAAGTAATTTTCTGAGGAGAACGACTGAAAGACCTGCAAAATACTTGAAGTCATCATCTCAGGCTGCTTCCAATAACTTGTTTTCTGCTGTGCAGATGGTGTAAAGTCAGCTGTATTATCCTTCTATTTTGAGCCCTTGTGTTGCATGCACTGCTGGGACTGTTTTCAGCCCTCCTCTCTCCCAAATATACAGCACCCTTCTCCTCCTTCCTCAGGGTGTATTCTTTCTGCTCTGTTGTTTCTTTTCTTCTTCTGCATGTTCAAGAATTTTTTTTTTTTTTCTTTTTGTTTGTTTGGGGTTTCTTTCCCAAATTTGTTTTTGTTTATTTAGCACAGATCTCATTCACTCTTAACATGAATCTGATCCTACCACCTACAATAAATACCAACTTGATTTTATAAATACTTCTCACCTTTACATACCACTTAAAAAAAAGGAAAGAAAGAAAGAAAGAAGTTAATCTCTTTTTAAGGAAAAGATTTTGCTCAGAAGATTGAATACCAAAAACTTCTCCTAACACAATTTCAGTCAAATCACAGATATCTAACAGGTGATTATCACAAGAGTTTCTTTAAGGTAGACACAGATTCAGCATTGCAACCATTCTCCCTAAAATGGGAATAATCAACCATTACCTTCTAAATTTGTTCCATTATTAAATCAATAATTACAAGGTTGGCGAAGTATTCATCAGATAACTGTTCTACAACAAAACTGAGTTAATCAAAATGTAGATGTCGTAATTTGAATGAACAGCAGACTTTTTTTTTCCTAGACTAAACACAACTTCCAGGATTTTTCTTCTGCACTTTCTGACACTTCACACTTCATAACACTGAGTCATTTATGGGGTCAAAAATAGATAACTGAAGAAAAAAAAAATAAAATAACACGGACTTAGAAATTTGCCATCTGCTCTCCAAAATGAAACTGAAATACTTTACTTAAGGCCAGAAAACATGAGTTTAACCTCAAATTACAGACTTCACATACATTCATTCTGATTACTTTGAAAAAAAATTTGAACCTTACCTAAGGCATTTATACCAGTTTCCATTTCAGTCATCAAACAAACAAACAAAACCACAAAAAACCTCACCTCACTCTACAATTGTACAAATAGACAGAAGACTGAAAATATACTTGCTTTTTCCTAGCCTTTTCTTCCTCCCTTTCCAGCATTCTTGACAATTAAATTGTTCCAGCTGTGGTAAATATTGTTCAGGCATGGATCTGCAATATATTTTGCACTTTGATATTCATAAGTATACGTTTCCTTCCAAGCTGAAGACATTTATCATGGTCTGACTGGCAGTTAGAGACACATTTTTCTAGGAAAAATATGCTATTTATTTGGCTTTCTTTCCTACTTTTCACTTTTGTTTGTGACGAGATTATATTCCCTTTTTGTTTAGTTTTTTTTTTCCTTCCAATTATTTGTACATCCTTAGACATATCTGCTGCAAACTACCAGTCCAACTCTTTCACTTATTTTCTTCGAATGAAAATGTGAATCAAATGCTATATCTTTATTCCAATAATTCAGTACTTCTTCAAAGAGCATCAAAGCACTCTTTGATCAAGTGGGAAATGATCAAAGACTAAGCTTGTTAGAAAAAAATCCCACAAAGTGGAGACTCTAGTGCCTTTTCTCACTTTTATCTTAGCTCCCTGCTTTGATGATGTGTTTTATTGTATGAGGAGGGTTGATGGTAGAATAAAATAAAACAGAAATTGAAGGCCAATGGAAATATAAGTATTACTGAAGTGCTTGACTGTTTCATGCTCTTGTTTTCAGTGCAACGCTAGCTGTGGAACAAGAAGAGTTACACCTCACTGAGAACTCCATTCTCATGTGCATATGTAAGTTTCCACCTCAGGTTAAACAGGACTTTATGTTACTCTTTTATGTTACTATTCCAGCCCTCCTGTGTAGTTCTAACTGTATTTTTGCAATGTGACTGTTTGCATTACAGCTAAGGTGACTTGAGATGCTCATTCAAATATAGATAGCTTGAGCCATCACTACACTGGAGATAAGCTGTGAAATTGATAATGAAGTTGGGAGGGGGGTTGTTATTATCTTCATTAATTTCCTAATGACATGGATGGTGGGGCAGAGGATGCTTAGTAAATCTACATTAAGATAAGGGGGATATAAGGTATGCGGATATAGCGGAAGATTTGGCAAGCAGATTAGTTAAATGTAAATAGGCTCAAGTGACTTGCACCTGTCTGTAGAAAAAGCACATACAACACACTAATTGTTTTATTGACCTAGTGTGCTTGATGAGTAGAGCCTCTGTGTTAGATAACACAAGCCTGTGAGAAACTCTCAGCACCTTATCACTATGTTTGAGATTCCTGCTTTGTTGTGAGAAAGAGTGGGAGGCTGCACCTGCCTGAAGCCTCGAAATACAGGTGAGCTCAGCAGGTCCAGCGATCTTCCAGCAGGTCTGAACTGACCAGCGCCTGCATCCCTGCCTGTGTCACCTCTGCCTGGGAGCTCAGGTGTGGCTTCGGAGATCCCCCAGTAGAGAGGTAACTAAAATAAAACTTGCTCTTTGCAAATGCATTCGTGGCCTCTGGCTCTTCTTGCAACGTGTCTGTGTATGTGTATGTGTACACAGGGATGGTACCTAAATTGCAGGACAATGTGCAGATGACAAACTGGAAACTGGTCCAAGACATTACAGGTGGCCAACAGCAGCCCAATACATGTAGGATCAAGGAGACAGGATGGGAAGGAACTGCCCAGGTAGCAGATCTGCAGAAAAGGATATGAGAATTATAGAGCACTAGAGTTTAAACACCTGTTCCATGCTCCAGTTATGAGGGGCACAGCCTTCATGAATAATACAGGCTGGTTACTGCAGTCCAAGAAAGATGGGAATTAATAGGATATGGCTTAGAGAATACAAATCAGCAGGTGGCCAGAGGTCACAGAATCACAGAATGTTATGAAGGGACCTCAAAAGAACATCTAGTCCAATCCCCCTGCCAGAGCAGGAACACCTAGGTGAGGTTACACAGGAAGGCATCCAGGCAGGTTTTGAATGTTTCCAGAGAAGGTAACTCCACAACCTCCCTGGGCAGCCTGTTCCAGTGCTCTGTTACCCTCATGGAGATGAAGTTTCTTCTCAAATTTAAATGGAACTTCTTGTGTTCCGGTTTGAACCCATTACCCCTTGTCCTACCATTGATTGTCATCGAGAAGAGCCTGGCTCCATCCTCGTGACACTCACCCTTTATACATTTATAAGCATTAATGAGGCCACGGCTCAGCCTCCTCTTCTCCAAACTAAAGAGACCCAGCTCCCTCAGCCTTTCCTTATAAGGGAGATGCTCCACTCCCTTAATCATTTTCGTTGCCCTGCGCTGGACTCTCTCCAGCAGTTCCCTGTCCTTCTTGAACTGAGGGGCCCAGAACTGGACACAATATTCCAGATGTGGTCTCACCAGGGCAGAGTAGAGGGGAAGGAGAACCTCTCTGGACCTACTAACCACCCCCCTTCTAATACACCCCAGGATGCCATTGGCCTTCTTGGCCACAAGGGCACAGTGCTGGCTCATGGTCATCCTGCTGTCCACCAGGACTCCTTACACTACCCTCTAATAGGTGGTTCCCCAACCTATACTGGAACCTGGGGTTGTTCCTACCCAGATGCAAGACTCTACACTTTCTCTGGTTATATTTCATTAATTTTTTCCCTGCTCAACTCTCCAGCCTGTCCAGGTCTCGCTGCATGGCAGCACAGCCTTCTGGCATGTCAGCCACTCCTCTCAGCTTGGTGTCATCAGCAAACTTGCTGATAGTACACTCTATTCCCTCATCCAAATAATTGATGCATATATTAAATAATACTGGTCCCAGTACTGACCCCTGAGGCACTCCACTAGATACAGGCCTCCAACTAGACTCTGCCCCACTGACCACGACTCCCTGGCTTCTTTCCTTCAACCAGTTCCTAGTCCACCTCACTACTCAATCATCCAGACCACACTTCCTCAGTTTAGCTATGAGGATGCTGTGGGAGACTGTGTCAGATGTCTTACTGAATTCAAGATTGACCACATCCACTGCTCTGCCATCATCTATCCACCTCGTTATGTCCACATAAAAGGCTGTGAGGTTGGTCAAGCACGACTTCTCCTTGGTGAAGCCATGTTGACTGCCTCTAATGACCCTCTTATCCTTGATATGCCTTGAGATGGCATCAAGGATAAGTTGTTCCATCAGTTTCCCAGGGATGGAGGTGAGGCTGACCGGTCTATAGTTACCCAGGTCCTCCTTCTTGCCCTTTTTGAAGATTGAGGTGACGTTTGCTTTCCTCCAGTCCTCAGTCACCTCTCCCGTTTCCCAAGACTCGGCAAAGATGATGGAGAGTGGTCCAGCAATGATCTCAGCCAGCTCCCTCAGCACCTGCGGGTGCATCCCATCTGGGCCCATGGATTTATGGATGTCCAGATTGCCTAATTGCTCCCTAACCCAGTCCTCATCAACCAAGGCAAACTCCTCCATTGTCCTGCCTTCCTCTGGGGCCTCAGTGGTACGGGTCTCCTCAGGACAGCCTCTGTCAGAGTAGACAGAGACAAAGAAGGCATTCAGTAACTCTGCCTTCTCTGTATCTTCTGTCACCAGGGCACTCACCTCATTCATCAGTGGGCCTACATGGCCTCTGGTGTTAGTTTTATCTGCCACGTATTTGAAGAAGCTCTTTCTGTTGGCCTTGACCCCTCTCACCAGGTTTAATTCTAAGGAGGCCTTAGCTTTCCTAGTTTCCTCCCTACACCCTCTGACAACAGCCTTATATTTTCCCCAAGTGGCCAGCCCCTCCTTCCATGATCTATAAACTCTCCTCTTCCACCTGAGCTTACCCAGCAGTTCCCTGTTTAACCACACAGGTCTCCTGGCTCCCTTCCTTGACTTCCTACGTGTCAGGATGCTCTAATCTTGAGCTTGGTAGAAGCAGTCCCTGAATGTTAATCAACTATCTTGGGCCCTTTTACCTTCAAGCAGCCTGATCCATGGGATTTCCCCTAGTGATTGCCTGAAAAGGCTAAAGTTTGTCCTGCTGAAGTCCAGAGTTGCAGTTCTGCTTGCTATTCTGTTCCCGCCACAGGAGATCCTGAACTCCACCATTTCATGGTCGCTGCAACCAAGGCAGCCCTCAACCTTTACCGCTTCAACCAGACGCTCCTTGTTAGTGAGGAGGAGGTCCAGCAGTGCACCTCTCCTGGTCGGCTCCTCCATCATTTGCATCAGAAAGTTATCGTCAATGCACTGGAGGAACCTCCTGGACTGTGGCTGGCTGGCTGAGTGGTCCTTCCAGCAAACATCAGGGAAGTTAAAATCACCCACAACAACCAGGCCCTGTGACTGTGAGGCTGCTCTCAGCTGCCTGTAGAAGGCCTCATCAACTTCCTCACCCTGATCTGGTGTCCTATAATAGACACCCACAATAGTATCTCCCTTCCCAGCCTGCCCCTTAATTCTCACCCATAGACTCTCAACTCGCCCCTCATCTGTGCCTGGACTATACTCATTATGTTGTAGTTGCTCTCTCACGTAAAGAGGGACTTCACCACCTTGCTTAACTTGCCTATCTTTCCTGAAGAGGACATAGCCATCCATGACCACGTTCCAGTCATGTGAGCTGTCCCACCATGTCTCCGTAATTGCCACTAGGTCATAATCTCCTGCCTAAACACGGGTTTCTAACTCCTCCTGCTTATTCCCCATGCTACCCACATTGGTTATACAGGCATTTCAGTGGGTGAGCTGAGCGCACTGATTTCACCCTAGGGGTATGGGAGGCCTCCCAGCCTTCATCAACCCTAGAATGCTGCCCCACTGGTGCAAGCCCAGCTACAACCCCATCCCCCTTCAAATCTAGTTTAAAGCTCTCCAAATGAGCCCTCTAATTCCTGCCCCAGCATCCTTTTGCCCCTGTGAGATAAAGCTTTCCCGCATATCACTGTCCGCACTGAAGTCTTATAAAACCAGGCATTATCAAAGAATCTGAAGCCCTGCCTGTAGCACCAGTCTTGGAGCCAGTCATTTATGGACTGAATTTTTCTATTGCCTCCCACGTTGTCATCCAAAAATGGAAGGAGGGAAAAGAAAATCACTTGAGCTCCAGACTCTTTCACCATCCATCTCAAGGCCTTGAAATCTTTCTTCATTCCTTTCAGACTGTGGGATGCAGCTTCCTTCCCATCTGTCTGGAAAATCAGCACTGGGTAGTAGTCTGTTGAGTGATATCCCTGATCCGGGCTTCGGGTGGACTGCAAACTTCCCTACAATGAGGGTCAACTCTGCATATTGGGTCCTCTGTTCCTCTCAGAAGGGAACTGCCTACTACAATTACCCTTCTTTCTTTCTTATCAGAGGCAGTCTGGACGTGTTGAGTCATCTGACCCTTTCTATGTGACCTTGTAGGTGGGTCTTGCACCACATCCTCACCTACCTCTTCTTCAAGATCCAGAGCCTCAAACTTACTACAGAGGGGCACCTGGGGAAGCAAAGCAGGTCAGGAGGGCGGTTGCCCATGATGCTGAACTGGAACTCGCTTCCAACCCTCGTCATCTTTTTGATCCCCTACCTTTGCCCAACAGCGACAGGGCAGGGGCTGTCTTGGGTCTCCCCTCTCTGCCCAGCAGGGCAGGGTGTCCATCACCTTTTGGGGGGTATCCCCCTGAGGCCTTTCTGAGTGGCATGCCAGGGAGTTACTCCATCAGTCAATCTCCTTTTCACACTCCCTGATGGACATCAATGTCTCGACCTCCTCCTCAAGTTTCACAACCATGTTGAACAGATCTTGCACCTGCTCACACCTCACACAGGTGGGATGCTGGCCGTTCTCCCCTGGCAGCAGTAGGGTCTGGCACTCCCTGCAGCTGGAAATCTGAACAGCCATGGTTTGAGTCAGGGCCTCTGTCTGAGTTGCTGCAGTCTTTTTGTGACAAGCTCTCTTTCTGCAGGACACCATGGTCGGCAGCGGTCTAGGACACTGGCAATAGGTGAAAGGGTCTAACAAGCAAGGTCCAGGAAACATAAGACTGGATGGCTTTTTAACCTAAAGACAAAACTGAACAGGGCCATAGCATAGGTTTTAATTATGTTAAAGGCTGTGGAACAAAAGGAAAATAATTTGTTCCTGCATTACAGCGGTGTACAGGACAAAAAGTAATCGGTGTCTGTTGAA
This sequence comes from Patagioenas fasciata, assembly GCF_037038585.1. Classification (NCBI taxonomy): domain Eukaryota; kingdom Metazoa; phylum Chordata; class Aves; order Columbiformes; family Columbidae; genus Patagioenas; species Patagioenas fasciata. Next base: position 44,312,075 of record NC_092523.1, on the reverse strand, counting down.
GCAAAAAGGACAGGGTATTAGGAAAGAATTGAGATGACAAGGACTGAGCTGATGGCACAAGTTGACCAGTAAAATGACAGAATGTCTGCTATTAGAATGATGCACAGGCTAGTCAATACTCAGGCCTCCTGGGTAAATACTGTTAACATAGGTAATACTGATATAGCTGATAAAATGATAGTCCATGAAAATGCAGTTGATACGTTCAGTCACATCAACTGCATTTAAGTTTATGTAACAAGTAAAGGCTGTGGCCTCCTTCGGAAGGTCAAGTGACATTATGTCAAACTTCTCTATAGAAGGTGATGGATCATACCTGATATTCATATGGCATTTCCATGGAACAGGGACTTTAGAAAAATAATAAAAATCTATAAAGTCATATTGAAAGATCTTGAAGAAAAGGCACCTTCAGAGTTCAGTTTTCAGCTACATTTGCTAAAACATTGGATTCAGTCATCTGTATTTTATTAACTGAAGATAATTTGATTTAAAACAGGCTACTCCATTAAAAAGCTGATTTAGAATTGCTGTTCAATAAACCAAGATTTCAGAATGCTTAATAAAACTGGGAAAGTTTTACTGTGAAATTTCAAGTACCAAAATGATAAAGAGGATTATTATGCTTTCCTCTAAGTTTTTTGCTGAAGAATTAAAAGACTTACAAAGTTGTATATGCACTATTTGACACAAACCAATTCAGTATGATTGAAGAGACTTTCTGAGAGTTTTTGCATTAAAAATGCAAATAAGATGAAAAAGGTGTGCAAAGGAGATTAAATGATGACCAAGTGATTTTTTTTCCAAGTCCATACTTGACAAGATAGCAAACTCAATTATCCTTCCCAATCCACATTTGATGCTTATATACACATAAAATCCATTGTCTAGTGCCCTCAATGGTTTTCAGAATTGTTATTTACAGGTTTTCAAGATGACAGCAATATAGCTATAACTTTTGCTGGACTTCAGTTCATTAGTCTGTTCCTCCCTACGGTAATTTCATTATGTCTTCAACCTGTGTTCTAACTCCCACTGCTACAATTAGATGTGAAATTTAAAGCTACCAGATTGTAAAGTTATGCTACCTGCTACCTACTACCCAAGGGTAATTTAACCATTAATTACTGGAGCACCAGCTAACAATCCTCCCTTCTAGTGAACAAGATCCTCAGCGCCCACAAACTTCCCGTCATCCCTAGGTGTACACTTTCTTGATTTGAGACTGAATGTCCCTATTAATCTCACAATGAGTAACAGACCTTAAAAGCACTCTAAATTACTTTGTAATTTCAATGGAAACAAAATTTGGAGAGCTGGAGTGAAAAATATAATGGAAAACCACCATGTAGAGCAGGACCTCTGTGGTTCTGGATGCTTTTATTTGGCTCCATCTGTCCATGGATGAAAAGCCTGAAGGAGCCATATACTGAATAAACACAAACATAATATATTGTGCTCCTGAATTCAGTGAGACTATACTCATGGAGCATAAGACTCTGAGGACTGGATCCTTTAACAGCCAAAAGTAGGGCAAATGAATGGGAAGATCACTTGATGATTCTGTTCTGATGCTGCTTTTTATCATCAAGCTTGTAGAGAGGACAGCTGAGGGGTGCTACTGATTTGTTTTTAAGTATTTTGTCATCTTGAGGGGTTCACAATCCCACCAGATCTGTCTCAATCCTTTTGCGTGGTTTACAGAGAGGGAGTCTAGGAACAGGCATCAGAAAACTCAGGGTCAGGGTGACATGAGGAAGTGATGAGGCAGAAAGGTGGGAACTTAAGTCTTATGTCTCTTAAACGAGGTGCCTAAATCAGGACACGGATCAGTACTAACTGTTTTCTATGCAAGATTCACTAGTGTAAACCTTCTTCTGGATTTAGTCATCTCATCATCCATGAAGAAATTTAGGCTTTTTTTCCAGGTACTGAAGTACTACTTAAACAAAGAACCTTTCACATTGCTTAGCCTTCTTTCCTTCTAAGATATTCTTTCCTGAAGAGTCTTTTATTTTAAAGTATTTCATGTGGAGAGATATAGACATATCATGTTTTACCAGTTTTGTTTTCTTTAAATATTTAGAATTCCATTAGTGCCTTTTTGCACTACCACACTGGGCAAGAGAGGGCCCAGTGTAGCTCTTCTTTTACAACACCCAGTAGTGCAGGGAAGAGAGAGGAGGAGACAGGCACTCTTTCAGGTGCTTGGAAAATCATGGTGAGCACTGTTCAATAATTGCTAAAATATTGGTGTGCGACCATTTTAGTCACAAATCTACAAACACAGTACTGTATGAGCTGCTATGAAGACAATTAACTCCATCGCAGGCAAATCCAGTACAACAGGTCATGAAATTTTAGGTTAGTTACTCCTGCTGTAATCACTGGTTGGGCAATACAGATATTTCCTATTTCAAGCTTTGAACTGATGCAGGGCTTCTTGACTCTTAATTTCTCTTTCTCTCCTCTTCTCCCTTTATTTTTTTTTCTTAATATCCTCAGAACCTGGGTTGGCACACAAAGCCAGGATAGGCATATAACGTTTGGGTGATGATGATGCTGCACACATGCTACTAAACTCAGTATACATAAAGCCCAGAGGCTTGTGATCTTGCCATTGCTTCTGTGGCAGTAACATTAGACCTAATCTCTTCTGTATGAACTATGTTCTTTCCTTTTTGGTAGAAATGAAATCTTGCATTTGGTTCAAGGTAATGCATCTCTTCTACCAAAAACCCCCTTAACTCCATCTTTTTTCCTTTCCTCTACTGTACAGAGTATATACATAGTATACTTACGTAAAACTTAAAACTATGCATAGGCTGACAGATTACGATGCTTTGTAATTTGTATTAATAGGTCTTGAGAAATAGAAAATGGAAAAAAATGGAAAATAAGATCCATGCTTTCCATATAGCTGAGCCCAGGATGCCTTCTGTGTTAATGGAATGAACTCTGTTGCCAAAGAAGTACTAAAGCATCTAACTGCAGGAATGATAAATGCTTCTTTTCTTTACACTAGAAAAAGACTTCAAAAAGTACTAAACATGTAAGTTCCATTGTACAGAACAACTCATAGATACGCCACCATGGAGCATCTAATTTTTTATACCTTTACCTGTACAGTTTACTACCTTGTGTTGCGATTCTAAAATTTTGTTCTCTCCAAATTTTGCAGACTTCTGTACCAGGTCATTCATTCAGGTCACTCTGTACTTGGATGTTACTTGTGAGAAATTTATTTTTCATTCTGTCCCAATAGGGCTGTTTTCTGTTTGACTGTCTATTAGCATTGACATTTTCTCCCTAAGGCTTTTTTTATTCTTCCTTTAGAGCTTGATTGGGAGAGTTTCATGGAGTTTGTGCAGCTTTTATCTCAAGGAAAATGTTCCTGTTTATTTTGTGGCTATTCTGTTGCTGACATTTGGTGACATTTTCTCTTCTTGTTGACAGTTTTGTGTTTCGTTAAAGAATAAGCTGGTGTTTAATTTGCTTTGTCCAGCCTTTATCGTATCCAGCACATACAGTACTCTTTTTATTTCATTCCTGCATTAGTTTTCCTCTCTGATTGCTTCTTTTCTATGCATTGGTATGCTGTGTGAAGTATCTTTTCTTTTGGGCAGCAGCTGAATATCTCCTTGCTGATAGCTTTTTTTTTTTTTTTTCCCTAAATCATTCAGCATTATAGCAGAATATTTTGTAGATGTGTACTTTAAAACTGTAAGCAAATCTCATAACATTAAGATTTGGAAGTTCATATTGAAAAGGTCAAACACAGAGTCTTTTTTTTTAACCTCTTGTGAGCATGCCAGAACTGAGTCATTACTAATCTCTACAGAATACTTACTGCATTGACGAAAATTCGAGGTATTTTTTTCTAACAGCTGCTGCAAAGGTGAATTAGAAGAACAGACTCCTGTGACAAAATGAATGTGATTGGACCTACAGCTTCACTGCTAATGACGAGAAATACAAAATACTACTGAAGAACTTTCAAGCAGAGATTAAATACCTGCCAAGCTGCAAATAGCATTCTGTCTTACAGCTGCAGGATCATAAAAAACCTGATGTTTGTAACAGAATTTTTTAAAGCTGTTAAATCTGTGCACTAAATAATAAAAGGAATTGGTTAATTGCAGCTCAGCTATTGAAAATTAGAAGCTTTAAGGTTAAGTTTTCCAGAGGTGATATAATCACTCATCTTAATCTAGTGCTAGATTTCAGAATTACTTTGGTGGGGAAAGGGAAGATGGCAATTTCAAGTGCTAAGGAATAAAATAAGTTATGTTTTCTGAAAACAAAGGCTCAACCACACAGCTGTATTCTGAGTCATGTAACTTAGTTTTTAATCAATGGTATAATAGTTTGCAGTTTCAACTTTCACTTTCAATGCAGAGCAAGTGATGTGATGATCTCCTGTGATGTGCACCAGAAAAAAAATATTTGGAAATGAACTGGATTTCCCATATGATTAAAATTTTACAAAACTTTCCAGCTCTAATTTAGGCTGAAGACAAACATTTTCAATGTTTTTTCATAACACTTTCCCATGGACATTTTGGGTTTAGATGGCAAGGTGGTAGCCAGAGGGGCTGCAGGGGTGGGCTCTGTGGGAGGCGGCCTGGGGCTGCCCCATGCCAGGCACAGCCAGGTTCAATCAACTCAAACAGACCCACCACAGGACACTGTTGAGCACATCAGCCAAGCTGATGGCACCTCCATGAAAACATATTAAAAAAACAAGGCATAAAAAAAGGCACAAAATGACAAAGTGAGGAGGAGGGAAGAAAAAGTGTGAGAAACAGCAGAGGGGAGGCCAAGGTCAGAGGAGGAAGAGGTGCTCCATAGCAAAGCAATATCCCCTGCAGCTTGTGTATGGTCCGTGTTGGAGCACAGAAGTGTGAAGAAGAAGGAGGAGTAGAGAGAAACCACCATATACTGCTTGTAACCCCTCTGCCCCTGCACCACTTGGGGCAGGAGTAGAAAGGTCAGAAATGAAAGAATGATGCTACGCATGAGAAAGGGGGCCAGGGAGGGAAGGTGTTGCTTTAATGTTTGTCATCTTGTTCCTCACTACCCAAATTAATAACTACATATTTCTTCTAATTAGCAATTGATTAGAGTGATTTTTTCCAAGTTGATTTGCTTTTCTTGTGACAGTAACTGGTAAGCAATCTCGCTGCCTTTATCCAGACCCATGAGCTTTCACAGAATCACAGAATGGCTGGGGTTGGAAGGGACCTCTGTAAATCACCTAGTCCAACCCACCTGTTAAAGCAGATTTGCCTAGAGCAGATTGCACAGGAATGTGTCCAGGAGGATTCTGAATGTCTCCAGAGAAGGAGACTCCACAACCTCTCTGGGCAGCCTGTTCCAGTGCTCTGTTACCCTCAAAGAACTTTTTCCTTGTATTCAGATGGAACCTCCTGTGCTTCAGTCTCTGCCTGTTGCCCCTCATCCTATTGTTGGGCACCACTGAAAGGAGTCTGGTCCCATCCTCTTGACACCCACCCCTGAAATACTTACAAGCATTGATAAGGTCTCCTCTCAGCCTTCCCTTCTCCAGGTTGAACAGACCCAGCTCTCTCAGTCTCTCGTAAGAAAGATGCTCCAGACCCCAATCATCTTCATAGTCCACTGCTGGACTCCCTCGAATAATTCCTTGTCCTCCTTAAACTGAGGAGCCCAGAACTGGACACAGTTCTCCAGATGCAGCCTCAGCAGGGCAGAGCTCTTTCCTGTTCTTCCTCTTTACTCCCCTGTCCTGCTGAGGAGGGGGATTGAGCGAGCAGCCAGGTTTGGCTGTTAGCCAGGGCCAGCCCACCACAATGTGCTGTGAGAACCTCCGAGTGCATAGCCTAGACTCATACAAAGCATGATTTGAATGTTGTTTTCATAGAAAAGTAAAACATACTGAGCTATGTATTTTATATATATGCACACATACACTTTCACTCACCTGCTCCCTTCATCCGTGAATCTGACAATCATTTATCAATGAAGTCTCAAATCTTCATCTGAACAACTGACAGCCTCCTTTTCCTATATATATAGTCAGAGTGTTTCAATCTTCTAAAATTGTTCAGTAGTAACACAGTATCTTTCCATGTTTATCATTTCACAGCTCAGATAACCAGGATGAAAACTGTAACATTGCTCATATTATCCATTTTCTGGAATGCTACAACTACAACAAAATGCAACTAAATTTTAAAATGTGTATCTGTCTCTCTTACTGTGGATTTACTGGCCTTAACAAGCTATCAAAATGGATAGGAAATTGAGCATGTTACCCAATACTTGGTTTCTGGTTTTTATTTTTGTTGGTTGTTTGTTTAAATAATTTTCTGGATTTTAACAATTTCTATTCATTTACATATTTGGGGTTATTTTCCATGCTTTCTCAGTTCCTGGAATGCTAATAGCTCTGAAAATGACAGCACCCATCTGCCTTGTGCTCCTGTCTGTAGCACCAGTGGTAATACTGCATGTCGGTCAGCATTTAAATAAACCCCCACAGTAACCTTGTTCAATCAGATTTTGACACAGACAGCTGACACTGAAAATGACATGCAGTTTGGTTTTGACTTAAACATTAATTTCCAATAGAATGGTGGTTTTCTTACTTGTGTATGTTCTCCTTTTAAGTAACAGCTTACCCTGCATGAAAGCATCAGTAACTGAAGAAGATACAAGTACCATCTGAGTCTCCTCAACTGGTTGCCACCATTTCCATCATACATACAAGAAAACAATCTCTGCTACATTGCTGAATACCTTTCTTGTAACAGTAAGGTGGAAAAACCGGGAGGTGTTGAAGACTTCATGTCTTGGGCCTTCTAGAACTGAAGCTACACTGTCATGCTACAGGATGCTGAAAGTATCAGGAGTAAAAAAAAATATCTCTCAGGAGTTACGGTTCTAGAGTTTCATGAAGAAATTAAGAGGTTATTGCCCAAGACTATCCCAGGTTATTCCACTGACAAGTTAACATTCATTTACTGTGGTGTGAGGTCAAATATGATGATCTGTTCCTATGATTTGTCCTTATATAATTTGTGCATATGGATCATTAATATATTCACAGTTGCAGTCATGTTACCTAAGAGTTAACTTGCTACTCAACCTTCTAATCAAGAGGAGTGAGTGGCTGCCAATGTAGGTCTGTACTGATAGGCTGAATGCTCCCCTCCACATCCACATTTCTCTGTACCTTCACATATATTCTCACGCTGAAGATTATCTGTGAAATTATGCTGTTCCTTATTTTTTACTAGTCTGTGATACAAAGCTGCTCCTAGATTTATGATCCCATGAAGTTCTGAGACCCCAGAGACGTCATGAAATGTCCAATGCTAGTATAAAAAAATAACTGAAGTAAAAGGGACTTTGTAGGGATATTGTGAGGAAGAATTGATGACTGGAATGTGCAGTGCACTTTACACTTTCTTTAGCTTTAACTTTGTTTCTGTGTTCTCATGGGAAGCACAAATTATATCCCTGGCTACCATTTAAGCGACATTTCGCAGATCATTTAGAGCTGGATTAAATAACAACAACAACAACTTATAAAGTACACTTTTGGAACAAGTTTATTTCAGGTTTGATCCATTTCAAGAAAATGTGTTCTCTTACTATAAATCATGATTTATAGCTTTCCCCATTAAACTTTAAGGTTTCCACAACAGCTGCCTGTTTTTAATTGTACTGCCTTTCCCAAATGGAAGCATTACAACTTGCTTGTTTTCTATTAATGTATGTTTAAATTGATCTTTAATTTGCCTTAATTTTTTGTAATATCAAATAAAGCAGACATAGTGCAAAACTATCCAATATTTATGTATTTATTATGCTAAAGGTGTTTCTAGAAACAATTAATCACAAGAATTTTCACCTTAAGGTACTCTTTAAAGTTTTTGTGCAGCTGTTAGAATTCAATTGCCACAGGTAATGGAACAACAACAAAAAAAAGTACAGAAGTGATTTATCTGGTGATTCCAATAAAGCAGGTCATATTAGACTGAATGCCGCTATAACTGTTTTGAAATACAGAACAAAATCTTTCCAAAACTATTCAATTCCTTTAAGCCAAGTTGGTAGTTCAAAAGGGTAAAAGGGTTAAATATTTGTTGATGTACACTCTTACTTCCACTTTATCAGTACTAATGTGGGACTTGATCATGAGTGTGTTTATATCACTGCAATCTGAGGGATAGCCTTGTAAAATCAGTTACATTGTTAGGGTTAAATGAGCTAAAAACCAACCAACCAAACAAACAGATTGACACCATAAACCCAGTATAAATTTGGTCCAGAGTTTCTTAACTTTGGAGATTTACTATTAAAAAGGCATAAACCACTACCATTCGGTACATCTCCTATAGAACAAAGTTTCCTAGCCCAGAGCTTCAACAGATCTATATTACTTCTGTGGCACAAGAGAATTCATTTCAATTTCAATTCATGTCTATAATAACCTATAAACTGTCATTAATCACAAGCATTGAATTTACATATATCTTGTCTACCTCCTTACTGTTCTTCAATAGTAATCCAAAATACCTGTATCCCTTTGACCAGCTATGCTGGACATCTGAAGTGATCACATGCTTCTAACTTTTTTGTGGGTATTTTTCTTGACAACCAAAATTGAAGTGAAGCAATACTATGTTAGAATAAAACTTAAAAAATAATTTATTCACTTGTTATTTAATTAACTGTGCATCTCATGGTCCAGTTGGCATTACTGTGCTTAAATACAGGGAAGAGTACAATATAAGAATGTTCCTGGGACTATGTAAGACAACGGTTTGATGTGGGTTTTTTTGGCTGCAGCTGAGCTGGATTAAACCAGTGCTGTTCTCCGCTCCTCATCACCCTTCCCATTAACATCCCCTCAGATCTCTTGGCTTAACCTGGGTACCAGAATTCCATGCTAGCATAAGCTAATGATAAGGAAATTTTCTAACCCAGTTAATTTTACAGAAGCAAGTTATTAGTGACTGAATGTGCTCTTAGAAGTGGTGATAACTGCCAGAGGTGATGACATCCTGGGAAAAGCTATGAACTAACATTTTAACCACCTGAGCTGCACCTGGAACAATACATCTAACTGCAAACTTATGCACTTATGACTGACTTAAGGATAACTGTTAGCTGCATCTAGGGATTTTAAAGGGGTAGTTATGGTCAGTATAGATAACACATAACTGTGCCACTAGATAATGCAGTTATATGTCTTTCATTTTTAATTATTTATTTGTTGGGGATTAATTATTAAATGAACTTAGCTTTTCTGGATTTACACTGCCCAATGATCAGTCCTGAGTTATATATATATTTTTAATATTGACACTTCAAACGTGGGGAGACCAGTCATTTCAAAAACATTAATATTAATAAATTATTTTATGACATGAGTGTTGACAACAAGGGCTTGGCTCAAACTAAATAGTTTTTTATAACCAGAGTGAAAGGCTTTAAGTTCTGTTTTTTATTGAATTTGACCCTCTATCATTAACAACACTAGTACTAATTGTCACAGATGCTGTAGTTCTATATTATTTTTTTATTTCAGGCTAGACAGATGGCTGGAAAATGAAACAGCTGTATTCATTCTGACAGCCTGGAGGCACTTTTTCGTAGGCAGCAAAAATTCTTATGATGGACAGGTTCAGATTTTAGGGACAGTCCTACAAACTCCTGCTGCAATAAATGAGCTTGCATTCACCTATAGACCCTGGTAATGTCAAGGAAGATAAAGACATGGGAATCATTTTGTGCTGGAATGAGACTTTTCAATTTCCTCTCAGTGTAAGGGCTACTTGCTATAAACATTGTATTAAATCAGATAAGGTTCCAACAACACAAATTCTTTTTCATATAGTCAGAACTTGGAGATTTTATAAACGATTGAAAAGTTAGAGGAATTATGTTCATGTACTCTTCCTGTTCCAGATGTGATCTCGCAGCCCAGAAAGCTAACCATGTCCTGGGCTGCATCAAAAGGAGCATGGCCAGTAGATGGAGGAAGGTGATTTTGCCCCTCTGCTCTACTCTGGTGAGACCCCAGCTGGAGTACTGTGTCCAGCTCCAGAGTCCTCAGCACAGGAGGGACATGGACCTGTTGGAGAAAGTCCAGAGGAGGGCCACAAAAATTTTCAGAGGGATGGAACACATCTCCTATGAAGAAGGCTGAGAGAGTCGGAGTTGTGCAGGTTGGAGAAGGATCCAGGAAGACCTTATTGCAGCCTTTCAGAACCTAAAGGGGTCTTGTAAGAAAGATGGGGACAAACATTTTAGCAGCACCTGTTGCGAAAAGACAAGGGGTAATGGTTTTAAACTAGGCTAGATTCAGACTAGATGTTAGGAAGAAATTTTGTACAATGAGGGTGGTGAAACACTGGCCCAGGTTGCCCAGAGAGGTGGTAGATGTCCCATCCCTACAAACACTCAAGGTCAGGCTGGACGGGGCTCTGAGCAACCTGATCTAGTTGCAGATGTCCCTGCTCATTGCATGGGCATTGGACTAGATGACCTTTGAAGGTCCTTCCAACCCAAGCTATTCTATGATCTCTGTTTACTGTTGGATAATTTAAAATTTCTTATTCTCTGAGGTCATTTGCCAATGAGATAATACAGAGCTGCTGTGTAAGCATGTTTGACCTTAATGTGACTTTTCTTCAGATCTATGTATGAAGAATTTGATTGCTACAGAAATGTAATTCTGAGAACTTCATGAATTACACACAATAGTTCCAGGAAAAACAGGTTAAGAAAAACCTATAGAGCATGTTAGAAAGAAAAACTATAGAAAGTTAAAGTCCTTTTTTGATTGCAATGAAGCAGCAACCATGATGAAAAAAAAAACACAACAAAAAATCCCATGGGTTCTAAAATGCCTTTAGGAAAATTTAATTGGAAAAACAGCAACACTAATGCTTTGTTAAGGCTATAGCTGCATGGTTTAATGATCATTGGGTAAAACACTAAATTTTAAATTGAACGCATTTATTAAGCTCAACACAGTAAAAGACCTATTCTACTGTGTAAGAAAAAAAATGGAAATTTCAGAATACCAAAACTGGTCTAGAAGAGGAATCAATGCAGAACTTAAAAATAATTAGAGTCATAAACATAATTGTTGAGAACATTTGGATTAAATGTTGATGCAAAGACAGAATGACTCAAAATACTGGCTTTTAATGTGAAAACATATACAGTCATGCAAAATTCCAGCTCCTGAACCAGAAAAAAACTTTCTCTGAGATTCATCCTTAACTTTAATTATTACATGGACATAATGTATTGTAAATACCCTTTGCTTGAAAGATATCATATAAAAATATTTTTTTCCTGATCCATCCCTTAAATATTAAGCTCATATAGAAATCAATAGGATGAAAACATGCAATTGTACATTTCAGGCTGTTCAAAATGCAATTGCAGACATGCAAAAATTATGTACATCTTCTGAAGTGCATCTTGTATAGGCCATTTATGAAGTTAGGCACTGTTACTCAAACCTTTTAAGCACTTTTCTTAGTGAACCTTCCAATTTGTACAAGCTTACGTTTTGCATGACAAGATAAAAAGAACTGAACATTTGGATGAACAGATCGAAGAAGGGTCTAGAAAGGTAGTAGTTAGCCTAGTTATAAATGGTAAAGCTTCAGTGGTGAAGTTATCACAAGACACAGCCAACAGTCAAAGCAATGGAATAAGACACACAGTAAAATTTTCATTATAAATGAAAGGACAATGTACAAGAACACGATGAGAACATAAAACAAAGAAAAAGTTAAGGCCTTGGTGCTTTTTAGTAGTAGTACATTTAATTTTTTTTTTTTGTCTTAATAAAACTTTGTTAAATAAAACTTCACAGTAGATCAAGACATCCAGGGTACTGTATCTGAACTCACAAAACAATCATCAGAAATTCCTTCACACACATAGAGTCAGAATATCTCTAACATATGTAGGGGTGACTGCAAATAAAACATCAGCAAAAATACAGAATCTGAGTTCACCAGTGTGAAACAGAAGAGAAACTATAGAATTTTTTTAATCATTTCACTTACTGAAATTACAGCTGTAAGCTTGAATAGCAGAAGAGAGACTGAACTGATACAAAATTTGCCTTTCAGAGTGAGAAGCAGATCTTTATCTTTTCAATATAATTTAAAAAAAATATAATTCTATTGACTTCATATCTACACCTAGTAGGTATACCTTCTAAAATGCTCTGTTATGTGCTTAAAGAAGACAAGTCCCTTATATCTTTTAAATACTAATTCAAACTAATATAAAATGCCTGTCAAGATTAGACTTCTGTATTATTACTTCCATCATAATACACATATATATTTCCTTTCAGAAGACAGAACGAAAATTAAAAGTGGTTATTCATGTAGTGAACTAAAATCTAGAATAAGATGCATAAGTGAGAACTGGCTTGAAAATAAACCAAACATTAAAATAATAAGAAAACAAAACCAGAGAGGTAAAGTGGGAAGAGACTGGCATTAAAAAAAGAAAAAATAAACAAAAACCAAACCAACAAACCAACCCCAACCAACCAACTAACCAACCACCACCAACAAAAATGAAAAAACAAACAAACAAAATGCCCAAACAACCACCAACATGATCATTATCTACAAGTTGCTTTCCTGGAAGGGTACTCTAAGTACTCAGAATCCCATGTTTAGAATAAGTTAAAAGCACACACTTCTATGAAAATAATATTTCCACACTTAAGTGTGGCAGTAGAGCATCTAATTCCTTATGTTTGAGAATTCCAGCACATTTTCTTTTATTAAGCCACTCAATAGTAGATTAAATAGGTTAGGTAAATTATAAAGTTCTGGGGATACTTGTATCACTGCATTTTCCTCCCTTAATGTTCTCACATGTATAGTATAAGACTAATATAAGCTAAACAACGACAAAATCAATATATTATAAAATAAGTGTTTCAGCTGACATTTTATTTTTTTTTAACATATGAAAAAGGGAAATTAAAATCCGATGTAAGTTAAATTTTCCCTGAACTAACACTTTGGCCAGTAATCACTTCTGATGTGAGAAATCAGGATCAAAAAAATAGTGCAAACTAGTTGTGAGCTTTTCTGAATAAAAAAATCACTTTCCATGAATATTATTTGCTACTCTTCTTTATATGAAGTTCTGTACATTATTTGACTGTTTTTCATAACGATGAAGAAAGAAAAATATTTCAGTATCTTTATGCTATAAATTTTCATGTACATATGGTTGTATATGAACTTGTATCTTGTAGACAATGTGCTGGCCAGCCACGGACCAGAAAAAAAATTTGTGATAAAATACTAAAATACTAATGAATACTAAAACCAATTGCAGACTAGCATTGTGTAAGAACAACAATTTGGAAGAAAGATCCATCTACTAATTGTTGAATATGATTGTTTCAAGCACCAAATTAATTCATACAACTCAACCCATTCTTGAATAGACGAAAAGAGTATTCACTGAATAAAATACTTTAAAATGAAAATTTAACCCACTTATATTCGAGATCATCTTCCTCAGTTTCATATTTGGAAATGCTATCTAATTAAGCTTTATCGTTACCACTTTGTGGTGATTAAATATCCTAATCCTCTTATTTGTGCAGATCCCTAGTGTTCCCCACTTTTATTGAAAGCAGGGTTCTAATGAAGCTCATGAGGTGTCACTGGGTAATTACTACTTACAGACTGAAATGAAGCTCAGTTCCAAGCCATTTGCATTTATGTGCTAAAACTAAATGATTAATGTGGATTTTTACACATTTTTAGGTTTAATTTTTCAGTCTAATGAAACCATAAATTTCAAGCTTTCAAAAATATTCTTATCTCTTATTTAATTCAATATGTAACTGAGAACATGCTTTTGCTACAGATGGAGAGTCCTTCTCAAATTTGAATTAATTCGGTGTTTTGCTGAGCTAGTAGATCAAGCACTACAGGTTGCCTGATGTTCACTATGCTAAATCTTAGTTTTCAAATTAATTGAATTAAATTTTGGAAATTCACAAGGTCAAAAATATATTCTGCAAAGGTGATAGCAATATTTTCTGCCCACACTGTGTGCACTGAATGACACCCCAAAAGTGGAGACAGCTGGAAACAGTCAAAAGCAAAATTCTACTACACTAAAGGGAATAAAGTCCAAGTTCAGTTGAATAGTCACTATCTACAAAGTATGCAGGAATTATACCTCTTTTTTAAAAGTGGATATATTATGTTTAGCTGGTAGTACAAACACCCTATGCAAAATTATTACATTATCCTTAATGTTCAGAAAAGTATAGCAAGTTGTGAACACCAGACTAACACAGTGACTTCAGTGACAGACTTTTGGGAGGGAATAAAAGAAAAACAAACTGAAATGAACTTTGAAATGGTCACATGCATAATAAGTATTTAAAAAAAAAAAAAAAGGCCAGTACGGTTTTCTCAAAACTCGCCCAAGTTATTCTGCCACTGATACATCTCTCAGGGAAATGAACAATAGATAAGATGGGAAAAAAACCCCAAATGCCAACAACCCAACACTCTTTCAACATCAGTATTCAGCACTGTTGAAGAATGCTATTTTCTGTACCTTATAAAAGCAGTCATCTAGTCCTCCAGTCCCCTGATCTAGGAAGGGAAAGAATATGTCATTATCTCAGCTATCTCTGCTTTTACCACCTGTTTCTACTGAGCAATCATGACATTTTTCCTTGAGCATGATGAGAGGCATCAAACTGTTCCCTGACTCATACTGTCACTAACAAAGTCAAGTCCAGCTCTCTGGTATACCTGCTACCACACACAGTATATATCTAAGGGCTACTTTATCAGTATACAGAAATTAACTCACAAATGTGCTGTATAGTAATGTGTCACTGTATTTATTCCATGAAGAAAGCAATTGCTTGTTGTTTAGAACAAGTACACTTTGCCTTTGACAGAAGAGAGTAACCATCATTAGAAAGATGTTAAAGGGTTAATCGCTACATCCAGGTACAAAATCTGTTAACAAAAAGTGTCTCCAAAATGCTCACAGTAATAATAGTATTTAACAAAATTGCCATGGGTGATTACAGCTAAATCACCCAACTTACAAATTCCCAGGTTCAAATTATCCAGTCATGAGGGTATAAAATTCAGAGCAATGCCTCATTTTTGCTCCATAACGTCTGTGACAAGGTGTAATGCATCACTGACAATCTAGTGATTCATGAAATGAAAGCTCCTTCCTGTTTATAAGAATGCATACTTTCCCCAGGGGTTCTTCACAAAACACCTGTCTGGTTGTACAGCATGCAAAGCATGAGACATTAGCCTAACTTTCTCTTTTTGTATTTTTATTTTTTTCCCCAGAAGTGTTAACATTAGAGAAATTGCAGTATTTATTTCACTTTCTGTTACGAGAATTTAAATATGATCTCAGTGGGTGGGAGCAGCAGACTGCTGATAACCTCAGCACTGGTGTTCTCTACAAGTCTTTGAAAGACGTGTGGCATCAACTCAAATGGTTGCTTTCTATTTATTTCTCCAACCTCTTCAGATACCCTCTTCAAAAAACCCTCTTTTACTTTAGGCAGAACTTATGAAGCATTGCTCACAGCTATGAAATCAAGTGTTCACTAGTTGTTCCTAACCCAGAGAATACAAAGATCTGCTTTGCTTCCTGCAGACAGCATGGAAAGAAATTAGCTGCCTGCTGAAGATAATCCTAATGGCCCAGCTGTGAGGAGAACACAGTCTAGAACAAGCCAATGGACAATTATAAACCCATACATCTAACTTCTTACCCTGCCTTAAAGCATGGTACCTCTGCCCACTTTGAAAGCAGCCTGGAGCCTAGTCTTCAGAGCGAAGGTCTACAAGCACTGTTTTCTTCTCTTTTTCCAGAAAGGATGATGATGTTACTGCTTCATGTGAGTGGTTGCTGAATTCCTTCTGACTGAGGAAATATTGCAATACAGCCTTCCAGTATCATGCAGCCCCACCAGTCCCACCTAGTAAGTGGGACCATATCAGCAGCTCTGCATCAGTCACAGATTGTGTGGCTGTTGTTGGTGCATCTGTCTTATTTGAGAAACACTTATGAGATTGGGTTTCTCAAGGGACCACAGTCCTGCTCTGGCCAGGTTTTGGATTATAGACAGGCCTAATTATTCAGAGCAGACCAGTTCTGAACATGCACACAGAGCACATGAGGGCTCTTGAAAATTCCAGGTCAGAAAGGCAAATATCTCACAAATGGAGGCATTAGTGAGCAATTTTAATTTTAAGAGGTTAGCACCTGTATAAACATCTGTAGACACTTCTGTCTCTTGCCAGGTTCTGGCCTGTCTAGAGGGAATGAAGTATTGCTCTATCTCCCCCTTTCTCATCATTCTTGTAATGGCAAAACTGCGAACATCTTTCCAAAGCCTCTTTCCCTCAGAAACTAGCCAAAACCATGGCATGAAGTCCTGTCTGATCATTGCTGCTATGAATAAGCAGTGTTGGTCATGCATAAGATTTTAGGGCACAAAACATCAGTATGTGGATAAATATTTGCACTCAGAGGTTTCCTTTGCATTTAGATGCTGTTTTCATCTTCCTAACCATAATCCAGTATTCTCCTTTTGTTACTCCTAAGTTTTTGTGCTTATATTCCAGTTATGCCTCTCAAAAGAAAATTCAAAGCCATCGTTACTAATGAGGCAAACTTGGACATTGCACAAGCAGCCATGCAGGTAAGATGTCTGTGGAATTACCACATCTCTTATAGTTTGCTGTTATTGGTACAGCAAAACAATTTAGTGCTATGCGCACTGTAAAAAATGTGCTTTACATACGATGTATAGTTGACAGACTTGCATAGCTTATAAAACAACAGAAAGAGCACATTTAAGTTTTTGCCCACTTTTCATTTCTAATGAGTGTTCTTTCAACAACGCTTGAATAAGACTGAAAATGAGAACACAGTTTTAATTTTAAAACCTGCAGAGATTGAATGATTGCAACTAAATTATATTAGACAACATTGTTTTGATCGAGTTCAAGAGTTCTTGCATTTCTTCACAGCTTTTAAATAGCCAAGAATTAATTCTTCTATGTAACGGGACTATTCTTCATAACTGTCACAGTACTAGGCCCAGAAGGACAAATTTCCAGCGAAAACATGCTTTCCATGAAAACTAAAATTTATGTTTCTTTAACATAGAAAGCAGTATCATCATGCTTATGTCATAACAGTCTGTGTCTGGGCTAGCTGTATTCCATGGACAGTAAATGAAAATATTAGTAACTCAACCTAAGACAAATTACTTTCTCTACCACATTTGTAATAATGCACAGCGTGGAAGATGACCGATAATGTAGCATGAATTGCATTCTTTAGCCCCCATGCAGAGAGACATTTGAACATTTCCTTTCATCTTTTTCATTCCTCAAAGCGCAAAAACACTATTCCCAAAGCATGAGCTCTACATCAGCTTCATGGTGAGAAATATCCCTAAATCTACTATAACATCAAAACAGAAGCTGTAAGTGGCATTAGGATTTGGGCCAGTAATTATATCTACATTCAAAATTATGTGACAGCTTTCACAGTCTAAGTAAAGCAAGTTAATTTTGGTTTTCCATTTCTTTCATAAACTTACAGCAAAGATTTTACAAAGAATTGTATTGAAGACTTTTTTCATAATTTAAAACTTGTTATTGTAAAGACCTTGAGATTGGGATTGAGAAGACTAACCCTTAAAGCAAACACTGGAGTTCTCAGGGTTTAAAACATGCAGTTTCTAAACTTATTGAATAATTCTCAGTTACATGAAATCTATTGAAACGTGGTGTGTTATACCTAGTCACAAATTCATCTGGACTTTTTTAACAAAGTGCACCAATTAGCATATTTTTCAGAATTCACTACACAGCAAACTGCTAGACTTGGTCTGTGAGCTTTTTGTGCTTCTTGTAAATATGCCAGCCATGTTTTAACTAGGAAAGGACAAATGGTTCTTTGTTGATTGTAGTGAGAAAGGTGCTATTCAGTTTTCTCTTTATTGGGATTTTGAGAAGCTTTAATAAAATACATTGATTCATTCTGCAGATAGTAGCTATCACAAGTACATTATTTTTCACTTAAATTGTTGTTCTTTCATATGTTACATAAATCTTCACTTGGAACCTTATCTTAGATATGATATATATTAAAAAATTCAACAAGCATCAGATTAAGCTAAAAAGAGCTCTCATGAAGGACTGTCATTAACAGCTGATGCAAGAAGCATCAGTGTTTCTAAACCTGGTTGTGGTTTTTGATAATACTGTTTCTTTAGTTCAAAACAAGTCACTTTGTAGAAGTTAATTCATTCCTCTTGGTCAAAGCAGTACCTCTTTGTCACCTTGAGTAAGTGTTTTTCTGATCCTGTTCCTGCAAATGACAGTGTTCCCATGAGCTTTTCAAAGGATTTCTTGCTGTTGTGGTGTAAGTTATTTTTCTAAACAGAAATTGAGATACTTCATTTATTTTTTAGAAAAACAAATATAAAGTTGCCCTCTAACAAAAACATGTCTTAATTCTTCAGAGAAAAGTTACAAAAGTCAATGGCCTTTTTATCATAAGTACAATTACACTGAAAATTTATGAAGTGCTGTATTTGAAATGATATTTCAAGATAAAAGATTCAGAATCCTGCACTAAGCTTTTTCCCCTTAGGTTTGGATTACGTAGGATCAAACTCAGCTAGTATATAAACATGTAGAACTCAGTAATACTTTCAATGAGAATTTCACTTCCCTTCTGGCTAGATGCAGCTTATTTTCTTTAATCATTAGCAGATATCTACTATAGCTGTAAACAGCCAGTTCAGATAATTTTCAACTTTGTTTTTTCCATTAAACTATCCAGCTTCTAAAGACAAAACTATCTTAACATCCCTAGAACAGAAGTAAAATTCAAATTATTTCTAATTCATATTTCCATGATTATTATTGATATCTCACCTCAAGATGTATTTCTGTATCTCCTTGTTTCCTATCTTAAGTCTTAGGATTATACAAATATCTATACAAATGTGTTTAAAATAAAAATATTGTTATTTATAGTGGGCAAATTTCTTCAGCTCAATATGAATCAATTTTAGGTCTGTGAATCTTGTAACACTACAATATGTACAACAATACCTTAAGATGTTCCTGTTTCAGAAACCTTAACAGCACAATTATTCACTAGCACATCTATTCAAAGATATTTGCCAAAAATTTCTTTAAAAACAAAATATTATTTGAGTACTCAAAACAGCTCCACCTGGAGAAGGTGATGACTCCTTAAGGCCTTCTCCTTGGATCTTCTATCTTTTCCAAACTGTAAAGTTTCTCACACCCACTGCACACTCAAGAAAAATGCACACATATGCACACACACCCACGCATCCAAAGAAAAAACTTGAAGACCACTACCACATGAATTCTTGTAGAGGGCCAACATTTAGATTATTTTTTTCTTTATATGCCAAAATCAATGTCCTAAGATGTCTGTGAAGTTCAGTTTCAGATGAGACAAATCTTACTGATAAGGACTACCAAGCTGTTGTGTTGAACACAGAAACATTCATAAGCTTATACAGAGTCAAGGGTGAAAAACAGTGTGCCTGCACACTACATGTTTGTCTGCTGAAAAGAAGTTTGCTATTCATAAACCATCATAAGAAAATTACTTGTTTTTAAGTATTTGTTATGAGCACCAAGTAGAGTCATTTGTGATGTTAAGGCCTATGTGCTACTAAATGAACTACTGACAGGGTACATGTTCATCCCTGTAGCTCTACTTCCATTAAAAACAAACAAACAAATCAACCAACCAACCAATCAACCAACCAAAAAAACTCCAACCCCCCCTCAAAAACCAAATCAAACCAAACCCAGAAAATATTTATGATAAAAACCATCTGCAAACATTGTCATTCCACCAAATCGACACTTCTCTAAATTTATGACTAGCCCATTCTAGACTCATCCTTGTTGCAATTTCTATCATATAGTACCTCAGACATAGGTGGCTGTTTTTCTAATACAGGGGGTGAAATTGTATTGCTGTTTCTTTACAAACTCCAACTTTTTTTTTTTTTTTTTTAATCATTTTAGGAGTAAAGTTGTAGCAGCATACATAGCACTAGAAGTAATTCAGGGCATACGATTTGTGTACTATACTCACACATCAGTGCTACAATACTGGTGACAAAATCATCCTTTATTCAGACTGGCAAACATGCTTCTGTGAGTAAGCATGTAAGACAGAGAATATTACATTGTTTGAGGGGTTTCATAAAGAAATGCCCTTCGACGATTTTCTAAATCTATCTCAAGGAAATTGCAAAGTTTATCCTCTTCTTGCTTCTATCCCTCATTTAAAAAAAAAAAAACCACACTCATACCTTTAAGGCTTCTAACTATTCAGCTTGGACGCTACTTTGCACTCTCTTTCCAGAAGTATTATATGTTACAGCTCAAAATGCAACCTTTCATTTATTGGGTTTTTCAAGTGATGAGAGCATTTGTGGAGAGAACAGACATAGTGCCATTTGAAATGAACAAAATATTGACAGTGTTTTGTTTTGTTTTGTTTTGTTTTCTCCAGTACTTTGTAAAGCAACTGAGAAAGAATTCCGTACCTTTGCACCTAGAGCAAGCAGCTGCATGTGTCTGCCTTATACTCTGCTCCTTCCTGACTGGGATTGCTCTTAAGTGCCGCTTAGAATACAGTACAGCATGTTTATAAAAATAACCAACAAATGCACAGTTACAAAAGGCTTGACTCAAAATACTGTGAGTCAGTGAAAATAACCCCGGCAACTACAAGAGGTTCTGTATTATGCCACTAAAGAGATATCTATACCAGGCAATGTATTTATCTAGAATCTGACACAATTCCATTGACAGCAACTACAGTTTAAATTAAACTACTTAACTTACTTACTTAACTACTTAACTTATGCTTCAAAGTTTTTTATTTTAATTAATTAAAATTATGCTTTAGAATATAGTGTAATTTAATAAGGGTTAATGCATATTTCTGTCACTGTAAAGGTCTTCAGATCATTTATTGCTTTTCAACAGAGGATGTCCAAGACCAAATTGCAGACAATCACCTCTGTGTTTCATCCTATTAATTTGATATCAATAACCAGTACAGAAAGAGGTACAGATGAGTGTAAACTCTGCCATGCAGTATGGAAAATAGAATCATGTCATTTACTATTTGAATATTTAATTTTGAGTTCTTTAGCTGCTGATTTCCTCTTTTTGTTGGGTTAAATAGTCAAGGAAGTGCGATGATGAGCAGCACAACACAAAAGCACCACCATTCTTACTATCAAAGGACACAGAGGGGACACGGGATATATAAACAACCTCTTGCCACTCTTGTTCTCTGCTTTTTATTTTTTAGCATTAGCAATTTTTGTTTACTTTTAGTTTTATGTTATCATGATACAATAGGGTAAAATACAACTAGCAAACCCACATTTTGCTGGATACTTTTATTTCTATTCCTTTTTCCCCAACTATGTGCATGTGCCAGGAGAGATGACTGCAAATTAGAACACAAACAAAATGCAACACTTAGCTTTTTTTTTTTTTTCCTTTTCAGATGAAACATGTTCCTATTTCCTGCTTTCTGTCTCCATTTGTTTAAGAAGCAATTATTGTCCCTTTTGAAATTGTATGATGTCAGCATTCTAACTTCATTGGATTTTGAAGTGCACTCTACGTGCTCAGTAGTCAAATGTGTTTTAAAAATATCTATATCTATTTTGTTTAGTTGTACAGGCAGGTGACTGTAGTGCCTTTGCAGAAAAGTCTACATGTTTTCTAATGCACACTGTCAGATCTGTGCCTCTGAAAAAGTCAAATGCAGGGTGTTTCAAAAAAGATGGGCCTAATATCCAACATATAGTGATTTCAAATTGGGTCCATCTTTTTGAAGCACTCTGTAGTATTTGAAGGTGGTGGTTTTAATTTATTGCATACTTATAAATGATGATAAAAGAATTTTCCTAAATATTTTAGTTCAATAATTTTAAAGTGGTAGAGGTAAAAATATATGTAACTGTGAACTTTAATTTTTTTTAAAATATAGTACAACTTGTACAAACCCCATGCTGGGAAATTTTCCAAAGGGTAATCTTAAGTATGCAGAGAAAAAAAGATAACTTCCCAAAGACAACTGAGCACTTGGGCATCATCCTTCTCTTGAAACATTCTCTCGATCCTCAATATGCTAAAGTGGAAAACGAATACTTAGGTGACGACCTTTTCAAAATCTCCTCCAGTAATGTGTGCTGTTTTCTCTGTTTTGCTCATGATATCAGGTGGAAAATCTTCTGACAGAACAGTTTTCTTCTGGAAATGCTGATTCAACAAAGCTGGAACCAGCTGATGTCCAATTTTTGAGGCAATGCTCTTTGACTTCTTGCCAGCTGCCAACTGCCTCATGCTAGAAACCACTCCCAAAAAAAAGTGAGCCCCTTGACTCCCTAGATTCCCAACAACTTATCTTGTGGTGTATTCGGGGAGACAAGGCTCCCAGTGTTTTCCATCCCCCTCCAGGAAGAGGGGCAGAAGGATGCTGCAGAACTGGCCTGCACAGACTTGGAGCTCCCAGCTCACCATTTGGCTGCTTAACCCTCTCAAAATGGACCCTGACCTCCTCCAACAACCAAGTGAGCCTGGTAGCTAGCAGCAACCTGGACAAAGGCAAACAGTGAAGCTGCCTCATGCAAGGTTGTAATGACCAAGTAGTTGCAGATATTGAAAGCCTGGTAACCTTTATAATATCAGTTTTGTGGCAGCATTTTTATGCGTGGGCTGCTGAGCGTCCTGGCTTGCTGCTGCTCCTCTGCTTACCCACCACCTGGCTACGCAATGTGGTGCCACTATCTGATAGAACATAGAGGGGAAATATTTGGACGATCAGCTCTGAAAACCCAGCCTCACGTCTATATCTTAGAAATGGTCTGTACTAAAAGCTAAAGGCAAGCCAGATACTGCACATCTGGTTATATGCATGTTTAGTGAATCAGTTTTATGAGATTAGAGCTGTAAACTCTTATAGCAGGTGAAAATGTTATGACCAGCAAGAAATTCACTTCAGCCAGAAAAATACTTGTTAAGGAAGACAATGAAATTTTAAGCACAGGGAAGTCCTTGCAGAAGGTATTGGCTATGTCTGCAAGAGGACACAGGCAGCTTGAAAAGCAGAATTGATCTAAGACATAGCTGTGTCTGCACTATGGTTAGATTAAAAGTTTTGAATAAAAGCTGAACAGGAAGTGTGACAGTCTTGAACAAAAGAAAAAGTGTATTGGAAACCTGCTGTGCCTGTTTCTGAAAGCTAGTGTTCAGAAGACAGGGTGCTATTAAATACTTATCTCAGCTGCAAGTGTTATTTTAAAGGTCATTATAACTAGACATTAGACATGCATGGTAAAGTTCTTCTGACAAGTACTAATTAACTGGATTTCAGATCTGGTGACTGAGTGCACTTACCAGTTATTTCCGAACAAGTCAGCTGGTCAGTGTCTTAGCAAGAAACATCCAAAGCAAGCGCTCAGTGCTATCTTGTTTTAGATGCCCATCTCCTGGACTAACTGGCTGTTGGTGTTCTTGGTCAGCCTGGTAGCCCTGCAGTTTAGACAGCTGCCAATCAGGGGAGGTATTTCCAGCAAACTGAGCAATTCCACATCAGTTGTTACAATGTCTGGAAACCCCATGGAAGACACTGTGTGAGTTAACCTTTTGTTCATATCTGTGATCCTAAAAAACCCAAACTAAGGCACAGGTGTCTTAAAAGTAAAGATTTGCCTTTTCCAGTTAGCTGTATTGTCTATCATTTCAGAAAGTTAAGGCAACATGTAGTCCACTCCACATGCAAGTGATAATCCTTTGAAATAAGAAGGTTATAGGGAAATCTGTAGTCTATAATGTCACAGAATGCATTTAACAATTTTATCATTCAGTGCTTGGTTACTGCAAACCAAAATGGTTATTAGATAAGGGACATCATCTACAGCTTCTGGCCCCAAATGGATACATCTCAAATAAAAATCTTATCTTAATTCATTATTTGCCAATGTATATGTCAAGACCCCACGGCCAACCACTCCTAGGGAGCCTAATCCAAAGCCATAGAGAGAACATACAATATTTGTTTCTGCTTGATTTTTCACAAAGCTTTTTCTAGTGTGTAGTGAGCAAAACCCCACAGATTGCTGAAAGAGAAGGAGATATAATTTCAGGTGCAGAGCTGGACAAAATGAGATCTGAGCTTGGGAGCCATTTCACAGTCTGCAGAGGCATAACCGTCTAGCAAATATGATAAATTTCTTGCCAAGTTTGTGTTCAACATTTCTTAAAAGAACAATTCCTGGTGACAAGAATGTGCCCCTCTTCTCTCTCTCTACATGTATGCATATACATAAATAAAGCTCTGATAATCTCTGGCAGATGGTGGGATCAGAGAACTGATATTACATTTATACTGAAGACAAACAGGGAGCTAATGTGCAATTTGTTTACATTTCATCAAAAAGAGAAGAGAAAAAATAAGAGCATGGCACACTGAAATTTAGGAAAGTGGTATGTAGCTACAATGCATTCCTGTGCTACATGTCTACAAATCAACATGATTAATCCAGCACACGTAGCTGCCTGTCGTTCCCATATTCAGTAGTAACAGACAATAGCAAGACTTACTTTGCTTCATGTATCCCTATTCTCTTCAATGGTGATTTGTTCTGAAAGCTCTTGAACTGGCTATATAAACATGACATATGCAGCCTGTAATAACCAAAAATATAAACCCTAATATAAGTACACAAGTTGCAAATTTCCCACAATTCCATTAATAAAAATATATTCATGTTAATATGACTTTGAGCTGGGTAAATGTTGTTGGATAATTCTACCTACACATTCTTTATCTCCTTGCACTGTTTCTGGCTTGTAGTTCACAAGCAAACTTGGAAGCAAACAACCTGTTCCACATCACAGGTCAGTACTTCGCACTGACCACCATCTATGTTTGCTTCCTCTCCTGCCTCCTGGGTGACAGCATTAATGCAGAAAATATAGCTTGGTTACCTTTTCTGAGAATTCCAAGTACTTACCTCTGTGTTCTTCCACCTTCCTAGCATAGTGGTTAACTTCTGAGTTACAACTCTGGATCACATTGCACATTCAATAACTTGGCATATATGTCACCTGCAGCATATTTTCAAAGGTGTTTGGAAGCCCTTCAAGCCTCTTTGCTTTTAGTTAGAATTAAAAATTTAAAATTTACTCTTTCAGGAATCTTTCCTGAAAGTTCTAACATGAGTTTCCATTCTTCTTACAGTCTAAAGCAAGGTATTTCAAAGTTTATCAGTGAGAAAGAGTAGAAGAAGAGACAATTACACTTCAAGGTTGCTTACAGCTCATAGGTAAATCATTAAACCTTCAGCAGACTGAGGAGACTTAAATATGGATGAATGAGCAAATAGCTTTTCCAGAAGTTCATTGTTTTCCTCAGTCAACTAAACACCTTAATTCCATACTTGCTATGACCTTAGTGAAATGTCACAGTGATATTATATATACACAAAAGCTAAACAAATATTTTTTTGAAAAATTACTAATCAGAATGTTGTTGTAATACATCACGTGAATCTGTAGCAGAACACTTAAGAAACAGAGAAGAACCTTTGTACTGATCCTAAATTTGGAAGTGGTTCCTGCATTCAGCTACAGACTGAATTTAGGTTACAGAATTAATTACTGCTTTAGAATTTGCCGTGGAAAATGACTAGCTAAAACAAGCCATTAACAATTTGAAAGCTGCAGATTTATATGCTTTTATGTGTGAAGATTTTAAACACTCTCAAGGCTTCCTTTCTTAAAAGTTTGAAACTTAGCTTTAAAGACCTTGAATCTAAAATAACCTCAGGAGAAGTATTACAGAAAGAATTATTAATTGATCCTTAGCCCTTTCAAGACCTGTTTCCTTCTTCCAGTTAATTCTTCCAGTTAAGACCTCATCAGGTCTTGTTCAAAGACATTGCCGTTACTGTAGGCAAATGTTCACTCCATCATGAGTGTTACCCACGCAATACAGCCAGGAACAGGATTTGGATCAGTGTGTTTAAGACTGAAGGAGAAAATAATCTTTCTACCTGTTCTGCATTTTCTTTTTTAAACACAGATTAAATCTTGGTACTACATAATACCTCGTGTTGAGCATTATTGTGCAGTAAACACCACAAGGAGTAATGTGGTTAAAGGGAACAATCAAGCTGAGTGCAGGGAATGAAGGAAGTGCCCTCATTTATGTTTGTTTAAATCTGGCTCACAGGACAAATCCAGTCTAATGTTCATGACCAAGTTGAAAAAATGATTTTGCTTTGCTTATCCAGATACCATAAAAATTCTGAGCACTGAGGATAAGCAGGAAGGTCTGAATTTGGCTTTTGTTTGTTTGCTTTTGGTTTTGTTTTTTGTAATGCTGTCATGCAGCTAATAGCTATTTTCGTACAAACATTGAAGATACAAAAGAGATATTAAAATCTTTTAGTTAGGAGGGGAAGAAGCTTTTAACCTTAATCAAATTATGTTTATTACTTCATTATACCACTAAAGGTGAATTAGACCTTAACACTGACTCATTTCCAACACTTTAAAGTCTATCCAGACATACAAAAGAAGAAACAATAATGAAGCAAGGAACCTTTCTTAATTTGACTACTTGTCTAACATTAACAGCATGGTTTCTCTATATTAAAGATGTATTTCAAACTAGTAAGTCTGCCGGTTTTCAGTAACAGGGTAAGTGAAGTGTCTTCATTTTTCTAAAACCTGGTAAAAAAATTTAATCATAAGCTAAAAGTCTTATTTTACTTTATTTCCTGTTTAACAATCTTGAAAGCATATCCTGCTTTTCTAGCTAGAAGTGGTATAAATTTCCCAGTTTGTCATGCTTTTCACTGCCCTTTTTTACTCTTGGATTTCTACAAACACCCACAGTTTATTGAATATAATTGTTTGAATTACACCAAACTACAAAACAGCCACTAACTCAGTGTATTGTGACAGAACAATAAAGCACTAATGCGATCAAATTAGAGGGAAAACATTTGCACAATATAGAGATAATGAACACTGACCAGAAAGTCTACTTCTAAGGACAATGTAGGTCTTATCCTCACAAAAATCGCAAAGAAGAGCAGTCGTCAAACCCAGTATGCTGTCAAAACAAGACTTCAGTAATGCCAGGCACTCAAAAACACCCCGTAAGAATCTAACTGTAAAAGATCCTTTGATATGGCTAACTACTGTTCTAAAACAAATCATATGTTCATTTTTGCATAAAGAATGTGATACACTTGAATTTTTTATATATGTGACTTTATTCTCCCTTATATCTGCATCCAACACCTACTTTCTAGTTTCTCATTTTGACATCCTACAGATTTGATCTTCTAGTGGTTTTCACTTGGCTCCTGCTTACATGATGCCACCAGAAATACAGCACTCATGGGAGAGTTCTGCCTAAAGAAAGAACTCAGTGGTGTCGCAAAATTATCTTCTGAGCTGCAAGAATAAAGTACACTTCAGTTTTATAGAAAACATGAAAATACAACCCTTCATCACCTTGCTACCTTACAAAAGGACATCAGCCACGATAAGGTATGAAGCTGTTCTAAATGGTGAATTGTATTTTGGCACTTATTAGGACTATAACACAAAGTGTGGCCTGCTTCTCAATATAACCTGGTTTGCTTCTTAGCACAGCTAAGACTGCATGCAGACAGATTGGCCTGCCTGATGTGACCTGCCTTTGAAAAACCATTTCAAGGGGCACAATTTCCATAGCCATCTTTGTACCATACAAAGTCTCCTCTACACAGTATTACAAAAAAATGGAATAGTCGTCTTTTACAAGGATATAAAAATAGTATAAAGATAACAAGGGAAAAAATATGTTGTGACTGAATCCATTTTTAACTGTACTGTTTTTTTGTTACTTGGACATGTTTCCACCTTTAATTTATGGCTACTTTTTTAGACAATGCCACTTATGCTGGATGAGTCCTTAAAAGCAAGAGAAGATTTCAGGCTTGCTTATTTCTCTTCCTAGACAATTTTCGATACCTGTGGAAACCTTCAATATATCTTCAAGAATAACCTGACATTCCAGGAGTCAAATTAAAAAGTACTTGTGTCTGCCTTTCACCTAATTAACAACGAAATCTCTTTATTTTCTCAGGTAATCACTTCAGTCCAAAATATCATGTGGCTTAAACAACGACAGAATATTGCAACAGTGTTTGAATTTGAAACTCATGTCCACCTGTCTGATTTGGAAATAGAAGCATGAATCTAGACTAGATGTTTAATACCAAGACTAAGCTTCTTTAACTTTAGAAGTTGAGCAAAGACTATAAAAATGAATTCAAACAGTTTTTGATGAAAACAAACCCAGGAAAATAAGAAACCACTCTGGGGGACTCTGCAACCTCGTTAACATCTTTTCATAAGATTTGTAGAAGCAGCATTTGGAAGACAAATTTAAAGAAGGGAAAACAAATAATGTAAAATTGTTCAGGTATGTGGAAATTCTCATGGGAATGAACATTCACAGATGGTTCAAAAGAGTGGGAAAGCACATGTCTATACAGATGCATACAAACATAACTTCTTACGTAAGCAGGCATTCATAGAGAGTTAAAGACAGTAAGAATATATTCTTCAACCTTTGACACTATATTCAGGAGGTCACTCATTCTCCCTGGTTTCCTCTTCTGTATCTCCAGAGAAGCCAGCTCCAAAGAGGTCACCGGTCAAAATGTAGCAAGAATTGATAGAATACACACTATCTCGGTAAACCTTGTTTTCCATCACGCTAAAACTGTTCCCAGTTGTTTTCACCTCCACTGCATAAGCCAGCAACATTTACTAACAGTAAGAGGTAACCTTTATTTTTTATTAAGCATTCTTTTTCAGTCTTCTAGATGGGTGCCACATGAACATATGGCTCAAAAATCTACATCTCTTATCTTCAGAATAAAACGAAAGGATTATGCTTCTAAAAAAATTCTTACATTCAGTCTGGCATGCACAGGATCCTAAAGTCATACACAGGACCTTTAACAACCTTGTCTGTGAAGGCTGACAGTACTTAGGGTCTTGAGTTGATGCTACCAGGTCCTTGAAATAGCACAACTGCCAATAGTTGGAGCAGAAGTTCCAGTACCCTAAAACTACACTAACCAAGCAGACACTGACAAGTAGGGTAAAACATGCTTTTCTACCCCCATCTTCTGACACCGGGTTTTAGAGAAAAATACAGGTAGGTCATTTTGAAGAATATACAGTGCTTTTATCTTCAGCTTTTTCAATGTTTTCAATGTATACTGGTAGATTCTAATTCCCTCCTTGAAAGGAGACACCTTTTTAAAAAAGGTGTTACATGTTTGTCCCAGGCTGGGTATAATCAGTCATTACTGTGAAAGGATGGGAAAGGCTGATGGTAACAGTTCTTTTTTTTCACACAGTTTCCCACATTACCTCTAGAAAGGCTTAATGCTGTGGTGACTTAGAAGTTACTGATCTGATTAGAGCTCCTGCAATAATTTCCAGTGATAAAGATTAAGAAATGTACAACTTTGCAGATGAGGGTATGTTTAAACTTGACAAATACTGTGTCATCCATAATCAACCATGAAGTTTTTAAAATTATAAGTTACCAACAATAGAATGGCAGTAGATAAAAACAAGGAACATTGAAAAAATAAAATAAAACAAACCTCAAACCACAAGAACAACAACACAAAAACCCCAGGTGTTTTGTTTGATCTTATATCTAAAAATCCTTACCTCCTAAGGAGATATTTTTTCTTAAAGGAGAAAAGATCAGATCATCTTCATGACAATAAATTAGTGTTTCTGATTATGTGTTATCTGACTAAAATCCATTAATTTACAGCTATAATAATATTACAAGTTTGAGGCATGGATGGAATGATCATGGGGTTACCTAAAAGCACACAAACTAATCTCTAAGAAAGGTAGCACTTGCTGATATTTCATTTCTGAATCAAGAAGTCATTTCTTGTGAGTGAAGATAAGAATGTGAACATGATGAGAAGAAAATCAATAGTCAGCAGAATAATTTCAAGTAGCCAAGTAAGTAGCTTTTATTTTCAAAAGGTGGTTTTTTTTTTTTTTAATATAATTCACTTCAAAGGTTTTAACTGAACTGCAAAAGGTCAAGATTTTTATTATGGTTACTTACAGCATGTTGCTAGAAAGTCAATAATCTTTAGTACTGACACCTATTATACTAGAGCAAAAAGCTACCTTTCATCATCTGGAGTTTTGACTATAATCTGTACTACTTCTTTTCAAAAGGCTTTGTTATTAAAAAAAATACATAAATAAATCCCAGAAACCTGTTACCACTACAGAATGTTTTACAGTGTTTAAGATATTGTCAGCACTAACACCATAAACCCTTGCTTTCAAAGGTTTATGACTGAGCCATAAAAATCAGTCCATTGTAAAACTTCACTTATTAACTCTCATTTTAGGAGTCCATTTCTGCCCCTCCCCGAAAATATCCACAATATTTTTCTTTAGCCAAGTTACAGAAATGTATTTTTATATGTATTCTTTTATGTATTATTTTCTTCCAGTTCCTTTCCCTTCACAATTACATAGCATGATGTTTTAGAGTATAATGTAACAAAACTTTTACTGTAAATGTAAGAGGATCTCTCATCTTTCAAAGACATAGATTATTAACACAATATTTCTAATACCTTTAATCCTCAAATCCTGAGCTGCTATTCTAGCTCACCACACTCGTTATTGAGAACTAAGTCCCTTAGCTGTTGCTTCTCTCTGCTATTGCAACAATCCTCAACAGCATCTCCACCTTATTCCATATGTCTGTCAACATATATAGAAAGCTGTGAAACAGAACCACATTTTCACAAAGTATTTTTGCAGAAGCCTCACCTTAGTGTTTGCCTTGTCTCTTTGTATCTCTGTTACACCAACATAGGCCATAACATCAACTTCACATATTCTTAGCAGACTTTACTATTACATTAGCACCAGAACATTTGGTAAGAGTAATTCCCTCTATATTGTGAATAAATTTCATCAGATTTCATATGGTATCTGAAATTCTTAGCATTTCAAGTCCTCAGCTGCAAGCTGCAAGCCATGAGAATGGCTGGCAATCATAGCTGCAATCATCTCCCACATGTACCTTCCTGTACATGTGGGGTACTGATCCTACACTGCTGCCAAGCACTCAGACTCATGTTATCCAGAGCTCCCTAGCTACTGCCTTTGACTATTCTACCACAAGCATCACTGCAAGGAAGAGACTGACCTGATTTCGTATGGCTCAATTCGGAGCAGCCCTGCAGATTAGTGGTAGTAAAACAACTGGGTACCCACTGCCTGGCTTTTATCACCCCACTCTTTCCTCAAGATCTGCAAAGAATTCACTTGCCAGCAGCAGTCACATTCTGTTCTTCTGAAGAAGGCAAAACAAAGCCAATAGCCCTGAAATACACAGAAAGCTACATGAGATGGAGTTATGAGTGGGGCAGGGGGAAGAGTGGGAGGAGAAAAATGTTCTCATATAAACAGGTCTCATCAAAGACAGCTGCTCATTTGCCACACTTCGTCCATCTTATTTTAGGTACTCTCAGGATTAGCACATCCAGATGGATGTGCAGTGGCTTCAGGAACTACAAACAGAGGAGAGGTTCGTAGTTCCTGAATCTATGAGGTATGAGAGCAAGCGACCTACTCTTTAGAACGTTTTATTCCCTTTCCTTTTCTCACACTAGATGCTTCTCCCTGATTTATTCTTGGCATTAAGTCTCCTCTCCAAGGATCTCTCAGACTCATCATCTCATCCTGCTGGGAAGACTCCTGTCCTGCCTTGTCTTAGCACTCCAGATGGCCATCTGCAGGAATGAAGGAGGCACAGACTCCCAAGAGGAGGTCTTTGCCCTTGTGAGAATCTATAGAATTCTTCTCCTGGTGTTAGTTTGTTCAAAAAGCCTTTGGAATGACTAAACTAACCCTTCACTGTTTTCAGCACTGGCATCCAGAGTAGCTGAGTTTCCTGTTTTGTACAAGCTATTGAATGCCCAGCCTTGTTTGAAAGATCTGATACATCAGCACAAATGTGTTTTCAGAAGCAATAGGAAAGTTCCTGGTCTTACTTTTGACCTATTTTTTCCTCCCTATCGCTCTTTTCCTGTGAGGAATTATAGTCAAACACTGGTAGGGCTCCTTTTGACCACCAGCAGCAAGGGACACATATGAAAACTGATGCAAGGGGACAATGTGCAGGTTCTAGACAAGTCAAGATTTTTCATGCATTCTGCTGGGTGAGAGTTGCAGAGAAACCGTGTGCGTCTGAAGGAGGGCACAGCTGAACATTACTACAGGTTCACTGCCACTGCTGTGCTCCTGAGAAATGATCTAACAGAGCACTGGGCCTTTCTCAAGGAGAATGTTGATGTAGTATAGTAAAAAGGGTTGTAATTATTTGGCTGTCAAACACAAAGATAAACTCACTGACATTGTTAGAAATAGGGCGGAGTTCTCTTGTCCCTTTCTGCCTGAAGAGAAGGAAAAACACATCATGCTTCCACACAGCAAAACTTTCTGGTTTAATTCTTATTTATTTATTTACTTGCTTTCATACTTTTGTCTTTCTACTGCTTTCTTCAAGTTACCTCAACTTTCTCCCCTGAGACACGATGATTTCAGTTGGCCTAGTTCTTTTCTCAATAAAGTGATAACTGAAACCAAGTAAAATTAGACTGTCTACTTAGTTGTTTATGATATATTAGCGCTCTCTCAGATCAAGTCCTCTTAGGACGGAGAGATTTATATGTCTATATATGTCCCCATCTTTCCAAATAACTGCCTGAGGAGCTGACACAAATCAAATAGACTGATTGTTTTTAGTTTCCTTACCCTCTTTTCTTCATGAGGTCCACTGAAGAGTCTAAACTCCACTGGGAAGGGTATCCGATTTCGATATAGTATTTCTAATAGCACACATATGGCTCAATGAAAAACAGAAATAACAAGATATTCTAGACTCACTGCTTTTCACTTAGTGTGATCTACAGGGGCTGCACAGCTTGGATTCTTTTTTGTATTATCACTAACTTTCAGAGTAACCTTCAGTAAATCACTCCACCACATTTTTCCTTAATTATGAAATGGTGATAGTAATATTCTGTAAAGCACAAAACACTTTAAGTCCTAAGTGTGATAATTACTATCTAATTAACTTCAAATTTTATTTCCCTCCTATAAATATATTAAAACGAAACAAATCTGTAATACTTATAACCTTCTTCAAGGTCTTTTCCCAGCAAGTGAAAGACACCAATCCATTGGTCTTTATCGTATGGAACAAGGATTCTACACTTACGAGTTATCATCAAATATCCGGGGAGGAATCTGATAAGTTACTAGTTTCAGAAGTCCTTGGATGAGGCCACGTATTTTTATTTAACTGCTTAACACGACATGAGAGATAGTTTCCATTACATTATAGAGTAAGAATACCTGGTTTTCAATTGCATCTCCCATTCTGAGAGCTTAAAATTATTTTGCTTCTATGGGAAACTGCTCAGCTATAGCTGCAAGGTTATGTTCTTCCTAAGAGCACAAGGACCCTAACTTGGGCCTTTATATAAATAGCTGTGTACAGTGGATATGCCACATACTGGGAAAAAGGAAAATAAAAATTGAAGCTGATACTAAATTTTCATATTAATATTTAAGCTGAACAATCAGATTTCAGGATGCAATGGAAGTAAAATAAATGTCTCTTAATTTTCTTATCAAGTTTAAGGTTCAAAGGTAATTTTCTTTATAGACAAACTGCATCTAGTCTTTAGAAATGCTAAAACTGTAATTGATATTTCTGAATCATTTATTGATGGCGGTCACTTTTCTAAAAATAATGTTATCTGGACTCTAGCAAAACAGGAATTCATTAATAATAGAGTTGAAGGACACATCAGCTCCCTGATATACAAGAAAGCATACAAAACAAGTGTTTAATTTTGGAACCATATTCATAATTGCAGAAAGAAGTAAAGAAACAACGGAATCAAGTTGCGCAGCTAAAATATTCCTGCACTAGTATCAATAGGCATTTTTCTTTTAGCAAGTCAACACCCAAAGAAGCTGGTTCTGTTCTGAACCATCTGCTTTATTGTATTTAAAATTACATATAACAATTATGAGTTTGAATATTTAACATTTCTGGTTAATCTGTGAGAAAAATGCAACTTCATAGCACAGCTTTTCATTTATAGTTTGGCTCATGCACTCACAAGGGAGAGAACAGTCGCTCCGTAGCATTTGTTCAGGTCCCTCATCATAATGCTAGTTAAGATCTTTGAGAATTATATAGAAGAGTTTCAGAATTGCTTCAGCCTACACGGACTTGCCAATAGTACCAAACGAATATACAAGTAGCCACAAATGAAACAATTTTCTCCCATTTGCAAGGGAAATGACTCAGGGCCAGTTCCCAGTTCAATCAGTGAAATGAAATTTATGGTAAACATCGTTAGAGACTTAGTGTGGGCAAGAATGTGACTTTTAAATATTTATGTCTACAGAGAAATCAGTACTTTGAAGTCTAGCCAAGTCCAAATCTATGTCTCAAAACTCTATCAGGCATTATATGTGAGTCTTCCTTGTTTCCATTTACTTGATTTCCATTTTTCTAAAATTTCTTTCTCATCCCCTCCACTCTAAATATGACTAAAAGAAACAAGGGAAAGTAGTTGAATAAAGGACATCATCAAAAGAAATCTATTCAAGTGCATTGGCAGGAATGGTGTAAGCAAAGTAATTACTAGCCATGTTATTCCCAAATTTTAACTCCAGCAATCTTAGAAGCACACCAAATCAAAAAAGTATTTTCTTTTTATTGATTAAAATATACCTGTGAACATCTTTGTTTTTAGCTTTTACTTTGAGTCATGCAGTTAATTATTTATTAGTTGTCTTAATATTTCTTTGGATCTGACCAAAGGTATTCTTACTTTGAATTCTACAATGAGTTTGATGAGGTGCTACTGCACACTAATAAATTTATTGTGAATAAAGGAAGAGAACCACAGGACCAGGGGGTTCACTGAATGAGTGTATTCCCAGTCAGTAACTTATTTAATCACTGGTTGTACAAATTTAGTTGGTGAGTCAAAGAAGGCAGAAGGTACTTTGGGCACTAATAAAAGCCTGCTAAGAAGACCTGTAGTTTGTGGTTACTTATTTGTTGAGAGTCTGAGGAAGGTTTGGTGCAGGTGTTGATACAATCAGGGAACTGATTTTTGAGAAACCTTCTCATCAACTCAGGGCAGATTTGTTCCATGAAATAATGCCAGATTTTTAGATAAGGGGAAATTTCTATCTATGCATACATGCTACATATCCTTCCCACATTTTTCACATTTTTATGATTACCTTTACATTTCCTGTTCCTTGTCTTGATGTGATTAATATGTATTTCCACGTGAGGAATTTTTTCCTGCTGCAAGGAGTTTAAAAACTACAGCCACTTTTGCTGGGATTGTGAGGCAGTTTAATTGTTGATTAGAGCTAGAGGGTTCCTTCTGCCTCTACGTGGCAAAACACTTACATATACGAGCTTTTCTCATAAAATATGAAACGGTAGTGCATTGTGGATATTATATTTATTACAAAACAGTATTACAATACAGTAGTGAAACTGTAAGATTGTTTGACAAAAGAGAAGATAGTGACTAGACAAAATACATCCATTACCCATTTTAAAGTGCTTAAACACTGTTTTCGAAAAACATCATCATCTTTACCGTGATATGCTGCACTGTACAAATGTGCAAAGGAGTTGTAAAACTTATCTGGATTAGCAGTTAAGGGAATCCCTTAATGATGTATTGATGGTACAGATCCATAACATCCACTTTTTGTGGAAACAAAATAAAAGTGAAGACTTGATGGCAGAGGTACGCCAGAGCACCACTTCACTCTGACTTCTGACCTGTCTAATGGCATTTTGGATACACTTAGAGACTGGCATACTTATAATGGTACCAGAGTGAGGAAAACAAAATGTTGGCATGAAACCATTGCTCCCAGTTGCATAAAATTAAAATATGTTGAGGCTGTTTCTGAATTTATTTTAAGATTTTGTAATACAAGCACAGTGAAATGGAGTTAAAATTCTAAGCACTTCTCAGAACTTTTTCAAAAATAACATTACTTAAATTTTTGCTTCAAACATCATGTTAAAAGTATCCAGTGCACATAAGAAAGAATTAGGATAGTGATGAACATATAATCTAAAAGCAGGAACAGAAAAGAAGGTAACCAATGCAGATTAATCTAGAGGATTAATGGGTTGTTCCCTCACTACATTTTTGTAATCTGCTAATATATCATCACACTCAACTGTCTCAGCCAAGGAGGTTACCATTTCCTATCTCATTGAAAAGGAGTAGGAGTAGAGTCACTTGAAAATGATGCTTATAAAACTGAATAATATTTCTCATTCAGGAATCTTGTCACTGCTTTTAAAATTGTTAATCTCCTACTGCATATTTTCACATTTGATACACAACTATTATTTAATGTGAATTCATTAGCTTTATGAAACCAATAGTTATTATGCATGATTTCCTTCCTGTCCCCCAGGACGGAAATGAAAGTGAGATACTGCATCTCTAAAGGCTTCTCTAAAAGAACCATTCATAAGTAAATAGCATAACTAAACATTTGTTAAATTGCCACTAGGGTACACTGAATCATGTCTTACCAAATTTGAAGAAAATCTTAGCTGAATTTGAAAGAAAGAATGACTCAGCTCCCTAATTTCCAGCCTCAATTTAGCAGACCTACATGTAGTGATGAGTTTTCTCAAAATGATTTTTTTAGGCTAAGACTACAGGCCTTCTCATATTGCTTTTATGGTTACTAACATATTTCTTTTTATGGTTACTGACGTATTTCTTTCTATCAAAGCAAAATGCTTCTCAAAGTTGTATCAACTTCAAAAGTTTCTGCCTGGAAAGTTTCTGCAGCTGGATGTTTTCTGAGGAGAGTAATAGAGAGATCTGAATAAGAAACCTGTCTGTTTTCACATAGAATATATATTTTGACAGGAATCTTTTGTGAAAAGAATTATTATTTCCACCATTGAGGAAAAATAAATCTGAGCTTTCACAAAAATTTTACTGCGGTTTTTTCCAATGAATGGCCTTGTGATGACTGAGCAGGTAATTCAAAATAAAACCTCATAATACAGTCATCAATAAAAACACTACTGGTAGACTCTTTATAGGTACCAGGGAATAAAGTTTCATCTAACAGGACTTAGTTTATATCTCAAAAAACAATATTCTCCCATTCCAGCTAAGGTAAGTCACTATAGTCTGAGGAAACTTGCATTACCTGCATGAGTCAAGGCTGGCTTCCAACTTCCAAATTTTCTTTTTATATTTTCCCATTTCCCTTAGCTTATGTTCCATTATTGCAGCACAGGAATACATTTGCTAAGGTAATATGAATCCTGAAAGCCAGGACTAGTACCTCCCTCAGAAGGTTTAAAAGGAAAAGCCATTTATGCAGGTTTTTAGAAGCTGCACAGATGACTTCAGAAAGTAGGGGAAGTGGAGTGTTTCTGACTGCTCAGTTAAGTTAGCAATTTTAATTAGGTGTACTAACCTGTTTCTTCCAGGAAGAATGTCTTCTGGACTCACAATTGAACAGTGTGAACAGGACAGGCAGGAATATTTATCTAGCAGACCTTGAGAGCATCTGTCAGCTTCCTGTCACATTCAAGCAAATACCAGCCATATCTCCTAGTCCACATCCTCCTGTGCCAGAAAGAAAACTCCAATGCAAGCACTTGATGAGATACAGAGCATACCCCAGTTAGGTTTCCAGTCCTGATAAGCAGTGGAAGCGGATTTGTAGGTCATCCACAGATGTCCTGAAATCTATATAAAGACTTTTTCTACTTTCATTTTATTTCTGAAATCTTTGCCTTACTCTTAGTGTAACACTCAGCATAATAAATTTGAATTATTTACCATTGTGGATACTTGCTAAGTCATTAATGATCATGATACAAGCACGCTCAACAATGCAGTGGAAGAGAATAAGAAAACAAAATCAGCATACAAATAAACTTGCACTTAAAAAAAAAAAAAAAGAAGAAAGAAGATAGAAGTGAACTACTTAGTCACACACACACACACACACCCCAAAAAGTAAAAGACCAGAACTAAGGCAAGCAAGACATCTATATGAACTAAGTGCTGATAAATCAGTTGCACAGACTGGCAAACTGCATGGGTCGACAACCAAGCCTTATTATATAAAACAATGTTCGAGAGCTAGAATGCTAGTATTGCAAATCTTATTTCTAACGCTTCAGTTACACACAAGCTTACACTGGTGGCATACACAGCCACAGGGTCACAGTAGCTGACACGTTCCTCCAGCACTCTTCACCTTTCTGACAGAAAGGCCTCATCACAGGAAAAATTACAGCTATATGGAAAAACAAAGAGATAAAATTCTGCTATGACGTTTAGCACGTATTCAAGTTAATGGGGAATATTTTTAAACAGTTTAAAGTCCATTCATCCACACTGTTATAGCTAATATGAGTAGAGAATCAGTCACAGCTTGGTGAAACATCAAGTGTCTACTTGGAGGGTAAACCTTAGCACACAGAACCGTTCCCTTTTTAATTTGGAAGGGAAACAGTCAAATTGTTTAACAATAGCTTCACTAATGAAGCTCTAAAGTGAGAAACTTGCTTGTGCATTGATCCAAGGGTAATATAAATGGAGGAAACAGGCCATCCATGAAATCAAACTCTCTTACACATCTCGTGTAAGCAGGATTCATAAAAGACTGTCATTCTTGTTTTCCCGTTAAAGGATAATTCTGCTTTGCCTCATACTTGCTTATTTTCCTTCCTGCTCATCTTTATGCTGAAGAGGGAAGTTAAAGTGGCAAGTTTCAGGTGTTTTTTTTTTTCATTATTGTTACCATGCAGGAGATAAAATCCCCATACATTTTTTTTCACCTTTGGCCAATCAGTTCTTCTCATTATAATTATCATGGAAACTGATATGGTGATTGTTAATTTAAAACTTCATTACGATAACTGTAACCAATATTGCAATGGCCATAATAATTAAATCCTTTCAATTCAGTTTCAAATTTTAATGAAAAAATTGTAGGGAAGATAGACAGAATGATTTTTGCTGTCATAGCGTTGAAAACTAATCAAAAGAGAGAATTCTCAGAAAAACTATGTCTTAAGTAGACCATTGAATTTAAGTTTTAAAATATATTGGATAACATTTTCAGACATAGTGAGCTGCATTCCCATATTTGGTCATTAAAAAAATCCCACATAACAGCCTAGATATCACTGAAAGTGAAAAAGAATTCACTTTCCTTTCCTATTTTGACAGTGTTTTCTGCTATACTGGTACTTTATATTTCAAATGTACGGCTTTTGAAAAAATTACAGACCGTTCATATAATGAAAAACAAGACAGCATATGTCAGTAGCATGTTTGGTTTTTTTTGTTTCAAATAAAATAACCTATGTTATTTAACTTCCTATATTATTCGCAATAATAATGACTATAGTTTACTGATATAGACATGAAATTCTTGGCTCTGTATAACAACAACCTTTTATAAAGTTCCAAACATAGGCACTGTAGAGTTAGGAGTTAGCATTTCCAGTTCTTCTTCTGCTTATAACCCCTGCACCAGAGAAAGCAAAAGCCCATTGAAAAATTAGAAATACATGTTCATCATTCTTAGCAACTTATCTTCTTGGAAAAATATAATGTTCTAGAAACCACCACACATGAGTACAAGAAACAGTAATACTCAAAATCACAACTGAAATAAATTCAGAAATAGTAGATAAGCAATATGTATATTTATCTAAAACATATAATGATGCACTATTGGCCTAGTCTGATGACCTTTCACCCATACTGATGTAAAATTGGCATTACTGTCATATAAGCACAGGGAAAAGTACAGGTACCTGCAGGGAAAACCGGAAAATGGCCTCTCTGATTCCCTTCATTTCAGATAAATCAGTTATTTTTCTGCTTTTTATTCTATATTTTGTTTGCTTAGATGCTTTCTGAGTTTGTATTAGGAATTTGTAAAACATGAAAGAGGTTCTAGAAAAATCCAAAGCTGCTTCCCCTTCTTTCCAAGCCCATTCAGGCATCCTCACGCATGGAGTTAACTGTTTCTATTGCCACATTGAGTTCGGAAAATGGTATCCCACACCTACCTTACAGTAAACTGACAGAAAGTGACATGCATATTATCAGCTTAAATAGTTTCACTGAACGTAGTAGCTACAGCATCTGTCAATAGTCATTTTACCAACAAGGATTCAGTAGTACTATTCAGTATGTCTCATGAGGAATAAAAGTGAAAAGATTTGATTTTCCCCTTCTCTGCCTGAGCCTTTAAAAAAAATCTAGATTTCATCCTAATGCTATGCAGCAACTCACAATTTACTCCAGCCAGAAGGAACTTCACATTATTCAGCTCCTTTCTACTAATCTTGAATGTGATTCAGGGTCAAAGCAATGAAGGCTGTCAGAGAGAAAACCTATGGATTCTCTCAAATCTAAAATATAGTATCTCAAATTGTCTCAGATTTGGAATACCAGCATCTGTCCTTGCCATGCCAATAGTTCAATCTAAAAGACTCATGACTGAAACATCAATATTAATGATTTTATTTCCCCTGAGAGTGAGTCACAAGATGGTGGTGAAAACTGGTGTCTTTCCTTTGATTTTAATGGAGCCATGCCAGTTGGCACCATCTAAAAATTTCATGCATTATTTCAGATTCCACACTTCATATGACTTAATTCATAAACAAAGTAAAGCATTGTGGGAAGAGGCCATACCCCTCTGTTGCACTGTCTCATTACTAACACTTACAGAAGATTAGATTTCAGAATTCATGACCTGCTTAGTACTTCAGAAAGAAACAAAGCTAAAAAAGTATTGAAAAAAAAAAAAGATGGTTTTACTACCTGGCTTGTGCATGTATTGTGTGTTCAGTATCTTGGCTTCTTAGTCCAAGAGTATAGAAATAAACAAATGGCAAATAAAATTCTTAAAGCATCTTCAAAATACCATTGTTACATTCAAAAAAGATATATTTCCTTATGTCACCTGCATGATAAAACTTCAGAGAAGAGTGAAGAAGTAACTTGAAAGAACCTGCAGCTAAGCTTTCGATGTACAGCAACCCAAATTTTATTCTTTGTTTTTAGATAGTCTCTGATTTTTTTTTAGA
The DNA here is from genome assembly GCF_037038585.1 of Patagioenas fasciata. NCBI lineage: Eukaryota > Metazoa > Chordata > Aves > Columbiformes > Columbidae > Patagioenas > Patagioenas fasciata. The sequence continues at coordinate 44,270,615 of NC_092523.1, read as the reverse complement.
ATAAGTTCGAACTAAGCACCTTGCCTGGACTGAAATTGTTCTGATTTCTGTTGTTCAATGAGGAAGAAAAAATGGTCTAAATGTGTGTATTTTTCATGCCTTGTATTTTTTTTTTCCAGTTATGACTATTCAGTAAGAAGTCATTGTTTTGGAAAGTCTTATATTTGAGACAGATCTTAGATCCATATCTAAAAGGGATTTAAATTCCACAACACTGAAACATCTAATGTTACTTGTGTGCTCCCCTTAATGAAATCTATACCTCTGACTTGGTTTCCCAAATTCAATTTAAGAAGTACAGGGATTGTCTCAAAACCACAAACCACAGCTGGAAGACAACCCCATATGATATTTCTAAAGTCACTGGGCAAGTCAGTGAGAAAGATATTCTGTAGCCTAGAGCATGGGCTGCAGGAAGGGATAAATTTCAGGACATTTTCTGACTAATTGAAGTCAAATCCATGCACAGCCTTTGGAAATAGAATTCTTGTCTAAGGCCACACTTTTCAGTATAGCAAACATCAAACCTTAAGGATGCAGACTATACTCACATTCCCCCTCAACTCTTCTCTTTCCCTGTATCCATTCTCCATCTCTTCAGCTTTTCCCTCTTCCCCTTCCACATACATTTAGGAACTCAGGTTACCAAGCAGTAGTCCTTTAAAGCCACTTCCACCGCATTAATCAGATAGATATAGAGCAGTTATACAGGCAGATATACAGCTGATACACAGACAGTGTATGGGACACTCTTCAGTGTCCCATCACAAGTTGTGAAACACCCCTCAATGCATGAAACATGCCTCAGCATCTGATCACAGGGTAGTGACATTAATATAAAGGATCAGAAGCCTTTAAAATGAAAGCATGTCAGAGGAGAAAGGCTGTAGTGATTAAGGATACTGCCTATGTCTTGAGATCCTGCAAGAGAACAGAACTTCTTGGTTAAAATACTGAGAGGATCCTTGAAATAAGATCATATAAAACACTACAGGTGAGTTAAACAATTTGGTGTAGGGAACACTCCTTCTTTTCCCTAAATCTGGCCATAGGTTTAATCTGAGGAAGTGAATTAGAGACTGCCACTCCAACCAACTAAATGCAACTAAAGACTTTCTGAGTTTGATTGAAACAACAGGCTTTCTGTGGCATCTGTCCTTGCCAACCGCTAGTGTAGCTCCATTGTTACAGAGAAAAGTGGAGCAAGCCCTTATCCCAGTGCCCATCCCAGCCCTTTTCCCCAAAGCAAAGCACATATCAAAGGAGAGGATATTCTTTCTAGCTGGGTCAGAAACCTATAAAGACAGAGTAATTGGATGAGATACTGATACAGAGCAAGAAACGTGGTGGGACAGTTCACATGACTGGAATGTGGTCATGGATGGCTACGCCCTTTTCAGGAAAGACAGGCCAGCCAGGCGTGGTGGTGGAGTTGCTCTCTATGTGAGAGAGCAACTGCAATGTACTAAATTCTGCCCAGGAGCGGATGAGGAACGAGTTGAGAGTGTATGGGACAGGACCAAGGGACAGGCTGGCAGGGATGATACGGTTGTAGGTGTCTATTACAGGCCACCAGATCAGACTGAGGAAGTTGATGAGGCCTTCTATGGGCAGCTGAGAGTGGCCTCACAGTCACAGGCCCTGGTTGTTGTGGGTGATTTTAACTTCCCTGATGTTTGCTGGAAGGACCATTCAGCCAGCCAGCCACAGTCCAGGAGGTTCCTCCAGTGCATTGATGATAACTTCCTCATGCAGATGGTGGAGGAGCCCACCAGGAGAGGTGCACTGCTGGATCTCATCCTCACTAACAAAGAGGGTCTGGTCGAAGCAGTAAAGGTTGAGGGCTGCCTGGGTTGCAGTGACCACGAGGTGGTGGCGTTCAGCATCTCGTGTGGCAGGAACAGAATAGCAAGTAGAATTGCAACCCTGGACTTTGGCAGGGCTAATTTCGGCCTTTTCAAGCAATTGCTAGGGGAAATCCCATGGGCAAGATTGCTTGAAGGAAAAGGGGCCAAAGAGAGCTGGATTGCATTCAGAGATTGCTTCTTCCATGCTCAGGATCAGAGCATCCCCACACGCAGGAAGTCGAGGAAGGGAGCCAGAAGGCCTGCGTGGTTGAATAGGGATCTGTTGGGTATGCTCAAGCAGAAGAGGAGAGTTTACAGGTCATGGAAGCAGGGGCTGGCCACTTGGGAGGAATATAAGGCTGCTGTTAGAGGATGCAGGAAGGCAGCTAGGATAGCCAAGGCCTCCTTAGAATTACAGCTGGCGAGAGGGGTCAAGGACAGCAAGAAGAACTTTTTCAAATACATAGCAGATAAAACTAATACCAGAGGCAATGTAGGCCCACTGATGAACGAGGTGGGTGCCCTGGTGGCAGAAGACACAGAGAAGGCAGAATTACTGAATGCCTTCTTTGTCTCTATCTACTTTGCTGGAGGCTGTCCTGGGGAACCCTGTACCCCTGAGACCCCGGATGAAGCCAGGTTAATGGAGGAGTTTGCTTTAGTCGATGAGGACTGGGTTAGGGAACAATTAAATACTCTGGACATCCATAAATCCAGATGGGATGCATCCGCGGGTGCTGAGGGAGCTGGCTGAAGCCATTGCTAGACCGCTCTCCATCATTTTTGCCAAGTCTTGGGAAACGGGAGAGGTGCCCGAAGATTGGAGGAAAGCAAATGTCACTCCAGTCTTCAAAAAGGGCAAGAAGGAGGACCCGGGTAATTATAGACCGGTCAGCCTCACCTCTGTCCCTGGGAAAGTAATGGAACAGCTTATCCTTGGTGTCATCTCAAGGCACATCAGGGATAAGAGGGTCATTAGGGGCAGTCAGCATGGCTTTACCAAGGGTAAGTCATGCTTGACCAACCTCATAGCCTTTTATGAGAATGTAACAAGGTGGATGGATGATGGCAAAGCGGTGGATGTGGTCTACCTTGACTTCAGTAAAGCCTTTGACACAGTCCCTCACAGCATCCTCACAGCTAAATTGAGGAGGTGTGGTCTAGACGATAGAGTAGAGAGGTGGGTTGCAAACTGGCTTAAAGAGAGAAGCCAGAGAGTGGTGGTCAATGGTGCAGAGTCCAGTTGGAGGCCAGTATCTAGTGGAGTGCCTCAGGGGTCAGTACTGGGGCCAATATTATTCAATATATTCATTAACGATTTAGACGAGGGAATTGAGTGTACTATCAGCAAGTTTGCTGATGACACTAAGCTGGGAGGAGTGGCTGACACGCCAGAAGGCTGTCCTGCCATCCAGCGGGACCTGGACAGGCTGGAGAGTTGGGCGGGGGATAACCTAATGGAATTTAACAAGGGAAAGTGTAGAGTCCTGCATCTGGATAGGAACAACCCCAGGTTCCAGTGTAGGTTGGGGAATGACCTATTAGAGAGCAGTGTAGGGGAAAGGGACCTGGGGGTCCTGGTGGACAACAGGATGACCATGAGCCAGCACTGTGCCCTTGTGGCCAGGAAGGCTAATGGCATCCTTGGGTGTATTATAAGGGGGGTGATCAGTAGATCGAGAGAGGTCCTCCTTCCCCTCTTCTCCACCCTGGTGAGACCCCATCTGGAATATTGTGTCCAGTTCTGGGCCCCTCAGTTCAAGAAGGACAGGGAACTGCTGGAGAGGGTCCAGCGTAGGGCAACAAAGATGATGAAGGGAGTGGAGCACCTCCCTTATGAAGAAAGGCTGAGGGAGCTGGGGCTCTTTAGTTTGGAGAAGAGGAGACTGAGGGGTGACCTTATTAATGTTTATAAATATATAAAGGGTGAGTGCCACGAGGATGGAGTCAGGCTCTTCTCAGTGGCAAACAATGATAGGACAAGGGGCAATGGGATCAAGCTGGAACACAAGAGGTTCCATTTAAATTTGAGAAAGAACTTCCTCTCAGTGAGGGTAACAGAGCACTGGAACAGGATGCCCAGGGAGGTTGTGGAGTCTCCTTCCCTGGAGACATTCAAAACCCGCCTGGACATGTTCCTGTGCGACCTCACCTAGGCGTTCCTGCTCCAGCAGGGGCATTGGACTGGATGATCTTTTGAGGTCCCTTCCAATTCCAAACATACTGTGATACTGTGACAGGGTAAAAAAATCAATTAAAGGGTAGTAAATTAATCATAAATACTTCATCTTCCACATAGCAAAATGGAAGTCACTGTTCCTGAAAGCTGTTTAGGTCAAAAACTCAAAGAGATCCAAAAAGAACATGTGTAGCTTACATATATATATATCCTGAATTCTTACAAGTACAAATAATCTTGATTTTGGAATACATATAAAAATTCAGGGCTAAATGTAGAAGCTTTGTATCCAGCAGTCAGTTTAAGACCCAGAGGAACCAAAAGGAAAAATAATTGTAAATTATTCTAGATTGACCAAGCCAGAAATTCTTACATTTTTTTTTTTTTTCCTGTACCTATAGATACAGTAAGCGATATGCTTCCTAAGGTTAGAATGAAAATACTGGACCAGATAATCTTCTAGTCTCATTCAATATGACAGTTCCTGAGACAGAAGGGAGATTACAATGATACAGAAAATAAGACCAACACTACTTTCATGGACTGAATAGATTGATAGCAACAATTATGTCTTTCAAATAATCCTACTGCTTAAATATCCAGGTAAACTGAATGCTATTGTTTACGTTACATGCTTAAGTTTTTTGTTAGCAATGATTTTCATGTGATTCTACTCTTACACTTTCAGGTATGATTCTTTTTTGCATTTGAGTTCAACTATGCATCACACACTTTACCTATACCGAAGCTCTCCAGTGGTTCAAACTTTATCCTAAAAAGCAGCTTGCTGCATGATCAGGTAAATTATAATACATAGTGCATACTTTAGTGCACATACTCATCTACATATCGCAGATATTACACATTTCATTGTTTTAATGGCAGTACGGCTATTGAATAAAAAACAAAGAAATGTCTTTTAGTAGGTAAAGGAAACATTTATGGCCTCACTTCCAAAAGTTATATCCCAATAAATATGAAGAATAGGAAAATAAAGTGTCACAAATTCCACAGTCATTTGCTGATATTACAGTATGCCTGTGATAAACAAGGCTAACCAGACCGCTGAAAACGCTATTTTGCACTCTTCACAATTGTATGCTTTGATACACTGATTCATTTTAATGAAATGTAAATTTAAAGTCTGATTTTTACATTTCCTAGAGCATTTTTCATATGTCCATTATAACTCTTTATTTCCTTCATCATTTAAATATTCATTCTTCAGCAGTATATCCATTTTTCCTCAACAAGATTATTTTGTTTGGATTTATGTATTTTCCTTACATGTATCTAAATCAGTTTTGATAATTAAAAAAAATATATAAAATAAGATCAAATACACCCAATTTCCTAGCATTTTGCAAAACTACTTTTATTTTTATTCAGTCACTCCAAAACATACACCAGCATCATTTTCTTTGGATTATTAGGAATTTCAGAAAAAGTTCTTAAACATACCTGCAAAAAATTGCATAGCCAAATGGTCTTTGTCATGCAAAAACATATCAGGCACTGTGTACTGCGTTGCAGTCACCATGTACCCCAATTAGAGCTTATTGTTCCTGAATTATGGCTTATTTCCTAAATGGCAGGAAAAAATATCAAGAGTTGGTGAGATGTTTATATATCTTGCAACATCTGATGAAACAAAGTCTTTGTTTTTAGAAAAATAAGATAAGAATGATTGAAAGAACATCACCATGAAACTTTATAGGTGCTTTTTGAAATGAAGTGAAACAAAGCAGGTACAGCTTTGACTTTATATCATACTGCATATCCAAATGTTTGCTAAAGTGGCCTCAATGCCTTTTTTTTATTTTCTTAATGAAATATTATAAAGCTTTGATTTTAAAAACACAAATGCAGAACATCTAATGGCCTTTTTTCATTTCACTTTTTAAGGAAGCAAAGTAATCTCCTATATTTGATATGGGATTAGAAAGAGGTGTTTTCTCACTTTTCATGTGTTAATGTACACATTTTGAAAAATACCAATATTTACAAAATGTTACTGTATTTTTAATGTACTATTAAATATTATTTTTTACAATAAAATATTTTAAAGTGTTTAACTTGGAAAATTTTATGCATGCACTCTGGTAGTATTTAGAAAATGAAACCTGGGAAATTGTATTCAGATATGTTTCCTTACTAATATTTTAAAGTGGTTTTTTGTACATGCATTATATCCATTGAATTTGTCTGTAATGCCACCATGCATAATCTTTGGACAAACATATGAGTTTCAAAGTGCTCTTCAGAATCAATTTGGTCACACTCACAGAGGAGAGTTACAGACTAGTGAAAGGATGAGAGCATCTGCTGTCTCATAGTAGCTGTAAATTAGTCCAGATTGAGCTACTGAAAAAATCGTGATCTCACTCTAATCAGTGATAAAAAATTCACTTCAGTGATGAGGCCACAGAGTCTTAATCAGTGTCATACAGACATTACATAGAGTAGCACAATATGCAATTTGAATAAATTGGACATGCTCTATGTTTTGTTCAAACCAGGTTGAAAATTATGTCAAAGATGTCTTTCTAAAGATCAATACCTCTCCTAAAGCATTTTTTTAAAGTGCTTCCCTTCCTTCACGTATTCTGCTTTTATTTGTTAAATAATATTTCTGTAACTGTCTGGTAGTCTCCATCGCAGACCTTCCTGAGACCTTATTTTTCACACACCCTAGCCCTTAAATGCAGAATCGAAAGTATAACCTGAATCTAGGCAGTTGATAAATTTTTGCAACTGTAAAAGAAATGTGCCCAGCAAATCACTTGGAAATTAACCACTTCCATTCTACTCCCATTCTAAAACATCCATTCTCCTGCGGATTATAACTCAGGAATTCAGATACATGGGAAACTCTAGGGCTCAGAACACTCCCATACTACCAGGATTTAACGTCAGAATAGTCAGAATGGTGTCTTTTTTAAGCTAAAGCCTTTTACTATGCACTTGAGCCAGATTAGGAACATCCAAAGTTGTCTGTTATTACACCGCAGGTAACCCAAGAGAGGAGGTTTTCTTTGCTGCTGGACTAAGCTGTTGTGCAGCATCACTCAGCACCAAAGCACCCCTGCACCACATTCAAAGAGAGCAAGATCCCTCTGAGGAAGCTCAGCAAGGGTTTCTTTCCATCTGAAGTGAGAAAGAAGCATTTCTGACACCACAGAAGGCTCAAAGCGCTTTCAGATTTTGCAAATGCATCTTCAGATCACTCCTGCTACAGACAGAGAGAAGAGCTATAGATCTGGCAGAGAAATAGATACTATGGGAGAGAAGAGTTAGGCTTTTAGCCTACCTAAAGTCAAGTCCAAGGTTTGATATGACTGGCTTCTGCAGATATATCAAGAGGCAATGTATCAAAAAGAGAAAAATCCTATTTTATATCAAGGGCAATGTGGCACAAGAACAAATAAGTATAAATTGCGCATGAAGAATTTGAATTGTTCTGCAAATGCAAAGTAAGTGCCTTGTATTTTGAAATACTGGGAAACCCACACATCAAGTGGCTTTTGATGATGCAATTTCTTATAATAGTAAAAAAAAAAAAAAAAAAAAAAGTTATGCTTAGCTAACCAGGATATCAATAGAAACACATGATATTTCATTGTTTACCTCACAAGTCACAATGTTCAAAGTTGCTGATTCAGGCACCTTTACAGCCAAGTTAATCATCCTACTTGCTTAAAGACATCAGTGCTGCAATTTATTTGTCAATGTTCCTGCCCTAATTTTCATCATTTCCACCTTTTCAAGGGGTAAATACGCAGCAGCAGAAGAAGGATTCACATTTCCATTCTGCTATCAATAACTGGCAAGTAATACAAGAAACTATGCATGCCATACTCTATAGGTATAAAAACCCATAAAGGTAAAAAACCAACCAAACAAAACCAAACAAACAGTTGCAGTAGCTCACTCATTTTCTACATGTAAGTGGATTTTTTTTTCCCCACTAAGTATTCTTATGAGAGGGGAATACTAGATCTCGCTATCTTTGGTGGAAACACAGTACGGATTTGGAGTCTGGAGGAATTCAAGTCAAAACAGCAAGATTTGTTTACAGGAAGCTTTTTTCTAAGTGTATCACTCCAAGCCTTGTCATCTAATGCGATCTCTGAAATTGTCTTTTCAACTGAACATTATATAATTATATTTTTTTTAGTTTCATATGCTTACTATACACTAGTAGTGTAAATTACAGCCTTGCTCTCTAACCTGTACTGTTTATGTGAAAACTCTTTATGAAAGCCACTTGGATTCATTAAGAATTAAGTGAATAAGCTTTGCAGAAGTACACGAGTCCTACAGACAGTATTCTAAAAACCAAATAAATTTTCTAGAGAATCATGCTTTTCCCATAGAATATGCTGTAGAATATGTAAAATTAACAACAAAATTTTATACAGAAGCTGAAAAAACATTCTGGGAAAGGGTCCATTTTTCTCAGATTCCCTAGGACATAAAATAATGTCCCTAGGACATTCCTAAAAGGTAATCACACAGCAGCATATTAAAATAATTATTCTTCAATTATTACATTTTGGTCCCATTGCAGTCTGATCACACATTGTGATAAACATTCACTTCTTTACAGCACTGAGTTTATTCACCATTTCAGACACATATCATATTTTCGACCATAGTGTATTAACAGTACTGAAAATACTACATAGATTTGGGGGTCTACCATTTTCAATCTGGTTCAATGATCATATCATAAAAGAAATTGGGACTTGTTTGATGATCAAAGGGTAGACAAAAATAATTAAATGGGAAAGAAATTTCAATCATACATGTAAAATTGTGTTCAGAAAGGAAACATGTTTGTTTATGAAATGAAAGTATAGGCATATAACAAGCATTGTTAGACACAGTCTGTTCATTGATTGTGCTAATCACACCCAGAGGAAAATTACCTAAATAAGTAATAAAACTAGACTGGACACAGAGCATTGCACTGTGCTTACTGGCTCAGTACTCACTATCTTATTGGTCTTTAGCCATGAGACATTTCCATTTGGAAACTGTAAATTTGCCACTTTAGAAATCACAGCAGAAAGTCATAAAGATCCAGAGAAATGAAAACGATGTATGATTTAACAGGGAAATCTTAGACAGGGAATGGAAACATCTTTGTTCAATAGCTGATGCCTATACAGGTGCTGTAACCCAAAGGAATAATTACTTTAACATAAGTTATGCAAACTTAAAGACAAGATGACAGGCATATGGAAGCAGAAATTTTTAAAATTTTGTAATTATATAGGAAAAAACCTTCTGAAAATTGATTTTCAAATCTGTGGACCAAATCTAGAAACAGACAAGTTGCTAACACATATTAAAGGCTCTGAAAAATGAGACACATTATAACTGTTCCACAAATTGTATATTCTAGCTTTGAAACCGGCATTCATTGGCACTGACAAAAGCAGCAATCATTTATAATACTTGCCAACAAGTTGGAGCATTAAAACCACTAGGTGCCACTTTTTTTTTTGTTATTCCATAGGTCACACAGTATAAAAAGAAAAACTGTTTTTCCAGCAAGTTTGAAATACATGTCAGAACCTCTTTAATACATATCTGAAAGTTGACATATATTTCATAGAACATTAAATGTACAACTTGAATCTATTCATTCTTAAGAATTATTGATTTTTACAACTGAGATGTCCTTTATCTTATCACTAAATCTGTTCTTTATGGGGTTTTTTGTTTGGTTTGGAGAAATATGGGTTGAATTCAGTATGTCTGATATAAGACATTTGTCATCAAAAACTATATCAATTTTTCCTTTAAGGTACATTAAAAAGTGAGTTTGTTTGGGTTTTTCAAGTCAGTTGCAATATTGACATTTATCTCAATGGGGACTGGAGAAAGGACTGTCATTGACTACACACTTTTAAGAAAGTGGAAAAAAGCTACACAAAATCCATAAAGTATTGACAAGTTTTATATTAATGAAGGAATATGTGCTTTGCATACAAAGAAGGAAAAACAAATTAGCTTCAGCATCTCAACTGGATCAGTTTTCTGGTAATGATTATCTCCAAACTATTTGTATGCAGTGGATAATGGAACTGGGTCTCATCAACCTATTTTAGAACCTTGGCTTAAAGATTTCAAACACAGAAATGTCTGAAATCAGTGAAATTCCTAAGCCCCTTACTTGCTGCTGAGCCACAGATGCTGAATTGACTCAAATGAGTACAGGTTTTGTTTTGATTTTAAACCTACCACTTGTTTTTTTTTCTGTTTTTACCAAGAGGAAAACAGAGTCCTTCATCATGTTATTCATTTGTTTGTTTGGTTGATTGATTTTCTTTCAGTGGTTTTTTTTTTTTTTGTCTTTATGGTTTTTTGTTTGTCTTTGTGGGGTTTTGAGGGGGGGTGGTTATTATTATTTGCTTGGATTTGAGTTTTTTGATGGTTTTTGGTATTTGTTTTTTTGGGGCTTGTTTTGTTTTGTTTTTCAAGAACCAGCCTGTTTGATTACACAACTGAAAAAATAAAGCCCAAAATGGATTTTGCTAATGGAAAAGCCATTTTAGATGCATTTCAGCAGTGGAGCCCAGTTCTCTGTAGCAAACTCTAAGATTGTTTTCATCGTCTTCAGAAAAACCCCAGGAGCAAACACTCTCTGTATGTACAGCACAGGAATGAAGACATGACTTATGTGCCTGTACTGTCTTCTAGGGCTGTCATAAGGTTGTTGTCAACTGTGGACTCATGGTCTCACAGGGAGTGCTGAAAATCCAGAATCAGGTGAAGGACTGGGGTTCAGGACGTTCACACGCCTAATCAAATTAGTACTATGATTGACATACAGACATACTCAGTTTGGCAAGGTAGAGAACAGAAGGATTAGTCTGCTGATGGCTTAGTTGTAAAGATTGTTCTGCCTAAGCCTTACAATTTTCCATATTTTTCATGTGCAAGGAATTATTTGCGATTTTCCTACAAACTAACAGTAATTTAAAAGACATAAAATTTCAATTAAATAAATCAAAACATTTCACATAATGTTAAAATCACATAGTTTTTCTCCACCACTGAGAAATCTGTAACTGTAGTTAAACTCAAAATGAAAAAAAATCTTTAAACATTACCAGAAATTATATTGAAAACAGCTTCTTATTGTGGTGGTAGTAAATGAGACCACAAAAGACCCAGGCATGCCTTCTCAGTTCCCTCTTGCAAGTTGTTCTGTCAGAATTAGATCTATCCATTGCAATTATCCTATAGATTATAAGAAATACTGAGAGGAAGCTACAAACTTGTGATTTAGAGACAAGATTTCCAAGATGTGAGTACCAAATAACCGGAGCTTCTACATCATGTTTCAATTGGAGTCGAAACAAAGGAGAGCAATATTTACCCCATCATCTGGGCGAGGTGAAGAGAAATCTATCTGTGTCTCTGAACTATTTTCTGCACCCTTGAGAACAGCTGCAGAAGAGGTCAGAAATAGAAGGAATCTGTCAACTTTCTCATTAACCAAAACGAGAAGACACACATTACCAAGGAGGTAATATATATCAGAAAGAAACATACTCAGATCCAGTAGCAGAAGCTCTCTTCTCATTTCTATTCATCCCATCTTCTGATGGGATTGTCTCACCATGAAGAATCTATTTTAATCCACTCTTTTAGTTAGTGGCACACAAGACCCAGCAGATGCCCTTGGTCTCTGTTGTGAAGGGTCATACACGGACTTTGAAGCTGGTGCAGAGAAGGCTCCCAAAGGAGCTCTGTGCTCAGGGTTTCACCTCTCTTGGTGGATTTTCAGACCCAAATAGAGTGGGAAGATGCAGCAAAGAGTAGAAGAGAGTTATAAGCTATTGTAACATTTTAATACTTGCTTCTACTCGTGACTTTCATTAAGCAGAACACAAGACATTAGCATTAGAACAATATTCAACTTTTCTGTACTAACATTAGTATCTATATTACAATCCAAATAATATATATCTATCTCCATTATTGTCCTTCAAGATTTTTACGTATTTTCCAATCCTCATATTAAACTAACCTGATAACTTGATCAGTTTTCTTGCAAGTATTTTTCTTGCCATTTTCTCGCTACCTTGACACTCTTCTAAAAGAACAGGGCAAAACTTTAACAAAAAGCTTTAGACAAAATCTAACCAGCCTATCACTGATAGTTCATATTAGTTTAAGATGTAGTGTAGGACTATATGATTCAGGCTCTTAACTCACTTCACCTAATTGTTCCCACTGAAAACAGAAGTAAAATTCCCATTGATTTCTTAGGGAGTGGACTTACTCTAATGCTAAACAATTCTAGCAAATTAACTACAACTGCACCTTTCCTCCCATGTTCTATATTTTTTCTATTCCAACTGCTCTCCTGCCCTTTGTTTTCCTTAGGATGATTTGTGTTCTCTGACCTACATCAGTTTAATGTTATTTCACTTGCACTGTTCCTGATCTAACCTCAGTTTTTAATCTATATTTAAATTGATATTCAGATGTTGAACATTAATACATGACTGTGCATGATAAGGGATTTATTTTAAAGTTGTTATCTTCAGTGTCTTGCTTGTTCTCTCATCTCCTCATTTAAAAAGTAAATTAGAGTAATTAGCAAGCAACACCCATATGGAATTTACTTGTGACTGACAGGTGAATTGTGCAAGTTAATGATGGGTGAAGTGATATAAAATGGGTGAGAAGACTACCAATTCTGTTCCCTAGGATTAACTCATCAGTGAATTCATATTCTGTAAGAGAAGCAGCTTGATCCCAGTTTAAAAGATTTTTCTGCTAAATAGAACATGTTAAATAATTTTAACTAATCTACGTTAGATTAGCCCCCTAGTGTGGATTTCTGAGCTATGTTATACTTTTTTCTTGCCTAGAAAATGCTACTACTGAAATTTTTCTTCAATGTCCTGCTTTCTGTCTTTTCACTTCAAAACTGTAGTACTTCCTCTTAAAAAAAGGTCTTCATTTTCCTGCCACTTTTGATTCTGGACTGTCCAGATTTAAACCTCAATGCAGCACGGGTTAGTTAATTTTCTTGTTTCTGTATTAGGTTCACATTTTCCAAAAAGTGAAAACCTCCACATTCATAAATGCATATATGTATTCTTTTAGAAAATGTTAGGCTTAATGCAAGGAGTGTATTTTTTCTTTACAATTACAGTACAAGTGTCATATGTGCAGTATACTAATCCTCACTTCATTACACAACTGCAGTTATATAAAATACTTTACACCCAGGAAAACAATAATTTGGATGTGATTTCTATTTAGAATAAGTGCACTTTAAATGGGTTTAATTTTGGAGCTACAACTAAAAGAGCTCCTGTTTAAATATTATTTCCTAAACAAAATCTCCTGTACATATCCCTTTTTTATCTAACGTATAGAAACTGAAATTGAAAATTTTATGTAGAAAGTTTGTTGTATTCTGTCACCTCTTGTTCACAGTAATGAACGAGGTACAGATTGAGATGGATCAGCCTTGCTTTCAGACCCAGCGAAATAAATAGAGTTCCTCAACTGACAGGAGAAGTATTGGTCCTTGTCAGAACTAGCCCTAGCAATTTTCTATGGATCTACTGGGAGCTAAAAATAAAGTCCTTTACAGACAAGTAATTTCCAGAGTTACTGTAAGATTTGGGAAGAATTAGAAAAAAAGATTCTCTGGGATATACTCAGTGGGACATTGTTAGATATGTTAGGGTGAAATCTGTGGTTACAGAGTGAAAAATGAGATAGTTATTCTAAGTCAAACCTAGACTGGATTCAGATTAGAGATTTTCTCCTAACATTCTTTATCACACTTGAGGCCAGAGCTGAGTGATGCACAGTGAAAAGACAAAATTTGGAGTGCAAGAGGTAGACACGTAGAACAAATACACCTCAAAGTTTGCATTAGAGGTTTTAAGATAGATTTGTATGAGAAAGTTTCAAATTATCTAGAGATAGCTTCCTGAAGATTATTCAAATCAAGAGAAAGCAAAAAGGGTTTTGTAACTATTAAAGTAATTCTACAGTGATGTAACACACAAGGATCAAAATTGGATTTTTTAAATTATTGCTAGCTCTATACTTATTGGTCTTATTGACATGCTGCAAAAAAACCATCTTGGATGCTAGGGAGCTTTTTGAAAATCAGAAGCCATTGAGAATGGCATTAAGTCCTCTGACAGTTTGTGTGTTTGCTTTTTGACTTTTAAAATTATTCTCTTTCAAATCTGGATGGAAATCGAAAGACCTAATTATTGGACATGAAGCTGATACAGGACAAGAAAGAAGCCAAAAGAACTGAAGCTGAGAGACCCTTTGGTAAGTAAGCTCAAAGAAGAAGGTTTAAGGCAGAAAATAAGGATACACTACTGCACAGACAGAAGGCTATCTGCTTTCAAAGTCTTCTAAATAGGTTGCTATAAGTGGTGCACCTTTTTCATTGGCCTTCTCCAGATGTTGCAAACTGAGAAATGAAAGATTAAAAAGCTATATTGCTATCTAAATACCCCACAGCTATCGTATTTGTGAGTAATCTTCAGGGTCTCTGCTGCCTGAGTATTGTTAATGAGAACACAGAAAACTAGAAGGGAGGAGCTGTTGAGAAAAACGAATCTCTTAAAATTTTTTATGATCATCAGTGCCCAGCATAAGTGCCTTTTGCTGTTGCCACTGCATGTTCCTACTGGCAGCTGTCAAACATAGACTCAACAAGAAAAAGTCCATGAAGGATGTGATTGTGTTCTGCAGTTTTGCAGGGGCCCTGTATGTCACTGTAGGTCAGTAATCAAAAATCAAATGGTCACTGAGGAGTCGTTCAGAAAAACAATCTTGTTGATTACTGCTGTTTAACTGAGCCTCTATTTAGTAGTGTGAGTATAAGATAATTTGGGGCATAGTCCTAGTAGTAGAATTCTGCAAATCTTCCCAGCCATGCAAAATAATTTCAAAAGCTAAATACAGAAAACCATATGCTTATAACAAATCTATTATTTAAATCAACTAAGTTCTGTTAGAATCTATCACACTATCACACATTTTGCTGTATGGCAAAGATCTACTGAACATTAACTGACTGATACATCTTATTTTTTTTTTTCCCTTTTTCTCACATCTCCAAACAGCTCAGAGAAGAGCCTCATAGATATAAAACCTTCCACATCATCCACCTATCAGCTATTTGAGGTTTAAGTGCTGCAAAGGTCATACGTTTTCTCCTCTAATGAGTAATAAGTTACCCTATGCACATATCTGTTCTTATTCAGTTAATGAAACTTCCCTTCAATTGATTTACTTGTTGACATATAATATCTTGAAGACCTTACAAGCTATATGTCAAATTGTGAGACATGCACATGTAAAGAAACACACTGTTGACCAGAGTGAAATACAATCTTCAGCGGAAGAGGGGTAGCAAGACATGATCATTTTAAAGTCCAGCCTTAAGAAAAGATGGGTTTGGGTATGGTTCACATATACCATTAAATTTGACAAGGTGAATTACAGAATATAACACCGTTACCTTGGGGATACAAATAAGAATTAAAATGGTGAACTGGATGCAGTCAATGCTGCAAAATAAGTAGAAGGCAATATTTTTTTCTGTTCTCCACACTTTCTACAATTTGGGAAGGTAAAATACTAGAGGAGGAAGCCCAGCACCCAAGGCAGTTGCATTTGAATACACAGGCAGGGTGCACGAGCACAACTGGAAGCTGCACAACAAAGTGGAAGGAAAGAAAAGAAAAATATTCTACTGAAAACAAACTCTATAGAACAGCTGTACTCTGTGAACACTTAAGTGATGAAGGAATGGCTTGCACATACAATGAATATACTCTCAAGAGCCAAAGTAGCATGAACACTACAGGCCTAATTGAAAGGTTTGGAAAGGGTATGAAACCTCTAGAACGTTATGTTTCCACACTGCTGTAAGAAGTCATTCAGTAGCAAATAGAATTGGATTCCTCCAACCCCATTTCCAACACACTGCTACTTTTCGTTCCCAGACACCAGGCATGCAGACAATTGATTTAAGCCAATTGATTAACTACACACTACTAAAGATCTACTTGATTTTCAGTGGAAATACAAAGTGGATACAAGATTTGTGTAAATCCTTTTAACCTGGCTGACTAGTGGGGCTCCTGCAGCAGAAATTAAAATGGAAAAAAAGTGTAAGCCCAATATGTTAGTGAGCCACAGAGAAGTCCAGTGGAGGCTACTGGTTTGTAAAGTCCCAAGCTACCAAATTGTCCTTGTTGGGATCATCTCCCTCCGGATCTCTTCAGGAACCAGGAGCTGCTGCCCTTATACAATTTAGTGGATCTTTCTGTGTTCTGAGTTGTAGAAAATTGAACAACTGTGTGCAACTGTCTATTTTACAGCTCTTTCAGTAATTCAGCAGGAGCCAAGTTGTTTTATACAAAGGTAAGATGACAGCCCATTAATCAGTAAATCAGTACTGTCAAGGTGGAAAAGTGACAACTTTTAAGCTGTTGAGGGTAGCAAAATGCCTCACACTAGCCATGTCTTCTCTTCATTTAAACTTTAGGACCAAAAGCATAACCTTTTGAAAGTACGAATGGATGAAAAATGCATGAAAAGTGTACAAAGGTGAGAAAAAACATTTATGTTGACAAATTATGTCATAGCAAGATTTCTTGGAGTATTTACAGAAATGTAATTCCAGCAAAAGTAATACAAATTAATTTCAGTCATTACTGGATGCAAGGACACTCACTACACCAAATCACGAAATTTCACGTAAAATTTGTAGTAGCTGGCACCTAATCAAAGCTGCTAAATTAACCACTGATACTAATAGTTAGTTAGGATAATTATCACAGGTTATACAAAACTACACAAAACAGTATAAATCCAATGAAGTCAGGAGCTTCAATTTTCAACAAGGCCCAGCACAGAGTGAAGATTGCCATTACAGCTCTTTATGTGTTAAAATAACCCAAGACATACCATGTTAATTCTCACACCTAAGTTATTCTCTTAGCTAGAGGGTTCAATGTTTAGCAGCCTCTCCCATTGTTCTCATAAACCAGCCAATTGTTTCAACAACATTCCAACATTTTCTGTGCTGGCTTGTGAAACAGTGAATGCTGGTTGTGCCCAAGCCCTGACAGTGTCCGGAATTCACACACAAGACAAGTCTTGCCTGACATTACTGGTGATGCCCAGCAGCATGACAGCACTGCTGGTTCATGTCTTGTTCCTCCAGGAACTGCTGAGCTGATCGCTAAGAAGGAATATCACAGCTGGAAGCTGCCCTTTGCTGCAATGCCACTGTCTGTATGAGATTCAAAAATGCTACAAATCTTATTTCGATCTTACGAAAATATTTCCACAGACAGCTGGCAAGCACTGCCAGGTCTGCATTTTGTTTTTAAATGAATCACCTCACTAAATTTAACCAATTTGGGTTGTTCAGAGCTGATAAAAATGCTTTCAACTTGATTACTCACAGTTCTTTTCTATATTGAATCCCTAAATGTAAAATAACGGTAAAATGGGAAGGGTCAAACAAACCATAGACTTACCTTGTTAGCCTTAAGATTTCAGGAGCACAGGAGAGGAGAATTTCACTTCTTCCTTAGGACCTCTCCTGCAAACATGACTCTGTATGTTATCTTCCTATTGTATAGGAGGCAGAGTGCTGGGTATTACCACCTGTGTCAGAGATGGTACGAAAACCAGCACTGCACATTAGACAGTTTGGTTCTGTCTTGCTATTAATGAATGTGTACGATGCCCAGTGTTGCTGTGCTATTGACAAAATCTGTGCTGCCTCCATAGTAACAGCCTGCAAGAACCCATCCTTAGACATGTTGCATGTACATTTACCATCCTCAGATGAAATTTAAAGTTGATTATATCGTGCCTCACCTAATTTATTTATCCTTTCCTTACCATTACTATTGTATTCATAAACATCCAGAGGCCATTTTTGAGCTATAAAAAACATTTTGCCTCCTGTTTTCCCTAGATTTCCAGCTTGTAAATTAAAAAGTAAAATAGCATCTATTCATTCCATTCTGAAAAAATTAAAGTTACGGCATTACGATTACAATTATTAATGAATCCATTTCCCAAAATTACTTTTTTTATGATGTACATGAAAAAAGCAAATAACAGCATAACAAATAGGTGAAATGAATGGCGAATGGAGCACAGCCAGCATTTAATTTTTATAATTATAAATACTGAATAAGAGTTATTTATCAAACTAAAAAAAAAAAAAGCGTGAAGTTAGAAGCTACTATCTTAGTAGTAGCAAGAGAAGCACAGAACAAATCCTACTGCTGTGACGAGATTTATGTATAATTTAGGTTTCAACAGGCATAGTTCCCAGAAATGAGGGGAAATTTCATTTAAAGAGCTGCAGTCAGAGGAGGAAGCTGTTGCCTCTGGAAGGGACAGGAGTTTCACTGGCTGCATTTACTCCATCGAGCTGGATTTCCTCATTATAATGGCACCTGCTGAAAGATTTTATTATATTACTTTCTATCATAAAAGCTTTCTCAGGAAGGTGAATTATGGTCTGTGGTACAATGATAGTTAATCATTGGTGATATTTTGTGTTCAGGATTTTCTATACATGACTGCACTGCACTGTCATTGGTTTATTATAGTGACTGATTTGATTTGATGAAGTGTGAAGATTTATTAAATATTTTTTTAAATTTTCAGACTATATTTCAACAGTTAGTAGCACATGCTGTTGTCATTACCTTCAACTAATTAGTACTCCTGGATTATAGTTTGTTTGGGTTTTTTGAGGTTTTTTTTTTTTACACAGCTGACTGCAGATGAAGCACGACATCACCAGGAAATTGCATGAGGGATGTGACACCAGAAAGCCTGCAGTTTGAATGCTATGGACTGAATTCGGACCTGATATTTTAGCCACTGGAATTCTACTGGGGAAGTGAAGTTCTACTGATTGTATCACATCTGAATCTGGTTCCCTAGTACTGAACTATGCTGCTGCTCTTGATTCTTTCTTACAGAAGAGCTCCACTGGCAGGAGATCTGGCAGGAGACAATTAATCTCAACACAGTAGGTCAACACAAAGCCTACAGATTAGTTGAGTCCCACTTATGTGTTATTCAAAATAGAACTACAACCTGAAGGGTCTTTTAGACGCTCTCTATAGAAAAGTAAATTCTCTGCCCTCCACTCCTCAATATCTCTCTCTGTATATATATAGAGGTGTACTTTACTGAAAAGATAAAGACTGGATTTTTTTCATGTTGATTTATATAGCCAGATAATCTAGGACCGAGGGTATCAATCAAAAATGATCAAACAAATTGCTCAAAACAGCTAAGTTCAGTATTTGACAGAAGACTTAAAAGAAAGTGTTAGCAATATCTTTAATAGCATCCCTATCAGTAACAACAAGAAATCTGCAGTCATGACTAGGAAATACTTCATAGCTGAAAATATTTTATGTCCCCTCACATTTCCATTTTTATCTGTATCATCAAATGAACTGTTGATCCCAAAGGAAACATGATCAAAGACTAAGCCCAGAGTTTGCATCTTCTCTTCCACATATACTATGTCATTTTCTCTAACAGTTTTTGTAACTACATTGTGTTTTGTGATACTTTTTCTCTCAGAAATGTGTATGAATAGATGGCTACCTTATGCTTCTCTTATATTACCTTTAAGATTTGTTTCCTGTTACCTCTTAAACTGGCAAGAAAAATAATAAGTATAATAAAAACTCAACCTATTGTGATCAAATTCCTGCCCTTTCCTGTTCCATTCTTGCCTGTTCAGTCTTGCTCAATCAAGACTCAGCATCATAAAGTTGGTTTTGTAATCCCCAGGTATTTTGTTCTAAAGCTGCAGGATGGCCACAGGCAACACACTTAAATCCACAAGCAGTATCAGATCAGTAGAAAATTCTCAATATATCAGCTTTACAGATTTTTTTTTTAAATAAATGCTCCACTCATTCATACTTCTTTTTTTGGATGGCATTTAATTAATATATAGACTTCGTTACAGTAAAATATTCTCAACTATGTTTATATGTAATATTTATGATTCTATAGATATAGGAATTCTTGATCTTTAGTTACGAAGTTACTCATAATATTTAACAGTGCGTAATACAAGTAACATATTTCTACTCGTGGTATGTTTATTTTTTCACTATAGTATCACTCTGATGGTGATGGCACTACAATGACATATGTTACCAAAGTCAACAGCAATAGTGTTTTGTTATTATTGGTGAGGGGGGAAAAAAAAGAAAAAAAAATATTGTAAACGAATGCTTTCATGACTCCTTTTTATGACACAAAATTCCAACAAAGAAATTAGAGGCAATTCTGTAACTTAACAAATACAAGAAGGACAAATAGCCTTATTGTTTTAAAGCTAATGGTACTTTAGCTCGGAGTCAGTTTCCACATTGGAAAAAACTCAGAATATTGAATATACTTCTGGCCCCTTTTTATTCAAGAAATGTGAATCTAAATTGGAATGGGTTGCATAGCAGGACTAATACAATGATTAGATAGATGACTGAAGAACTTCTTCTGTAATTGAAAAACAGATTAAAAGCACCTGGATTGTTTAGTCTACAGAAATTGAATTTGAAAGGGAAGCTGAGCAAGTCTGCAAATTTTTAAGGGCAGGATTAAATATTAAGATGAGAGAATAATTATTTCAGTTATGAGATATAATGGCCTATGGTCACACTGATACAAATTTTTCTTGTAATAATTCAGTAGGCATGAAGGATGCTTCCCAAGCCTCCACAGATGGAACTTTCAAATGGAATCTAAAATGAGTAAGGAGCACTTATGCTCTTTACAACTGAGAGAAAACAGGACAGAATATAAGTGATCATGGAGTAAAAAGGAAGGCTTGAGTTTAAAAGCCTTTCTGAGCCACCTTTTTGACCTCAAAGGTCATGTTTGCAGGACATTGAACTGCTGCTTGAATATCGGATCTCTCCTGCTTCAATCTTGTGAAAAATTACAGTCAATGACTTTTGTTTCTTTCTGTAGATCTTAGATTCGTCACAGTGCATTGAAAAGCATTTTATCAACTGTGATGAGGAGCAAGTAAATGTTTAGGAACATAAACCTGTTAAGTGGAAAACTGAGAGTGGGGAAGGGGACAGAGCTAAGTGCTTCAAAAAAATCCATTTTGGCTTTGATCTTTACCTAATCTTTCTTTCTCCCTTTCTATCTGCACATATACAATTTGCAACCTTAATAATCATCCCTTCCTCCTACCCATACTTGTATGCTCTAAAAGTTTTGGTTTTATGTCAGAGGGTCACAGCTGCTGGTGGAACCAACACAAACACATCATTCTCCTTTTCACACTCAGTGTTAGAGATCTGTAACAATTTACTAGCCTTACAAGGAGAGGAAAAAAATAAAACCCCACCCCACATCTTATCTCCATCTGCTCCATGGGCAGCTGACAAATTTCACTTTCTTCCTACTGTGTAGTGGTGTGTGCAGCTGTGATACAAAGAAAAACCCCATCCAACTCAATGTTATCTACAGCTAATGTTTACTTACAGGGCAAATTATCAATCATCAGCTCTAGTAAGTTTTTCAATCTCAGCATCAGTGCGCAAATGCCTCAAAAAACCAAGAGGAGGATTGTTCCTGAGGTAATTATCAAAGATATCCATGCAATCATGCACCTTCTTGACACATTCTCTATCAAATGTAAACTGAAGTCACAATACTGAAATCATTGTACTGGTTTACCAGTGCTATTAGAGACTAAAGTGAAGAAGTGTCTCCAATTTTCCAACAGTAAATTGAGACAAAATCTAGTAATGCAAAACCAGTGTTTATATAACACAGTACCATCAACTCAAAGTAAGAATTCCTCTCTGAAGTAGTATGAAAAAGCTCAGGGTATAATAGATATGGCAGTTCATGCAAATATATAGGAAGTATTTTTTTCTTTAAGGATATTTTTTAAAAGTCACATAATTTAACTACTTTCTAAATTAATTACCTTCAAGAATGTACAGTACTTTATTGTATTTATGGTAGAAGAAATTACTTATTTTCTAGTTTATTCTATAAATAAACAAATGCACTTTAACATCAGATATGACAGAGTACATAGCAAATATAGCAAATACGCTAGGAACAGAAGAAAATCAAAAGAGTTTTTTTCAGAGAAGAAGAAAGTACATTTCCTTGAACATTGTTTGACATTAGCTGACGAAATCTTTTCTGGATAAATAATATGAACTAAGAGGGCTATTTCCCCCCCCCCCCGAAGTTTATCAGACTACTCATGTATTTTCTTTCCTACCTGTAAGCCCTGTGGCTCTGAGCATTACAGCTGTCTAAGAAGTAAAATGCCAGAAGCTAATTTACTGCTCTACTTCATTAAAGTTTCATTTACCATTGAAGGTAAAAGAAACTAGATCTCTGTTACCTGCCATTAAAAATGATTAAATATTTGCATTTTTTTTTTCAGAAGTGCCCTTGCTCCCCTAACTGTTGCTATAATCTACTGAAGAGATTTTACAAATTATTTGCATTTCCCCATGCAATTCCCAAATATCAACAGTTGGTGTTTCACAAGTAATACACTTCTGCTTTAACATGGGCACCACAGTTAGCATGTGCCTAAAATAAGCATACAGAAAGAAGGCATATTGCTGAAAGACTGACATGCTCACAAAACTCTCAGATACGAACACACTTAGAATTCCACATGGCAATCCTATTTTCTGTGTTGAACCTCTCTGTCTTTAACAATCACAAAAAATACAACACCATGAAAGCAGGAAGCAGATAGAGCAGGAAGACATTTACCTTTTCAATTTATTCCTCCCTGAAATGTCTATCCCATGTTTGATCTTTCCACAATTACTGCAGTTTGTCTTTTTCCTTGTTGCTTCTTCTCCTAGGCATTTGTGGGCTTAGAGAACAGTCACTAAGTTTGTGGAACAGGATGCTACCACTCACAAACAGACATATAATAAAAGGGGAAGGCAAAATACAACCTGGCAGTAACCTCTCTGCGTCATGTTCTTGTTGAACACTAGTGGTATTAGATTCTAGACAGGAAGGATCTGCCCGCACATCCTAAGTGACTGTTTTTAAGGTCAACTGGAAAATAAATTAAAGCAACTCCTACAGAAACAGAAAAATATTCAGAACATTTGTTCAGATTAAACAGGAATAAAATGTATTTTCTGGATTTGCTTTTACTCATTTCTTGACACCAAAACCACTGACGTATTATGATATGCTGTTAGGTGGAAGGAAGATCATTCTGAGGGATTATAGAATCCAAACTGCTTTACCTGAAAGGGTCATGGTGACCTATGGAGCTTCTTGTCTCCCACTTGCCCCAGAAAACAATATGAATAACAAATACTGCTTCAGTACTGCAGGTTTTTGCAAGTTCTTACAAGACAAAGAATGTAACAGCAGAGCTAGAATCTGAAAGCAAATAAATCCAGAAACAATCTGTGTGGTATTGCAGAAGCATGACTAGATCACTATGACAGCAGCGTTTAATTAAATCAAGAAAGAATAATTGCATCTCACTTGCTCTATTCATTTCTGCTAGCAGAATCACAAATGTCTACTATTACTCTAGCAAAACATTAAAAAGATGGATGTTTCAACCAACCTTGTGCAATGTATGTATTCCATATCAAAGATTATTTATTTGATAGCAAGAAATTATTTGATTGAGAAAGAATTCTGTAATTCAACAGTTCAGACAGAAGTAAAATATAATCAGAAATATAGAAACACATTTAGAGTAAAAGCGATCTCTATGAGTTATGTATTAATGGATTTTTAAAGCCCAGGGTACTTACCAGTCAGTGAATCTATGTGAATCTCCACTGATTCGCAGGGTATCATGTTATCCTTATAGGAGGATTAACTACAAAAACCTAAAGCCCATCCATTGCCTCCACAGATCATAATCACACTTCAATTATTTTAGTGTAATGCCAACAGCAAATAAAGGTTCTACATTAAGTGCTATTGCTCTTGAGAATGGAGTGAATTACTTTTGATCCAAACTCTTCTGACTGTCAGTTTAAAACCTTAAGCTTGACTAATTCAAAGCCTTAATAATCTGCTAGAACTTTTTTTGTAGAGTTCTTAAAGTTTGAAAAAACATAATACATTTAAATCCTAATATAGTTGAAGTACCTAATCAGAAAGTTGTTCTTTTTTAATCTAGTGCAGTCTGGTTGACTGTTTGCATTTTTAAATTTTTTAGTGTCAAATTGAAGATACATGATAGCCTTCCAAAATTTAGAGTCTTTTTCCCCAAAGTTCTTTAAGGTGTGCTATAATGTAAACACGTGTTTATTTTCACTGATTTAAATTAAAGTCTATCAAATTTTAGAGCAAGTGTTTTCTCTGCTTGTTAATAACTGCTTAAATTAAATTAAAGTCATCCTTGAAGCTAAATAATGGTTATCTTCCAAGATATAAAGAAAATGTTGACATGCCTCTAGAACATTTTAAATCTATGTCTAAACTAAAAGATTTAGAAGCACAGTCCAGCAAGGTTGGATGAGAGATCCAACACACATCAAAACTCTGAATGTTTCCTTTTTCACCTTGATTTCCAAAGGTAGGAAAGCTGTGCTTGGTCTTTCAAAGAGCTATAAAACCTCTGCTCAGGTTTACAATACAGCTGGCACAAAACCAACAGGACAAGCTGTTGTACACTGACCAAATCTGAGGTTTTGATTATTTAAATTCCTAATTTCAGGTATAAAAGCCATCAAAAGACTTGGGAGCTGTACCTGAACTGCATTCAGGAACCTGTCCAGATTCTCTTTTTCTGCTTCCTGACAACTGCATAAGAATTGGAATTCCAACTTTGATAATTTTTCTACAGTTGTTAGATTCCATGGGCAAAAACATCACAGAAATAATCTGTTATCAATTCATATAACTTCCACAGAGACTGTCAATCTTTTTTTGTTTTAGGCTAACTCTACTAACTCCATAAATTTTAGCCTGCTTCCAATGAATTTGTGCACAGAGTTCCAAGTCCATGTTCCCCATATTTCTCCTTCTCTTAAATCAATACAACTACAATTTGTGTTGATTTGATTTCCTTCTGCCTAACCACCAGGATAGGCAATTATATTTGTGATGGTGTTCTTCTCTTTCAGCCCCCAAAACCTTTGTATTCTTTCTGCTTTGGCATAAGAAATCTGGTTTGAATTGTTTCACACAAGATAGGAGAATGATCCTCTGCTTTGCACTATTTCACTATGCAGGCATGACTGGGTATAGGCTAATTCCTAGGAGCTAGGTTTAAGACATACCTCTGCACACAGCATTTTATGTTGACTATTAGAACACAGTTTACTTCTGGGACATCTAAGGCTACATCAGCACTGTTAGCAGTCTTGAGATATCCAAGCTATATATAAGAGATAAGTATAATTTGCAGATACTAGGACAGGTGCTGCAAGCTTAATACTTGTATCAGCTTATCATTATTGGTATTACCTTTAAAATCTTGTTTGCTAGTAGGTAGACTCATATCTGAGTTAGTAAGAGATCATCTCCAAGTAAAACGGATCAAAATAAAAGAGCTTACTAACAGCACTTCTTCCTCAAATTTGTTTCTTAGTAACAAGAAATCTAGTATGCAGTGCCTTGAATCTAAGCCTAACCAACTTGGTGCAAATGACGATTACCTTCATGCAGGTGAGATATGACAGCTCTAACCCTTACAGTTTTCGAAAGGTAAAGAAAATCCTATAGTGAATGCATAAAATCCTTGTTTAATTGCTTTCAGAAAAGCATGAAGAATTAAATTAATTAAAACGAGCAGCAAATTTACTGCTGGCAAAGAGTCAGACACTAGAATGCCCTAAATATGCAAAATGGGAACGAAATATAACGGGCCAAATTTCACATCATTTGTTATCTGTTTGTTACCATTATGCAATAACCCAAATAGAATGAATTAAAAGCAGAAGATGAGCACATAAGGCTTAACAAGATTAGAATAGGAGAATGAGTGGCTTAAATTTTGGGCAAACCAAAACTATAAAATATTCACATTTCTGCAATATCAGAGCACACAAGACAATTCTTTGCTTAATAGAATTTTCCCTCTCTGTAATTACTTCAGTGTCTGGGTCCACAGAGAAAATACTTCCAGTACACAAATATTTTGTCATTGCTTTTTTCTTCTTTATAGTTTACTCTTGCTTGACTATTTTTATTACTTGGTGCTCAAGTTTCTACTGTGCGTGTTGGTTGGGGGCTTCTCTTAGTCATTTATATAAGCAAAGGGAAATTTGTTCTCGTTCTTGAAGTATTTATATATAAAGAATTTCACCAGATTAAGAGGTGCATTGATTTTTACTTTCTTAATTATCTTTCTTAATAATTCTCTTCAGTAATTACAGATATTTTAAAATAGTGTTGACTGTAATATGACTCATTATTTCCTATTAAACCTTTCTTTACTTTGATACACTATTAAATAACCACTTCATTTTAGTATTGAATGAAGTGGTCTTGCTATCATTTGCACCCCAGGTTGTGTACAAATACCAGCAGGTTCTTAACAGCATTTGTATGCGGATCTATATTAATATTTAAATTGCTGAAGAGATCTTCTCTAGCCTACACTACTCAAATAGTTGCCTCTTCTAACTATTGTACCTTGCACAAGCCAGCTCTTGTTTGCCTTATTCACAAAGGAGGCTTTTGCTAAAATGCCATCTGTGAACTATATTCAAAACTCATCTGTACTTACAGAGGGAGAAAGAGTGAGAACATGGGAAACCTGGAAGATAGCAACAAAGTTCATTGCTGATAGCTCTGTGTTGCATGAGTAAGATAAATTTCAATCATTTCAGACAAACAGCCTCCTCCCCAGAAGCAGATTCTGATGGATACTGAATGCAAATGTTTACACTATAAGGTAGCTGGCAAGCTTCCATGTGATCTTATGTGTATACCAAAGCTATGCAATATGCTGACTAGAGCTGCATAGGAATTTGCTCTGAGAACAATTGGAAAGAGATTTCAGTTCCTTCAAAATTTACATTTTCCTATGTATTGAGGGCTTTTTTTGTTTGTGTTTTGTAGGGTATCTTTTGTAATTTTGCAAACATTGCTAGCATCTTCACATTAAATTCCAGAAGATTCTTTGTATATAGAAAGGCAAGTTAATTCAGTATCAGATTGCATCTCCCTATGGCATAATTGGTAGAAGTTATTTTGTATTAGAAGTGACTAAATCTTCTCTTAAGCAATGTAATGTAACTAGAAAGCCACATCTACTTTGGAAAAAAAGCTAGCCCAAAGAGCACAAGTATATACGATATGAAAAAATTAGGAACAGATGTACATGAATATGAATATCGACTCCTGAGTAGAAATACGGTACTAAAAGAGTAGAGAACTTAAAATCAAGTTTAAGCAAGAAAAAGTTTTGATTCATTCACTAAAGGGGACAAAAATATCATGGTTCTGAACTCTTCTCAGAGCCTCCATCAAAAAAAAAGAAGCGCTTTTCAAAAAGCATTTAGCATTTCCCCACAGTGCAGGGCTTCTTTAAAATAATAGGTACGTAAAAAAAAAAAAAAAAGAAAATTACTAGTTACTACTTCTAAGGTCAATCAATCAGCATTTTCTAAAGGGAGAAAACACAGACTTAGTCAAAGTATTCCCTATAAGATCATAATTTCTCTAAATGAAATAATTTTTACTTTTTGCCAGTTTAACAGATAGTACCAAGTCTGATTCTTGCAGTTCCGTATAACAAAGCATCAAACATGCAATATGCAGCTTTACCAGTTTATGTAATTTACCTCAGAGAAAGTAAAGTTGCAGAGTGTTCCCATAATGACAGACAGTACTATTCTGAGCACAGGAATAGATATGGCATACTCAGAGCAGTACTGCACAAGAGGAGACCTTTGATGATGTATCCTGCTCCCCTATACCTGTATCTTTATTGATTCAGGGTGCTACTTCTCACCATTTTTGTCACTCTTTTTTTTTTTTTTGCATAACAATATTCTAAATCTAGTCACATCTCCTTTCCTAATTTCTAAACCACCAGGTCTAATGATTTACACTCTAGATCCACAATAAAATTCTTCTTCACGACTTAGTATTTTATTGTCCCTCACAAAATACTAATCTGAAGTAGTGAACTATGAAGAGCGGATTACAGTGGAATTCACAATGTTAGTGATGATTGTAAATTTTGTTGTTCTGTGGTGATGTAAAAAATCCACTTAAATATCTTCAAGCCCCAAAATGACCTGCAAAAGAATAGATGAAAGTGCTAAATACATTAAAGTAAAATGAAACGTATGTGAAGGAAGCTTCAAAAGGATAATCCCGGTGAGAGGAAACTTTATCACTGTTTCAATACTGTATCATCAAATCATTAAAGCCACATGACTGTGCTTGCATGGTTTAGATTTTTGGTTTTGCTACCAACTAAAGCTGGATCATACACTATTGGGTAAATTGAACAGACTAGCAATACCTGTTGTATGAGTGGAGATATTATTTCATGCAGCTAAACAATAATAATGGTTATCTTTGTATGAACTGAGCATTTTCATATGCACATTTCCAATGAAGGTCACCTTTGCGTTAAGCTCTATGGTTTTATTGTACCATAAAACTTTATATGTAGAATCATTTAATAAATCAAATGGAATACTACCTATAAACAAGGCTGATAATTCTAAGAACAGTAAAACTAACATGTTCTTGAAATACTGTGATTAATTTTTTCTATCTTCTTATTGAAGATATGGACCACAAATATTCTGACACAGAAATCCAAATGAAGATGTGTATCTCTAATAAATGGTAAATTTATTTTCAGCTAGTTAGATTTCACTTTCTGTATTTTATCTTTTCAACAGTAGATCTTAAAATCAGAATTACCTGAGAAAATTGTGGTTTACAATATTTCTCTTTTATGTTCATCTGTTCACAACTCTTCACTAGTAATGAACTTTGCAAATACATATAGCTCTATAATTGAGTAAACCAGTACAGCCAACATATTTTTTTAACTTTGGTACTGAAATTTTATAACAGCAGTTGTAACAAATATTTTATGGTTATATAGAAATTTCAGTTTGGTCTCTGAATATTATTCAAACCCTGTTGCAGTTCTTAAATACAACATCTGTCTTATTTGTAAATCAGCAAGTTATATAAAGTTGTACATCAATGTGAGAAAACATTCTTTATTCTTTTGTAGTGGTATGGTGTAGACCATATAATCGCACCTCTCTGACCATTATTCCATAACTCATTCTTATTCCCTTACTGCCTGAAAGAAAAAGATAAACAGTCTTCTAAGAATTATATCCTGTACACTCAGAAAACAGATACAGTACTTTCTGATTGTGATAATATCTATAGCTGCCAATAATTTTTTTTCAGTTTTCTGGTCAAGTTCCAAAATTAGAGAATTTTAGAAATTGATCTTTTTTTTCAATTTGATACACTATTTGAGCGTATAGCCATAGGAGCAACCATACCTACATGATATACTGTCAGAATACAATGTGCAACAGCAACATAAAAGACAAAAAACTTCTCTGTGTTCACTGCCATGTGAAAAAAACAGTAAACAGCGAACAGAAAAAATTTAGTAAGTCACGTTTAGCAAAAAGGATTCACCAATACTTCACCCAGATATAGCAATCATCTTTTCTGGCTGAACTTCTGGAATTCAACCAATACTTAGAAATAATCCACCACCCACACACAACTGAACTGCATTGTTTACTTTGCATAGAAAGTTTGCTATTCTGAAGATGCAGAAGATACCACACTGAAACCAGAGGCTTCAGAAAGTACCTAACACATCTATTGTGGCAGGAGGAAA
The DNA here is from genome assembly GCF_037038585.1 of Patagioenas fasciata. NCBI lineage: Eukaryota > Metazoa > Chordata > Aves > Columbiformes > Columbidae > Patagioenas > Patagioenas fasciata. Next base: position 44,240,680 of record NC_092523.1, on the reverse strand, counting down.
AAAAAACAAGGTTAGAAGGAACCGAACACCTCGTATTTCCCATTATTCTGCTCTCACCTTGCAGAAACTGCTATTGTGCTGGAAGTGCCTGAGACAGAGCAGTAGAAAAACAGAGGAAAGGGGAAAGAATAATTCCGCTTTCCTTTTATTGTCTTTTCCTGAGGGGAGATGGTGGCACAAAGCTTGTTATCATCATCCATTGCAGAAAAATGTTCCAGAAAACATTTTAATGGGTTTTACTACTTTCAGTGGAAAGGTAGGTTTAGATAGACCCATTGATCTGAGAAACAAAAGCACATTCCAGTCTCAATGTAGAGTAAGAATTGAGGTAGAATTGGAGCTCACTACTTTAGTTAAATCTGCAATGGAAATTCCACTTCCTTATGTTATCTGAAAGAATATGAGCACCGATAACACACTGCAGTCCTCTGTGCCAAATGTTTAGCTTGTGACAGGCAACCATCACCTCTGACTCTGTTTTATACCATTTTAACAGCATGTTGCAACAAACGTAACAAAAGAATATAGCAATTTGATGTGTATACAGCTGCAGCCTTCACCTGTGGACAAAATACTCAAAGTTTGACAGCAGGGTGAAAATGTTTTTTTGATTTTGTTTTGTTGTTTTTTGATTTTTTTTAAAAGCTAAAATTAATTCTATTTTAGAAAATTATGGTTAAAACAAAACAAAACAACAACAACAACAAAAAAGTCCAAAATAAAAGGTGCAGTCTATTTTCATTTTTTATTCATCCTATACACCTGAATGAAAGGAAATGAAATTGCTTAGGGCAAATACTTATTAATTAAATGTCACATTGTCCATTTAGAAACAGGTTCATAACTAACAGAGAATGGAACTTTCTTTATTCTTCTAGAAACTGCATGATTTGTAGCTCCAATTAACAATCCTATGGAATTGTCTAAGTTTTAGAGTATATGAAAATATAAAACCTTTTAAAGCACCTTAGAAAAACACTATAATATAAGAAATTGCTATACAGTTTTTCAACATATTCATAATAAAATTAGGTTGGCCAAAAAATATTTAAACTGGTTAATGTGAAGACCTGGATCCTTTTTTTTTTTTTTTTTAATGCATGAAAGCAGGTCCTCTAAAGCCAATATTCTCCTAACAGCATAATTTCATGTTCCCATTAAACCCTCATCTTAGATCCACCTCAAAACATAAGTATACACCTTTGGACTGTAGAAATGCTTGGGTTTTATGCGGTAGGGTTTTGAGAGTGCACAGATGGCTATTATAGATTACTAAAATGGGACTGTGCAATAACAGTGCCAGCTGTGTAACAGCCAGTCCATCTCTAAAAGAGATTGCAAATTCAAAGGGAATCCTTTCAGAAAAGGGCTGAGAGCTGCTTCAGATAAACTGAGGCTCTGCATTAGGAGGACAGAATTCTAGTTTTACACAGAGGACAGAATGCTTCTAGCATATTTGCCACTAAAACAGTGTTTCAGTTGTTTAGGGAAACGAAAGAGCTGAAATACTCTCCCTTATATTACTGCAATTATACCATTAAACACTCAGCTCTGATTTTTTTTAATTTCTCTAATCTGACTGTAAAAAAAATTAATTCCAGAGAGACTAGATCAGTACAGACAACTACCAGGAGGGAACACTGATTTCAGGACCATTAGTCCTAGTTGAGATCAGGTCCACAGTGCCTGAAAACTATCCCTTGAGAAATCTTTACTAGTTTATTTGGAAAGATATGATGTCCTTGCTCTACATTTCATTGAACTAGTGGGAAAAAAAAAAAAAAAGAAAAAGAACTTCATTCAAAAGCTGGCTGTCGAATTCTTAAATATGGCAATTGGTTTATATTTCTTTCAGGGGCAGCAACTTCCTACAAAATGGGTCATCTCCTTCGTTTCCTTTCTCATTCCTTTTTTTATGGGTCACTGAAATATTCAGCAATAGGACATTCACATTAGGCTAAGTGCTTTTTTGATAATTACTAAAACAGTTATTGCATGTATTTGATATCCCAGGGTTCAGTGCAATAGGGTTTAAAAATAATAAGTCTCTTGCAGAGCAGGTGTCTTGATATGACCCACAATTAATTAAAGTAACACTTTCAATAGTTCTATCATTATTACAAATACAGGACCACCTTCACAAAATATCAGTAACATCACATAAGACTTTGCATAAAGAGGTAAATATTACAGCAGATACTGCTTTCTGGTGTCAATGAAGACCAGAAAACTATACATTCATTTTTTTTCCCTCCTATGTTCAGATTTAATTAAAAAATCTTACTCCGTGCTGAAGTACTATAGTACTGTCACTATATTTACCATATTTAAACTTAACTAACTATATTAATAAAGCAAAACATCTTCCAGCCCTTTGGGCTTCTTTCCTGTCTCAGAAATATAATTTCTAATTAAAAAACTGAGCAGTTAGAAGGAATTTAAAATCATGATATCCACATCCTGGATAGCTTTTCATCTAAATTTATTTCTTAATTTACATACTATATAACACTATATTTGTGCTATTTCACCCATAAGTTGATCATTTTAATGCAAGGTACAACTAGTCTCCTTCTTTTGAATAGGAAAATAAAAGGAGTAGCACTTACCTTCTAAGATACACTTTTAAACAAATTTTAAAGAAGTTAAATCTGCAAGGAAAAAATATAGTAGATGGAATTAGAGTGAGTGAAAAAACAGTATTATCGACAAAAATAACTGGGTTGAGGCCATAGCATGGCAGTATGATTCTGCAGAAGCTGTAATTCCTAAATGAACATACAAAGCTAAAGGTGGTAGACACAAGTTAAAAACCTCTTCATCAGACCATACATAAAATATATGGCTTGAGAAGACAGAAAATTTTCATCTGGCTAGCTAAGCAGGGGAGTTATTTTGATTACCATTGTGTCCTTCTGGTAACAGAAATAGGACTAAGCATAAAACCTTACAATAGTCCTGCAGCAATGTCAGCTAGAGTTCAAGCAGTACCAGAGACTGCTGAAGTGTCCTTTACAAGGTGAAGTTACTGTTCTGTTAATGATCTGTTGTGTTTTCCTGATAATGCCATTTGTCCTGGTTTATGCCTGACTTCTACCACCATTAAGGAATTAAATCATAGATATTTGTAATGATATAATATTTTAATACTAGTCTTTTTCCAAAAGTTCACTTATTTTCTCAGTGAAGGAGGTAATTATTTAATGCTTCTATTAGGGTAGACCCAGGCTTCTGAGCTGAGCTTTTTTGTTCAGATTTAATGGTTCCTTTATAGACAATTGTATCATAAATTGTTTTAACTATTCTGTTTGGGCTTTTCCTTTGTTAAGAATTATTGTGTCTCTAGCTTAGGAGCTTTACTTGCTAATTCTCCAGTTTTCTTGTATCGGTGTTAGGGCTCTACTTCCTGAAAGGCTCCTAAGATTTTTATGGGGTGATATTTTTCATGTTCCAGCCTTCATCTGTGAAGTGACCTCTTTCTTAGTTTGAGGTGAATTGTTTAACTAGGGCATTAACATGACATACTTTGAAGATCACTTTAAAAAACCTAGCATATTCAGTCATTTACTTCTAGTCACTCACCAGAGAGAGTTATCAGAGCTGAAATTAGGAATAAATTTTTGGAAGTTGCATTAGATTCATACCATTAGAGTATGGCTTTTTCTTTCCATGCAGGTGCAAAACAGCCTTTGAGCAACATTCTGACATTCTAAAAAAAGTGTCTCATTCACTTGACATAATGATGAAAACATCTCAATGAACTGATTTGGAAACCACCATATAGTACAGCTAGATAATTAAAAGCTGACCAAAACGGCTCTTGCAACACTTTTTTGAAGCTTAAGAGGATGACAAACACTGGATGTTCCAACAGAAAAATCCACTGGAAAACAGAGCCCTAAAAGCAAAACTATTTTCTATCTGCTCATTTCATTCCTCTCCTTCCCATTTGCTTCAGCAGAAAAAGATGGAATGTTAATAACTTTTGGTAGACCTTGAAGGAAACACCCATTCTGATATGATAGCTTTCAGGAAGACATAGGGTGGAGGATAAAGCATAAGAGTCCACCCTGAGATGGTGACACACCACTGAGCACTGCAAGAACTCAGTACATCAGTGCTTGAGCTAGGGTGAGACATGAGAAACACACAGCCTCCCACCCAGTGCTGCCAAGAGCTGCACGTACAATATCACATATGAGGGAGCTAGAACACTGTATCCAAGTTATACCGCATTATTTCAGCTTGTTCCACTGTTAAACGCCCTCATTCCAGCTGCTTTCAAGGAAGACATTCAGCAGCCCTATGGCACACCTGTAATCTCAGCTCTCACCACAACAATTATTTTGTACACCTGCTGTTGGTCACTTGACCATCTATTCTACTTTCTCTCATAGCAGCAGGTTGTGATGCTAATTAAAAGCAAATTTACATATCTCAGACTATTTACATTTATCTTTTGACACAGCAGTACTTCACTCCTCTGCATGAATTCAAAGCCTTGTCTACCTGCATCACTTCTTTCTTTTAATCTTTTTCCTCAGCTATCTGATCACTCAGCCCTAAAACAAGCTCTGCAAATATCAGGAGATGTTATAGTGTTCAATACAGAGTATTTTCACAGCTTGAGTAAACAACACCTAGATTTTTTTCCTACTGAATTTCAATAATATGACCAGCTCACTGATGAAATTCCAACTAGAAGAATGTAGAAAAGCATTAACATGAAGAAAATCTGTTTAATTTCATCCAGAGTTCATTAGAAAATATTTAACTTTTACAGACTCTTACTGGTAGTACAACAGCCTAAAAGCTGGCTCTGTTAAGGACTGAGGAATGGATGGACTTTCATTCTTCTCATGCTGCATGCTGGTTTAAAGAGCCTGGGTCTCATGGTGTGGCAAGGAAGGGCTGATGAGAAGACCACCCTGCAGGAGAAGTCCCAAAGTATCTCCAGTCACATGGTGAAATATGTTTAAGAGTTCAAGCAGCAAGGTATTTCTCTGGAGCTTGTGTGAGGGTAAATGACACAGAAGTGTGACAGAACAGCAAATGCTTTTCCAAATAAGCAGGAGTGGACCAGATGCCTGTTATGTTATCTCATCTCCTGCTCTGGCTTTGGCAGCAGCTCATGCTGAGGCCTGATGTCCCTGGCAGCAGCATCAGGGGGTCCAAGCCAAGAAAACACATCTGGGGTCTCCAGTGGCCCCCACTGGTCTTCGCAGCCTGATATCCCTTGGATGACAAGTGTTGGTTCCTTGACCTGTTTTCTCAAGCGTGTGTGTTGTCGGTTTGTGCTACAGCAAGACTCATGCAGGGGAACATGCGCTTGCCCAGCTCGCAAACCAAGGCCATCCCACTTTGCCACATGTCCAGTCTCTCTACAGATCTTGTTTCTCTATGAAGATCCTGTTACTTTAGGCTTAGTCTTGTTACATTGGGATGCCTAGTGGGGTTTCTGCCCAGCAGCCTCTCCAGCATGATTCTGCCAGCCCCGGGCAACCACAGCAGCACAGGCCGGAGCTGAGGAGGCTTCTCTGGTCCCATCCGGCTCCTGGTGGGCAGGCACAGGCCACCCCCTTGCAGCACTTCCTGCCTCAAAAATGTGCCATGCCCTGAGCTTCTGTATTGCAGCAGCATGGCCAGGAGCTGTGCCTGAAGCACTGCAGTGCCAGGTGCTTCCAGGTACCCTGTCAGATGCTTTTCAGCTTTTCCACTCTTTGGAAAATTCACAAGTGGCCTGTGCCAACTGAGGTGAGAGATGGGGATGCAAAGCATGGAATCACAAGGGTGAATATTTATTCATAGGCATGAGGTTTCCCAGTTAAACTGGGACACCCTGAATGTGGCTTTACATGGGATTCTTAGACGCTTCAAACGGTCAGGTACAACAGGATCGGACTAATCACTAACACCCACACTACCAATTGCTAATGACAGCAAAATTTTGCATCCTTCTTGCTGCTTGTCTATTGATCCAGGTGTCCCTGGAGTCAGTCTTGGTCAAATTACAGCTTTCATGGTGGCAGTGAGGACTAGGGAGAGCATGCTGTTGCTGAGACAGTGCTCTGACATCAATCCCTACTGGCTTCTAGGCGGCATAGCAGGATCTCCAGCCATGAGGGGAAATGCGCCCCCCAAGCACCCTTTGTAAAAGAAATTGGAGATCTCTTCCCACTCCCTCTTACTTTCTTCTCTCAGCTAGGAAAGGCTCTGTGATTTCGGAAGTACTTCTGACAAGGGAAAGTCATGCACCCAGGGGATGGTCCCAGGTTTCAACATTGCCCCACAGGCTGCTCTGCAGGATGAAACAGAACTAAAACATGAAGTAGGTATTCCAAATTAAAAAAATAATGTGCGGGTATGCAAACACTGGTACACTTCATTTCCTTCCTCTACATTTATATGACATTTACATTTAAGAAACCAAAGCAATGAAATCACAGCTCTGTACAGAACTGGGAGATGTATCAGAGACAGCAGAAGATCATGCTACCACCCAGAGTGACCTAAAAGGCTGGAGAAATGGGCTGATTGGAACCTCTTGAAGTTCACCCAATGAAAATGCACAATCCTGCCCCTGGGGAGAAACAACAATAGGTGTCAGGACACACTGCAGGTGCCACCATGTTGAACCTGAGCCAGTCAGGACGACCAAGGGCCTCTTGGGTTGCATGAGGAGGAACATCATCAGCAGGTTGAGGGAGGGGATCAGCACTGATGATAATAATAAAATGGCAAGATGAACATTGTCAGATCCCAACAGAAGTGATCAACGTAATTACAACCATGTCTCCACCTCCTACTAAAAGGGCTGCTGCTCAGTGCAGAGGGAGTTAATGAGGAATCGCATTGAGTATCTTTTACAGAATATTTCATTTCTATTATACAGATATATAGATATATACAAAGACTAGGAGTGCGATAGTATTTTGTAATTTTATTGAACTGTGCTTATCTCATTCCAATTTTCTCTCTTCCTTTGGGTGTGTCCATGGGTGTGGGAAATGGATCAACACAGGGATTCAGATGTGAGATGTGGCTAAAAGGGAGGGATATGGTGCCTGTGGAACTGGGGCAGAAATGGCATACGGCTACTTCAGCCCTGTAAGACAGCAGCCTCTCCTCAAAACGCTCCCTGCTCTCAGCTTCCCTGGCCCCACAGAGCCAGACCCACAATCCTGCAGGCCCCAAGATCGTCACAGACCAGGAGCACACCAACGAGTCGGGGCCTTGGCCCCTGCACCCCTTGCAGCAAGGCAGCAGCAGGAGCATGGCCCCGAGCCGACCTCTACCACGACAGAGCCCCTTCCTTGGGAGCAAGCACGGCTTGTCCCTGTCCCTGATGCCAGCCGTCCGCCCTGAGAGGAGATCCTCGCAGGCGCCACTTGCTGGGCCTGTCCCTGGCTCTCCTGGCCACGGGATGCCGCCCTCGATAGGGCAACTGCAAGAGAGAAAGACTTCTCCAGCCTCTGCCGGTGACTCCTGACCGACAGGAAAGGCAAGGTTTCTCTTCCAGGAAGCTGTTGTATGTCATCCAGGTAAATGGAATACTATAGAGACAGATATCCAGATCCTGAAAGGATGAGCTGTGCGGGAGATAATCTAATGTGAGACAAACGCTTCCTAGCCACAGAATGTGCGCAATACAAATCAGAGGGGCCCTGCCTCCAGCCCGCCGCTGGAAAGGGACAACAGAGGTTACTGGACTGTGCAAATCCGGTGGCCTCGTACAACAGACCCCCAGGAGCAGAGAGCTTTGGTAGACACTGGTGCTCAGTGCACGGTAATCGCATCAAACCACAATGGAACAAAATCCATCAACATTTCTGCAGTGACTGCGGGATCCCAGAAGCTGGCTGCAGTAGAGGCTGAAAGAAGCCTCACCGGGAAAGACGGGCAAAAGCGTCCCACTGCGACTGCTCCACGTGCTCCGTGCATCCTCGGCACAGACTGCCCCAGGAGAGGGTGTTTTAAGGCCCCAAAAGGGTGTGGCTGGGCATTTGCCAGAGCGGCTGTGGACACCGAGAACATTAAACAACTGTCGACTGTGCCTGGTCTCTCAGCAATCTGTAGGACTGCTGAGAGTTGACGAGCAGCAGGTGCCAATTGCTACCACGATGGTGCGTCACCGGCAATATCGCACCAGTCGAGACTCTCTTGATTCCTGTCCGGAAGCTGATTCGTCAACTGGAGATTCGGGGCGTGATCAGCAAGATGCACTGACCTTTTAACAGCCCCATTAGGCCAGTGCGTTAAGTCTAGTGAAGAGTGGGGACTAAGGGTAGACTATCGTGGCCTGAAGTAAGTTACAGCACCCTTGAGCGCTGCTGTGCCAGACACTCTAGAGCTGCAACTTGAGCTGGAGTCAAAGGCAGCTCAGCGGTGAGCCACAACCCACATTGCTACTGTGTCTTTCTCTCTTCCTTTAGCAGCAGAGTGCAGCCCGCACTTTGCTTTCACCTCGGGGAGCATCCAGTACACGTGGAATCGCTTGCCCCAGGGCTGGAAACACAGCCCTACCATGTGCCGTGGACTGATCCAAACCAAACTGGAACAGGGAAAAGCTCCGGAACACTTGCAAGATCTAGATGACATCATTGCATGGGCCGCAAGAGCAAAATAAGTTTTCTAGAAAGGTGCGAGAGTCATTCAGATTCTTTGGAATGCCGGTCTTGCCATCAAAAAGAAGCAAGGCCAAGGCACCTGCACGAGAGAAGCACTTTTCACTAATAAAATGGCAAGAAGGACGTCGTCAGATCCCAATGGATGTGATCAACAAAATTGCAACTATGTCTCCACTCCTACTAAAAGGACTGCTGCTCAGTGCAGATGGAGTTGATGAGGAATCGCATTGAGTATCTTTTATTGCATATTCCATTTCTATTATATATATAGAGAGAGATATATATAAAAACTAGGAGTGCATTAGTATTTTGTGATTTTATTGCACTGCGTTTATCTCATTCCAAGTTTCTCCCTTCCCTTTCAATTCTCTGCCCTGTCTGGGGAGTGGGTGGGGGACGCAGTGAGTGGCTATCCCGGGTTCTCTTGCTGGTTTGGCTTAAACCATGACCAGCACGGGTGAGGCCAGCCCCGGAGCCCCCTTGGCAGCTGGGCTTTGCATCACAGGGCATGTGTGAGGCTGGGGAGCTGCTGGGTGCGTCCCCGGCTGCGCCCCCGAGAGCCCTGTGATGTCACCAGAGTCACAGTCAGCCCGTGACGTCACTAGCGGCGGGCGGCTATAAACGCCAGCGTCACGTGCTGCCAGCGGCACACGAGACGTCGAGTCCTGTGGGCAGCACCTGAGCCATCGAGTCCTGCCAGCGGAACCAGACGTTGTGACCTGCCAGCAGCCGAGTGGCCACCGAGTCCCGGCAGCTGAACCTGAGCCTTGGCGTTGCGCCAGCGGCAGCCATCAAGACCTGCCAGCAGCAGGGACACCAGGTGCCTCCAGCTCCGAGAGGACATCAAGTCCCAGCGGCGGCCAAGAGGACATTGAGTCCCAGCAACAGCTGAGGACAGCAAGGCCCACCAGAAGCTGAGAGCAAACCAAGTCCCAGCAACTGACAGGCAGGACACCAAGGCCCAGCAGCAGCAATGGAGGTGTCCAGGGACGAGCCAGCGGTGCCACCAGCTGCCAGGAGGTGCCGGCGGGGGGACACGTGCCCCATCTGCTTGGCTCCCCTGGAAGCCCCCGCTGGAGTGGACCCGTGCTGGCATGCCTTCTGCCATGCCTGCATCCAGCGCTGGGCTGCCAGTGCCGAGGATGCCACTTGCCCGCTCTGCCGGGGCCCCATCGCGGCCATCCGCCGCCTGCAGCTGGAGGATGACGGTCGCCGCGCCCGCTTGCATCCCTACACAAGGCGGGGGCCGTGGTGGCAGAGGCGGCGGCGGCAGCAGCAGCAGCAGCGGAGCCGCAGCCGTTCCAGGAGCCGCAGCCGTTCCAGGCGCCGCGCGCGCTCTGCCGAGAGGGGAGAGCACCGCCGCCCCGGTCCCCGGCGGCGTGCCCAGAGCCTACCCGGCCAGAGGGACGGAGATGGAAACGGCCAGCTCCTCCACCTGCTCGAGAGCGACGAAGACCTGTCGTGGCTGCGCAGGGTCCAGGAGGACGAGCCAGGGTCAGGGGACCATGCGCAGCGTCTCCCCTGGCTCCGCGTCTGAGCGGGGTGGCCGGGCCTCCGGGGGCCCCTCTGGAATAAAAGCACTGGGCCACTGAGAGGGACCGGACCTGCTTTCTGCCCTGTTGTTTACTCGGTGCTGCAGAACTGGGCAGTGGGACAGATGAGGCTGTGGGAAGTGGGGGAGAGGGTGGGTTATGGCTCGAGGACCCGTAGAGAGGGAGCAATGTGGATGTTGGAAGTGGAGGAGAGGGAGGGATGTGGCCCTGTGAACTGGGGGAGAGGCGGCCGAGTGCCTGTGGACTTGTGGGGAGGGAGGGCAATGGCTCGTGGGAACGAGAGGGAGAGGGAGGGATGGCTAACGCCAGGAATCTGGGGAGAGGGAGGGATATGGGTGTGGGAAATGGTTCGACACAGGGATTCGGCTGTGACATGTGGGTAAGAGGGAGGGCCACGGTGGCCATGTAACTGGGGCAGAAAGGGGGATATGGCTGCGGAACCAGGAAAGAAGGATGAAGAAGGTCTCCAGACAGAGAGATGTGGCCTGGGAAGTGGGGCCAGGGAGGGACGTGGACCTTGAACCCTCCCCAGCGCCTGCGGCTCTACAGCCAGGGAAGGGCAGCCTTGCAGGTCAGCTGGGTTCCAGAGCTACTTCAGCCCTGCAAGACAGCAGCCTCTCCTCAAAACGCTCCCTGCTCTCAGCTTCCCCGGCCCCACAGAGCCAGGCCCACACTCCTGCAGGCCCCAAGATCGTCACAGACCAGGAGCACACCAACGAGTCGGGGCCTTGGCCCCTGCACCCCTTGCAGCAAGGCAGCAGCAGGAGCATGGCCCCGAGCCGACCTCTACCACGACAGAGCCCCTTCCTTGGGAGCAAGCACGGCTTGTCCCTGTCCCTGATGCCAGCCGTCCGCCCTGAGAGGAGATCCTCGCAGGCGCCACTTGCTGGGCCTGTCCCTGGCTCTCCTGGCCACGGGATGCCGCCCTCGATAGGGCAACTGCAAGAGAGAAAGACTTCTCCAGCCTCTGCCGGTGACTCCTGACCGCAAGGAAAGGCAAGGTTTCTCTTCCAGGAAGCTGTTGTATGTCATCCAGGTGAATGGAATACTATGGAGACAGATATCCAGATCCTGAGAGGATGAGCTGTGCGGGAGATAATCTAATGTGAGCCAAACGGTCCGGGTGGGACAGATGCAGATAGAATCCTTTGCACACAACCCACGGGATGCAGGTTTGTACAACGGGCACCACCGGCATATGCTGTCTCATGGGCATCAATGCCCTGGGCAGCTGCGTTCAACAAAACGTGACTGAAGTGATGAACCAGCTTCGGGACTACGAGGACAGCCTCGCTCCCTCTCTGCGGCCTTGTGCGTCACACAGAATCACAGAATGTTAGGGATTGGAAGGGACCTCAAAAGATCATCCAGTCCAATCCCCCCGCCGGAGCAGGAACACCTAGATGAGGCTACACAGGAAGGCGTCCAGGTGGGTTTTGAATGTCTCCAGAGTAGGAGACTCCACAACCCTCCCAGGCAGCCTGTTCCAGCGCTCTGTTACCGTCACTGAGAAGAAGTTTCTTCTCAAATTTAAGTGGAACTTCTTGTGTTCCAGCTTGAACCCATTACCCCTTGTCCTACCATTGGTTGTCACCGAGAATGGAGACTGGCTCCACCCTCGTGACACTCACCCTTTATAAATTTACGAACATTAATGAGTCTCGTCTTCTCCTCAGTCCCCTCAGTCTCCTCTTCTCCAAGCTAAAGAGACCCAGCTCCCTCAGCCTTTCCTCACAAGGGAGATGCTCCACTCCCTTAATCATCTTTGTTGCCCTGCGCTGGACTCTCTCCAGCAGGTCCCTGTCCTTCTTGAACGGAGGGGCCCGGAACTGGACACAGTATTCTGGGGGTGAACTGAGTGTCAGCTGAGGACAAACTGTGTGAAAAATCTGACAACCGGTTCCAAAAGCTGTTCCATGAAATCAAAGCACTCGGAGAGGACAGCTTCCATTCCCCACCTGACCAACCAATGTTTCCGCTACTAGGAGGAGGCGTTTCCGATCTGAAGAGAGAGGACAGAAGAAGTCCACAAAGAGAGGCGCACTGTGGCTTCTCCTCGGTGATCGTGGAGAAGACCTGAGGAGCTGGGATGGAAAACCCACCTCAGCACCTCAGGAACGAGTACATGAATTTAAAGGAAAACCTCCTAGGAAAATGGGTGCTCCAGTTTCCAGGGGGGCTAGAGGAGATTCTGTTCCTCTTGAAGGAACTTCTGATTCCTAGCCACAGAATGTGCGCAATACAAATCAGAGGGGCCCTGCCTCCAGCCCGCCGCCGGAAAGGGACAACAGAGGTTACTGGACTGTGCAAATCCGGTGGCCTCGTACAACAGACCCCCAGGAGCAGAGAGCTTTGGTAGACACTGGTGCTCAGTGCACGGTAATCGCATCAAACCACAATGGAACAAAATCCATCAACATTTCTGCAGTGACTGCGGGATCCCAGAAGCTGGCTGCAGTAGAGGCTGAAAGAAGCCTCACCGGGAAAGACGGGCAAAAGCGTCCCACTGCGACTGCTCCACGTGCTCCGTGCATCCTCGGCACAGACTGCCCCAGGAGAGGGTGTTTTAAGGCCCCAAAAGGGTATGGCTGGGCATTTGCCAGAGCGGCTGTGGACACCGAGAACATTAAACAACTGTCGACTGTGCCTGGTCTCTCAGCAATCTGTAGGATTGCTGAGGGTTGACGAGCAGCAGGTGCCAATTGCTACCACGATGGTGCGTCACCGGCAATATCGCACCAGTCGAGACTCTCTTGATTCCTGTCCGGAAGCTGATTCGTCAACTGGAGATTCGGGGCGTGATCAGCAAGATTCACTGACCTTTTAACCGCCCCATTAGGCCAGTGCGTTAAGTCTAGTGAAGAGTGGGGACTAAGGGTAGACTATCGTGGCCTGAAGTAAGTTACAGCACCCTTGAGCGCTGCTGTGCCAGACACTCTAGAGCTGCAACTTGAGCTGGAGTCAAAGGCAGCTCAGCGGTGAGCCACAACCCACATTGCTACTGTGTCTTTCTCTCTTCCTTTAGCAGCAGAGTGCAGCCCGCACTTTGCTTTCACCTGGGGGAGCATCCAGTACACGTGGAATCGCTTGCCCCAGGGCTGGAAACACAGCCCTACCATGTGCCGTGGACTGATCCAAACCAAACTGGAACAGGGAAAAGCTCCGGAACACTTGCAAGATCTGGATGACATCATTGCATGGGCCGCAAGAGCAAAATAAGTTTTCTAGAAAGGTGCGAGAGTCATTCAGATTCTTTGGAATGCCGGTCTTGCCATCAAAAAGAAGCAAGGCCAAGGCACCTGCACGAGAGAAGCACTTTTCACTAATAAAATGGCAAGAAGGACGTCGTCAGATCCCAATGGATGTGATCAACAAAATTGCAACTATGTCTCCACTCCTACTAAAAGGACTGCTGCTCAGTGCAGATGGAGTTGATGAGGAATCGCATTGAGTATCTTTTATTGCATATTCCATTTCTATTATATATATATAGAGAGATATATATAAAAACTAGGAGTGCATTAGTATTTTGTGATTTTATTGCACTGCGTTTATCTCATTCCAAGTTTCTCCCTTCCCTTTCAATTCTCTGCCCTGTCTGGGGAGTGGGTGGGGGACGCAGTGAGTGGCTATCCCGGGTTCTCTTGCTGGTTTGGCTTAAACCATGACCAGCACGGGTGAGGCCAGCCCCGGAGCCCCCTTGGCAGCTGGGCTTTGCATCACAGGGCATGTGTGAGGCTGGGGAGCTGCTGGGTGCGTCCCCGGCTCCGCCCCCGAGAGCCCTGTGATGTCACCAGAGTCACAGTCAGCCCGTGACGTCACTAGCGGCGGGCGGCTATAAACGCCAGCGTCACGTGCTGCCAGCGGCACACGAGACGTCGAGTCCTGTGGGCAGCACCTGAGCCATCGAGTCCTGCCAGCGGAACCAGACGTTGTGACCTGCCAGCAGCCGAGTGGCCACCGAGTCCCGGCAGCTGAACCTGAGCCTTGGCGTTGCGCCAGCGGCAGCCATCAAGACCTGCCAGCAGCAGGGACACCAGGTGCCTCCAGCTCCGAGAGGACATCAAGTCCCAGCGGCGGCCAAGAGGACATTGAGTCCCAGCAACAGCTGAGGACAGCAAGGCCCACCAGAAGCTGAGAGCAAACCAAGTCCCAGCAACTGACAGGCAGGACACCAAGGCCCAGCAGCAGCAATGGAGGTGTCCAGGGACGAGCCAGCGGTGCCACCAGCTGCCAGGAGGTGCCGGCGGGGGGACACGTGCCCCATCTGCTTGGCTCCCCTGGAAGCCCCCGCTGGAGTGGACCCGTGCTGGCATGCCTTCTGCCATGCCTGCATCCAGCGCTGGGCTGCCAGTGCCGAGGATGCCACTTGCCCGCTCTGCCGGGGCCCCATCGCGGCCATCCGCCGCCTGCAGCTGGAGGATGACGGTCGCCGCGCCCGCTTGCATCCCTACGCAAGGCGGGGGCCGTGGTGGCAGAGGCGGCGGCGGCAGCAGCAGCAGCAGCGGAGCTGCAGCCGTTCCAGGAGCCGCAGCCGTTCCAGGCGCCGCGCACGCTCTGCCGAGAGGGGAGAGCGCCGCCGCCCCGGTCCCCGGCGGCGTGCCCAGAGCCTACCCGGCCAGAGGGACGGAGATGGAAACGGCCAGCTCCTCCACCTGCTCGAGAGCGACGCAGACCTGTCGTGGCTGCGCAGGGTCCAGGAGGACGAGCCAGGGTCAGGGGACCATGCGCAGCGTCTCCCCTGGCTCCGCGTCTGAGCGGGGCGGCCGGGCCTCCGGGGGCCCCTCTGGAATAAAAGCACTGGGCCACTGAGAGGGACCAGACCTGCTTTCTGCCCTGTTGTTTACTCGGTGCTGCAGAACTGGGCAGTGGGACAGATGAGGCTGTGGGAAGTGGGGGAGAGGGTGGGTTATGGCTCGAGGACCCGTAGAGAGGGAGCAATGTGGATGTTGGAACTGGAGGAGAGGGAGGGATGTGGCCCTGTGAACTGGGGGAGAGGCGGCCGAGTGCCTGTGGACTTGGGGGGAGGGAGGGCAATGGCTCGTGGGAACGAGAGGGAGAGGGAGGGATGGCTAACGCCAGGAATCTGGGGAGAGGGAGGGATATGGGTGTGGGAAATGGTTCGACACAGGGATTCGGCTGTGACATGTGGGTAAGAGGGAGGGCCACGGTGGCCATGGAACTGGGGCAGAAAGGGGGATATGGCTGCGGAACCAGGAAAGAAGGATGAAGAAGGTCTCCAGACAGAGAGATGTGGCCTGGGAAGTGGGGCCAGGGAGGGACGTGGACCTTGAACCCTCCCCAGCGCCTGCGGCTCTACAGCCAGGGAAGGGCAGCCTTGCAGGTCAGCTGGGTTCCAGAGCTACTTCAGCCCTGCAAGACAGCAGCCTCTCCTCAAAACGCTCCCTGCTCTCAGCTTCCCTGGCCCCACAGAGCCAGGCCCACACTCCTGCAGGCCCCAAGATCGTCACAGACCAGGAGCACACCAACGAGTCGGGGCCTTGGCCCCTGCACCCCTTGCAGCAAGGCAGCAGCAGGAGCATGGCCCCGAGCCGACCTCTACCACGACAGAGCCCCTTCCTTGGGAGCAAGCATGGCTTGTCCCTGTCCCTGATGCCAGCCGTCCGCCCTGAGAGGAGATCCTCGCAGGCGCCACTTGCTGGGCCTGTCCCTGGCTCTCCTGGCCACGGGATGCCGCCCTCGATAGGGCAACTGCAAGAGAGAAAGACTTCTCCAGCCTCTGCCGGTGACTCCTGACCGCAAGGAAAGGCAAGGTTTCTCTTCCAGGAAGCTGTTGTATGTCATCCAGGTGAATGGAATACTATGGAGACAGATATCCAGATCCTGAGAGGATGAGCTGTGCGGGAGATAATCTAATGTGAGCCAAACGGTCCGGGTGGGACAGATGCAGATAGAATCCTTTGCACACAACCCACGGGATGCAGGTTTGTACAACGGGCACCACCGGCATATGCTGTCTCATGGGCATCAATGCCCTGGGCAGCTGCGTTCAACAAAACGTGACTGAAGTGATGAACCAGCTTCGGGACTACGAGGACAGCCTCGCTCCCTCTCTGCGGCCTTGTGCGTCACACAGAATCACAGAATGTTAGGGATTGGAAGGGACCTCAAAAGATCATCCAGTCCAATCCCCCCGCCGGAGCAGGAACACCTAGATGAGGCTACACAGGAAGGCGTCCAGGTGGGTTTTGAATGTCTCCAGAGTAGGAGACTCCACAACCCTCCCAGGCAGCCTGTTCCAGCGCTCTGTTACCGTCACTGAGAAGAAGTTTCTTCTCAAATTTAAGTGGAACTTCTTGTGTTCCAGCTTGAACCCATTACCCCTTGTCCTACCATTGGTTGTCACCGAGAATGGAGACTGGCTCCACCCTCGTGACACTCACCCTTTATAAATTTACGAACATTAATGAGTCTCCTCTTCTCCTCAGTCCCCTCAGTCTCCTCTTCTCCAAGCTAAAGAGACCCAGCTCCCTCAGCCTTTCCTCACAAGGGAGATGCTCCACTCCCTTAATCATCTTTGTTGCCCTGCGCTGGACTCTCTCCAGCAGGTCCCTGTCCTTCTTGAACGGAGGGGCCCGGAACTGGACACAGTATTCTGGGGGTGAACTGAGTGTCAGCTGAGGACAAACTGTGTGAAAAATCTGACAACCGGTTCCAAAAGCTGTTCCATGAAATCAAAGCACTCGGAGAGGACAGCTTCCATTCCCCACCTGACCAACCAATGTTTCCGCTACTAGGAGGAGGCGTTTCCGATCTGAAGAGAGAGGACAGAAGAAGTCCACAAAGAGAGGCGCACTGTGGCTTCTCCTCGGTGATCGTGGAGAAGACCTGAGGAGCTGGGATGGAAAACCCACCTCAGCACCTCAGGAACGAGTACATGAATTTAAAGGAAAACCTCCTAGGAAAATGGGTGCTCCAGTTTCCAGGGGGGCTAGAGTAGATTCTGTTCCTCTTGAAGGAACTTCTGATTCCTAGCCACAGAATGTGCGCAATACAAATCAGAGGGGCCCTGCCTCCAGCCCGCCGCCGGAAAGGGACAACAGAGGTTACTGGACTGTGCAAATCCGGTGGCCTCGTACAACAGACCCCCAGGAGCAGAGAGCTTTGGTAGACACTGGTGCTCAGTGCACGGTAATCGCATCAAACCACAATGGAACAAAATCCATCAACATTTCTGCAGTGACTGCGGGATCCCAGAAGCTGGCTGCAGTAGAGGCTGAAAGAAGCCTCACCGGGAAAGACGGGCAAAAGCGTCCCACTGCGACTGCTCCATGTGCTCCGTGCATCCTCGGCACAGACTGCCCCAGGAGAGGGTGTTTTAAGGCCCCAAAAGGGTATGGCTGGGCATTTGCCAGAGCGGCTGTGGACACCGAGAACATTAAACAACTGTCGACTGTGCCTGGTCTCTCAGCAATCTGTAGGATTGCTGAGAGTTGACGAGCAGCAGGTGCCAATTGCTACCACGATGGTGCGTCACCGGCAATATCGCACCAGTCGAGACTCTCTTGATTCCTGTCCGGAAGCTGATTCGTCAACTGGAGATTCGGGGCGTGATCAGCAAGATTCACTGACCTTTTAACAGCCCCATTAGGCCAGTGCGTTAAGTCTAGTGAAGAGTGGGGACTAAGGGTAGACTATCGTGGCCTGAAGTAAGTTACAGCACCCTTGAGCGCTGCTGTGCCAGACACTCTAGAGCTGCAACTTGAGCTGGAGTCAAAGGCAGCTCAGCGGTGAGCCACAACCCACATTGCTACTGTGTCTTTCTCTCTTCCTTTAGCAGCAGAGTGCAGCCCGCACTTTGCTTTCACCTGGGGGAGCATCCAGTACACGTGGAATCGCTTGCCCCAGGGCTGGAAACACAGCCCTACCATGTGCCGTGGACTGATCCAAACCAAACTGGAACAGGGAAAAGCTCCGGAACACTTGCAAGATCTAGATGACATCATTGCATGGGCCGCAAGAGCAAAATAAGTTTTCTAGAAAGGTGCGAGAGTCATTCAGATTCTTTGGAATGCCGGTCTTGCCATCAAAAAGAAGCAAGGCCAAGGCACCTGCACGAGAGAAGCACTTTTCACTAATAAAATGGCAAGAAGGACGTCGTCAGATCCCAATGGATGTGATCAACAAAATTGCAACTATGTCTCCACTCCTACTAAAAGGACTGCTGCTCAGTGCAGATGGAGTTGATGAGGAATCGCATTGAGTATCTTTTATTGCATATTCCATTTCTATTATATATATAGAGAGAGATATATATAAAAACTAGGAGTGCATTAGTATTTTGTGATTTTATTGCACTGCGTTTATCTCATTCCAAGTTTCTCCCTTCCCTTTCAATTCTCTGCCCTGTCTGGGGAGTGGGTGGGGGACGCAGTGAGTGGCTATCCCGGGTTCTCTTGCTGGTTTGGCTTAAACCATGACCAGCACGGGTGAGGCCAGCCCCGGAGCCCCCTTGGCAGCTGGGCTTTGCATCACAGGGCATGTGTGAGGCTGGGGAGCTGCTGGGTGCGTCCCCGGCTGCGCCCCCGAGAGCCCTGTGATGTCACCAGAGTCACAGTCAGCCCGTGACGTCACTAGCGGCGGGCGGCTATAAACGCCAGCGTCACGTGCTGCCAGCGGCACACGAGACGTCGAGTCCTGTGGGCAGCACCTGAGCCATCGAGTCCTGCCAGCGGAACCAGACGTTGTGACCTGCCAGCAGCCGAGTGGCCACCGAGTCCCGGCAGCTGAACCTGAGCCTTGGCGTTGCGCCAGCGGCAGCCATCAAGACCTGCCAGCAGCAGGGACACCAGGTGCCTCCAGCTCCGAGAGGACATCAAGTCCCAGCGGCGGCCAAGAGGACATTGAGTCCCAGCAACAGCTGAGGACAGCAAGGCCCACCAGAAGCTGAGAGCAAACCAAGTCCCAGCAACTGACAGGCAGGACACCAAGGCCCAGCAGCAGCAATGGAGGTGTCCAGGGACGAGCCAGCGGTGCCACCAGCTGCCAGGAGGTGCCGGCGGGGGGACACGTGCCCCATCTGCTTGGCTCCCCTGGAAGCCCCCGCTGGAGTGGACCCGTGCTGGCATGCCTTCTGCCATGCCTGCATCCAGCGCTGGGCTGCCAGTGCCGAGGATGCCACTTGCCCGCTCTGCCGGGGCCCCATCGCGGCCATCCGCCGCCTGCAGCTGGAGGATGACGGTCGCCGCGCCCGCTTGCATCCCTACGCAAGGCGGGGGCCGTGGTGGCAGAGGCGGCGGCGGCAGCAGCAGCAGCAGCGGAGCCGCAGCCGTTCCAGGAGCCGCAGCCGTTCCAGGCGCCGCGCACGCTCTGCCGAGAGGGGAGAGCGCCGCCGCCCCGGTCCCCGGCGGCGTGCCCAGAGCCTACCCGGCCAGAGGGACGGAGATGGAAACGGCCAGCTCCTCCACCTGCTCGAGAGCGACGCAGACCTGTCGTGGCTGCGCAGGGTCCAGGAGGACGAGCCAGGGTCAGGGGACCATGCGCAGCGTCTCCCCTGGCTCCGCGTCTGAGCGGGGCGGTCGGGCCTCCGGGGGCCCCTCTGGAATAAAAGCACTGGGCCACTGAGAGGGACCGGACCTGCTTTCTGCCCTGTTGTTTACTCGGTGCTGCAGAACTGGGCAGTGGGACAGATGAGGCTGTGGGAAGTGGGGGAGAGGGTGGGTTATGGCTCGAGGACCCGTAGAGAGGGAGCAATGTGGATGTTGGAAGTGGAGGAGAGGGAGGGATGTGGCCCTGTGAACTGGGGGAGAGGCGGCCGAGTGCCTGTGGACTTGGGGGGAGGGAGGGCAATGGCTCGTGGGAACGAGAGGGAGAGGGAGGGATGGCTAACGCCAGGAATCTGGGGAGAGGGAGGGATATGGGTGTGGGAAATGGTTCGACACAGGGATTCGGCTGTGACATGTGGGTAAGAGGGAGGGCCACGGTGGCCATGGAACTGGGGCAGAAAGGGGGATATGGCTGCGGAACCAGGAAAGAAGGATGAAGAAGGTCTCCAGACAGAGAGATGTGGCCTGGGAAGTGGGGCCAGGGAGGGACGTGGACCTTGAACCCTCCCCAGCGCCTGCGGCTCTACAGCCAGGGAAGGGCAGCCTTGCAGGTCAGCTGGGTTCCAGAGCTACTTCAGCCCTGCAAGACAGCAGCCTCTCCTCAAAACGCTCCCTGCTCTCAGCTTCCCTGGCCCCACAGAGCCAGGCCCACACTCCTGCAGGCCCCAAGATCGTCACAGACCAGGAGCACACCAACGAGTCGGGGCCTTGGCCCCTGCACCCCTTGCAGCAAGGCAGCAGCAGGAGCATGGCCCCGAGCCGACCTCTACCACGACAGAGCCCCTTCCTTGGGAGCAAGCACGGCTTGTCCCTGTCCCTGATGCCAGCCGTCCGCCCTGAGAGGAGATCCTCGCAGGCGCCACTTGCTGGGCCTGTCCCTGGCTCTCCTGGCCACGGGATGCCGCCCTCGATAGGGCAACTGCAAGAGAGAAAGACTTCTCCAGCCTCTGCCGGTGACTCCTGACCGCAAGGAAAGGCAAGGTTTCTCTTCCAGGAAGCTGTTGTATGTCATCCAGGTGAATGGAATACTATGGAGACAGATATCCAGATCCTGAGAGGATTAGCTGTGCGGGAGATAATCTAATGTGAGCCAAACGGTCCGGGTGGGACAGATGCAGATAGAATCCTTTGCACACAACCCACGGGATGCAGGTTTGTACAACGGGCACCACCGGCATATGCTGTCTCATGGGCATCAATGCCCTGGGCAGCTGCGTTCAACAAAACGTGACTGAAGTGATGAACCAGCTTCGGGACTACGAGGACAGCCTCGCTCCCTCTCTGCGGGCTTGTGCGTCACACAGAATCACAGAATGTTAGGGATTGGAAGGGACCTCAAAAGATCATCCAGTCCAATCCCCCCGCCGGAGCAGGAACACCTCGATGAGGCTACACAGGAAGGCGTCCAGGTGGGTTTTGAATGTCTCCAGAGTAGGAGACTCCACAACCCTCCCAGGCAGCCTGTTCCAGCGCTCTGTTACCGTCACTGAGAAGAAGTTTCTTCTCAAATTTAAGTGGAACTTCTTGTGTTCCAGCTTGAACCCATTACCCCTTGTCCTACCATTGGTTGTCACCGAGAATGGAGACTGGCTCCACCCTCGTGACACTCACCCTTTATAAATTTACGAACATTAATGAGTCTCGTCTTCTCCTCAGTCCCCTCAGTCTCCTCTTCTCCAAGCTAAAGAGACCCAGCTCCCTCAGCCTTTCCTCACAAGGGAGATGCTCCACTCCCTTAATCATCTTTGTTGCCCTGCGCTGGACTCTCTCCAGCAGGTCCCTGTCCTTCTTGAACGGAGGGGCCCGGAACTGGACACAGTATTCTGGGGGTGAACTGAGTGTCAGCTGAGGACAAACTGTGTGAAAAATCTGACAACCGGTTCCAAAAGCTGTTCCATGAAATCAAAGCACTCGGAGAGGACAGCTTCCATTCCCCACCTGACCAACCAATGTTTCCGCTACTAGGAGGAGGCGTTTCCGATCTGAAGAGAGAGGACAGAAGAAGTCCACAAAGAGAGGCGCACTGTGGCTTCTCCTCGGTGATCGTGGAGAAGACCTGAGGAGCTGGGATGGAAAACCCACCTCAGCACCTCAGGAACGAGTACATGAATTTAAAGGAAAACCTCCTAGGAAAATGGGTGCTCCAGTTTCCAGGGGGGCTAGAGTAGATTCTGTTCCTCTTGAAGGAACTTCTGATTCCTAGCCACAGAATGTGCGCAATACAAATCAGAGGGGCCCTGCCTCCAGCCCGCCGCCGGAAAGGGACAACAGAGGTTACTGGACTGTGCAAATCCGGTGGCCTCGTACAACAGACCCCCAGGAGCAGAGAGCTTTGGTAGACACTGGTGCTCAGTGCACGGTAATCGCATCAAACCACAATGGAACAAAATCCATCAACATTTCTGCAGTGACTGCGGGATCCCAGAAGCTGGCTGCGGTAGAGGCTGAAAGAAGCCTCACCGGGAAAGACGGGCAAAAGCGTCCCACTGCGACTGCTCCACGTGCTCCGTGCATCCTCGGCACAGACTGCCCCAGGAGAGGGTGTTTTAAGGCCCCAAAAGGGTATGGCTGGGCATTTGCCAGAGCGGCTGTGGACACCGAGAACATTAAACAACTGTCGACTGTGCCTGGTCTCTCAGCAATCTGTAGGATTGCTGAGAGTTGACGAGCAGCAGGTGCCAATTGCTACCACGATGGTGCGTCACCGGCAATATCGCACCAGTCGAGACTCTCTTGATTCCTGTCCGGAAGCTGATTCGTCAACTGGAGATTCGGGGCGTGATCAGCAAGATTCACTGACCTTTTAACAGCCCCATTAGGCCAGTGCGTTAAGTCTAGTGAAGAGTGGGGACTAAGGGTAGACTATCGTGGCCTGAAGTAAGTTACAGCACCCTTGAGCGCTGCTGTGCCAGACACTCTAGAGCTGCAACTTGAGCTGGAGTCAAAGGCAGCTCAGCGGTGAGCCACAACCCACATTGCTACTGTGTCTTTCTCTCTTCCTTTAGCAGCAGAGTGCAGCCCGCACTTTGCTTTCACCTGGGGGAGCATCCAGTACACGTGGAATCGCTTGCCCCAGGGCTGGAAACACAGCCCTACCATGTGCCGTGGACTGATCCAAACCAAACTGGAACAGGGAAAAGCTCCGGAACACTTGCAAGATCTAGATGACATCATTGCATGGGCCGCAAGAGCAAAATAAGTTTTCTAGAAAGGTGCGAGAGTCATTCAGATTCTTTGGAATGCCGGTCTTGCCATCAAAAAGAAGCAAGGCCAAGGCACCTGCACGAGAGAAGCACTTTTCACTAATAAAATGGCAAGAAGGACGTCGTCAGATCCCAATGGATGTGATCAACAAAATTGCAACTATGTCTCCACTCCTACTAAAAGGACTGCTGCTCAGTGCAGATGGAGTTGATGAGGAATCGCATTGAGTATCTTTTATTGCATATTCCATTTCTATTATATATAGAGAGAGAGATATATATAAAAACTAGGAGTGCATTAGTATTTTGTGATTTTATTGCACTGCGTTTATCTCATTCCAAGTTTCTCCCTTCCCTTTCAATTCTCTGCCCTGTCTGGGGAGTGGGTGGGGGACGCAGTGAGTGGCTATCCCGGGTTCTCTTGCTGGTTTGGCTTAAACCATGACCAGCACGGGTGAGGCCAGCCCCGGAGCCCCCTTGGCAGCTGGGCTTTGCATCACAGGGCATGTGTGAGGCTGGGGAGCTGCTGGGTGCGTCCCCGGCTGCGCCCCCGAGAGCCCTGTGATGTCACCAGAGTCACAGTCAGCCCGTGACGTCACTAGCGGCGGGCGGCTATAAACGCCAGCGTCACGTGCTGCCAGCGGCACACGAGACGTCGAGTCCTGTGGGCAGCACCTGAGCCATCGAGTCCTGCCAGCGGAACCAGACGTTGTGACCTGCCAGCAGCCGAGTGGCCACCGAGTCCCGGCAGCTGAACCTGAGCCTTGGCGTTGCGCCAGCGGCAGCCATCAAGACCTGCCAGCAGCAGGGACACCAGGTGCCTCCAGCTCCGAGAGGACATCAAGTCCCAGCGGCGGCCAAGAGGACATTGAGTCCCAGCAACAGCTGAGGACAGCAAGGCCCACCAGAAGCTGAGAGCAAACCAAGTCCCAGCAACTGACAGGCAGGACACCAAGGCCCAGCAGCAGCAATGGAGGTGTCCAGGGACGAGCCAGCGGTGCCACCAGCTGCCAGGAGGTGCCGGCGGGGGGACACGTGCCCCATCTGCTTGGCTCCCCTGGAAGCCCCCGCTGGAGTGGACCCGTGCTGGCATGCCTTCTGCCATGCCTGCATCCAGCGCTGGGCTGCCAGTGCCGAGGATGCCACTTGCCCGCTCTGCCGGAGCCCCATCGTGGCCATCCGCCGCCTGCAGCTGGAGGATGACGGTCGCCGCGCCCGCTTGCATCCCTACGCAAGGCGGGGGCCGTGGTGGCAGAGGCGGCGGCGGCAGCAGCAGCAGCAGCGGAGCCGCAGCCGTTCCAGGAGCCGCAGCCGTTCCAGGCGCCGCGCACGCTCTGCCGAGAGGGGAGAGCGCCGCCGCCCCGGTCCCCGGCGGCGTGCCCAGAGCCTACCCGGCCAGAGGGACGGAGATGGAAACGGCCAGCTCCTCCACCTGCTCGAGAGCGACGCAGACCTGTCGTGGCTGCGCAGGGTCCAGGAGGACGAGCCAGGGTCAGGGGACCATGCGCAGCGTCTCCCCTGGCTCCGCGTCTGAGCGGGGCAGTCGGGCCTCCGGGGGCCCCTCTGGAATAAAAGCACTGGGCCACTGAGAGGGACCGGACCTGCTTTCTGCCCTGTTGTTTACTCGGTGCTGCAGAACTGGGCAGTGGGACAGATGAGGCTGTGGGAAGTGGGGGAGAGGGTGGGTTATGGCTCGAGGACCCGTAGAGAGGGAGCAATGTGGATGTTGGAACTGGAGGAGAGGGAGGGATGTGGCCCTGTGAACTGGGGGAGAGGCGGCCGAGTGCCTGTGGACTTGGGGGGAGGGAGGGCAATGGCTCGTGGGAACGAGAGGGAGAGGGAGGGATGGCTAACGCCAGGAATCTGGGGAGAGGGAGGGATATGGGTGTGGGAAATGGTTCGACACAGGGATTCGGCTGTGACATGTGGGTAAGAGGGAGGGCCACGGTGGCCATGGAACTGGGGCAGAAAGGGGGATATGGCTGCGGAACCAGGAAAGAAGGATGAAGAAGGTCTCCAGACAGAGAGATGTGGCCTGGGAAGTGGGGCCAGGGAGGGACGTGGACCTTGAACCCTCCCCAGCGCCTGCGGCTCTACAGCCAGGGAAGGGCAGCCTTGCAGGTCAGCTGGGTTCCAGAGCTACTTCAGTCCTGCAAGACAGCAGCCTCTCCTCAAAACGCTCCCTGCTCTCAGCTTCCCTGGCCCCACAGAGCCAGGCCCACACTCCTGCAGGCCCCAAGATCGTCACAGACCAGGAGCACACCAACGAGTCGGGGCCTTGGCCCCTGCACCCCTTGCAGCAAGGCAGCAGCAGGAGCATGGCCCCGAGCCGACCTCTACCACGACAGAGCCCCTTCCTTGGGAGCAAGCACGGCTTGTCCCTGTCCCTGATGCCAGCCGTCCGCCCTGAGAGGAGATCCTCGCAGGCGCCACTTGCTGGGCCTGTCCCTGGCTCTCCTGGCCACGGGATGCCGCCCTCGATAGGGCAACTGCAAGAGAGAAAGACTTCTCCAGCCTCTGCCGGTGACTCCTGACCGCCAGGAAAGGCAAGGTTTCTCTTCCAGGAAGCTGTTGTATGTCATCCAGGTGAATGGAATACTATGGAGACAGATATCCAGATCCTGAGAGGATTAGCTGTGCGGGAGATAATCTAATGTGAGCCAAACGGTCCGGGTGGGACAGATGCAGATAGAATCCTTTGCACACAACCCACGGGATGCAGGTTTGTACAACGGGCACCACCGGCATATGCTGTCTCATGGGCATCAATGCCCTGGGCAGCTGCGTTCAACAAAACGTGACTGAAGTGATGAACCAGCTTCGGGACTACGAGGACAGCCTCGCTCCCTCTCTGCGGGCTTGTGCGTCACACAGAATCACAGAATGTTAGGGATTGGAAGGGACCTCAAAAGATCATCCAGTCCAATCCCCCCGCCGGAGCAGGAACACCTAGATGAGGCTACACAGGAAGGCGTCCAGGTGGGTTTTGAATGTCTCCAGAGTAGGAGACTCCACAACCCTCCCAGGCAGCCTGTTCCAGCGCTCTGTTACCGTCACTGAGAAGAAGTTTCTTCTCAAATTTAAGTGGAACTTCTTGTGTTCCAGCTTGAACCCATTACCCCTTGTCCTACCATTGGTTGTCACCGAGAATGGAGACTGGCTCCACCCTCGTGACACTCACCCTTTATAAATTTACGAACATTAATGAGTCTCGTCTTCTCCTCAGTCCCCTCAGTCTCCTCTTCTCCAAGCTAAAGAGACCCAGCTCCCTCAGCCTTTCCTCACAAGGGAGATGCTCCACTCCCTTAATCATCTTTGTTGCCCTGCGCTGGACTCTCTCCAGCAGGTCCCTGTCCTTCTTGAACGGAGGGGCCCGGAACTGGACACAGTATTCTGGGGGTGAACTGAGTGTCAGCTGAGGACAAACTGTGTGAAAAATCTGACAACCGGTTCCAAAAGCTGTTCCATGAAATCAAAGCACTTGGAGAGGACAGCTTCCATTCCCCACCTGACCAACCAATGTTTCCGCTACTAGGAGGAGGCGTTTCCGATCTGAAGAGAGAGGACAGAAGAAGTCCACAAAGAGAGGCGCACTGTGGCTTCTCCTCGGTGATCGTGGAGAAGACCTGAGGAGCTGGGATGGAAAACCCACCTCAGCACCTCAGGAACGAGTACATGAATTTAAAGGAAAACCTCCTAGGAAAATGGGTGCTCCAGTTTCCAGGGGGGCTAGAGGAGATTCTGTTCCTCTTGAAGGAACTTCTGATTCCTAGCCACAGAATGTGCGCAATACAAATCAGAGGGGCCCTGCCTCCAGCCCGCCGCCGGAAAGGGACAACAGAGGTTACTGGACTGTGCAAATCCGGTGGCCTCGTACAACAGACCCCCAGGAGCAGAGAGCTTTGGTAGACACTGGTGCTCAGTGCACGGTAATCGCATCAAACCACAATGGAACAAAATCCATCAACATTTCTGCAGTGACTGCGGGATCCCAGAAGCTGGCTGCGGTAGAGGCTGAAAGAAGCCTCACCGGGAAAGACGGGCAAAAGCGTCCCACTGCGACTGCTCCACGTGCTCCGTGCATCCTCGGCACAGACTGCCCCAGGAGAGGGTGTTTTAAGGCCCCAAAAGGGTATGGCTGGGCATTTGCCAGAGCGGCTGTGGACACCGAGAACATTAAACAACTGTCGACTGTGCCTGGTCTCTCAGCAATCTGTAGGATTGCTGAGAGTTGACGAGCAGCAGGTGCCAATTGCTACCACGATGGTGCGTCACCGGCAATATCGCACCAGTCGAGACTCTCTTGATTCCTGTCCGGAAGCTGATTCGTCAACTGGAGATTCGGGGCGTGATCAGCAAGATTCACTGACCTTTTAACAGCCCCATTAGGCCAGTGCGTTAAGTCTAGTGAAGAGTGGGGACTAAGGGTAGACTATCGTGGCCTGAAGTAAGTTACAGCACCCTTGAGCGCTGCTGTGCCAGACACTCTAGAGCTGCAACTTGAGCTGGAGTCAAAGGCAGCTCAGCGGTGAGCCACAACCCACATTGCTACTGTGTCTTTCTCTCTTCCTTTAGCAGCAGAGTGCAGCCCGCACTTTGCTTTCACCTGGGGGAGCATCCAGTACACGTGGAATCGCTTGCCCCAGGGCTGGAAACACAGCCCTACCATGTGCCGTGGACTGATCCAAACCAAACTGGAACAGGGAAAAGCTCCGGAACACTTGCAAGATCTAGATGACATCATTGCATGGGCTGCAAGAGCAAAATAAGTTTTCTAGAAAGGTGCGAGAGTCATTCAGATTCTTTGGAATGCCGGTCTTGCCATCAAAAAGAAGCAAGGCCAAGGCACCTGCACGAGAGAAGCACTTTTCACTAATAAAATGGCAAGAAGGACGTCGTCAGATCCCAATGGATGTGATCAACAAAATTGCAACTATGTCTCCACTCCTACTAAAAGGACTGCTGCTCAGTGCAGATGGAGTTGATGAGGAATCGCATTGAGTATCTTTTATTGCATATTCCATTTCTATTATATATATAGAGAGAGATATATATAAAAACTAGGAGTGCATTAGTATTTTGTGATTTTATTGCACTGCGTTTATCTCATTCCAAGTTTCTCCCTTCCCTTTCAATTCTCTGCCCTGTCTGGGGAGTGGGTGGGGGACGCAGTGAGTGGCTATCCCGGGTTCTCTTGCTGGTTTGGCTTAAACCATGACCAGCACGGGTGAGGCCAGCCCCGGAGCCCCCTTGGCAGCTGGGCTTTGCATCACAGGGCATGTGTGAGGCTGGGGAGCTGCTGGGTGCGTCCCCGGCTCCGCCCCCGAGAGCCCTGTGATGTCACCAGAGTCACAGTCAGCCCGTGACGTCACTAGCGGCGGGCGGCTATAAACGCCAGCGTCACGTGCTGCCAGCGGCACACGAGACGTCGAGTCCTGTGGGCAGCACCTGAGCCATCGAGTCCTGCCAGCGGAACCAGACGTTGTGACCTGCCAGCAGCCGAGTGGCCACCGAGTCCCGGCAGCTGAACCTGAGCCTTGGCGTTGCGCCAGCGGCAGCCATCAAGACCTGCCAGCAGCAGGGACACCAGGTGCCTCCAGCTCCGAGAGGACATCAAGTCCCAGCGGCGGCCAAGAGGACATTGAGTCCCAGCAACAGCTGAGGACAGCAAGGCCCACCAGAAGCTGAGAGCAAACCAAGTCCCAGCAACTGACAGGCAGGACACCAAGGCCCAGCAGCAGCAATGGAGGTGTCCAGGGACGAGCCAGCGGTGCCACCAGCTGCCAGGAGGTGCCGGCGGGGGGACACGTGCCCCATCTGCTTGGCTCCCCTGGAAGCCCCCGCTGGAGTGGACCCGTGCTGGCATGCCTTCTGCCATGCCTGCATCCAGCGCTGGGCTGCCAGTGCCGAGGATGCCACTTGCCCGCTCTGCCGGAGCCCCATCGTGGCCATCCGCCGCCTGCAGCTGGAGGATGACGGTCGCCGCGCCCGCTTGCATCCCTACGCAAGGCGGGGGCCGTGGTGGCAGAGGCGGCGGCGGCAGCAGCAGCAGCAGCGGAGCCGCAGCCGTTCCAGGAGCCGCAGCCGTTCCAGGCGCCGCGCACGCTCTGCCGAGAGGGGAGAGCGCCGCCGCCCCGGTCCCCGGCGGCGTGCCCAGAGCCTACCCGGCCAGAGGGACGGAGATGGAAACGGCCAGCTCCTCCACCTGCTCGAGAGCGACGCAGACCTGTCGTGGCTGCGCAGGGTCCAGGAGGACGAGCCAGGGTCAGGGGACCATGCGCAGCGTCTCCCCTGGCTCCGCGTCTGAGCGGGGCGGCCGGGCCTCCGGGGGCCCCTCTGGAATAAAAGCACTGGGCCACTGAGAGGGACCAGACCTGCTTTCTGCCCTGTTGTTTACTCGGTGCTGCAGAACTGGGCAGTGGGACAGATGAGGCTGTGGGAAGTGGGGGAGAGGGTGGGTTATGGCTCGAGGAACCGTAGAGAGGGAGCAATGTGGATGTTGGAACTGGAGGAGAGGGAGGGATGTGGCCCTGTGAACTGGGGGAGAGGCGGCCGAGTGCCTGTGGACTTTGGGGGAGGGAGGGCAATGGCTCGTGGGAACGAGAGGGAGAGGGAGGGATGGCTAACGCCAGGAATCTGGGGAGAGGGAGGGATATGGGTGTGGGAAATGGTTCGACACAGGGATTCGGCTGTGACATGTGGGTAAGAGGGAGGGCCACGGTGGCCATGGAACTGGGGCAGAAAGGGGGATATGGCTGCGGAACCAGGAAAGAAGGATGAAGAAGGTCTCCAGACAGAGAGATGTGGCCTGGGAAGTGGGGCCAGGGAGGGACGTGGACCTTGAACCCTCCCCAGCGCCTGCGGCTCTACAGCCAGGGAAGGGCAGCCTTGCAGGTCAGCTGGGTTCCAGAGCTACTTCAGCCCTGCAAGACAGCAGCCTCTCCTCAAAACGCTCCCTGCTCTCAGCTTCCCCGGCCCCACAGAGCCAGGCCCACACTCCTGCAGGCCCCAAGATCGTCACAGACCAGGAGCACACCAACGAGTCGGGGCCTTGGCCCCTGCACCCCTTGCAGCAAGGCAGCAGCAGGAGCATGGCCCCGAGCCGACCTCTACCACGACAGAGCCCCTTCCTTGGGAGCAAGCACGGCTTGTCCCTGTCCCTGATGCCAGCCGTCCGCCCTGAGAGGAGATCCTCGCAGGCGCCACTTGCTGGGCCTGTCCCTGGCTCTCCTGGCCACGGGATGCCGCCCTCGATAGGGCAACTGCAAGAGAGAAAGACTTCTCCAGCCTCTGCCGGTGACTCCTGACCGCCAGGAAAGGCAAGGTTTCTCTTCCAGGAAGCTGTTGTATGTCATCCAGGTGAATGGTATACTATGGAGACAGATATCCAGATCCTGAGAGGATTAGCTGTGCGGGAGATAATCTAATGTGAGCCAAACGGTCCGGGTGGGACAGATGCAGATAGAATCCTTTGCACACAACCCACGGGATGCAGGTTTGTACAACGGGCACCACCGGCATATGCTGTCTCATGGGCATCAAGGCCCTGGGCAGCTGCATTCAACAAAACGTGACTGAAGTGATGAACCAGCTTCGGGACTACGAGGACAGCCTCGCTCCCTCTCTGCGGGCTTGTGCGTCACACAGAATCACAGAATGTTAGGGATTGGAAGGGACCTCAAAAGATCATCCAGTCCAATCCCCCCGCCGGAGCAGGAACACCTAGATGAGGCTACACACGAAGGCGTCCAGGTGGGTTTTGAATGTCTCCAGAGTAGGAGACTCCACAACCCTCCCAGGCAGCCTGTTCCAGCGCTCTGTTACCGTCACTGAGAAGAAGTTTCTTCTCAAATTTAAGTGGAACTTCTTGTGTTCCAGCTTGAACGCATTACCCCTTGTCCTACCATTGGTTGTCACCGAGAATGGAGACTGGCTCCACCCTCGTGACACTCACCCTTTATAAATTTACGAACATTAATGAGTCTCGTCTTCTCCTCAGTCCCCTCAGTCTCCTCTTCTCCAAGCTAAAGAGACCCAGCTCCCTCAGCCTTTCCTCACAAGGGAGATGCTCCACTCCCTTAATCATCTTTGTTGCCCTGCGCTGGACTCTCTCCAGCAGGTCCCTGTCCTTCTTGAACGGAGGGGCCCGGAACTGGACACAGTATTCTGGGGGTGAACTGAGTGTCAGCTGAGGACAAACTGTGTGAAAAATCTGACAACCGGTTCCAAAAGCTGTTCCATGAAATCAAAGCACTCGGAGAGGACAGCTTCCATTCCCCACCTGACCAACCAATGTTTCCGCTACTAGGAGGAGGCGTTTCCGATCTGAAGAGAGAGGACAGAAGAAGTCCACAAAGAGAGGCGCACTGTGGCTTCTCCTCGGTGATCGTGGAGAAGACCTGAGGAGCTGGGATGGAAAACCCACCTCAGCACCTCAGGAACGAGTACATGAATTTAAAGGAAAACCTCCTAGGAAAATGGGTGCTCCAGTTTCCAGGGGGGCTAGAGGAGATTCTGTTCCTCTTGAAGGAACTTCTGATTCCTAGCCACAGAATGTGCGCAATACAAATCAGAGGGGCCCTGCCTCCAGCCCGCCGCCGGAAAGGGACAACAGAGGTTACTGGACTGTGCAAATCCGGTGGCCTCGTACAACAAGACCCCCAGGAGCAGAGAGCTTTGGTAGACACTGGTGCTCAGTGCACGGTAATCGCATCAAACCACAATGGAACAAAATCCATCAACATTTCTGCAGTGACTGCGGGATCCCAGAAGCTGGCTGCAGTAGAGGCTGAAAGAAGCCTCACCGGGAAAGACGGGCAAAAGCGTCCCACTGCGACTGCTCCACGTGCTCCGTGCATCCTCGGCACAGACTGCCCCAGGAGAGGGTGTTTTAAGGCCCCAAAAGGGTATGGCTGGGCATTTGCCAGAGCGGTTGTGGACACCGAGAACATTAAACAACTGTCGACTGTGCCTGGTCTCTCAGCAATCTGTAGGATTGCTGAGAGTTGACGAGCAGCAGGTGCCAATTGCTACCACGATGGTGCGTCACCGGCAATATCGCACCAGTCGAGACTCTCTTGATTCCTGTCCGGAAGCTGATTTGTCAACTGGAGATTCGGGGCGTGATCAGCAAGATTCACTGACCTTTTAACAGCCCCATTAGGCCAGTGCGTTAAGTCTAGTGAAGAGTGGGGACTAAGGGTAGACTATCGTGGCCTGAAGTAAGTTACAGCACCCTTGAGCGCTGCTGTGCCAGACACTCTAGAGCTGCAACTTGAGCTGGAGTCAAAGGCAGCTCAGCGGTGAGCCACAACCCACATTGCTACTGTGTCTTTCTCTCTTCCTTTAGCAGCAGAGTGCAGCCCGCACTTTGCTTTCACCTGGGGGAGCATCCAGTACACGTGGAATCGCTTGCCCCAGGGCTGGAAACACAGCCCTACCATGTGCCGTGGACTGATCCAAACCAAACTGGAACAGGGAAAAGCTCCGGAACACTTGCAAGATCTAGATGACATCATTGCATGGGCCGCAAGAGCAAAATAAGTTTTCTAGAAAGGTGCGAGAGTCATTCAGATTCTTTGGAATGCCGGTCTTGCCATCAAAAAGAAGCAAGGCCAAGGCACCTGCACGAGAGAAGCACTTTTCACTAATAAAATGGCAAGAAGGACGTCGTCAGATCCCAATGGATGTGATCAACAAAATTGCAACTATGTCTCCACTCCTACTAAAAGGACTGCTGCTCAGTGCAGATGGAGTTGATGAGGAATCGCATTGAGTATCTTTTATTGCATATTCCATTTCTATTATATATATAGAGAGAGATATATATAAAAACTAGGAGTGCATTAGTATTTTGTGATTTTATTGCACTGCGTTTATCTCATTCCAAGTTTCTCCCTTCCCTTTCAATTCTCTGCCCTGTCTGGGGAGTGGGTGGGGGACGCAGTGAGTGGCTATCCCGGGTTCTCTTGCTGGTTTGGCTTAAACCATGACCAGCACGGGTGAGGCCAGCCCCGGAGCCCCCTTGGCAGCTGGGCTTTGCATCACAGGGCATGTGTGAGGCTGGGGAGCTGCTGGGTGCGTCCCCGGCTGCGCCCCCGAGAGCCCTGTGATGTCACCAGAGTCACAGTCAGCCCGTGACGTCACTAGCGGCGGGCGGCTATAAACGCCAGCGTCACGTGCTGCCAGCGGCACACGAGACGTCGAGTCCTGTGGGCAGCACCTGAGCCATCGAGTCCTGCCAGCGGAACCAGACGTTGTGACCTGCCAGCAGCCGAGTGGCCACCGAGTCCCGGCAGCTGAACCTGAGCCTTGGCGTTGCGCCAGCGGCAGCCATCAAGACCTGCCAGCAGCAGGGACACCAGGTGCCTCCAGCTCCGAGAGGACATCAAGTCCCAGCGGCGGCCAAGAGGACATTGAGTCCCAGCAACAGCTGAGGACAGCAAGGCCCACCAGAAGCTGAGAGCAAACCAAGTCCCAGCAACTGACAGGCAGGACACCAAGGCCCAGCAGCAGCAATGGAGGTGTCCAGGGATGAGCCAGCGGTGCCACCAGCTGCCAGGAGGTGCCGGCGGGGGGACACGTGCCCCATCTGCTTGGCTCCCCTGGAAGCCCCCGCTGGAGTGGACCCGTGCTGGCATGCCTTCTGCCATGCCTGCATCCAGCGCTGGGCTGCTAGTGCCGAGGATGCCACTTGCCCGCTCTGCCGGAGCCCCATCGCGGCCATCCGCCGCCTGCAGCTGGAGGATGACGGTCGCCGCGCCCGCTTGCATCCCTACGCAAGGCGGGGGCCGTGGTGGCAGAGGCGGCGGCGGCAGCAGCAGCAGCAGCGGAGCCGCAGCCGTTCCAGGAGCCGCAGCCGTTCCAGGCGCCGCGCACGCTCTGCCGAGAGGGGAGAGCGCCGCCGCCCCGGTCCCCGGCGGCGTGCCCAGAGCCTACCCGGCCAGAGGGACGGAGATGGAAACGGCCAGCTCCTCCACCTGCTCGAGAGCGACGAAGACCTGTCGTGGCTGCGCAGGGTCCAGGAGGACGAGCCAGGGTCAGGGGACCATGCGCAGCGTCTCCCCTGGCTCCGCGTCTGAGCGGGGCGGCTGGGCCTCCGGGGGCCCCTCTGGAATAAAAGCACTGGGCCACTGAGAGGGACCAGACCTGCTTTCTGCCCTGTTGTTTACTCGGTGCTGCAGAACTGGGCAGTGGGACAGATGAGGCTGTGGGAAGTGGGGGAGAGGGTGGGTTATGGCTCGAGGACCCGTAGAGAGGGAGCAATGTGGATGTTGGAAGTGGAGGAGAGGGAGGGATGTGGCCCTGTGAACTGGGGGAGAGGCGGCCGAGTGCCTGTGGACTTGGGGGGAGGGAGGGCAATGGCTCGTGGGAACGAGAGGGAGAGGGAGGGATGGCTAACGCCAGGAATCTGGGGAGAGGGAGGGATATGGGTGTGGGAAATGGTTCGACACAGGGATTCGGCTGTGACATGTGGGTAAGAGGGAGGGCCACGGTGGCCATGGAACTGGGGCAGAAAGGGGGATATGGCTGCGGAACCAGGAAAGAAGGATGAAGAAGGTCTCCAGACAGAGAGATGTGGCCTGGGAAGTGGGGCCAGGGAGGGACGTGGACCTTGAACCCTCCCCAGCGCCTGCGGCTCTACAGCCAGGGAAGGGCAGCCTTGCAGGTCAGCTGGGTTCCAGAGCTACTTCAGCCCTGCAAGACAGCAGCCTCTCCTCAAAACGCTCCCTGCTCTCAGCTTCCCCGGCCCCACAGAGCCAGGCCCACACTCCTGCAGGCCCCAAGATCGTCACAGACCAGGAGCACACCAACGAGTCGGGGCCTTGGCCCCTGCACCCCTTGCAGCAAGGCAGCAGCAGGAGCATGGCCCCGAGCCGACCTCTACCACGACAGAGCCCCTTCCTTGGGAGCAAGCACGGCTTGTCCCTGTCCCTGATGCCAGCCGTCCGCCCTGAGAGGAGATCCTCGCAGGCGCCACTTGCTGGGCCTGTCCCTGGCTCTCCTGGCCACGGGATGCCGCCCTCGATAGGGCAACTGCAAGAGAGAAAGACTTCTCCAGCCTCTGCCGGTGACTCCTGACCGCCAGGAAAGGCAAGGTTTCTCTTCCAGGAAGCTGTTGTATGTCATCCAGGTGAATGGAATACTATGGAGACAGATATCCAGATCCTGAGAGGATTAGCTGTGCGGGAGATAATCTAATGTGAGCCAAACGGTCCGGGTGGGACAGATGCAGATAGAATCCTTTGCACACAACCCACGGGATGCAGGTTTGTACAACGGGCACCACCGGCATATGCTGTCTCATGGGCATCAATGCCCTGGGCAGCTGCGTTCAACAAAACGTGACTGAAGTGATGAACCAGCTTCGGGACTACGAGGACAGCCTCGCTCCCTCTCTGCGGGCTTGTGCGTCACACAGAATCACAGAATGTTAGGGATTGGAAGGGACCTCAAAAGATCATCCAGTCCAATCCCCCCGCCGGAGCAGGAACACCTAGATGAGGCTACACAGGAAGGCGTCCAGGTGGGTTTTGAATGTCTCCAGAGTAGGAGACTCCACAACCCTCCCAGGCAGCCTGTTCCAGCGCTCTGTTACCGTCACTGAGAAGAAGTTTCTTCTCAAATTTAAGTGGAACTTCTTGTGTTCCAGCTTGAACCCATTACCCCTTGTCCTACCATTGGTTGTCACCGAGAATGGAGACTGGCTCCACCCTCGTGACACTCACCCTTTATAAATTTACGAACATTAATGAGTCTCGTCTTCTCCTCAGTCCCCTCAGTCTCCTCTTCTCCAAGCTAAAGAGACCCAGCTCCCTCAGCCTTTCCTCACAAGGGAGATGCTCCACTCCCTTAATCATCTTTGTTGCCCTGCGCTGGACTCTCTCCAGCAGGTCCCTGTCCTTCTTGAACGGAGGGGCCCGGAACTGGACACAGTATTCTGGGGGTGAACTGAGTGTCAGCTGAGGACAAACTGTGTGAAAAATCTGACAACCGGTTCCAAAAGCTGTTCCACGAAATCAAAGCACTCGGAGAGGACAGCTTCCATTCCCCACCTGACCAACCAATGTTTCCGCTACTAGGAGGAGGCGTTTCCGATCTGAAGAGAGAGGACAGAAGAAGTCCACAAAGAGAGGCGCACTGTGGCTTCTCCTCGGTGATCGTGGAGAAGACCTGAGGAGCTGGGATGGAAAACCCACCTCAGCACCTCAGGAACGAGTACATGAATTTAAAGGAAAACCTCCTAGGAAAATGGGTGCTCCAGTTTCCAGGGGGGCTAGAGGAGATTCTGTTCCTCTTGAAGGAACTTCTGATTCCTAGCCACAGAATGTGCGCAATACAAATCAGAGGGGCCCTGCCTCCAGCCCGCCGCCGGAAAGGGACAACAGAGGTTACTGGACTGTGCAAATCCGGTGGCCTCGTACAACAGACCCCCAGGAGCAGAGAGCTTTGGTAGACACTGGTGCTCAGTGCACGGTAATCGCATCAAACCACAATGGAACAAAATCCATCAACATTTCTGCAGTGACTGCGGGATCCCAGAAGCTGGCTGCAGTAGAGGCTGAAAGAAGCCTCACCGGGAAAGACGGGCAAAAGCGTCCCACTGCGACTGCTCCACGTGCTCCGTGCATCCTCGGCACAGACTGCCCCAGGAGAGGGTGTTTTAAGGCCCCAAAAGGGTATGGCTGGGCATTTGCCAGAGCGGCTGTGGACACCGAGAACATTAAACAACTGTCGACTGTGCCTGGTCTCTCAGCAATCTGTAGGATTGCTGAGGGTTGACGAGCAGCAGGTGCCAATTGCTACCACGATGGTGCGTCACCGGCAATATCGCACCAGTCGAGACTCTCTTGATTCCTGTCCGGAAGCTGATTCGTCAACTGGAGATTCGGGGCGTGATCAGCAAGATTCACTGACCTTTTAACAGCCCCATTAGGCCAGTGCGTTAAGTCTAGTGAAGAGTGGGGACTAAGGGTAGACTATCGTGGCCTGAAGTAAGTTACAGCACCCTTGAGCGCTGCTGTGCCAGACACTCTAGAGCTGCAACTTGAGCTGGAGTCAAAGGCAGCTCAGCGGTGAGCCACAACCCACATTGCTACTGTGTCTTTCTCTCTTCCTTTAGCAGCAGAGTGCAGCCCGCACTTTGCTTTCACCTGGGGGAGCATCCAGTACA
Organism: Patagioenas fasciata; assembly: GCF_037038585.1. NCBI lineage: Eukaryota > Metazoa > Chordata > Aves > Columbiformes > Columbidae > Patagioenas > Patagioenas fasciata. The sequence goes on along the minus strand of NC_092523.1, from coordinate 44,203,558 downwards.
CGTGGAATCGCTTGCCCCAGGGCTGGAAACACAGCCCTACCATGTGCCGTGGACTGATCCAAACCAAACTGGAACAGGGAAAAGCTCCGGAACACTTGCAAGATCTAGATGACATCATTGCATGGGCCGCAAGAGCAAAATAAGTTTTCTAGAAAGGTGCGAGAGTCATTCAGATTCTTTGGAATGCCGGTCTTGCCATCTAAAAGAAGCAAGGCCAAGGCACCTGCACGAGAGAAGCACTTTTCACTAATAAAATGGCAAGAAGGACGTCGTCAGATCCCAATGGATGTGATCAACAAAATTGCAACTATGTCTCCACTCCTACTAAAAGGACTGCTGCTCAGTGCAGATGGAGTTGATGAGGAATCGCATTGAGTATCTTTTATTGCATATTCCATTTCTATTATATATATAGAGAGAGATATATATAAAAACTAGGAGTGCATTAGTATTTTGTGATTTTATTGCACTGCGTTTATCTCATTCCAAGTTTCTCCCTTCCCTTTCAATTCTCTGCCCTGTCTGGGGAGTGGGTGGGGGACGCAGTGAGTGGCTATCCCGGGTTCTCTTGCTGGTTTGGCTTAAACCACGACCAGCACGGGTGAGGCCAGCCCCGGAGCCCCCTTGGCAGCTGGGCTTTGCATCACAGGGCATGTGTGAGGCTGGGGAGCTGCTGGGTGCGTCCCCGGCTGCGCCCCCGAGAGCCTTGTGATGTCACCAGAGTCACAGTCAGCCCGTGACGTCACTAGCGGCGGGCGGCTATAAACGCCAGCATCACGTGCTGCCAGCGGCACACGAGACGTCGAGTCCTGTGGGCAGCACCTGAGCCATCGAGTCCTGCCAGCGGAACCAGACGTTGTGACCTGCCAGCAGCCGAGTGGCCACCGAGTCCCGGCAGCTGAACCTGAGCCTTGGCGTTGCGCCAGCGGCAGCCATCAAGACCTGCCAGCAGCAGGGACACCAGGTGCCTCCAGCTCCGAGAGGACATCAAGTCCCAGCGGCGGCCAAGAGGACATTGAGTCCCAGCAACAGCTGAGGACAGCAAGGCCCACCAGAAGCTGAGAGCAAACCAAGTCCCAGCAACTGACAGGCAGGACACCAAGGCCCAGCAGCAGCAATGGAGGTGTCCAGGGACGAGCCAGCGGTGCCACCAGCTGCCAGGAGGTGCCGGCGGGGGGACACGTGCCCCATCTGCTTGGCTCCCCTGGAAGCCCCCGCTGGAGTGGACCCGTGCTGGCATGCCTTCTGCCATGCCTGCATCCAGCGCTGGGCTGCCAGTGCCGAGGATGCCACTTGCCCGCTCTGCCGGGGCCCCATCGCGGCCATCCGCCGCCTGCAGCTGGAGGATGACGGTCGCCGCGCCCGCTTGCATCCCTACGCAAGGCGGGGGCCGTGGTGGCAGAGGCGGCGGCGGCAGCAGCAGCAGCAGCGGAGCCGCAGCCGTTCCAGGAGCCGCAGCCGTTCCAGGCGCCGCGCACGCTCTGCCGAGAGGGGAGAGCGCCGCCGCCCCGGTCCCCGGCGGCGTGCCCAGAGCCTACCCGGCCAGAGGGACGGAGATGGAAACGGCCAGCTCCTCCACCTGCTCGAGAGCGACGAAGACCTGTCGTGGCTGCGCAGGGTCCAGGAGGACGAGCCAGGGTCAGGGGACCATGCGCAGCGTCTCCCCTGGCTCCGCGTCTGAGCGGGGCGGCCGGGCCTCCGGGGGCCCCTCTGGAATAAAAGCACTGGGCCACTGAGAGGGACCGGACCTGCTTTCTGCCCTGTTGTTTACTCGGTGCTGCAGAACTGGGCAGTGGGACAGATGAGGCTGTGGGAAGTGGGGGAGAGGGTGGGTTATGGCTCGAGGACCCGTAGAGAGGGAGCAATGTGGATGTTGGAAGTGGAGGAGAGGGAGGGATGTGGCCCTGTGAACTGGGGGAGAGGCGGCCGAGTGCCTGTGGACTTGGGGGGAGGGAGGGCAATGGCTCGTGGGAACGAGAGGGAGAGGGAGGGATGGCTAACGCCAGGAATCTGGGGAGAGGGAGGGATATGGGTGTGGGAAATGGTTCGACACAGGGATTCGGCTGTGACATGTGGGTAAGAGGGAGGGCCACGGTGGCCATGGAACTGGGGCAGAAAGGGGGATATGGCTGCGGAACCAGGAAAGAAGGATGAAGAAGGTCTCCAGACAGAGAGATGTGGCCTGGGAAGTGGGGCCAGGGAGGGACGTGGACCTTGAACCCTCCCCAGCGCCTGCGGCTCTACAGCCAGGGAAGGGCAGCCTTGCAGGTCAGCTGGGTTCCAGAGCTACTTCAGCCCTGCAAGACAGCAGCCTCTCCTCAAAACGCTCCCTGCTCTCAGCTTCCCTGGCCCCACAGAGCCAGGCCCACACTCCTGCAGGCCCCAAGATCGTCACAGACCAGGAGCACACCAACGAGTCGGGGCCTTGGCCCCTGCACCCCTTGCAGCAAGGCAGCAGCAGGAGCATGGCCCCGAGCCGACCTCTACCACGACAGAGCCCCTTCCTTGGGAGCAAGCACGGCTTGTCCCTGTCCCTGATGCCAGCCGTCCGCCCTGAGAGGAGATCCTTGCAGGCGCCACTTGCTGGGCCTGTCCCTGGCTCTCCTGGCCACGGGATGCCGCCCTCGATAGGGCAACTGCAAGAGAGAAAGACTTCTCCAGCCTCTGCCGGTGACTCCTGACCGCCAGGAAAGGCAAGGTTTCTCTTCCAGGAAGCTGTTGTATGTCATCCAGGTGAATGGAATACTATGGAGACAGATATCCAGATCCTGAGAGGATTAGCTGTGCGGGAGATAATCTAATGTGAGCCAAACGGTCCGGGTGGGACAGATGCAGATAGAATCCTTTGCACACAACCCACGGGATGCAGGTTTGTACAACGGGCACCACCGGCATATGCTGTCTCATGGGCATCAATGCCCTGGGCAGCTGCGTTCAACAAAACGTGACTGAAGTGATGAACCAGCTTCGGGACTACGAGGACAGCCTCGCTCCCTCTCTGCGGGCTTGTGCGTCACACAGAATCACAGAATGTTAGGGATTGGAAGGGACCTCAAAAGATCATCCAGTCCAATCCCCCCGCCGGAGCAGGAACACCTAGATGAGGCTACACAGGAAGGCGTCCAGGTGGGTTTTGAATGTCTCCAGAGTAGGAGACTCCACAACCCTCCCAGGCGGCCTGTTCCAGCGCTCTGTTACCGTCACTGAGAAGAAGTTTCTTCTCAAATTTAAGTGGAACTTCTTGTGTTCCAGCTTGAACCCATTACCCCTTGTCCTACCATTGGTTGTCACCAAGAATGGAGACTGGCTCCACCCTCGTGACACTCACCCTTTATAAATTTACGAACATTAATGAGTCTCGTCTTCTCCTCAGTCCCCTCAGTCTCCTCTTCTCCAAGCTAAAGAGACCCAGCTCCCTCAGCCTTTCCTCACAAGGGAGATGCTCCACTCCCTTAATCATCTTTGTTGCCCTGCGCTGGACTCTCTCCAGCAGGTCCCTGTCCTTCTTGAACGGAGGGGCCCGGAACTGGACACAGTATTCTGGGGGTGAACTGAGTGTCAGCTGAGGACAAACTGTGTGAAAAATCTGACAACCGGTTCCAAAAGCTGTTCCATGAAATCAAAGCACTCGGAGAGGACAGCTTCCATTCCCCACCTGACCAACCAATGTTTCCGCTACTAGGAGGAGGCGTTTCCGATCTGAAGAGAGAGGACAGAAGAAGTCCACAAAGAGAGGCGCACTGTGGCTTCTCCTCGGTGATCGTGGAGAAGACCTGAGGAGCTGGGATGGAAAACCCACCTCAGCACCTCAGGAACGAGTACATGAATTTAAAGGAAAACCTCCTAGGAAAATGGGTGCTCCAGTTTCCAGGGGGGCTAGAGGAGATTCTGTTCCTCTTGAAGGAACTTCTGATTCCTAGCCACAGAATGTGCGCAATACAAATCAGAGGGGCCCTGCCTCCAGCCCGCCGCCGGAAAGGGACAACAGAGGTTACTGGACTGTGCAAATCCGGTGGCCTCGCACAACAGACCCCCAGGAGCAGAGAGCTTTGGTAGACACTGGTGCTCAGTGCACGGTAATCGCATCAAACCACAATGGAACAAAATCCATCAACATTTCTGCAGTGACTGCGGGATCCCAGAAGCTGGCTGCAGTAGAGGCTGAAAGAAGCCTCACCGGGAAAGACGGGCAAAAGCGTCCCACTGCGACTGCTCCACGTGCTCCGTGCATCCTCGGCACAGACTGCCCCAGGAGAGGGTGTTTTAAGGCCCCAAAAGGGTATGGCTGGGCATTTGCCAGAGCGGTTGTGGACACCGAGAACATTAAACAACTGTCGACTGTGCCTGGTCTCTCAGCAATCTGTAGGATTGCTGAGAGTTGACGAGCAGCAGGTGCCAATTGCTACCACGATGGTGCGTCACCGGCAATATCGCACCAGTCGAGACTCTCTTGATTCCTGTCCGGAAGCTGATTTGTCAACTGGAGATTCGGGGCGTGATCAGCAAGATTCACTGACCTTTTAACAGCCCCATTAGGCCAGTGCGTTAAGTCTAGTGAAGAGTGGGGACTAAGGGTAGACTATCGTGGCCTGAAGTAAGTTACAGCACCCTTGAGCGCTGCTGTGCCAGACACTCTAGAGCTGCAACTTGAGCTGGAGTCAAAGGCAGCTCAGCGGTGAGCCACAACCCACATTGCTACTGTGTCTTTCTCTCTTCCTTTAGCAGCAGAGTGCAGCCCGCACTTTGCTTTCACCTGGGGGAGCATCCAGTACACGTGGAATCGCTTGCCCCAGGGCTGGAAACACAGCCCTACCATGTGCCGTGGACTGATCCAAACCAAACTGGAACAGGGAAAAGCTCCGGAACACTTGCAAGATCTAGATGACATCATTGCATGGGCCGCAAGAGCAAAATAAGTTTTCTAGAAAGGTGCGAGAGTCATTCAGATTCTTTGGAATGCCGGTCTTGCCATCTAAAAGAAGCAAGGCCAAGGCACCTGCACGAGAGAAGCACTTTTCACTAATAAAATGGCAAGAAGGACGTCGTCAGATCCCAATGGATGTGATCAACAAAATTGCAACTATGTCTCCACTCCTACTAAAAGGACTGCTGCTCAGTGCAGATGGAGTTGATGAGGAATCGCATTGAGTATCTTTTATTGCATATTCCATTTCTATTATATATATAGAGAGAGATATATATAAAAACTAGGAGTGCATTAGTATTTTGTGATTTTATTGCACTGCGTTTATCTCATTCCAAGTTTCTCCCTTCCCTTTCAATTCTCTGCCCTGTCTGGGGAGTGGGTGGGGGACGCAGTGAGTGGCTATCCCGGGTTCTCTTGCTGGTTTGGCTTAAACCACGACCAGCACGGGTGAGGCCAGCCCCGGAGCCCCCTTGGCAGCTGGGCTTTGCATCACAGGGCATGTGTGAGGCTGGGGAGCTGCTGGGTGCGTCCCCGGCTGCGCCCCCGAGAGCCTTGTGATGTCACCAGAGTCACAGTCAGCCCGTGACGTCACTAGCGGCGGGCGGCTATAAACGCCAGCGTCACGTGCTGCCAGCGGCACACGAGACGTCGAGTCCTGTGGGCAGCACCTGAGCCATCGAGTCCTGCCAGCGGAACCAGACGTTGTGACCTGCCAGCAGCCGAGTGGCCACCGAGTCCCGGCAGCTGAACCTGAGCCTTGGCGTTGCGCCAGCGGCAGCCATCAAGACCTGCCAGCAGCAGGGACACCAGGTGCCTCCAGCTCCGAGAGGACATCAAGTCCCAGCGGCGGCCAAGAGGACATTGAGTCCCAGCAACAGCTGAGGACAGCAAGGCCCACCAGAAGCTGAGAGCAAACCAAGTCCCAGCAACTGACAGGCAGGACACCAAGGCCCAGCAGCAGCAATGGAGGTGTCCAGGGACGAGCCAGCGGTGCCACCAGCTGCCAGGAGGTGCCGGCGGGGGGACACGTGCCCCATCTGCTTGGCTCCCCTGGAAGCCCCCGCTGGAGTGGACCCGTGCTGGCATGCCTTCTGCCATGCCTGCATCCAGCGCTGGGCTGCCAGTGCCGAGGATGCCACTTGCCCGCTCTGCCGGGGCCCCATCGCGGCCATCCGCCGCCTGCAGCTGGAGGATGACGGTCGCCGCGCCCGCTTGCATCCCTACGCAAGGCGGGGGCCGTGGTGGCAGAGGCGGCGGCGGCAGCAGCAGCAGCAGCGGAGCCGCAGCCGTTCCAGGAGCCGCAGCCGTTCCAGGCGCCGCGCACGCTCTGCCGAGAGGGGAGAGCGCCGCCGCCCCGGTCCCCGGCGGCGTGCCCAGAGCCTACCCGGCCAGAGGGACGGAGATGGAAACGGCCAGCTCCTCCACCTGCTCGAGAGCGACGAAGACCTGTCGTGGCTGCGCAGGGTCCAGGAGGACGAGCCAGGGTCAGGGGACCATGCGCAGCGTCTCCCCTGGCTCCGCGTCTGAGCGGGGCGGCCGGGCCTCCGGGGGCCCCTCTGGAATAAAAGCACTGGGCCACTGAGAGGGACCGGACCTGCTTTCTGCCCTGTTGTTTACTCGGTGCTGCAGAACTGGGCAGTGGGACAGATGAGGCTGTGGGAAGTGGGGGAGAGGGTGGGTTATGGCTCGAGGACCCGTAGAGAGGGAGCAATGTGGATGTTGGAACTGGAGGAGAGGGAGGGATGTGGCCCTGTGAACTGGGGGAGAGGCGGCCGAGTGCCTGTGGACTTGGGGGGAGGGAGGGCAATGGCTCGTGGGAACGAGAGGGAGAGGGAGGGATGGCTAACGCCAGGAATCTGGGGAGAGGGAGGGATATGGGTGTGGGAAATGGTTCGACACAGGGATTCGGCTGTGACATGTGGGTAAGAGGGAGGGCCACGGTGGCCATGGAACTGGGGCAGAAAGGGGGATATGGCTGCGGAACCAGGAAAGAAGGATGAAGAAGGTCTCCAGACAGAGAGATGTGGCCTGGGAAGTGGGGCCAGGGAGGGACGTGGACCTTGAACCCTCCCCAGCGCCTGCGGCTCTACAGCCAGGGAAGGGCAGCCTTGCAGGTCAGCTGGGTTCCAGAGCTACTTCAGCCCTGCAAGACAGCAGCCTCTCCTCAAAACGCTCCCTGCTCTCAGCTTCCCCGGCCCCACAGAGCCAGGCCCACACTCCTGCAGGCCCCAAGATCGTCACAGACCAGGAGCACACCAACGAGTCGGGGCCTTGGCCCCTGCACCCCTTGCAGCAAGGGAGCAGCAGGAGCATGGCCCCGAGCCGACCTCTACCACGACAGAGCCCCTTCCTTGGGAGCAAGCACGGCTTGTCCCTGTCCCTGATGCCAGCCGTCCGCCCTGAGAGGAGATCCTCGCAGGCGCCACTTGCTGGGCCTGTCCCTGGCTCTCCTGGCCACGGGATGCCGCCCTCGATAGGGCAACTGCAAGAGAGAAAGACTTCTCCAGCCTCTGCCGGTGACTCCTGACCGCCAGGAAAGGCAAGGTTTCTCTTCCAGGAAGCTGTTGTATGTCATCCAGGTGAATGGAATACTATGGAGACAGATATCCAGATCCTGAGAGGATTAGCTGTGCGGGAGATAATCTAATGTGAGCCAAACGGTCCGGGTGGGACAGATGCAGATAGAATCCTTTGCACACAACCCACGGGATGCAGGTTTGTACAACGGGCACCACCGGCATATGCTGTCTCATGGGCATCAATGCCCTGGGCAGCTGCGTTCAACAAAACGTGACTGAAGTGATGAACCAGCTTCGGGACTACGAGGACAGCCTCGCTCCCTCTCTGCGGGCTTGTGCGTCACACAGAATCACAGAATGTTAGGGATTGGAAGGGACCTCAAAAGATCATCCAGTCCAATCCCCCCGCCGGAGCAGGAACACCTAGATGAGGCTACACACGAAGGCGTCCAGGTGGGTTTTGAATGTCTCCAGAGTAGGAGACTCCACAACCCTCCCAGGCGGCCTGTTCCAGCGCTCTGTTACCGTCACTGAGAAGAAGTTTCTTCTCAAATTTAAGTGGAACTTCTTGTGTTCCAGCTTGAACCCATTACCCCTTGTCCTACCATTGGTTGTCACCGAGAATGGAGACTGGCTCCACCCTCGTGACACTCACCCTTTATAAATTTACGAACATTAATGAGTCTCGTCTTCTCCTCAGTCCCCTCAGTCTCTTCTTCTCCAAGCTAAAGAGACCCAGCTCCCTCAGCCTTTCCTCACAAGGGAGATGCTCCACTCCCTTAATCATCTTTGTTGCCCTGCGCTGGACTCTCTCCAGCAGGTCCCTGTCCTTCTTGAACGGAGGGGCCCGGAACTGGACACAGTATTCTGGGGGTGAACTGAGTGTCAGCTGAGGACAAACTGTGTGAAAAATCTGACAACCGGTTCCAAAAGCTGTTCCATGAAATCAAAGCACTCGGAGAGGACAGCTTCCATTCCCCACCTGACCAACCAATGTTTCCGCTACTAGGAGGAGGCGTTTCCGATCTGAAGAGAGAGGACAGAAGAAGTCCACAAAGAGAGGCGCACTGTGGCTTCTCCTCGGTGATCGTGGAGAAGACCTGAGGAGCTGGGATGGAAAACCCACCTCAGCACCTCAGGAACGAGTACATGAATTTAAAGGAAAACCTCCTAGGAAAATGGGTGCTCCAGTTTCCAGGGGGGCTAGAGGAGATTCTGTTCCTCTTGAAGGAACTTCTGATTCCTAGCCACAGAATGTGCGCAATACAAATCAGAGGGGCCCTGCCTCCAGCCCGCCGCCGGAAAGGGACAACAGAGGTTACTGGACTGTGCAAATCCGGTGGCCTCGCACAACAGACCCCCAGGAGCAGAGAGCTTTGGTAGACACTGGTGCTCAGTGCACGGTAATCGCATCAAACCACAATGGAACAAAATCCATCAACATTTCTGCAGTGACTGCGGGATCCCAGAAGCTGGCTGCAGTAGAGGCTGAAAGAAGCCTCACCGGGAAAGACGGGCAAAAGCGTCCCACTGCGACTGCTCCACGTGCTCCGTGCATCCTCGGCACAGACTGCCCCAGGAGAGGGTGTTTTAAGGCCCCAAAAGGGTATGGCTGGGCATTTGCCAGAGCGGTTGTGGACACCGAGAACATTAAACAACTGTCGACTGTGCCTGGTCTCTCAGCAATCTGTAGGATTGCTGAGAGTTGACGAGCAGCAGGTGCCAATTGCTACCACGATGGTGCGTCACCGGCAATATCGCACCAGTCGAGACTCTCTTGATTCCTGTCCGGAAGCTGATTCGTCAACTGGAGATTCGGGGCGTGATCAGCAAGATTCACTGACCTTTTAACAGCCCCATTAGGCCAGTGCGTTAAGTCTAGTGAAGAGTGGGGACTAAGGGTAGACTATCGTGGCCTGAAGTAAGTTACAGCACCCTTGAGCGCTGCTGTGCCAGACACTCTAGAGCTGCAACTTGAGCTGGAGTCAAAGGCAGCTCAGCGGTGAGCCACAACCCACATTGCTACTGTGTCTTTCTCTCTTCCTTTAGCAGCAGAGTGCAGCCCGCACTTTGCTTTCACCTGGGGGAGCATCCAGTACACGTGGAATCGCTTGCCCCAGGGCTGGAAACACAGCCCTACCATGTGCCGTGGACTGATCCAAACCAAACTGGAACAGGGAAAAGCTCCGGAACACTTGCAAGATCTAGATGACATCATTGCATGGGCCGCAAGAGCAAAATAAGTTTTCTAGAAAGGTGCGAGAGTCATTCAGATTCTTTGGAATGCCGGTCTTGCCATCTAAAAGAAGCAAGGCCAAGGCACCTGCACGAGAGAAGCACTTTTCACTAATAAAATGGCAAGAAGGACGTCGTCAGATCCCAATGGATGTGATCAACAAAATTGCAACTATGTCTCCACTCCTACTAAAAGGACTGCTGCTCAGTGCAGATGGAGTTGATGAGGAATCGCATTGAGTATCTTTTATTGCATATTCCATTTCTATTATATATATAGAGAGAGATATATATAAAAACTAGGAGTGCATTAGTATTTTGTGATTTTATTGCACTGCGTTTATCTCATTCCAAGTTTCTCCCTTCCCTTTCAATTCTCTGCCCTGTCTGGGGCGTGGGTGGGGGACGCAGTGAGTGGCTATCCCGGGTTCTCTTGCTGGTTTGGCTTAAACCATGACCAGCACGGGTGAGGCCAGCCCCGGAGCCCCCTTGGCAGCTGGGCTTTGCATCACAGGGCATGTGTGAGGCTGGGGAGCTGCTGGGTGCGTCCCCGGCTGCGCCCCCGAGAGCCCTGTGATGTCACCAGAGTCACAGTCAGCCCGTGACGTCACTAGCGGCGGGCGGCTATAAACGCCAGCGTCACGTGCTGCCAGCGGCACACGAGACGTCGAGTCCTGTGGGCAGCACCTGAGCCATCGAGTCCTGCCAGCGGAACCAGACGTTGTGACCTGCCAGCAGCCGAGTGGCCACCGAGTCCCGGCAGCTGAACCTGAGCCTTGGCGTTGCGCCAGCGGCAGCCATCAAGACCTGCCAGCAGCAGGGACACCAGGTGCCTCCAGCTCCGAGAGGACATCAAGTCCCAGCGGCGGCCAAGAGGACATTGAGTCCCAGCAACAGCTGAGGACAGCAAGGCCCACCAGAAGCTGAGAGCAAACCAAGTCCCAGCAACTGACAGGCAGGACACCAAGGCCCAGCAGCAGCAATGGAGGTGTCCAGGGACGAGCCAGCGGTGCCACCAGCTGCCAGGAGGTGCCGGCGGGGGGACACGTGCCCCATCTGCTTGGCTCCCCTGGAAGCCCCCGCTGGAGTGGACCCGTGCTGGCATGCCTTCTGCCATGCCTGCATCCAGCGCTGGGCTGCCAGTGCCGAGGATGCCACTTGCCCGCTCTGCCGGAGCCCCATCGCGGCCATCCGCCGCCTGCAGCTGGAGGATGACGGTCGCCGCGCCCGCTTGCATCCCTACGCAAGGCGGGGGCCGTGGTGGCAGAGGCGGCGGCGGCAGCAGCAGCAGCAGCGGAGCCGCAGCCGTTCCAGGAGCCGCAGCCGTTCCAGGCGCCGCGCACGCTCTGCCGAGAGGGGAGAGCGCCGCCGCCCCGGTCCCCGGCGGCGTGCCCAGAGCCTACCCGGCCAGAGGGACGGAGATGGAAACGGCCAGCTCCTCCACCTGCTCGAGAGCGACGAAGACCTGTCGTGGCTGCGCAGGGTCCAGGAGGACGAGCCAGGGTCAGGGGACCATGCGCAGCGTCTCCCCTGGCTCCGCGTCTGAGCGGGGCGGCCGGGCCTCCGGGGGCCCCTCTGGAATAAAAGCACTGGGCCACTGAGAGGGACCGGACCTGCTTTCTGCCCTGTTGTTTACTCGGTGCTGCAGAACTGGGCAGTGGGACAGATGAGGCTGTGGGAAGTGGGGGAGAGGGTGGGTTATGGCTCGAGGACCCGTAGAGAGGGAGCAATGTGGATGTTGGAACTGGAGGAGAGGGAGGGATGTGGCCCTGTGAACTGGGGGAGAGGCGGCCGAGTGCCTGTGGACTTGGGGGGAGGGAGGGCAATGGCTCGTGGGAACGAGAGGGAGAGGGAGGGATGGCTAACGCCAGGAATCTGGGGAGAGGGAGGGATATGGGTGTGGGAAATGGTTCGACACAGGGATTCGGCTGTGACATGTGGGTAAGAGGGAGGGCCACGGTGGCCATGGAACTGGGGCAGAAAGGGGGATATGGCTGCGGAACCAGGAAAGAAGGATGAAGAAGGTCTCCAGACAGAGAGATGTGGCCTGGGAAGTGGGGCCAGGGAGGGACGTGGACCTTGAACCCTCCCCAGCGCCTGCGGCTCTACAGCCAGGGAAGGGCAGCCTTGCAGGTCAGCTGGGTTCCAGAGCTACTTCAGCCCTGCAAGACAGCAGCCTCTCCTCAAAACGCTCCCTGCTCTCAGCTTCCCCGGCCCCACAGAGCCAGGCCCACACTCCTGCAGGCCCCAAGATCGTCACAGACCAGGAGCACACCAACGAGTCGGGGCCTTGGCCCCTGCACCCCTTGCAGCAAGGCAGCAGCAGGAGCATGGCCCCGAGCCGACCTCTACCACGACAGAGCCCCTTCCTTGGGAGCAAGCACGGCTTGTCCCTGTCCCTGATGCCAGCCGTCCGCCCTGAGAGGAGATCCTCGCAGGCGCCACTTGCTGGGCCTGTCCCTGGCTCTCCTGGCCACGGGATGCCGCCCTCGATAGGGCAACTGCAAGAGAGAAAGACTTCTCCAGCCTCTGCCGGTGACTCCTGACCGCCAGGAAAGGCAAGGTTTCTCTTCCAGGAAGCTGTTGTATGTCATCCAGGTGAATGGAATACTATGGAGACAGATATCCAGATCCTGAGAGGATTAGCTGTGCGGGAGATAATGTAATGTGAGCCAAACGGTCCGGGTGGGACAGATGCAGATAGAATCCTTTGCACACAACCCACGGGATGCAGGTTTGTACAACGGGCACCACCGGCATATGCTGTCTCATGGGCATCAATGCCCTGGGCAGCTGCGTTCAACAAAACGTGACTGAAGTGATGAACCAGCTTCGGGACTACGAGGACAGCCTCGCTCCCTCTCTGCGGGCTTGTGCGTCACACAGAATCACAGAATGTTAGGGATTGGAAGGGACCTCAAAAGATCATCCAGTCCAATCCCCCCGCCGGAGCAGGAACACCTAGATGAGGCTACACAGGAAGGCGTCCAGGTGGGTTTTGAATGTCTCCAGAGTAGGAGACTCCACAACCCTCCCAGGCGGCCTGTTCCAGCGCTCTGTTACCGTCACTGAGAAGAAGTTTCTTCTCAAATTTAAGTGGAACTTCTTGTGTTCCAGCTTGAACCCATTACCCCTTGTCCTACCATTGGTTGTCACCGAGAATGGAGACTGGCTCCACCCTCGTGACACTCACCCTTTATAAATTTACGAACATTAATGAGTCTCCTCTTCTCCTCAGTCCCCTCAGTCTCCTCTTCTCCAAGCTAAAGAGACCCAGCTCCCTCAGCCTTTCCTCACAAGGGAGATGCTCCACTCCCTTAATCATCTTTGTTGCCCTGCGCTGGACTCTCTCCAGCAGGTCCCTGTCCTTCTTGAACGGAGGGGCCCGGAACTGGACACAGTATTCTGGGGGTGAACTGAGTGTCAGCTGAGGACAAACTGTGTGAAAAATCTGACAACCGGTTCCAAAAGCTGTTCCATGAAATCAAAGCACTCGGAGAGGACAGCTTCCATTCCCCACCTGACCAACCAATGTTTCCGCTACTAGGAGGAGGCGTTTCCGATCTGAAGAGAGAGGACAGAAGAAGTCCACAAAGAGAGGCGCACTGTGGCTTCTCCTCGGTGATCGTGGAGAAGACCTGAGGAGCTGGGATGGAAAACCCACCTCAGCACCTCAGGAACGAGTACATGAATTTAAAGGAAAACCTCCTAGGAAAATGGGTGCTCCAGTTTCCAGGGGGGCTAGAGGAGATTCTGTTCCTCTTGAAGGAACTTCTGATTCCTAGCCACAGAATGTGCGCAATACAAATCAGAGGGGCCCTGCCTCCAGCCCGCCGCCGGAAAGGGACAACAGAGGTTACTGGACTGTGCAAATCCGGTGGCCTCGTACAACAGACCCCCAGGAGCAGAGAGCTTTGGTAGACACTGGTGCTCAGTGCACGGTAATCGCATCAAACCACAATGGAACAAAATCCATCAACATTTCTGCAGTGACTGCGGGATCCCAGAAGCTGGCTGCAGTAGAGGCTGAAAGAAGCCTCACCGGGAAAGACGGGCAAAAGCGTCCCACTGCGACTGCTCCACGTGCTCCGTGCATCCTCGGCACAGACTGCCCCAGGAGAGGGTGTTTTAAGGCCCCAAAAGGGTATGGCTGGGCATTTGCCAGAGCGGCTGTGGACACCGAGAACATTAAACAACTGTCGACTGTGCCTGGTCTCTCAGCAATCTGTAGGATTGCTGAGAGTTGACGAGCAGCAGGTGCCAATTGCTACCACGATGGTGCGTCACCGGCAATATCGCACCAGTCGAGACTCTCTTGATTCCTGTCTGGAAGCTGATTCGTCAACTGGAGATTCGGGGCGTGATCAGCAAGATTCACTGACCTTTTAACAGCCCCATTAGGCCAGTGTGTTAAGTCTAGTGAAGAGTGGGGACTAAGGGTAGACTATCGTGGCCTGAAGTAGGTTACAGCACCCTTGAGCGCTGCTGTGCCAGACACTCTAGAGCTGCAACTTGAGCTGGAGTCAAAGGCAGCTCAGCGGTGAGCCACAACCCACATTGCTACTGTGTCTTTCTCTCTTCCTTTAGCAGCAGAGTGCAGCCCGCACTTTGCTTTCACCTGGGGGAGCATCCAGTACACGTGGAATCGCTTGCCCCAGGGCTGGAAACACAGCCCTACCATGTGCCGTGGACTGATCCAAACCAAACTGGAACAGGGAAAAGCTCCGGAACACTTGCAAGATCTAGATGACATCATTGCATGGGCCGCAAGAGCAAAATAAGTTTTCTAGAAAGGTGCGAGAGTCATTCAGATTCTTTGGAATGCCGGTCTTGCCATCTAAAAGAAGCAAGGCCAAGGCACCTGCACGAGAGAAGCACTTTTCACTAATAAAATGGCAAGAAGGACGTCGTCAGATCCCAATGGATGTGATCAACAAAATTGCAACTATGTCTCCACTCCTACTAAAAGGACTGCTGCTCAGTGCAGATGGAGTTGATGAGGAATCGCATTGAGTATCTTTTATTGCATATTCCATTTCTATTATATATATAGAGAGAGATATATATAAAAACTAGGAGTGCATTAGTATTTTGTGATTTTATTGCACTGCGTTTATCTCATTCCAAGTTTCTCCCTTCCCTTTCAATTCTCTGCCCTGTCTGGGGAGTGGGTGGGGGACGCAGTGAGTGGCTATCCCGGGTTCTCTTGCTGGTTTGGCTTAAACCACGACCAGCACGGGTGAGGCCAGCCCCGGAGCCCCCTTGGCAGCTGGGCTTTGCATCACAGGGCATGTGTGAGGCTGGGGAGCTGCTGGGTGCGTCCCCGGCTGCGCCCCCGAGAGCCTTGTGATGTCACCAGAGTCACAGTCAGCCCGTGACGTCACTAGCGGCGGGCGGCTATAAACGCCAGCGTCACGTGCTGCCAGCGGCACACGAGACGTCGAGTCCTGTGGGCAGCACCTGAGCCATCGAGTCCTGCCAGCGGAACCAGACGTTGTGACCTGCCAGCAGCCGAGTGGCCACCGAGTCCCGGCAGCTGAACCTGAGCCTTGGCGTTGCGCCAGCGGCAGCCATCAAGACCTGCCAGCAGCAGGGACACCAGGTGCCTCCAGCTCCGAGAGGACATCAAGTCCCAGCGGCGGCCAAGAGGACATTGAGTCCCAGCAACAGCTGAGGACAGCAAGGCCCACCAGAAGCTGAGAGCAAACCAAGTCCCAGCAACTGACAGGCAGGACACCAAGGCCCAGCAGCAGCAATGGAGGTGTCCAGGGACGAGCCAGCGGTGCCACCAGCTGCCAGGAGGTGCCGGCGGGGGGACACGTGCCCCATCTGCTTGGCTCCCCTGGAAGCCCCCGCTGGAGTGGACCCGTGCTGGCATGCCTTCTGCCATGCCTGCATCCAGCGCTGGGCTGCCAGTGCCGAGGATGCCACTTGCCCGCTCTGCCGGGGCCCCATCGCGGCCATCCGCCGCCTGCAGCTGGAGGATGACGGTCGCCGCGCCCGCTTGCATCCCTACGCAAGGCGGGGGCCGTGGTGGCAGAGGCGGCGGCGGCAGCAGCAGCAGCAGCGGAGCCGCAGCCGTTCCAGGAGCCGCAGCCGTTCCAGGCGCCGCGCACGCTCTGCCGAGAGGGGAGAGCGCCGCCGCCCCGGTCCCCGGCGGCGTGCCCAGAGCCTACCCGGCCAGAGGGACGGAGATGGAAACGGCCAGCTCCTCCACCTGCTCGAGAGCGACGAAGACCTGTCGTGGCTGCGCAGGGTCCAGGAGGACGAGCCAGGGTCAGGGGACCATGCGCAGCGTCTCCCCTGGCTCCGCGTCTGAGCGGGGCGGCCGGGCCTCCGGGGGCCCCTCTGGAATAAAAGCACTGGGCCACTGAGAGGGACCGGACCTGCTTTCTGCCCTGTTGTTTACTCGGTGCTGCAGAACTGGGCAGTGGGACAGATGAGGCTGTGGGAAGTGGGGGAGAGGGTGGGTTATGGCTCGAGGACCCGTAGAGAGGGAGCAATGTGGATGTTGGAACTGGAGGAGAGGGAGGGATGTGGCCCTGTGAACTGGGGGAGAGGCGGCCGAGTGCCTGTGGACTTGGGGGGAGGGAGGGCAATGGCTCGTGGGAACGAGAGGGAGAGGGAGGGATGGCTAACGCCAGGAATCTGGGGAGAGGGAGGGATATGGGTGTGGGAAATGGTTCGACACAGGGATTCGGCTGTGACATGTGGGTAAGAGGGAGGGCCACGGTGGCCATGGAACTGGGGCAGAAAGGGGGATATGGCTGCGGAACCAGGAAAGAAGGATGAAGAAGGTCTCCAGACAGAGAGATGTGGCCTGGGAAGTGGGGCCAGGGAGGGACGTGGACCTTGAACCCTCCCCAGCGCCTGCGGCTCTACAGCCAGGGAAGGGCAGCCTTGCAGGTCAGCTGGGTTCCAGAGCTACTTCAGCCCTGCAAGACAGCAGCCTCTCCTCAAAACGCTCCCTGCTCTCAGCTTCCCCGGCCCCACAGAGCCAGGCCCACACTCCTGCAGGCCCCAAGATCGTCACAGACCAGGAGCACACCAACGAGTCGGGGCCTTGGCCCCTGCACCCCTTGCAGCAAGGCAGCAGCAGGAGCATGGCCCCGAGCCGACCTCTACCACGACAGAGCCCCTTCCTTGGGAGCAAGCACGGCTTGTCCCTGTCCCTGATGCCAGCCGTCCGCCCTGAGAGGAGATCCTCGCAGGCGCCACTTGCTGGGCCTGTCCCTGGCTCTCCTGGCCACGGGATGCCGCCCTCGATAGGGCAACTGCAAGAGAGAAAGACTTCTCCAGCCTCTGCCGGTGACTCCTGACCGCCAGGAAAGGCAAGGTTTCTCTTCCAGGAAGCTGTTGTATGTCATCCAGGTGAATGGAATACTATGGAGACAGATATCCAGATCCTGAGAGGATTAGCTGTGCGGGAGATAATCTAATGTGAGCCAAACGGTCCGGGTGGGACAGATGCAGATAGAATCCTTTGCACACAACCCACGGGATGCAGGTTTGTACAACGGGCACCACCGGCATATGCTGTCTCATGGGCATCAATGCCCTGGGCAGCTGCGTTCAACAAAACGTGACTGAAGTGATGAACCAGCTTCGGGACTACGAGGACAGCCTCGCTCCCTCTCTGCGGGCTTGTGCGTCACACAGAATCACAGAATGTTAGGGATTGGAAGGGACCTCAAAAGATCATCCAGTCCAATCCCCCCGCCGGAGCAGGAACACCTAGATGAGGCTACACAGGAAGGCGTCCAGGTGGGTTTTGAATGTCTCCAGAGTAGGAGACTCCACAACCCTCCCACGCAGCCTGTTCCAGCGCTCTGTTACCGTCACTGAGAAGAAGTTTCTTCTCAAATTTAAGTGGAACTTCTTGTGTTCCAGCTTGAACCCATTACCCCTTGTCCTACCATTGGTTGTCACCGAGAATGGAGACTGGCTCCACCCTCGTGACACTCACCCTTTATAAATTTACGAACATTAATGAGTCTCGTCTTCTCCTCAGTCCCCTCAGTCTCCTCTTCTCCAAGCTAAAGAGACCCAGCTCCCTCAGCCTTTCCTCACAAGGGAGATGCTCCACTCCCTTAATCATCTTTGTTGCCCTGCGCTGGACTCTCTCCAGCAGGTCCCTGTCCTTCTTGAACGGAGGGGCCCGGAACTGGACACAGTATTCTGGGGGTGAACTGAGTGTCAGCTGAGGACAAACTGTGTGAAAAATCTGACAACCGGTTCCAAAAGCTGTTCCATGAAATCAAAGCACTCGGAGAGGACAGCTTCCATTCCCCACCTGACCAACCAATGTTTCCGCTACTAGGAGGAGGCGTTTCCGATCTGAAGAGAGAGGACAGAAGAAGTCCACAAAGAGAGGCGCACTGTGGCTTCTCCTCGGTGATCGTGGAGAAGACCTGAGGAGCTGGGATGGAAAACCCACCTCAGCACCTCAGGAACGAGTACATGAATTTAAAGGAAAACCTCCTAGGAAAATGGGTGCTCCAGTTTCCAGGGGGGCTAGAGGAGATTCTGTTCCTCTTGAAGGAACTTCTGATTCCTAGCCACAGAATGTGCGCAATACAAATCAGAGGGGCCCTGCCTCCAGCCCGCCGCCGGAAAGGGACAACAGAGGTTACTGGACTGTGCAAATCCGGTGGCCTCGTACAACAAGACCCCCAGGAGCAGAGAGCTTTGGTAGACACTGGTGCTCAGTGCACGGTAATCGCATCAAACCACAATGGAACAAAATCCATCAACATTTCTGCAGTGACTGCGGGATCCCAGAAGCTGGCTGCAGTAGAGGCTGAAAGAAGCCTCACCGGGAAAGACGGGCAAAAGCGTCCCACTGCGACTGCTCCACGTGCTCCGTGCATCCTCGGCACAGACTGCCCCAGGAGAGGGTGTTTTAAGGCCCCAAAAGGGTATGGCTGGGCATTTGCCAGAGCGGCTGTGGACACCGAGAACATTAAACAACTGTCGACTGTGCCTGGTCTCTCAGCAATCTGTAGGATTGCTGAGAGTTGACGAGCAGCAGGTGCCAATTGCTACCACGATGGTGCGTCACCGGCAATATCGCACCAGTCGAGACTCTCTTGATTCCTGTCCGGAAGCTGATTCGTCAACTGGAGATTCGGGGCGTGATCAGCAAGATTCACTGACCTTTTAACAGCCCCATTAGGCCAGTGCGTTAAGTCTAGTGAAGAGTGGGGACTAAGGGTAGACTATCGTGGCCTGAAGTAGGTTACAGCACCCTTGAGCGCTGCTGTGCCAGACACTCTAGAGCTGCAACTTGAGCTGGAGTCAAAGGCAGCTCAGCGGTGAGCCACAACCCACATTGCTACTGTGTCTTTCTCTCTTCCTTTAGCAGCAGAGTGCAGCCCGCACTTTGCTTTCACCTGGGGGAGCATCCAGTACACGTGGAATCGCTTGCCCCAGGGCTGGAAACACAGCCCTACCATGTGCCGTGGACTGATCCAAACCAAACTGGAACAGGGAAAAGCTCCGGAACACTTGCAAGATCTAGATGACATCATTGCATGGGCCGCAAGAGCAAAATAAGTTTTCTAGAAAGGTGCGAGAGTCATTCAGATTCTTTGGAATGCCGGTCTTGCCATCAAAAAGAAGCAAGGCCAAGGCACCTGCACGAGAGAAGCACTTTTCACTAATAAAATGGCAAGAAGGACGTCGTCAGATCCCAATGGATGTGATCAGCAAAATTGCAACTATGTCTCCACTCCTACTAAAAGGACTGCTGCTCAGTGCAGATGGAGTTGATGAGGAATCGCATTGAGTATCTTTTATTGCATATTCCATTTCTATTATATATATAGAGAGAGATATATATAAAAACTAGGAGTGCATTAGTATTTTGTGATTTTATTGCACTGCGTTTATCTCATTCCAAGTTTCTCCCTTCCCTTTCAATTCTCTGCCCTGTCTGGGGAGTGGGTGGGGGACGCAGTGAGTGGCTATCCCGGGTTCTCTTGCTGGTTTGGCTTAAACCATGACCAGCACGGGTGAGGCCAGCCCCGGAGCCCCCTTGGCAGCTGGGCTTTGCATCACAGGGCATGTGTGAGGCTGGGGAGCTGCTGGGTGCGTCCCCGGCTGCGCCCCCGAGAGCCCTGTGATGTCACCAGAGTCACAGTCAGCCCGTGACGTCACTAGCGGCGGGCGGCTATAAACGCCAGCGTCACGTGCTGCCAGCGGCACACGAGACGTCGAGTCCTGTGGGCAGCACCTGAGCCATCGAGTCCTGCCAGCGGAACCAGACGTTGTGACCTGCCAGCAGCCGAGTGGCCACCGAGTCCCGGCAGCTGAACCTGAGCCTTGGCGTTGCGCCAGCGGCAGCCATCAAGACCTGCCAGCAGCAGGGACACCAGGTGCCTCCAGCTCCGAGAGGACATCAAGTCCCAGCGGCGGCCAAGAGGACATTGAGTCCCAGCAACAGCTGAGGACAGCAAGGCCCACCAGAAGCTGAGAGCAAACCAAGTCCCAGCAACTGACAGGCAGGACACCAAGGCCCAGCAGCAGCAATGGAGGTGTCCAGGGACGAGCCAGCGGTGCCACCAGCTGCCAGGAGGTGCCGGCGGGGGGACACGTGCCCCATCTGCTTGGCTCCCCTGGAAGCCCCCGCTGGAGTGGACCCGTGCTGGCATGCCTTCTGCCATGCCTGCATCCAGCGCTGGGCTGCCAGTGCCGAGGATGCCACTTGCCCGCTCTGCCGGGGCCCCATCGCGGCCATCCACCGCCTGCAGCTGGAGGATGACGGTCGCCGCGCCCGCTTGCATCCCTACGCAAGGCGGGGGCCGTGGTGGCAGAGGCGGCGGCGGCAGCAGCAGCAGCAGCGGAGCCGCAGCCGTTCCAGGAGCCGCAGCCGTTCCAGGCGCCGCGCACGCTCTGCCGAGAGGGGAGAGCGCCGCCGCCCCGGTCCCCGGCGGCGTGCCCAGAGCCTACCCGGCCAGAGGGACGGAGATGGAAACGGCCAGCTCCTCCACCTGCTCGAGAGCGACGAAGACCTGTCGTGGCTGCGCAGGGTCCAGGAGGACGAGCCAGGGTCAGGGGACCATGCGCAGCGTCTCCCCTGGCTCCGCGTCTGAGCGGGGCGGCCGGGCCTCCGGGGGCCCCTCTGGAATAAAAGCACTGGGCCACTGAGAGGGACCAGACCTGCTTTCTGCCCTGTTGTTTACTCGGTGCTGCAGAACTGGGCAGTGGGACAGATGAGGCTGTGGGAAGTGGGGGAGAGGGTGGGTTATGGCTCGAGGACCCGTAGAGAAGGAGCAATGTGGATGTTGGAAGTGGAGGAGAGGGAGGGATGTGGCCCTGTGAACTGGGGGAGAGGCGGCCGAGTGCCTGTGGACTTGGGGGGAGGGAGGGCAATGGCTCGTGGGAACGAGAGGGAGAGGGAGGGATGGCTAACGCCAGGAATCTGGGGAGAGGGAGGGATATGGGTGTGGGAAATGGTTCGACACAGGGATTCGGCTGTGACATGTGGGTAAGAGGGAGGGCCACGGTGGCCATGGAACTGGGGCAGAAAGGGGGATATGGCTGCGGAACCAGGAAAGAAGGATGAAGAAGGTCTCCAGACAGAGAGATGTGGCCTGGGAAGTGGGGCCAGGGAGGGACGTGGACCTTGAACCCTCCCCAGCGCCTGCGGCTCTACAGCCAGGGAAGGGCAGCCTTGCAGGTCAGCTGGGTCCCAGAGCTACTTCAGCCCTGCAAGACAGCAGCCTCTCCTCAAAACGCTCCCTGCTCTCAGCTTCCCCGGCCCCACAGAGCCAGGCCCACACTCCTGCAGGCCCCAAGATCGTCACAGACCAGGAGCACACCAACGAGTCGGGGCCTTGGCCCCTGCACCCCTTGCAGCAAGGCAGCAGCAGGAGCATGGCCCCGAGCCGACCTCTACCACGACAGAGCCCCTTCCTTGGGAGCAAGCACGGCTTGTCCCTGTCCCTGATGCCAGCCGTCCGCCCTGAGAGGAGATCCTCGCAGGCGCCACTTGCTGGGCCTGTCCCTGGCTCTCCTGGCCACGGGATGCCGCCCTCGATAGGGCAACTGCAAGAGAGAAAGACTTCTCCAGCCTCTGCCGGTGACTCCTGACCGCCAGGAAAGGCAAGGTTTCTCTTCCAGGAAGCTGTTGTATGTCATCCAGGTGAATGGTATACTATGGAGACAGATATCCATATCCTGAGAGGATTAGCTGTGCGGGAGATAATCTAACGTGAGCCAAACGGTCCGGGTGGGACAGATGCAGATAGAATCCTTTGCACACAACCCACGGGATGCAGGTTTGTACAACGGGCACCACCGGCATATGCTGTCTCATGGGCATCAATGCCCTGGGCAGCTGCGTTCAACAAAACGTGACTGAAGTGATGAACCAGCTTCGGGACTACGAGGACAGCCTCGCTCCCTCTCTGCGGGCTTGTGCGTCACACAGAATCACAGAATGTTAGGGATTGGAAGGGACCTCAAAAGATCATCCAGTCCAATCCCCCCGCCGGAGCAGGAACACCTAGATGAGGCTACACAGGAAGGCGTCCAGGTGGGTTTTGAATGTCTCCAGAGTAGGAGACTCCACAACCCTCCCAGGCAGCCTGTTCCAGCGCTCTGTTACCGTCACTGAGAAGAAGTTTCTTCTCAAATTTGAGTGGAACTTCTTGTGTTCCAGCTTGAACCCATTACCCCTTGTCCTACCATTGGTTGTCACCGAGAATGGAGACTGGCTCCACCCTCGTGACACTCACCCTTTATAAATTTACGAACATTAATGAGTCTCGTCTTCTCCTCAGTCCCCTCAGTCTCCTCTTCTCCAAGCTAAAGAGACCCAGCTCCCTCAGCCTTTCCTCACAAGGGAGATGCTCCACTCCCTTAATCATCTTTGTTGCCCTGCGCTGGACTCTCTCCAGCAGGTCCCTGTCCTTCTTGAACGGAGGGGCCCGGAACTGGACACAGTATTCTGGGGGTGAACTGAGTGTCAGCTGAGGACAAACTGTGTGAAAAATCTGACAATCGGTTCCAAAAGCTGTTCCATGAAATCAAAGCACTCGGAGAGGACAGCTTCCATTCCCCACCTGACCAACCAATGTTTCCGCTACTAGGAGGAGGCGTTTCCGATCTGAAGAGAGAGGACAGAAGAAGTCCACAAAGAGAGGCGCACTGTGGCTTCTCCTCGGTGATCGTGGAGAAGACCTGAGGAGCTGGGATGGAAAACCCACCTCAGCACCTCAGGAACGAGTACATGAATTTAAAGGAAAACCTCCTAGGAAAATGGGTGCTCCAGTTTCCAGGGGGGCTAGAGGAGATTCTGTTCCTCTTGAAGGAACTTCTGATTCCTAGCCACAGAATGTGCGCAATACAAATCAGAGGGGCCCTGCCTCCAGCCCGCCGCCGGAAAGGGACAACAGAGGTTACTGGACTGTGCAAATCCGGTGGCCTCGTACAACAGACCCCCAGGAGCAGAGAGCTTTGGTAGACACTGGTGCTCAGTGCACGGTAATCGCATCAAACCACAATGGAACAAAATCCATCAACATTTCTGCAGTGACTGCGGGATCCCAGAAGCTGGCTGCAGTAGAGGCTGAAAGAAGCCTCACCGGGAAAGACGGGCAAAAGCGTCCCACTGCGACTGCTCCACGTGCTCCGTGCATCCTCGGCACAGACTGCCCCAGGAGAGGGTGTTTTAAGGCCCCAAAAGGGTATGGCTGGGCATTTGCCAGAGCGGCTGTGGACACCGAGAACATTAAACAACTGTCGACTGTGCCTGGTCTCTCAGCAATCTGTAGGATTGCTGAGAGTTGACGAGCAGCAGGTGCCAATTGCTACCACGATGGTGCGTCACCGGCAATATCGCACCAGTCGAGACTCTCTTGATTCCTGTCCGGAAGCTGATTCGTCAACTGGAGATTCGGGGCGTGATCAGCAAGATTCACTGACCTTTTAACAGCCCCATTAGGCCAGTGCGTTAAGTCTAGTGAAGAGTGGGGACTAAGGGTAGACTATCGTGGCCTGAAGTAAGTTACAGCACCCTTGAGCGCTGCTGTGCCAGACACTCTAGAGCTGCAACTTGAGCTGGAGTCAAAGGCAGCTCAGCGGTGAGCCACAACCCACATTGCTACTGTGTCTTTCTCTCTTCCTTTAGCAGCAGAGTGCAGCCCGCACTTTGCTTTCACCTGGGGGAGCATCCAGTACACGTGGAATCGCTTGCCCCAGGGCTGGAAACACAGCCCTACCATGTGCCGTGGACTGATCCAAACCAAACTGGAACAGGGAAAAGCTCCGGAACACTTGCAAGATCTAGATGACATCATTGCATGGGCCGCAAGAGCAAAATAAGTTTTCTAGAAAGGTGCGAGAGTCATTCAGATTCTTTGGAATGCCGGTCTTGCCATCTAAAAGAAGCAAGGCCAAGGCACCTGCACGAGAGAAGCACTTTTCACTAATAAAATGGCAAGAAGGACATCGTCAGATCCCAATGGATGTGATCAACAAAATTGCAACTATGTCTCCACTCCTACTAAAAGGACTGCTGCTCAGTGCAGATGGAGTTGATGAGGAATCGCATTGAGTATCTTTTATTGCATATTCCATTTCTATTATATATATAGAGAGAGATATATATAAAAACTAGGAGTGCATTAGTATTTTGTGATTTTATTGCACTGCGTTTATCTCATTCCAAGTTTCTCCCTTCCCTTTCAATTCTCTGCCCTGTCTGGGGAGTGGGTGGGGGACGCAGTGAGTGGCTATCCCGGGTTCTCTTGCTGGTTTGGCTTAAACCATGACCAGCACGGGTGAGGCCAGCCCCGGAGCCCCCTTGGCAGCTGGGCTTTGCATCACAGGGCATGTGTGAGGCTGGGGAGCTGCTGGGTGCGTCCCCGGCTGCGCCCCCGAGAGCCCTGTGATGTCACCAGAGTCACAGTCAGCCCGTGACGTCACTAGCGGCGGGCGGCTATAAACGCCAGCGTCACGTGCTGCCAGCGGCACACGAGACGTCGAGTCCTGTGGGCAGCACCTGAGCCATCGAGTCCTGCCAGCGGAACCAGACGTTGTGACCTGCCAGCAGCCGAGTGGCCACCGAGTCCCGGCAGCTGAACCTGAGCCTTGGCGTTGCGCCAGCGGCAGCCATCAAGACCTGCCAGCAGCAGGGACACCAGGTGCCTCCAGCTCCGAGAGGACATCAAGTCCCAGCGGCGGCCAAGAGGACATTGAGTCCCAGCAACAGCTGAGGACAGCAAGGCCCACCAGAAGCTGAGAGCAAACCAAGTCCCAGCAACTGACAGGCAGGACACCAAGGCCCAGCAGCAGCAATGGAGGTGTCCAGGGACGAGCCAGCGGTGCCACCAGCTGCCAGGAGGTGCCGGCGGGGGGACACGTGCCCCATCTGCTTGGCTCCCCTGGAAGCCCCCGCTGGAGTGGACCCGTGCTGGCATGCCTTCTGCCATGCCTGCATCCAGCGCTGGGCTGCCAGTGCCGAGGATGCCACTTGCCCGCTCTGCCGGGGCCCCATCGCGGCCATCCGCCGCCTGCAGCTGGAGGATGACGGTCGCCGCGCCCGCTTGCATCCCTACGCAAGGCGGGGGCCGTGGTGGCAGAGGCGGCGGCGGCAGCAGCAGCAGCAGCGGAGCCGCAGCCGTTCCAGGAGCCGCAGCCGTTCCAGGCGCCGCGCACGCTCTGCCGAGAGGGGAGAGCGCCGCCGCCCCGGTCCCCGGCGGCGTGCCCAGAGCCTACCCGGCCAGAGGGACGGAGATGGAAACGGCCAGCTCCTCCACCTGCTCGAGAGCGACGAAGACCTGTCGTGGCTGCGCAGGGTCCAGGAGGACGAGCCAGGGTCAGGGGACCATGCGCAGCGTCTCCCCTGGCTCCGTGTCTGAGCGGGGCGGCCGGGCCTCCGGGGGCCCCTCTGGAATAAAAGCACTGGGCCACTGAGAGGGACCGGACCTGCTTTCTGCCCTGTTGTTTACTCGGTGCTGCAGAACTGGGCAGTGGGACAGATGAGGCTGTGGGAAGTGGGGGAGAGGGTGGGTTATGGCTCGAGGACCCGTAGAGAGGGAGCAATGTGGATGTTGGAAGTGGAGGAGAGGGAGGGATGTGGCCCTGTGAACTGGGGGAGAGGCGGCCGAGTGCCTGTGGACTTGGGGGGAGGGAGGGCAATGGCTCGTGGGAACGAGAGGGAGAGGGAGGGATGGCTAACGCCAGGAATCTGGGGAGAGGGAGGGATATGGGTGTGGGAAATGGTTCGACACAGGGATTCGGCTGTGACATGTGGGTAAGAGGGAGGGCCACGGTGGCCATGGAACTGGGGCAGAAAGGGGGATATGGCTGCGGAACCAGGAAAGAAGGATGAAGAAGGTCTCCAGACAGAGAGATGTGGCCTGGGAAGTGGGGCCAGGGAGGGACGTGGACCTTGAACCCTCCCCAGCGCCTGCGGCTCTACAGCCAGGGAAGGGCAGCCTTGCAGGTCAGCTGGGTTCCAGAGCTACTTCAGCCCTGCAAGACAGCAGCCTCTCCTCAAAACGCTCCCTGCTCTCAGCTTCCCCGGCCCCACAGAGCCAGGCCCACACTCCTGCAGGCCCCAAGATCGTCACAGACCAGGAGCACACCAACGAGTCGGGGCCTTGGCCCCTGCACCCCTTGCAGCAAGGCAGCAGCAGGAGCATGGCCACGAGCCGACCTCTACCACGACAGAGCCCCTTCCTTGGGAGCAAGCACGGCTTGTCCCTGTCCCTGATGCCAGCCGTCCGCCCTGAGAGGAGATCCTCGCAGGTGCCACTTGCTGGGCCTGTCCCTGGCTCTCCTGGCCACGGGATGCCGCCCTCGATAGGGCAACTGCAAGAGAGAAAGACTTCTCCAGCCTCTGCCGGTGACTCCTGACCGCCAGGAAAGGCAAGGTTTCTCTTCCAGGAAGCTGTTGTATGTCATCCAGGTGAATGGTATACTATGGAGACAGATATCCATATCCTGAGAGGATTAGCTGTGCGGGAGATAATCTAACGTGAGCCAAACGGTCCGGGTGGGACAGATGCAGATAGAATCCTTTGCACACAACCCATGGGATGCAGGTTTGTACAACGGGCACCACCGGCATATGCTGTCTCATGGGCATCAATGCCCTGGGCAGCTGCGTTCAACAAAACGTGACTGAAGTGATGAACCAGCTTCGGGACTACGAGGACAGCCTCGCTCCCTCTCTGCGGGCTTGTGCGTCACACAGAATCACAGAATGTTAGGGATTGGAAGGGACCTCAAAAGATCATCCAGTCCAATCCCCCCGCCGGAGCAGGAACACCTAGATGAGGCTACACACGAAGGCGTCCAGGTGGGTTTTGAATGTCTCCAGAGTAGGAGACTCCACAACCCTCCCAGGCAGCCTGTTCCAGCGCTTTGTTACCGTCACTGAGAAGAAGTTTCTTCTCAAATTTGAGTGGAACTTCTTGTGTTCCAGCTTGAACCCATTACCCCTTGTCCTACCATTGGTTGTCACCGAGAATGGAGACTGGCTCCACCCTCGTGACACTCACCCTTTATAAATTTACGAACATTAATGAGTCTCGTCTTCTCCTCAGTCCCCTCAGTCTCCTCTTCTCCAAGCTAAAGAGACCCAGCTCCCTCAGCCTTTCCTCACAAGGGAGATGCTCCACTCCCTTAATCATCTTTGTTGCCCTGCGCTGGACTCTCTCCAGCAGGTCCCTGTCCTTCTTGAACGGAGGGGCCCGGAACTGGACACAGTATTCTGGGGGTGAACTGAGTGTCAGCTGAGGACAAACTGTGTGAAAAATCTGACAACCGGTTCCAAAAGCTGTTCCATGAAATCAAAGCACTCGGAGAGGACAGCTTCCATTCCCCACCTGACCAACCAATGTTTCCGCTACTAGGAGGAGGCGTTTCCGATCTGAAGAGAGAGGACAGAAGAAGTCCACAAAGAGAGGCGCACTGTGGCTTCTCCTCGGTGATCGTGGAGAAGACCTGAGGAGCTGGGATGGAAAACCCACCTCAGCACCTCAGGAACGAGTACATGAATTTAAAGGAAAACCTCCTAGGAAAATGGGTGCTCCAGTTTCCAGGGGGGCTAGAGGAGATTCTGTTCCTCTTGAAGGAACTTCTGATTCCTAGCCACAGAATGTGCGCAATACAAATCAGAGGGGCCCTGCCTCCAGCCCGCCGCCGGAAAGGGACAACAGAGGTTACTGGACTGTGCAAATCCGGTGGCCTCGTACAACAAGACCCCCAGGAGCAGAGAGCTTTGGTAGACACTGGTGCTCAGTGCACGGTAATCGCATCAAACCACAATGGAACAAAATCCATCAACATTTCTGCAGTGACTGCGGGATCCCAGAAGCTGGCTGCAGTAGAGGCTGAAAGAAGCCTCACCGGGAAAGACGGGCAAAAGCGTCCCACTGCGACTGCTCCACGTGCTCCGTGCATCCTCGGCACAGACTGCCCCAGGAGAGGGTGTTTTAAGGCCCCAAAAGGGTATGGCTGGGCATTTGCCAGAGCGGCTGTGGACACCGAGAACATTAAACAACTGTCGACTGTGCCTGGTCTCTCAGCAATCTGTAGGATTGCTGAGAGTTGACGAGCAGCAGGTGCCAATTGCTACCACGATGATGCGTCACCGGCAATATTGCACCAGTCGAGACTCTCTTGATTCCTGTCCGGAAGCTGATTCGTCAACTGGAGATTCGGGGCGTGATCAGCAAGATTCACTGACCTTTTAACAGCCCCATTAGGCCAGTGCGTTAAGTCTAGTGAAGAGTGGGGACTAAGGGTAGACTATCCTGGCCTGAAGTAGGTTACAGCACCCTTGAGCGCTGCTGTGCCAGACACTCTAGAGCTGCAACTTGAGCTGGAGTCAAAGGCAGCTCAGCGGTGAGCCACAACCCACATTGCTACTGTGTCTTTCTCTCTTCCTTTAGCAGCAGAGTGCAGCCTGCACTTTGCTTTCACCTCGGGGAGCATCCAGTACACGTGGAATCGCTTGCCCCAGGGCTGGAAACACAGCCCTACCATGTGCCGTGGACTGATCCAAACCAAACTGGAACAGGGAAAAGCTCCGGAACACTTGCAAGATCTAGATGACATCATTGCATGGGCCGCAAGAGCAAAATAAGTTTTCTAGAAAGGTGCGAGAGTCATTCAGATTCTTTGGAATGCCGGTCTTGCCATCAAAAAGAAGCAAGGCCAAGGCACCTGCACGAGAGAAGCACTTTTCACTAATAAAATGGCAAGAAGGACGTCGTCAGATCCCAATGGATGTGATCAGCAAAATTGCAACTATGTCTCCACTCCTACTAAAAGGACTGCTGCTCAGTGCAGATGGAGTTGATGAGGAATCGCATTGAGTATCTTTTATTGCATATTCCATTTCTATTATATATATAGAGAGAGATATATATAAAAACTAGGAGTGCATTAGTATTTTGTGATTTTATTGCACTGCGTTTATCTCATTCCAAGTTTCTCCCTTCCCTTTCAATTCTCTGCCCTGTCTGGGGAGTGGGTGGGGGACGCAGTGAGTGGCTATCCCGGGTTCTCTTGCTGGTTTGGCTTAAACCATGACCAGCACGGGTGAGGCCAGCCCCGGAGCCCCCTTGGCAGCTGGGCTTTGCATCACAGGGCATGTGTGAGGCTGGGGAGCTGCTGGGTGCGTCCCCGGCTGCGCCCCCGAGAGCCCTGTGATGTCACCAGAGTCACAGTCAGCCCGTGACGTCACTAGCGGCGGGCGGCTATAAATGCCAGCGTCACGTGCTGCCAGCGGCACACGAGACGTCGAGTCCTGTGGGCAGCACCTGAGCCATCGAGTCCTGCCAGCGGAACCAGACGTTGTGACCTGCCAGCAGCCGAGTGGCCACCGAGTCCCGGCAGCTGAACCTGAGCCTTGGCGTTGCGCCAGCGGCAGCCATCAAGACCTGCCAGCAGCAGGGACACCAGGTGCCTCCAGCTCCGAGAGGACATCAAGTCCCAGCGGCGGCCAAGAGGACATTGAGTCCCAGCAACAGCTGAGGACAGCAAGGCCCACCAGAAGCTGAGAGCAAACCAAGTCCCAGCAACTGACAGGCAGGACACCAAGGCCCAGCAGCAGCAATGGAGGTGTCCAGGGACGAGCCAGCGGTGCCACCAGCTGCCAGGAGGTGCCGGCGGGGGGACACGTGCCCCATCTGCTTGGCTCCCCTGGAAGCCCCCGCTGGAGTGGACCCGTGCTGGCATGCCTTCTGCCATGCCTGCATCCAGCGCTGGGCTGCCAGTGCCGAGGATGCCACTTGCCCGCTCTGCCGGGGCCCCATCGCGGCCATCCGCCGCCTGCAGCTGGAGGATGACGGTCGCCGCGCCCGCTTGCATCCCTACGCAAGGCGGGGGCCGTGGTGGCAGAGGCGGCGGCGGCAGCAGCAGCAGCAGCGGAGCCGCAGCCGTTCCAGGAGCCGCAGCCGTTCCAGGCGCCGCGCACGCTCTGCCGAGAGGGGAGAGCGCCGCCGCCCCGGTCCCCGGCGGCGTGCCCAGAGCCTACCCGGCCAGAGGGACGGAGATGGAAACGGCCAGCTCCTCCACCTGCTCGAGAGCGACGAAGACCTGTCGTGGCTGCGCAGGGTCCAGGAGGACGAGCCAGGGTCAGGGGACCATGCGCAGCGTCTCCCCTGGCTCCGCGTCTGAGCGGGGCGGCCGGGCCTCCGGGGGCCCCTCTGGAATAAAAGCACTGGGCCACTGAGAGGGACCGGACCTGCTTTCTGCCCTGTTGTTTACTCGGTGCTGCAGAACTGGGCAGTGGGACAGATGAGGCTGTGGGAAGTGGGGGAGAGGGTGGGTTATGGCTCGAGGACCCGTAGAGAGGGAGCAATGTGGATGTTGGAAGTGGAGGAGAGGGAGGGATGTGGCCCTGTGAACTGGGGGAGAGGCGGCCGAGTGCCTGTGGACTTGGGGGGAGGGAGGGCAATGGCTCGTGGGAACGAGAGGGAGAGGGAGGGATGGCTAACGCCAGGAATCTGGGGAGAGGGAGGGATATGGGTGTGGGAAATGGTTCGACACAGGGATTCGGCTGTGACATGTGGGTAAGAGGGAGGGCCACGGTGGCCATGGAACTGGGGCAGAAAGGGGGATATGGCTGCGGAACCAGGAAAGAAGGATGAAGAAGGTCTCCAGACAGAGAGATGTGGCCTGGGAAGTGGGGCCAGGGAGGGACGTGGACCTTGAACCCTCCCCAGCGCCTGCGGCTCTACAGCCAGGGAAGGGCAGCCTTGCAGGTCAGCTGGGTTCCAGAGCTACTTCAGCCCTGCAAGACAGCAGCCTCTCCTCAAAACGCTCCCTGCTCTCAGCTTCCCCGGCCCCACAGAGCCAGGCCCACACTCCTGCAGGCCCCAAGATCGTCACAGACCAGGAGCACACCAACGAGTCGGGGCCTTGGCCCCTGCACCCCTTGCAGCAAGGCAGCAGCAGGAGCATGGCCACGAGCCGACCTCTACCACGACAGAGCCCCTTCCTTGGGAGCAAGCACGGCTTGTCCCTGTCCCTGATGCCAGCCGTCCGCCCTGAGAGGAGATCCTCGCAGGCGCCACTTGCTGGGCCTGTCCCTGGCTCTCCTGGCCACGGGATGCCGCCCTCGATAGGGCAACTGCAAGAGAGAAAGACTTCTCCAGCCTCTGCCGGTGACTCCTGACCGCCAGGAAAGGCAAGGTTTCTCTTCCAGGAAGCTGTTGTATGTCATCCAGGTGAATGGAATACTATGGAGACAGATATCCATATCCTGAGAGGATTAGCTGTGCGGGAGATAATCTAACGTGAGCCAAACGGTCCGGGTGGGACAGATGCAGATAGAATCCTTTGCACACAACCCATGGGATGCAGGTTTGTACAACGGGCACCACCGGCATATGCTGTCTCATGGGCATCAATGCCCTGGGCAGCTGCGTTCAACAAAACGTGACTGAAGTGATGAACCAGCTTCGGGACTACGAGGACAGCCTCGCTCCCTCTCTGCGGGCTTGTGCGTCACACAGAATCACAGAATGTTAGGGATTGGAAGGGACCTCAAAAGATCATCCAGTCCAATCCCCCCGCCGGAGCAGGAACACCTAGATGAGGCTACACACGAAGGCGTCCAGGTGGGTTTTGAATGTCTCCAGAGTAGGAGACTCCACAACCCTCCCAGGCAGCCTGTTCCAGCGCTTTGTTACCGTCACTGAGAAGAAGTTTCTTCTCAAATTTGAGTGGAACTTCTTGTGTTCCAGCTTGAACCCATTACCCCTTGTCCTACCATTGGTTGTCACCGAGAATGGAGACTGGCTCCACCCTCGTGACACTCACCCTTTATAAATTTACGAACATTAATGAGTCTCGTCTTCTCCTCAGTCCCCTCAGTCTCCTCTTCTCCAAGCTAAAGAGACCCAGCTCCCTCAGCCTTTCCTCACAAGGGAGATGCTCCACTCCCTTAATCATCTTTGTTGCCCTGCGCTGGACTCTCTCCAGCAGGTCCCTGTCCTTCTTGAACGGAGGGGCCCGGAACTGGACACAGTATTCTGGGGGTGAACTGAGTGTCAGCTGAGGACAAACTGTGTGAAAAATCTGACAACCGGTTCCAAAAGCTGTTCCATGAAATCAAAGCACTCGGAGAGGACAGCTTCCATTCCCCACCTGACCAACCAATGTTTCCGCTACTAGGAGGAGGCGTTTCCGATCTGAAGAGAGAGGACAGAAGAAGTCCACAAAGAGAGGCGCACTGTGGCTTCTCCTCGGTGATCGTGGAGAAGACCTGAGGAGCTGGGATGGAAAACCCACCTCAGCACCTCAGGAACGAGTACATGAATTTAAAGGAAAACCTCCTAGGAAAATGGGTGCTCCAGTTTCCAGGGGGGCTAGAGGAGATTCTGTTCCTCTTGAAGGAACTTCTGATTCCTAGCCACAGAATGTGCGCAATACAAATCAGAGGGGCCCTGCCTCCAGCCCGCCGCCGGAAAGGGACAACAGAGGTTACTGGACTGTGCAAATCCGGTGGCCTCGTACAACAGACCCCCAGGAGCAGAGAGCTTTGGTAGACACTGGTGCTCAGTGCACGGTAATCGCATCAAACCACAATGGAACAAAATCCATCAACATTTCTGCAGTGACTGCGGGATCCCAGAAGCTGGCTGCAGTAGAGGCTGAAAGAAGCCTCACCGGGAAAGACGGGCAAAAGCGTCCCACTGCGACTGCTCCACGTGCTCCGTGCATCCTCGGCACAGACTGCCCCAGGAGAGGGTGTTTTAAGGCCCCAAAAGGGTATGGCTGGGCATTTGCCAGAGCGGTTGTGGACACCGAGAACATTAAACAACTGTCGACTGTGCCTGGTCTCTCAGCAATCTGTAGGATTGCTGAGAGTTGACGAGCAGCAGGTGCCAATTGCTACCACGATGGTGCGTCACCGGCAATATCGCACCAGTCGAGACTCTCTTGATTCCTGTCCGGAAGCTGATTCGTCAACTGGAGATTCGGGGCGTGATCAGCAAGATTCACTGACCTTTTAACAGCCCCATTAGGCCAGTGCGTTAAGTCTAGTGAAGAGTGGGGACTAAGGGTAGACTATCGTGGCCTGAAGTAAGTTACAGCACCCTTGAGCGCTGCTGTGCCAGACACTCTAGAGCTGCAACTTGAGCTGGAGTCAAAGGCAGCTCAGCGGTGAGCCACAACCCACATTGCTACTGTGTCTTTCTCTCTTCCTTTAGCAGCAGAGTGCAGCCCGCACTTTGCTTTCACCTGGGGGAGCATCCAGTACACGTGGAATCGCTTGCGCCAGGGCTGGAAACACAGCCCTACCATGTGCCGTGGACTGATCCAAACCAAACTGGAACAGGGAAAAGCTCCGGAACACTTGCAAGATCTAGATGACATCATTGCATGGGCCGCAAGAGCAAAATAAGTTTTCTAGAAAGGTGCGAGAGTCATTCAGATTCTTTGGAATGCCGGTCTTGCCATCTAAAAGAAGCAAGGCCAAGGCACCTGCACGAGAGAAGCACTTTTCACTAATAAAATGGCAAGAAGGACGTCGTCAGATCCCAATGGATGTGATCAACAAAATTGCAACTATGTCTCCACTCCTACTAAAAGGACTGCTGCTCAGTGCAGATGGAGTTGATGAGGAATCGCATTGAGTATCTTTTATTGCATATTCCATTTCTATTATATATATAGAGAGAGATATATATAAAAACTAGGAGCGCATTAGTATTTTGTGATTTTATTGCACTGCGCTTATCTCATTCCAAGTTTCTCCCTTCCCTTTCAATTCTCTGCCCTGTCTGGGGAGTGGGTGGGGGACGCAGTGAGTGGCTATCCCGGGTTCTCTTGCTGGTTTGGCTTAAACCATGACCAGCACGGGTGAGGCCAGCCCCGGAGCCCCCTTGGCAGCTGGGCTTTGCATCACAGGGCATGTGTGAGGCTGGGGAGCTGCTGGGTGCGTCCCCGGCTGCGCCCCCGAGAGCCCTGTGATGTCACCAGAGTCACAGTCAGCCCGTGACGTCACTAGCGGCGGGCGGCTATAAACGCCAGCGTCACGTGCTGCCAGCGGCACACGAGACGTCGAGTCCTGTGGGCAGCACCTGAGCCATCGAGTCCTGCCAGCGGAACCAGACGTTGTGACCTGCCAGCAGCCGAGTGGCCACCGAGTCCCGGCAGCTGAACCTGAGCCTTGGCGTTGCGCCAGCGGCAGCCATCAAGACCTGCCAGCAGCAGGGACACCAGGTGCCTCCAGCTCCGAGAGGACATCAAGTCCCAGCGGCGGCCAAGAGGACATTGAGTCCCAGCAACAGCTGAGGACAGCAAGGCCCACCAGAAGCTGAGAGCAAACCAAGTCCCAGCAACTGACAGGCAGGACACCAAGGCCCAGCAGCAGCAATGGAGGTGTCCAGGGACGAGCCAGCGGTGCCACCAGCTGCCAGGAGGTGCCGGCGGGGGGACACGTGCCCCATCTGCTTGGCTCCCCTGGAAGCCCCCGCTGGAGTGGACCCGTGCTGGCATGCCTTCTGCCATGCCTGCATCCAGCGCTGGGCTGCCAGTGCCGAGGATGCCACTTGCCC
The DNA here is from genome assembly GCF_037038585.1 of Patagioenas fasciata. NCBI lineage: Eukaryota > Metazoa > Chordata > Aves > Columbiformes > Columbidae > Patagioenas > Patagioenas fasciata. Next base: position 44,168,846 of record NC_092523.1, on the reverse strand, counting down.
GCTCTGCCGGGGCCCCATCGCGGCCATCCGCCGCCTGCAGCTGGAGGATGACGGTCGCCGCGCCCGCTTGCATCCCTACGCAAGGCGGGGGCCGTGGTGGCAGAGGCGGCGGCGGCAGCAGCAGCAGCAGCGGAGCCGCAGCCGTTCCAGGAGCCGCAGCCGTTCCAGGCGCCGCGCACGCTCTGCCGAGAGGGGAGAGCGCCGCCGCCCCGGTCCCCGGCGGCGTGCCCAGAGCCTACCCGGCCAGAGGGACGGAGATGGAAACGGCCAGCTCCTCCACCTGCTCGAGAGCGACGAAGACCTGTCGTGGCTGCGCAGGGTCCAGGAGGACGAGCCAGGGTCAGGGGACCATGCGCAGCGTCTCCCCTGGCTCCGCGTCTGAGCGGGGCGGCCGGGCCTCCGGGGGCCCCTCTGGAATAAAAGCACTGGGCCACTGAGAGGGACCGGACCTGCTTTCCGCCCTGTTGTTTACTCGGTGCTGCAGAACTGGGCAGTGGGACAGATGAGGCTGTGGGAAGTGGGGGAGAGGGTGGGTTATGGCTCGAGGACCCGTAGAGAGGGAGCAATGTGGATGTTGGAACTGGAGGAGAGGGAGGGATGTGGCCCTGTGAACTGGGGGAGAGGCGGCCGAGTGCCTGTGGACTTGGGGGGAGGGAGGGCAATGGCTCGTGGGAACGAGAGGGAGAGGGAGGGATGGCTAACGCCAGGAATCTGGGGAGAGGGAGGGATATGGGTGTGGGAAATGGTTCGACACAGGGATTCGGCTGTGACATGTGGGTAAGAGGGAGGGCCACGGTGGCCATGGAACTGGGGCAGAAAGGGGGATATGGCTGCGGAACCAGGAAAGAAGGATGAAGAAGGTCTCCAGACAGAGAGATGTGGCCTGGGAAGTGGGGCCAGGGAGGGACGTGGACCTTGAACCCTCCCCAGCGCCTGCGGCTCTACAGCCAGGGAAGGGCAGCCTTGCAGGTCAGCTGGGTTCCAGAGCTACTTCAGCCCTGCAAGACAGCAGCCTCTCCTCAAAACGCTCCCTGCTCTCAGCTTCCCCGGCCCCACAGAGCCAGGCCCACACTCCTGCAGGCCCCAAGATCGTCACAGACCAGGAGCACACCAACGAGTCGGGGCCTTGGCCCCTGCACCCCTTGCAGCAAGGCAGCAGCAGGAGCATGGCCCCGAGCCGACCTCTACCACGACAGAACCCCTTCCTTGGGAGCAAGCACGGCTTGTCCCTGTCCCTGATGCCAGCCGTCCGCCCTGAGAGGAGATCCTCGCAGACGCCACTTGCTGGGCCTGTCCCTGGCTCTCCTGGCCACGGGATGCCGCCCTCGATAGGGCAACTGCAAGAGAGAAAGACTTCTCCAGCCTCTGCCGGTGACTCCTGACCGCCAGGAAAGGCAAGGTTTCTCTTCCAGGAAGCTGTTGTATGTCATCCAGGTGAATGGAATACTATGGAGACAGATATCCAGATCCTGAGAGGATTAGCTGTGCGGGAGATAATCTAATGTGAGCCAAACGGTCCGGGTGGGACAGATGCAGATAGAATCCTTTGCACACAACCCACGGGATGCAGGTTTGTACAACGGGCACCACCGGCATATGCTGTCTCATGGGCATCAATGCCCCGGGCAGCTGCGTTCAACAAAACGTGACTGAAGTGATGAACCAGCTTCGGGACTACGAGGACAGCCTCGCTCCCTCTCTGCGGGCTTGTGCGTCACACAGAATCACAGAATGTTAGGGATTGGAAGGGACCTCAAAAGATCATCCAGTCCAATCCCCCCGCCGGAGCAGGAACACCTAAATGAGGCTACACACGAAGGCGTCCAGGTGGGTTTTGAATGTCTCCAGAGTAGGAGACTCCACAACCCTCCCAGGCAGCCTGTTCCAGCGCTCTGTTACCGTCACTGAGAAGAAGTTTCTTCTCAAATTTAAGTGGAACTTCTTGTGTTCCAGCTTGAACCCATTACCCCTTGTCCTACCATTGGTTGTCACCGAGAATGGAGACTGGCTCCACCCTCGTGACACTCACCCTTTATAAATTTACGAACATTAATGAGTCTCCTCTTCTCCTCAGTCCCCTCAGTCTCCTCTTCTCCAAGCTAAAGAGACCCAGCTCCCTCAGCCTTTCCTCACAAGGGAGATGCTCCACTCCCTTAATCATCTTTGTTGCCCTGCGCTGGACTCTCTCCAGCAGGTCCCTGTCCTTCTTGAACGGAGGGGCCCGGAACTGGACACAGTATTCTGGGGGTGAACTGAGTGTCAGCTGAGGACAAACTGTGTGAAAAATCTGACAACCGGTTCCAAAAGCTGTTCCATGAAATCAAAGCACTCGGAGAGGACAGCTTCCATTCCCCACCTGACCAACCAATGTTTCCGCTACTAGGAGGAGGCGTTTCCGATCTGAAGAGAGAGGACAGAAGAAGTCCACAAAGAGAGGCGCACTGTGGCTTCTCCTCGGTGATCGTGGAGAAGACCTGAGGAGCTGGGATGGAAAACCCACCTCAGCACCTCAGGAACGAGTACATGAATTTAAAGGAAAACCTCCTAGGAAAATGGGTGCTCCAGTTTCCAGGGGGGCTAGAGGAGATTCTGTTCCTCTTGAAGGAACTTCTGATTCCTAGCCACAGAATGTGCGCAATACAAATCAGAGGGGCCCTGCCTCCAGCCCGCCGCCGGAAAGGGACAACAGAGGTTACTGGACTGTGCAAATCCGGTGGCCTCGTACAACAGACCCCCAGGAGCAGAGAGCTTTGGTAGACACTGGTGCTCAGTGCACGGTAATCGCATCAAACCACAATGGAACAAAATCCATCAACATTTCTGCAGTGACTGCGGGATCCCAGAAGCTGGCTGCGGTAGAGGCTGAAAGAAGCCTCACCGGGAAAGACGGGCAAAAGCGTCCCACTGCGACTGCTCCACGTGCTCCGTGCATCCTCGGCACAGACTGCCCCAGGAGAGGGTGTTTTAAGGCCCCAAAAGGGTATGGCTGGGCATTTGCCAGAGCGGTTGTGGACACCGAGAACATTAAACAACTGTCGACTGTGCCTGGTCTCTCAGCAATCTGTAGGATTGCTGAGAGTTGACGAGCAGCAGGTGCCAATTGCTACCACGATGGTGCGTCACCGGCAATATCGCACCAGTCGAGACTCTCTTGATTCCTGTCCGTAAGCTGATTCGTCAACTGGAGATTCGGGGCGTGATCAGCAAGATTCACTGACCTTTTAACAGCCCCATTTAGGCAGTGCGTTAAGTCTAGTGAAGAGTGGGGACTAAGGGTAGACTATCGTGGCCTGAAGTAAGTTACAGCACCCTTGAGCGCTGCTGTGCCAGACACTCTAGAGCTGCAACTTGAGCTGGAGTCAAAGGCAGCTCAGCGGTGAGCCACAACCCACATTGCTACTGTGTCTTTCTCTCTTCCTTTAGCAGCAGAGTGCAGCCCGCACTTTGCTTTCACCTGGGGGAGCATCCAGTACACGTGGAATCGCTTGCCCCAGGGCTGGAAACACAGCCCTACCATGTGCCGTGGACTGATCCAAACCAAACTGGAACAGGGAAAAGCTCCGGAACACTTGCAAGATCTAGATGACATCATTGCATGGGCCGCAAGAGCAAAATAAGTTTTCTAGAAAGGTGCGAGAGTCATTCAGATTCTTTGGAATGCCGGTCTTGCCATCAAAAAGAAGCAAGGCCAAGGCACCTGCACGAGAGAAGCACTTTTCACTAATAAAATGGCAAGAAGGACGTCGTCAGATCCCAATGGATGTGATAACAAAATTGCAACTATGTCTCCACTCCTACTAAAAGGACTGCTGCTCAGTGCAGATGGAGTTGATGAGGAATCGCATTGAGTATCTTTTATTGCATATTCCATTTCTATTATATATATAGAGAGAGATATATATAAAAACTAGGAGTGCATTAGTATTTTGTGATTTTATTGCACTGCGTTTATCTCATTCCAAGTTTCTCCCTTCCCTTTCAATTCTCTGCCCTGTCTGGGGAGTGGGTGGGGGACGCAGTGAGTGGCTATCCCGGGTTCTCTTGCTGGTTTGGCTTAAACCATGACCAGCACGGGCGAGGCCAGCCCCGGAGCCCCCTTGGCAGCTGGGCTTTGCATCACAGGGCATGTGTGAGGCTGGGGAGCTGCTGGGTGCGTCCCCGGCTGCGCCCCCGAGAGCCCTGTGATGTCACCAGAGTCACAGTCAGCCCGTGACGTCACTAGCGGCGGGCGGCTATAAACGCCAGCGTCACGTGCTGCCAGCGGCACACGAGACGTCGAGTCCTGTGGGCAGCACCTGAGCCATCGAGTCCTGCCAGCGGAACCAGACGTTGTGACCTGCCAGCAGCCGAGTGGCCACCGAGTCCCGGCAGCTGAACCTGAGCCTTGGCGTTGCGCCAGCGGCAGCCGTCAAGACCTGCCAGCAGCAGGGACACCAGGTGCCTCCAGCTCCGAGAGGACATCAAGTCCCAGCGGCGGCCAAGAGGACATTGAGTCCCAGCAACAGCTGAGGACAGCAAGGCCCACCAGAAGCTGAGAGCAAACCAAGTCCCAGCAACTGACAGGCAGGACACCAAGGCCCAGCAGCAGCAATGGAGGTGTCCAGGGACGAGCCAGCGGTGCCACCAGCTGCCAGGAGGTGCCGGCGGGGGGACACGTGCCCCATCTGCTTGGCTCCCCTGGAAACCCCCGCTGGAGTGGACCCGTGCTGGCATGCCTTCTGCCATGCCTGCATCCAGCGCTGGGCTGCCAGTGCCGAGGATGCCACTTGCCCGCTCTGCCGGGGCCCCATCGCGGCCATCCGCCGCCTGCAGCTGGAGGATGACGGTCGCCGCGCCCGCTTGCATCCCTACGCAAGGCGGGGGCCGTGGTGGCAGAGGCGGCGGCGGCAGCAGCAGCAGCAGCGGAGCCGCAGCCGTTCCAGGAGCCGCAGCCGTTCCAGGCGCCGCGCGCGCTCTGCCGAGAGGGGAGAGCGCCGCCGCCCCGGTCCCCGGCGGCGTGCCCAGAGCCTACCCGGCCAGAGGGACGGAGATGGAAACGGCCAGCTCCTCCACCTGCTCGAGAGCGACGAAGACCTGTCGTGGCTGCGCAGGGTCCAGGAGGACGAGCCAGGGTCAGGGGACCATGCGCAGCGTCTCCCCTGGCTCCGCGTCTGAGCGGGGCGGCCGGGCCTCCGGGGGCCCCTCTGGAATAAAAGCACTGGGCCACTGAGAGGGACGGACCTGCTTTCCGCCCTGTTGTTTACTCGGTGCTGCAGAACTGGGCAGTGGGACAGATGAGGCTGTGGGAAGTGGGGGAGAGGGTGGGTTATGGCTCGAGGACCCGTAGAGAGGGAGCAATGTGGATGTTGGAACTGGAGGAGAGGGAGGGATGTGGCCCTGTGAACTGGGGGAGAGGCGGCCGAGTGCCTGTGGACTTGGGGGGAGGGAGGGCAATGGCTCGTGGGAACGAGAGGGAGAGGGAGGGATGGCTAACGCCAGGAATCTGGGGAGAGGGAGGGATATGGGTGTGGGAAATGGTTCGACACAGGGATTCGGCTGTGACATGTGGGTAAGAGGGAGGGCCACGGTGGCCATGGAACTGGGGCAGAAAGGGGGATATGGCTGCGGAACCAGGAAAGAAGGATGAAGAAGGTCTCCAGACAGAGAGATGTGGCCTGGGAAGTGGGGCCAGGGAGGGACGTGGACCTTGAACCCTCCCCAGCGCCTGCGGCTCTACAGCCAGGGAAGGGCAGCCTTGCAGGTCAGCTGGGTTCCAGAGCTACTTCAGCCCTGCAAGACAGCAGCCTCTCCTCAAAACGCTCCCTGCTCTCAGCTTCCCCGGCCCCACAGAGCCAGGCCCACACTCCTGCAGGCCCCAAGATCGTCACAGACCAGGAGCACACCAACGAGTCGGGGCCTTGGCCCCTGCACCCCTTGCAGCAAGGCAGCAGCAGGAGCATGGCCCCGAGCCGACCTCTACCACGACAGAGCCCCTTCCTTGGGAGCAAGCACGGCTTGTCCCTGTCCCTGATGCCAGCCGTCCGCCCTGAGAGGAGATCCTCGCAGGCGCCACTTGCTGGGCCTGTCCCTGGCTCTCCTGGCCACGGGATGCCGCCCTCGATAGGGCAACTGCAAGAGAGAAAGACTTCTCCAGCCTCTCAGTCCCTGTCCTTCTTGAACGGAGGGGCCCAGAATTGGACACAATATTCCGGCTGTGGTCTCAGCAGAGTAGAGTAGAGGGAAAGGAGAACCTCTCTTGTCCTTCTGTCCACCATCCTTCTAATGCATCCCAGAATGCCATTGGCCTTCTTGGCCACAAGGGCACAGTGCTGGCTCATGGTCATCCTGCTGTCCACCAGGACCCCCAGGTCCCTTTCCCCTACACTGCTCTCTAATAAATCATTCCCCAACTTATACCGGAACATGCGGTTGTTCCTACCCAGGTGCAATACTCTACACTTTCCCCTGTTATATTTCATTAAATTTTTCCCTGCCCAGCGCTCTAGCCTGCCCAGGTCTCGCTGGATGGCAGCACAGCCTTCTGGCGTGTCAGCCACTCCTCCCAGCTTGGTGTTATCTGCAAACTTGCTGACAGCGCACTCTATTTCCTCATCCAAATCACTGATGAATATATCGAACAGTACTTGTCCCAGTACTGACCCTTGAGGCACTCCACTGGATACAGGCCTCCAACTAGACTCTGCCCCACTGACCACAACTCTCTTGCTCCTTTCCTTCAAGCAGGTCACAGTCTATGTCACTACCTGATTTTCAGACAGCACTTCTTCAGTTCATCTGTGTTAATACTGTGGGATACTGTGTCAAATCCTTTACTGAAGTCAAGGTAGACCACATCCACTGCACTACCATCATCTATCCACCTCGTTATGTCTTCATGATTGTGAGATTACAGTTGTGTAACAGTGATTCAGTTCAGTTTGCTATTTTGGCCCTGCTATGAGGAATTAGATCACATTAGGCATGCCCACAGCACATCCTGACCAGGGCGTCTTTGCTTAGCTGAGGTGAAAAAGGTCATCATCCCACCATAAATTTTGCGAGCTGCTAACAGTGTCAAAAAGGTCATTAGTTAGGATGTTAGTGTATTCTTTCACCTTTCCCCTGAATCCCTCAGAGATCCTTGGGTCTAACCTTTCATCTGTCAGGCCAGGCATTTAAGTCTTTGCTGCAATGCTGAAGTTAGGAGAGCATGGAGAGACAGAAGTCTACTTTTGTTTCCCGAGTTACTGAATCTCAGTGACTGTGAATGAAGCTACATCCTGAAGGTATCTATAGACAACAACTAAAAACATGATGAACATGTTCTGAAGAAAGCCTGGAAGCTGGTAAGATGATCTAGAGGAACCAAAAAAATACAGTATGCAAATGTATGGAATGTTGGAAAGACAGAATGAACTGGACACAGCAAGTCTATCATGTCATATTTTACTGAAAACACAGGTCATTAATGTTCAGAGAGAGAACAGTTCATTTAGGTGAGAAGACATCATCTGCAATGCTGGTAACGTGAAGTAGGATTTCATGGTCTGTACTTCCACATCTGTGAGACTGTATAATATTTGGCTTAGAGCAGTACAGCGTTTGGATAAATATGAAGTTCTGAAACCATCAAGCAAAAGTTAGGCAGAAACAAAGAAGCTATTCTGTGAAAACACAGTAAAGAACCTAATTGTAGGAAACTCAATAAACAACAGAGTTTATCTTAAAACACCACCAGTGAAATACTCCACCATTTATCTGTTGATTCCCTCATCTATTCATCTGGTGATTACTGTAGCACTTCCCATATCACAAAGCATGGGTCACAGATTAGATTTCCTGCTGAGGAAGTTGCATTAAAATGGCAGCCACCACTGAGAGACATCAGAACAATTTACAGCTGGGTAGATGCTGAAACAGTGCTAGGTATAATACAGCATTTTTAAAAAGCTTCACAGCAATCCATTTGTAGATTCAGCCTTTATAATGACAACATTTGTTCTGGAGTATTCAAATGATTTCTCTTTAGTTATTTAGTTAGGCATTCAAACATGTCTAAACATGTATTGTCCTTCAGGAAAATTAAATAATGACCTTAGACATACCAGTAATATTCCTTTCCTCATCAGAGAGATCTATTGCACTGGTATCTAGATGTAAATCACCCTTGTCTGGATTTGCAAAGCAATCCATTTTTGCAACTAACTGTTTCAAGAAAAGCTGTATTAAGCCTCTTTTTCCTCCTACCTCTATTTAGGAAAGAGAATATACTTTTATGAATGACCTCTAAACTGAGATTAACTGTCACATGGCAAGATCATAAAATCCATTTATTAGGATGCACCATTAGGAATACGAGTGAACCCCTCACAACTAAACAGCATTGGAGCATTTTGTCTCACCCATCTCCATTCTGGATGCCCTTTTACTCATGGTCTGCACCTACAACCTTAGCTATGTTGGCTGTGAGTTTCTCTCTCACAGGCAGTACCAGGAATGCCAACTAGGTGCTCTTCAGTACATCTTTTGAATGGAGGAAGTGATATTGCTCATGCATGTATATTCTTGCCTAATGACAAGCCTAATAATATAGCCAAGTTTCCTCATATTTACTTCAAGCCTGGAGTAAACGCATGTGTGTATTTAGTGTATTAAAAAACATGTGGTAACTTGTTCAGTCATAGGAATGTGAAGATGTGCTTGATGCATGCCCCAGCTCAACCAAGAATATAATGCACCATTACATGTACATCAATAAAATCTGAGAGGCCTGACTGTGCCTTGCACTAAACCTGCAGGTAGGATACTCAGGTTCTCAAGCAGCAATTCTTTTGTGAATCATTCTATGCAAGGGAAGTTCTTTGTATCTACATAAAATCAAACTGAAGTTTCCAAGGATTAGAATTTGGTTATTGACTACTGATACGCAAAAGCAGATGAGCATCCACCTCAGGAGGTGTGAGAGTCGGTCTGAAGATGGAGCAATATTTGCCTGAACATCGCCATCAAGAACTTAAGAGAACTGAAGCCCTGACAGAAAGAACACATGGACAGTGACTTGGAGAGAGGCCCGAGGAGAAGTATTGTGTTGCACTGTTTCTCTAGTTCAGGGGGGCTGCTACTAACAATGGCTGCTGTGTGGACTTTGCCTGTTGCTTCAGCCAAACGAGCCCCAGCCCCCTGAAAGCTATTGTTATGAGGGTCTCTTTGAACCAGGAACAATAGCTACCATCCACAAGAATGTGTTCTTACCTGCAGTCTCAGTTAGACATGTCCCGCACCTGCTGCCCCAAACAACGGCCAACGAAAAGGAGCATGCCCAGAAGCTCACCAAGGGTCCTGAGGTCACCCAGTGGACCAGAGAAAGACCCCTGAATGCTGGACATGTAAAGTGATGGCAAAAGAAAGCACGAATCTTTTGAGCCTGCGCAGTACGAGCCTGGGTTGCGAAATCAAGGCAGAGACTGGCCTAAACCAATGGGAGCAAGGGCGGGTGAAGAAGCATTAAAGATGAGACCAGAATGAACACTGTGGAAGATCTTCCCACCAGAGGATCCCGAACCACGACAGACGACCTGCAGGACTCCACAGGACCCGGAGACCAGAGGGATGCTTCTGGAACTGGACTGGTGATAAATGCAACCTCATTTCTCATCTTTACTTTCACTTTTCCCCGTTTCTTTTCCCTTTTCTCTTTCTTATTCTATCACGTGCTACTTTACAGCCAAATTAATAAAGTAACACTGCTTGATTGAATTATAGTCCCTTGGCATTTTGGTCACCTTAATTTTGTGCTCTCAGATCAAGGTTAAAAGAACCATCACGAGTCCATCATCGGATGGACCGTGACAGCAGGATCATTCTGAGTCACTACACAGTAAACAGTAGGTAGAAAATAAATAAGATGTCTAAAGTCAGTACTATAGATTTTTTACTACATATGTGCTGTAAAAGAGGTGGCAACTTGTAGGCCGAGTATTTGTTACTCAGTATACAGCACTGCCTGCATTGTATGACTGACTGCAAAACTGGTCATATAGTTCTGCAGAAGCCGACTAGTTAAATCACCTGCCAGGACAGACAAGTATGGTACTTGTGGATCCTATCTCATATTTAGGTCCTGAAAGGGAAGCAAACATATCTATTTTAATGAACTCAACATAAAATACAACTGTTTGGTGCTTCTAGGAAATGCTAGGTGAGGTATTACTGGCAGCAGCAAACTCTGAAGTCAGGCTTAGGGAGGTGAAGGACAGATGTTAAGGGTTATAGTATACGATATATTATGAATTGCTAATTGGAAATTTACTCAGTTATGCACATTCAACTGCTTACTTTCCCCTAGTGGAAAAAAATAAAAAAAAATTCAAGAAATAGGCACATTCAAGAGAGCACGACCTGTAATGAAGAAGCATGAAGTTTCTTATTACCAGAGTCTGTTTCTATACGGCTTAACAGGAATACCAAACTCTTTGAAGAAAAGTGTAAGCTGGACTATTTGTTCAGAGATACACAATGAAATGCTGTGTTCTTAGAGAAAGCAGTGTAAAGACTGTTTGCTTTCAGAAATACGCTTCTTATTCTGCTAGCATGTAAAGAAACACACTGCATCTCAGCTAAAGCTTTGATTAAATTATTAATACAAAAAGAAACAATTAGACCTATGAAAAAGAGCTTTACAAATAAAGGATTTAACATAGTGTCAGGATGACAGAATGTAAATTAAAAAAAAATCAGAAAACCAACCAACCAACCAACCAAAAATAGTGTATGGTAAATTGTGGGAAATCACATTATCAAGCCTGAAAGTAGATTTATGTGTGTATGCTCTGGAAAGTCAGAAGACATCTTCTTCTACTCAGGCAAGAATCTGTTTCCTTCTATATACTAATGTATTACCATTCTGTACAAAACTGATGTGATTTTGCATTACTTCCTTACTTATAGGATAGGGTAGAGGTCATAGTTTAATTTAAGTTAAACTGGGAAATATGCAGATGATGTAACTTTAATGTTTAACACAAATTTAGGTGTAAAGATAGACCAAGAAAGTTATTCAAGCCACCTACTTTCCTTTGTCACTTACCTGGGAAAACACCTAATACTTAGAATAGTTTCTATTTTATATTTTGTACTTATCCACGTCTGCATAGAGTTTGACCTGCTATACACTCAGACAACAGCTAAACTCCATTACAGTTCAGAAACGTGGCTTCTGAACTGTTCAGGTCTTCAGAGACATCTGGCCCTCAGGGATTCCCAGAGTGGGCACTTCAACAAGCAAACATAGTCAAGGTATAGGCACCAGAGTTTAGTTCAGAGGAGGTACAAAACCAGCACTGGAATTCTTACCTTTTTTAAACAACACAAAAGATAGAGCATATCCCTGGAAAGTGTAATACGAGTTTTTAGGCCTCCTCTGCTCAAATGTGCTGCGTCTGCTCCTGAGAACTCTGTAACCACTAAGCTGATATGAGATGCTTTAATTTGACTGTTGAACTTGCAGCAGTAGGCAAGAACTAGATTCTTAGAGTAAAGGATAAGACAGAGAAAGGAGAGAGTCTGGGGAATAAAACAAATCACCTGAGACCAGAAGTAAAGTTTTCTGTTTCTTACTTTACGTTAACACATTCTGCTGGTTTATTTGGTTTGCTAGTGAGCAGGAAATTATGTCCGTGAGGGAGAGAAACATGGAAGGGCATTAAGCTGTAACACCCAAGATTGTCAGGGAGTCTCAAAATGAACCAGGTCTAAAATATTTGCCCCAAACTGACTTCTAGTAACATTTTTTTTCCTCCTTGAGATTAGGCCACTTTTATATAGTCATACAAACTGCAGAATAGGAGAAGAAGGGCTGCGTTGGTTACCCCACTGGGAGCCCGAGTGTTGTCAAAGAGGCTACATCTGAGAGACAGCAGCACTTCTGTCCACCTGTTTGCAGAGCTGTGCGAGAAAGTGTGCCAGCTGCATCACTGCCAGGACCCTCCCCAGGGCACATCATAGTGTAGTGCAGAAGACCTGCGACCTCTCCTATGCAGTCGGGGATTCCCTCCAGTCGTCTCAGAAACGAAAAAAATTTGTCCCATTAGTATTCATTTAGCATGAAATGCTGAAAGATTTACCAAAAATTGTAATGCAATTAATACACAGTAATCTAAATCTCATCTAAAAGTGCTAATCTTATCTAATTTGCTATTTTAGAAAGATGATACCTACACTATCAATATCAAAACTACTGAACTGTTAACACAGCACTTAACACTAGCTGTGCCTTAAATGATCATCTGCTGTATATGTCAGGGCAACTAGATTAACTCTAATTTTAAAAGGCCAAATAATCCTAATGGATTTAAAGTAGTGAATGACATTTAAGAGTTTAAGTGTATGCTTAAATATCTAAGTATCAACACCAAGCATTCACATTTAAACCCTGATCTTATGAACACTTGCACTTAATTATGGACTTTATATTTAAATGCATTTAAAAAATGTGCATAGGTTTTGCCTTTTTTTTTTTCTCCATTAGAGGAGGCAATTCAGGACAGATTTTTTGCCTTTATTAGTCTACTAAAACATGATAGGAGACGTCAGCAAGCATGTCTTTATTACATGTGCAATTTTTAACTTTTTGAAAATGCTAATAAATACGATAGCTACCCTTATCCTAGTAAAATGGTAGAAGCAATGAAGAGAGACAGTTAACAGAAATACCTGCTGAGTTACAGGCCTGTACTCTGAATTTCTACTCAAAGTGACTAATTTATGTTTTTTCAACCCCTTAATAAAAAGAATCTGGGTTGGTGGAGTAATTATTAGCTGAGAACTTAATCTCTATGAATGGTCAAGGGAGAAGAAGCCAGGCACCTCCAAGACTAACTCAGGAGGCTTAAAATGAGAGCTTATATCGCCAGTATTGGTGTATGGTGTTTGAATGGCCTGTTGGTATTTCTTGGTTAAGCTCCCACACTTGCTTTGCAGGAAGCAGGTGAGCTGCAGCATTCAGGAGCAGCAGAGACATCCCAGACCTGTCTGAAGCACTGCCAGACCCCTTTGTCCTCACGGATTACCAGCAGGCATTCAACACAAAGAGATTAAACACCTGCAAGTCATCTACAATGTTTTGATCATGCGCAGCAATGTGCAGTTATGTAGGCAACCTCATGATGCAGTATAGAGGCAACTAGTATATTTAGATGGTTGACAGGTCTGATAGGATTGTGCAGTAAGTGGTCTAAATTATTGCATTGAAATTGAGGACAAAGACCTGTGAGCCAAGTGAAAAACTTTTCTGATGAGGAGTTTCTCGGACTTGATTCTAAATGCAAATACAGTTGATGGACTTGAGAGGAAAACTTTCTCAGTAAGGAGATACCATCCAGAAAGACAACAAAGCAAAACTGAAGTCCTGGGAGAGCCTAATAATTACTATTGGCTTTGAAAGTTATTTTTTAAAACTAGGAGTAATAAAATCAGAATTTGCACGTAATGGTCATAAACAACTTCTGATACATGGAGTGTGACCCAAGTCACATTTTACATGGGAAAGGTGAGGGGAAAAAAACTGGCTTTGTCAGTTGGAGGAGTTACTTGAGCATGTGTAAATACTGAGGTTTTTCTCCAATCTAGGACTGAGGCCAGGAGTAAAGGCGCTCTCAAGCAGGACAAAAAAAAAGAGAGAGTAAATGATCCAAAAGTAAGTCTTGAGTCATGGATATCTGAAACAGGATTTCCAGTACGTATCGTCTTAACCCTAGGCTCACCAACCTTTGCATCATTAGCTTTATTATCTTCAGATAGGTAGGTTACTGTTACATTGATATAATTGCTCATATAGCATCCGTTGTAACAAGAGGGTCTTGTCCAAATTTCTTTAAAGCCTGTTATCTGCATTAGACATGACCTTTATCCATTACTCTGGTTAGTTCCTACGCATTGCTGGCAACTCAGTTTGTCAGAATTTCATGAATTATCTCTGTAGAACTCAAAATTTCAAGAGAGGACTGCCATAACATTACTGTCCAGAAAAATTCTCCTAAACAAAATTATTTTCACAGTTTCTTACAACATCAAGATGAGATGAAAGATGTCAGCATCAGAACACAATAAGTTTATACCTGGAAAAGTTCTGTTTCACTCTAAGTTATTTCAGCAACCTGCAAGAAAGCAACAACAGGAATGTCCATGACTTGTGCTTAGATCATGATTTCAAAGATTATTTCGTGTTGCCAGTTGATTTTCCATTAGCAGATTGGTATCTGACTGGAGTGTTTTATTACCAGGTGTTAAAGGGTTCCCATTTTTCAGGTTTGAAATGTGAGGAAGGAGAAAGGTCACAACGGAGAAAAGCAATGATAGGTATGTGTTGGACTGAAAGTTAAAGCTAAGATGGGTGCTGAAGAGAGAGGTGCCACTAAATGGTAGGAAAATATCTCTGTCACAGTTGCACGGATGCCTCCACAGCAGTGCTGATTTGATACCTCGTGACAGACAGCTTTATAGCACACTATATGCTAGCTTGCCAGGAGATACGTGTCTTTCAGCAGTTTGTGCCCTGTTTCACGCCAGACATTGGTTGGATTGGTTCATTAGCTGGGCAGCCCTCCTGGTGTAGTTCACTGCATTACAGATACAGCCAGTCTATGTTCTCATGCAACTGCTATGAGGAAACAGCAGCAGCAGGCACAAGCTTGAACTATAAAGCTGGGAAACGATCCATTACTGGCAATTAACGGTAATTGTGATAGCTATAACACATTCATATCACACTGGTTTCAAAAGGAAGTTCTTTGGCTCTTGACAGCATTCAAGGAAGGAGCAAATGATTTCTCTGTCCTTGTCCCTTTTCAGTATAGTAAGTGTTTGGAGGATGTGAACAAACTACACTTGTGGGAGAACATTTCCCCAGAGAACTGTCCCTAAGCTCCATCTGCAGGTCTCATGCTAGTGGAAAATGACACAGGAAGAAAAAAAAAAGGTAAAACAAACAAACAAAACAATCCCAACTTTTTTCTATTCTTGTCTTCCTTTGGCCCTGAGCATCATGTTCTGTGTTGTATCTAATATAGAGGACCCTTAACATCTACTTTAGTGCTCTGCAAATGTCATTGAGAAACATTGTGTAAAACTTACCTGTAAGAGTACTCGTAGGAACCAGGCACTCAGGTATGAACTTGGTACATGAAATAACAGAACTTCTTAAATTGTATTCGTAGCTAGCCAGAACCTCTATATTACCACTGCATTGAGTAAACATATTACTGAGACCTGTTCCCCTTTATTTTTCTGTCAATGGCATCTAATCTTCTGCATAAATCATACATATCTAATAGAAGTTGAAATATTTGGTGACTATAATTAGTCGTTTACCCATAATGTATTAACTTTTAACATGCAGGAACCTTCTTTGACTAATTTTTTAAACATATTTTAAACACATTTTATTTTCCTGTTGAGAGTAATTTAAAGTCACTTTTAGGGCAAACATCAGTTCCTTTTTTGTGGTTTATAACAGAAAGCCTTCCCATTCAACTCTTCAGATGATAATTTTGGGGAATCAGTGCTCCAAGAAATCTTTCACAGGTAAAAGCTATAGTAAGTGAACAATGATGAATTCAAGCTACATTCAACTTTGGCAGCTTGCTAACCAGAATGGTGCTATATACTCTTTCAGGATGAAATAGAAATGCTTTGACTATGGCAAGAAAGCAAACTCCTGACTTAGAAGTTGACGAAAGCATACACTTAAACCAATAACTCCTACATCAAGAATTTATATGGAACACTTTATTATTATAAAAGAGATCAGCCCTGGACTGAAGGACTGTTATACATCTGACACAGAAATAAAGGAACGAAACATGATACCTGCAAATATGCTGCTACTGGAAGGACGTGCGGAAAAAAATAACGAAAAAGAGTCAGTCTATTTAAAAATGGTTTTACTTGCATTTCAGAGTGCTTTACGCTTGTCTTGGTAAAATACTGTACCGTACTCTTCTGTTTAAACTATCGCTGATCTGGACAAGGGGACTGAGTGGATCTTTAGTAAGTTTGCAGATGACATCAAATAGGGTGGGACTGTTGACCTGCTGGAGGGCAGAAAGGCCATATGGAGGGATCTGGACTGGCTGGATCGTTGGGCTGAGGTCAATCGTATGAGGTTTAACAAGGCCAAATGCCTGTACTTGGGTCGTAACAACCCCAGGCAGCACTAGAGGCTCAGGGAAGAGTGGCTGGAAAGCTGTCTGGCAGAGAGGGATCTGGGGGTCTTGACTTGACAGCCGGTTGAACATGAGCCAGCGGTGTGCCCAGGTGGCCAAAAAGGCCAACAGCATCCTGGCTTGTATCAGGAATAGTGTGACCAGCGGGACTAGAGAAGTGATTGTGCCACTGCAGTCGGCACCGGTGAGGCCGCACCTCGAATCCTGTGTTTGGTTTTGGGCCCCTCATGGTAAGACGGACACTGAGGTATTAGAGTGCAAAGGAGGGAGATGAAGCTGGTGAAGGGCCTGAAGCACAAGCCTGATGATCAGTGGCTGAGGGAACTGGGGTTGTTTAACCTGGAGAAAAGGAGGCTGACAGGAGACCTTATCACTCTCTACAACTACCTGAACAGAGGTTGTAGCATGGAGGGTGTTGGCCTCTTCTTCCATGTAGCAAGTCATAGGACAAGAGGAAATGGTCTTAAATTGCACCAGGAGAGGTTTAGATTGGATATTGGGAAAAATAGTTCTTCACGGAAAGTGTTGCTGGGCCTTGGAACACGCTGCCCAGGGAGGTGGTAGAGTCACCACCCCTGGAGGTGTTCAAAAGGCAGTTAGACAAGGTTCTTAGTGACATGGTTTAGTGCTCGAGTTACATTAGGTTATTGTTGGACTCTATGATCCTGAGGGTCTTTTCCAACCAAAACAATGCTATAATTCTATGATTTATTCTATGATTCTAATGTTGTGGTGAAAGAATGCTTTATCGCTTCACCTCTTAAAACTGGGCTTGGATTGGGATAAGTTTGCAGTTGATAACTTACTGCATGCTGAAGTGCCCTCCTTGATTACCTTTCATCACTGAAAGACTTCTGTCTCCTGTATTGCCAGCACTCTGCTAATTCAGAGGCTTCAGTGCTTTAGTTTATATACTCATTAAAATCCAGCTTTGCTGTTATCGATTACCCTTAAAATCACATTCTCTTTAATCCAGACCAAGATAAAATTTTAATACAAGTCTGGAATATCCAAAATAGGCGAGCAGTTAAGAATATTTACGGAAGATACAAAGATATGAATAAAAATTTAAATTGTTTAAAATAAGAGCAAAATAGAAAATTATCTCCCTCTTCTTTCCCCTCCTTTCTCCTTCCTTTTGATGGTTTTTCTTTTCTTCTTCTAACAAAACATTTATCAAAGTTTCTTCTTTGAGTGTATATTATATTTCAGGTTGCATTTATTAGAGAGCGTTAACCTTTCTAGCCCTCACCACAGAACACTCCCAGAGGATACCTCCTCATGGTGCCTCTGTTAGCCTTTGTAGACCACTGCTCTTTTGAAATTTTCCACAGACTTCAGACAGATTAAGTCTTTCAACTTGAAATTCATCCAGGTGACAGTCTACCTGTTCTTCCTCAAAATAAGCTGCATTTCTCTATTTAGAACAGGGGCTTGATGGAAGTGCCTGGAGATAAACATCTAAAATTGTTCTAGATGCTCTTGGGTGTCTGAGTCAGCCTCTAGCTGATGACCCTGAAGGGCACAGGTTTCCTGTAGCTCTGGAGTGGCTGTCTTAGATGCTTCAGGGCACTTCATTCACCTCAAATTAAGGCATCTGTTTATTTGCCTGAAACCAGCTTGACTGTAAATATGCATTTCAGTTGACAACAGGTTTTAAGTGACTGAACCCTGAGTTATTTGTGCTAAGCATATTATAAAAAAGCTGCACATAAATGCAACACAACTGAATAAAGTCAAAAGGTTTGGATAAACAGACTTCTGTACTTCAGAAACAAGGAGCTCTCGGCTAAACAGAAATCATGGCAGTAGCATCTGGTTAAAAGATGAAAGAAGTAAGTCTACAAGGATTTGCTGGTTTTTTTTAATAAATAGCCATGTAGCTTCTTACACATGTCCATCAATGTACTGACGCTTTTAATTAATTTGTAACAGCATACTCCATTTCCTTTTGTGTGAATATCTGAATAACCAAGTTTTATGGAAAATGAGTTTCAAAGACATGTTAGAAATATTAATTGCAACTAAATATTTAATTTCCCTTTTTATCTTCTTTTTTTTTTCCTTTCCTTTTCCTGGAAATGACTGCTTGGTTTCCTAAAATACAGAACATCATCTGTCTTTGCTGACTAGTTACTGCTGCAGTGTATGTTTCTCTCATGTTTAGAAAGATAATTATTCCAGTTTTTCTGTCTTTTTCCTACCAAAACTACACCTACAACCTGTCTACTAATCCGAAAAAGCAGAAAATTCAAGATAACTGTGATCGACACGCGGGTGTTTCATGGACAAAAGAAGATAGCTTCATCAGGAATCGCCCTGAGGCATCGCATTTTTAGCACGACCCCACTGTTTGAAATTGAGTTGCAAAGTCACCAGTTTTTGTTCTAAGTCTGCATTCATCCAGACAGTGTATATTTAGAGAGGTGGCCTGCTTCTCTCTATAGTCTTCCCACTGTGGTAAAGTTGATACTGCAAAACAAACACATCGTTTGTATGTTTTGCAGGTCTCATGAGATATCCCAACTAGTTTTACACAGCTAGCTGAGGTAATAATAACAGATTAATCGCAGAATTAATGTCACCTGAGTTTAGGTAAGTATTGTGTAGATCTTCTGAAATAATCGTCATAAGCTCTTTTTACAGTCAATAAAGAAAACTGGGACTTTACAGGGTGTAATTCGTGTGACGTTTTGGACACCTTTGTTAGGGTGAATTGCACTCTAGATGTCTCCACTAGTTATGAAGGGAAATTAGATGACTGGCAAGACATAAACACATAAATTGTAGAGATCTATATTTGATCAGGTATTTAAGCATCTACTCTGGGTCACAACCAAGTTTTGAATAATTTATTTAAATTTTAGGTTGATTCATCTATATTTCTGTAAGTCACCTCACCTGACTAATAGAAGACGAGCTCCGATTGACCTATATGTCTTCAACTCAATAAGCAATAAGAACAATGTGCATAACTGACCTTCCTTTCCTATCTCCTTCATATGCTTAAGTCAGAACCAGTCAAAATAGGGCCACATGCATGGTTTATATTCTTCAAGTGCTGTTTCATCATGTCACAAAATCAGATTAGGAATATTCATACTTCTTATCCTATGGTGGTTTTTCAGGTGTTAAATTCTCCATTTTTTCTTTCCCTCTGTGAATTGTAATTGCTGTGTTGCTCTTGTACTCAAGTCTTGTGAAATTAAAGGTGGTTATATTGTAAGGCAAGACTGCAGAAAAAAAAAAAGACGTAAAATGGGAATTGGAAACGGGGAAAAATTACTATCTGATTTCACCTAGAAAATTTATCGTCAGTGAAAATACTTATGACAAAAGTGTGTCAGATTTCCACCTGATTCAGATCAAGCTAAATACAACAAAGTCAGTGAATGTACATCAGTCTGATCTAACTAAAGGTACGGCCACTGTGTGAAATCTTAAGAATTTTTGTGAACAGCTGCAATATGGGAAAACGAAATCAAAGTAAAATTTCTTAAATCTTAAAGTTAAGTTTTACGAAGCTTGGGTTTCCTTCGATTCCTGTAGCAACTGCATAAACTCCCTAGGTAAAGGCTGAGTGTATGAAGTTCTTTTCTTAAGCTCATTGTCTCATATTTTCATTTGATCTTAAAGAAAGCCTTAGGTAAAAGTATGCTAGGTTATGGTTAGAACAGTCAATATTCAGAACGCGATGCTCATCTAACTCTGGTTTTGCTCTGATGTACCTCTGTTGATTGCCATTCTGTTCTGATTGTCATATTGACTTCTGATCAGCCAGCTGTTGCCTAAGGTTTTTCTTTGATAGGCAAGGCCAGTGGGGACCGAAAATGCTTTTTCTTATAAAATAGAGTTAAAATGGAAAAAATCTCAGCTGAGAGAAAAGTGCTTTAGGTGATGTCTGACACTGTGTTCCAGTGGACAGATAGATGGATTAAGAAATTCCTGACAGACATAATGCTGTTCTCCAATGCTTAGGTTCCTTTGGGAACTTTATAGAAAGTGTTTCCTTATGTTTTCTTTATGATTCCACAATCTTTCCAACATCCAGTATTTCTCTATCTTCAGGGGCTAGGAGGAAAAGAAGTGAGCGTAATCTGCAGTAGCTTTTCATACATTTGAAAATACTATAATGTCTCCTAAAAGGTGGTGTTGTTGTTGGTTTTGTTGTTGTTGTATTTTCCCCCCCCCCCATTCTTTTTTCTTTCCCAGACCTCGTAAAACCTTTTTTCAGTATTTTCTAGTAGTTCATATTTTTTTATTACTAATTGTTCTTGTTCCTCTTATCTGGTAATTTCTTACTTGAATCACATTTTTTCCTCAATTAGAGTGCCCAACACTTGATGGTATGTTCGCATCCCAGTGAGACTGGTATTGAATCGAGAGCACGAATTATCTGACATTTTGTTCTTACGTCTTAACATAACTGTACCAATCTAGGCAGCAGTTAGACAGTCCTGACTTAATGTTCTGTAGATTTTTATGTTCTAAGAGGATCATTATTGCTAGTGCACAGATGCTGAAGGAACCTAATAGTTTTAGAGGCTTGCTGGAATTTGGAGTGCGTATTTGTGGCGGTCTAAGTATTACAACTGTGCCTATATTTTTTTCCTTTACGTAAGGATAGGTCTTGAAAGGATTTAAAATTAGGTAGGCCATATGTCTTTGTGTTTGATAGGATGGAGAAGAGAAATAAATGCTTCCTCACCCCCACCACAGCAACTCTCAGCTTTCTCAGGGCAAAGCGTCATGCTGAAAAGGGGAAGGAAACCCAATCCAAGTGCCAATTTCTGAACTGGGCACGTGGGTGAGAATGCTACTCTACATTCATGTATAGAAGAGGGTTGCTCCACTCTGCACCTCCTCTGCTGATTTACCTACTATCCTTGTTCTTATTCTGTGCTGAAGAACGAAAATACAACTGGATTGCCTCAGAAGCATCAGAGAATTTACTTCACAAACTAAAGAACAGATTCATATGGCATTTTGTGAATTTGAATCTCAAACTAGAAAAAAAGATTCTACACAAGATACTAGGAACAGTATGAATTCTGACTTTGAAAAACAAATAAAAAAGCAGAACAGCAACCTAAACAAACCCTAAGGGGCATAAGATATTCAGGTCCCATAAAAATTCAAGATTCCTTTGGAAGAAGTTCTGGCTGTCTAAAAAAAGTTTGTTTCTAGGATATACCTTGGTAAATACAATTAGGCTGCTTGGTCATACAGAGGAAAGGCCTAAGTTCCAATGAGACTGCATCCTGATGTTGTGTTTGTCTGTATTTGCATCTGTGCATCCAAATGGGAAGAGTTTTCTTCAGCAAGAGCAGTTAATGTGTTTTGCACTGTTCTGAGTGGTACTGACCTGATTAAAGTGGTTGTACCTATGCTGCTGAAGTAGGTAACACTGTCCTCATATTTATTTATTAACAGTTTAGGGGTAAAATGTGTGATCCCTGAAAACAAATGTTGCGAAAAACTGATATGGAGTACTAAAAAGTAATTTCAGGGAAAGTACTAAAAATTAAATAAAAAACAACAATAATTACAAGAATCGTTCCACACCCATGTTCAACAGTCCCTAATGTGTCAAAATATTCCATAGTTCTCTGTATAAACAAATCTTCCAACCCCAAAAAGATAGCAGAGACAGTTTCTACAGGATCACCACTCCCTTGCACAAAAGGTGAAGGGGTGAGCAGAGAGCAAGTGGGTTTTTTTTATACTGTACCTCTCCTTAAATGCAACAACTGACATTTTTATGTCCATGATTTTCAGGATAGAATTATATGCATACACATGGTGTGATACAGGTACTATGAATCTAAAGTGCCTGACTTACTTCTGTACAGGGAACACATCTGGGCAGCACATTCACTATAATTTAAAAGGACCTTGAGTGCACCAGATTATTTTACTGTAGATGTGACATCTAATGTTTTTTTTTATTTGCTACCTAGTGAAATCCAGGAACCAAATCAAACTGCAAGATGTCCACAGACTCCAGAAAATGCACAAAGATTTCAAATCCTGTTCAGAAAAGATTTTCTGCACGGCAGGAAAAAAAATACAACAAAATCGTGCACGGCCATGTAATAGCCTTACTCATCAGCAAAACGTTCTGAGCCTGTACAAAGAAAAACATAATGTATTGTTGGCAGAGGGCATAGTATTCTATTTTTTTCCTGGAAACTCGTCAGAAATTTTGCCAGAGTGACCTTGAAAGTTCAGTTTCTTGAATACTTACGTATTGATCTTTTTCATACATCTTCATCATAGTAAAGAAATCCACAGGCACATAAATTTTGTCATGAGTCAGGACAGAAAGCTGGTAATGACCTCTGAGAAAGTATTACTAACCGGGCAATACTCTTATCTATGTTGTAGCACAGGTAGTTACATACTATACAATATATGTAACCTACTATTCAGTTGTATTATTCATTACCCATTTATCTTTCCTATGTATTTCACAGCAGTATGTAAACCTCTGAATTTCTAAAAGCTTTTACACAAAAAAATACATGTAGTAGTCTCAGATTAGTCAGAAAGCAGAAGCAAAGAATCATGTGAAAAAAAAAATACATTAATCTCTCTCGATTTTTGTTACATGAGTTATACATGGGAGTTTTAAATATATCTTTTTCAATATTCTACTTTATTTTACCCATTAGTGAGAACAAATGGGTTATAAAGGACTAAACAGAAAAAAGACCAATGTGTTTTCCGTGCTTTACTGTTAAAATACTGAACATAAAGTTAAAATCTCTTGTACTTTTAACAAACCCAACATTTTTCATTAAAATATTAAATAAATTTCAGTTAATTCTCCTGCAGCCTTTTTTGTGCCTGAGGCAACTGCTGAGAAATTCTGAATTCTGAGGCTTTTCAGACCTACAGCTGAAAAACACAATGTAAAGTGTTTTATGCTATTGTGTGGTTCATAGGAAGTCACAAGTTTTTTTCTTTGATAATACTATATCGGCAATTGTTTTTTTTTCCTTTCCTATGATGTTTATGTTTACTTCTTGCATTTTTTTATTCAGCAGGACACAAACAGCCAGTAGCACTGCCCAAGTACATGGTGTCACTTGGTGACCTCCATGAACCTGACCATGACGTGAATCACTGGATTTCAAAGGGAAAGATTTATTTTCTGCTTGCAGAATGAGCCTTGCTAAACAATTATCCACCAAAGGAAAAAAGCAGGGTTTATGTACAAATTACAATACCTCCATTTCTCTAGAGACCATTTTTAATTATGAGCAAATTATAAGAAAAGCAGCTTCCATAAGGGAAAGACATAGTTCTGGTCTGTCAGCAGCTCCCTACAATTAAATTTTTAAAATGCTTAGCCATAGAATGGCAAGATTTTTTTTATCTGTTTCATAGCTGCCTAATTAGAAAGATGAGACGAATGAAACCAGAGTCCATTGCTGGCACCCCCCTCTCCTTCTTGTGCATCCTCACTGAACACTGACAGTGAAACACTGATACTCAGCATGTCCTACACATGCAAACAGGTTGCTGTGGGAGCCAAGACTACAGTGTGCAGGGAATTATTAATAAAAAAAAGTGGTAAAACCTACATTTTTAAGATTTAATAGCCCAAGGCAGAAAGTCAAGCTATCTTCCCACTTTGAAGGACTAAGGTAAACAAGCAATGTTCAATGGTGCAACAAGACCTACCTACCAAATATTAAGCTGGCAATACCTGGTTATAGAGTCACATGCCAGTTATCCTGGCTGTGATCTAGAAGACTCTACCAGAAAGAACAGAAATATTATGGAAGTCAAATATTTTAATACCTGCAGTCTATTCGCCATGGTGTAGATTATAAATCAGTTTTGAAAATAGTATCCTATCTTCTCAGCAGAGAACCAGGTGAATACCCTGATGAAACCTTGATCTTAAGCTAACAAACTCAGTGTCCATAAACGTGTTTTATATTCAGACAACCAAGTTACCTGAATTTAACCAAGTTAACTGCAGCGAGTTCTGGATAAAGGCCCATTGCAATAAAGGTGGGTTCCAGATGTTTGGCTCAGATTTCTATAAGCACCATTCTGCCACAATCTCCATCGTTTTTACCAGGGCGTGCTGGTTTAAATGAAAGCAAACTGATTTTTTGTGTGTGA
The DNA here is from genome assembly GCF_037038585.1 of Patagioenas fasciata. Lineage (NCBI taxonomy): Eukaryota > Metazoa > Chordata > Aves > Columbiformes > Columbidae > Patagioenas > Patagioenas fasciata. Next base: position 44,144,508 of record NC_092523.1, on the reverse strand, counting down.
TTAGAAATTCTTCTTGTAGGTAGCACAGTCATTGTTTGGATTCAGTTTGAGAAGAAGAAAATAGCACCCTCATACAGAATTAATGTTTTTCTTCAAGTAACTTTCCAGTGGTTTTAGGCTGGGATGAAGAGAACATAAGAACTTAATGTTATCTTCGCAGTTGTCTGGGAGACCCAGGTTTTTCTGGGCTGTCTGCAGGTGTGAGACAGCTAGGAAGGGGCGTATGGATGGGATAAACCTTGACTGACACCCAGACTGATCAATGAGAATATTCCATGCCACTGCCATCAGGCTTTATATCTAGTGAGAGTCAGGCTTTCTGGCTGGGGAGACCTGTTCCAGTTCTGCTCCATTCTGGTTGACTCCCGTTCAGGAGTTCTTTTGGTTCACCATTTTTCTGTTCTGGTGTTTAGCAGTAGGCCTCTGCGCCTTTCTGTCTTCTTGGTCTTTTTGCCCTCTCCATGGGATCAGCTGTCCAGGACCAGGGTGCTCTTCCTGGGACTGGCTGCTCCGCACAGATGGAGCTCATGACGAATTGCACTGAGTGTCATTTACTTTATATTTCATGTTTATTTTACATATGTATTATTTGTAATGGTATTAATACATCAGTATTTTTATTTTATTAAACTGTTTATATCTCAATCCAGAAGCTTCTCTCTTCCGATTCTCTCTCCTACTTGGGGGTGGGGGTGGGTGGGCAAGTGGCTACCATGGTTTTGATCGCTAGCTGGGGTTACACAATGACACAGGGTCATGACACTTTGTGCCTCAGAAAATCAAGCAAAAACAAGCACTCAAAAATCAAGGCAATTACAAAGCATGTCTGATTCAAATAATTTTGGCCTTATTTGCCAGGATATATTTTGGAAAAACATTTTTGGGGAGGATGTTGTTACTTGACTTTTAGAAATTTCAGCATCAAAAAGATATAATACCTATGGAGGGAAATATAAATGGTAAACACAAACAAGATTAAAAGTGACTAAGTCATAAAGTCGATAAGCTATGGAAAAAGGGAGAAGGTAAAGTAAACAGCTAACTAATTTGATGTTACAACTGAAAGTCCACATTTACAGAGAAGTTCCTTCCATTGCTTTTACATAGGCTCTTTATTCCCATTAGGTGATGAACAGCGGATGAACAGCTTAGAGAGCTTAGATTATGGGCACAATAAATGTTTAAAATACTTCCAAAATACATGCAAATGACAAAGGTAAGAGTACCTGCCTGATTTATAATCTCCACATCAGCAGAACAATGTAACAGCAGCAGTTCATTATGCGTAGGAATGGACCAGAATTTGACAGCTTTCCACTACAGTTTGCAGGAAAAGAAATGGTATCTTGATATTTCATAGTGAATGTTCTCAATGATACTCCTGCTGGCAAGCTGTCAGTACAGGTCATTTCCCTGCATTTCCTCTTTCAAAAAAAAGAAGAAAACTGCTAAAAATACATTGACACAGTAGCGTTAGTTTTCCAACAACAACCCTCTGCACCTTTTAAAGATCACATTTCTAATATCTGGAGAATGGCAGAGTTTCTCGCTGAGTATCCTATTGGTGTTAAATGAAGAGCCTGGCAACACTGAAATATCAAAACAATTTAGGGTCAGGAACTAATTTATAATTTTTATTTCCTACCTGGAAAGTACTGACAAGTTTTTTTTAAATATTTGCATCTTCATAGACCTACGGGAAGCCATATGTAATGACTGTAAGAGCAGTATCACATGAAATTTCTGTATAGACAGAAGTTCTTACATTTGAGATAACCTTTAAATTTCAAAGAAATCACATGGGTTATATGGAAGAAACATTTCAGGGAAAATAGGTAGAGTACTGACTGATCACGGTTCAGTTCTGGTTATTCTGTATTGTATGAAGTGTATCAGGTCAGGGCACAGTTATAGAGGCATTATGAAGATAATTTGTCCCAGCGGCTCCTAAGCTTGTGCTAGCTTACTATGAAATGAAATCAAATAAAACAAAGATGCCTAATTTATCCTGAGTATAAATTCTAAAAATAAAATAAATATTCTGCTGCTAACCACAAAAATATATAGCTAAAGGAAAACTTAAAAACATCATAAGAAGATATCCAGAAATGTTTCATTTGCGAAGACAAACACTTAAAGAATCGTGTTTTCATTTTCTTATGCAGCTCTAGCCCTGAGTCAGAAAACAGCCTCTGGTAAATGTATGTGATCCTCAAGCTGCAGATCATGACAAAGAAATAAAATTTCTCTAAGGAAGTGTAAACCAACCATGTCCTAACACAGAGCTTTTCAACCTAAATAACCCTCCTTTAAGCTACTTTTGTATAAAGATTAATTAATTAATTAAGATTTACATTTAATGACAAACATTTGAAAAGCTATGAATGTGTTTTCCCCAATGTAATCTGGAACTAAATTAAATTTACAAGATCCTAGCATCTGGTTGGAAATGTGGGATTCCTGTTTATAGATGTTCTACTTTTTTGTGTATTGCTGTTTATTTGTCAAAGCATTCAGTATTAGTCTTTGCTTTGTCAGGAATGCATGTAAAGAAGGACAACTGTTGGAGTTTATAATGCACAAGAAGTTAAACATCTCTTCCCCTGGAGAAGTGAGAGGAGGCAGATGCTTTCCTAGCCTGAAAGGTCTCCCCTGTCAAAGTTCACAGAATTTCTACAAACAAGAAGTAAATGGACGTATTAGATTTTCTTGGAAACATCCTGTCTGCTTTCCATTTACTAAAAAAAAAAAAAAAAGGTTTTTTAGATTTCAGAGCAGAAACAGAAAATCTTGTCAAAGAAACACAAAGAGTAGACAATATAGGCCCAGTCTTCTGATCTGTCTAACCTGTGCTGTGCATTTACTCTCCTGTTGTTCCCAACTGTTTCGGACCCCTCTCTGAAATTACTGTTGTTTTGGTTTCAGAAGTAGTTATTTTGCTTCAGAAGGCATGATGATTGTTGATGATACCAGACTGCTGGATAACAGCAACCATTCTACCATTTCTTCCCACATGTAGATGGTCCTTTGTGAGGGCCTCAATGGCTGGGCAGGGCAGAAGGCAGGCTCTGCCACCTCTGCAGTCTTCGCCTGATGGAGAAATGTCATATTCTTCCCTGCTAAAACACTGGAAGTAGTGCTAAAGCTCTGCAACAAGGATGGAGATTCTAAGAGTCAATCTTCAGTTCTAAATTATTCACATCAAACAATGATCAATGGCAGTTTAATCACCCAGCCTGTACCTAGCCACTAGTACAAATCCAAAAATGTCTTATCTCATCCCTTCTGCCTCCATATTAGCATTAGGAAAAACCTCAGCAATTCCTGTCAACCACTAGCAGAATACTATGTCTTTAAAAGGATTTATGTACAGATTGGAAAATGGTCTGTATTATTGATGGCACAAATCTATCAGAATATTTCAGATCTGTGCAGTTCATAAAAATCATCCATATGTGTTGACATTTTATATTATAATGTGACAAGAACGTTTCTTCACTTGATGATAGTCATCCTTAACTGACGATACATGCAATTTATGCTACCAAGGGGGTGAATTTAAGCTTATAATTTGGTTTTAAAGTACAAAGATTGTAACAGATTTTTTTTCTGATTTAGATCTTGTTGTTTGATCATTAGACTTTGCTTCTTATAAAATATCTATAACTTTTTTTTTAAAAAAAAATAAACTAACAACTATGTAGCGCTCTAAAGATATATAAATTCAGGCTTCTGTGCACTATAGAATCAATTTTTATTCCAGTTTATCAACGTAACTCATATTAAGATTTCCGTTTGATTTTTTAGACACTTGCTTTATCTATGACCCAGGCCTTGCTGAAAAGTTTTGCTCCAGAACTTACAGATCTTTTTTACTCTCCTTCTGAAATAAAAATAATTTAAAAAATAAGAATAGTAGACACACTATCTATCATGCTGATGTTGCATCCCTGAACCTATAGAGTGTTCAAAATGTTGTATTTAAGGATGGACTCTGTTCCCTTCAGCTGTTTAGCTCTGTAACCTCAAGTTATAATATAAATGTCAGTTCTCTTGATTCTTCCTGCCAGCTCTTTTAATTATTCCATGACCAATGTAGTGTCTCCAGTTACAACTTCAAAATTCCTTCCCAACTTGTCCAACAGGAGAATTTTATATAAAAATGAATAATGTAAAAGGTTCACTATCGATTGTTCTACTCAGTATACTCTGTTCTTCTTCAACTCCCCAAACTCACATCCAACTACTCCTACTCAGCAACTGAACTTTTGTTTGTTAACTGCAGCTATGAAGCCAGCATATCATAACAATTGACAGTGTCATATTATGGCAATAACAGCGTCACTGGATTTTAACAAAAACAAAGCTGATAGCAAATGTGCAATTCCTTGGCTTGCAGATTGAAAACAGCAGCAGTAACAACCAGAAGTATCTCCCAACACTTCTCTTTATCTGGCTTTATAGCAAGAATACACATTCTAATAAATGGATAGTATTCCAGATAACTCATGCACTTGCTTGTATTGTTTAGGCATGTTTCCATTTTCTCATTTGTATTTCTCATAAGTGGATACTATTCATACTCAAGGGGTGTGTCGAGGGTTAAGATTGCGGGGTGACAATCAAACCCTGGCAGATATATTGTTAACCTCCTCTTCCCCCTACTTCCCCCTTTTTCCCCTCCCTCTCCCCCCTTCCCACTCAGGACAAGTGATCGGGAGGGAAAGAAGGACAGAGAGAAGAGAGTTGGAAAAGTTAAAGATGTTTTACTAATGCTACTAATAAGAATAGAGAAAATAATACAAAACATACAAAACCAATCTTGAAAGTCTCAGCAACTGCAGAGCCAGCACCCAAAGTCCTGGATTAGACTCTGTAGCCAACCGGAGCTGGATTCAGTCTCTCACTAGGCCTCAGCTTGCAGGGACGACCAGCAAGGTCCTCTCCTAATGTCAGCCATGAGGAAAAAAGGGAAAAAGGGAAAGGGCCGAGATCCTCGTGATCTCCCACTTTTATATGAAGTATTCACGTGAATGGAATGTTATACACCATTGGTCAGTCTCTCGGTCATCAGTTTTCTCGTTGCCCCTCTTGCGAGATGTCCATCCGTGCTTATCAATAAGTTTGCATTCCATTGCTAGGTTTAACCAAAACATGTGTTGGGTTCTCCTGGAAAATGGAGCTAATATGAACGCTTTAGCTGACAGGCAAAAATTCACTAAAAGAGAAACTTGTTTTTAACAAAACCAGGACAGGGTGTTTCTGTATTTACAAGTTATGGGTTGAACTGTAAGGCTAAAGCTGTTGGGTGCTGAAGAACAGCTGAGGAACAATGGAGAGAGGCTCCACTATAGCTGGTGAGATACTCATGTAGCGGGACTCACTCCTTTTCTACCATACACCTTCTCCTTTCTATATCTGTTCTTCTTCTTTCTGTTGAAGGTTATTTTGGACCCACTGGAGAACTTCAGCTTTTTAATGACTGAGCTTTCAAGGAGAAATTAGATTGACTTCACTCACTAGCCAGTCATTCTTGAAATAAAACCCAAAAAACCTTTCTGTAAGTGTAAAAAAAAAAATTAGAGTAAGACCAATGAAGCATTTCCTTTATATGTTTGGATGCTAAAAGAAACAGAACCTCCCCTAATGTGCCAAACAGCAACATGAGCTCAATGAGCCGCTAAATCTGTAAGCATTTTTACCACTGCACCAAGAAATGGTTGCTATGGAGAGAAGCTGGTTGCTAAAGTGACTATAAAGCAATGTTCCTTTCTTTCTTATTTCCTTGAAGGATCTTATGTTTTGTGCTTGTTAAAATTAAATCACTTTGCTTTACTTAAGGAATTAAAAAAATCCCAAAAAGTGCACTGGACTTGAATCAAAGAGAATATAAGCCAGTAATACCTGAATTATTGAAAACTTGTGCAGAAACTTTGCATTAATTGTAATTTCCACTAAATCTACAGGATAAATGCCTTGTTCCTCACTGTTTCCTAATTCTTCTGTACTTCCTGCTGCCCATTTGATATCCTGATTGCCTAAAGATAAAATGAATCTCTCCTTCATCTGTTATCTCATTGAAATGCTTTCCTTTCAGTATTATAAAAACAATGACTTATATTCAGCTCCTATTGGTTGCTGTCAAGAGACAACTTCTGATGTAGTGAGAATATGAGCTATTGTTCTGCTGTGAGTGTATTATCTGTAATACAATTAGTATGATGTATCTATGGTCAGTTTTCTATTACATGGCACAAAGTTGACCTCACTGCTTGCTGTGATAGGTACACCTTTGAAGTCAACCATGTTGCAGATATCGAAAAAATGTTACTATAATACCTGGAATTTTGACTGATTATCCTATTTTGCTTCCTTGGTCTATGAAACTTTCTGTTGCGTAGAGATTGTAGATTTTTAATTTAATGTATGTGCATTTTTCATGTTACTTAGGCTTAATATTTAAATGCAGCTTAATACAGGTAGAAAATTATAAGCCTCTGCTTAGAGGTGACTATTAATTTGTGATGATTTAAATGCAATCCTCTCATAGCCCTGGACTTAATTCAGTAGAAATATCTACAGATTTCTGATTCTTTCAGTTTTCAAAAGACTCACTTCAGGACAGGTTAAGTCTGTAATCCTATGTGCTTGTTTTCCTGGCTCACGCCATGAAAGCAGTCAGATTAAGAGAAGCCAATGAAAACAGCATCTTCTACAGCTAAAGCGAACACATCTTCCCGGAAGTGTTCTTCTAGATGGTTCTGTGCACCTAGTAACATATTTAAAGCTGAATCAATGAAATACTAGCTATTTCAAACTAGATCTTAATATACTTACCCATTTGTTCTCACTGACTGCTCTCAGAGTTACAGGATGACAGCAAGGAAATGTAACAGATAGCTATCTATAGATCAGGATCTAAGAAAGCCACCACACCTAGAACTCAGTAGCTGTTGAAAATAAGCTATTACTTACCCAGATAAAAATTTCTTAAATAATAGATACTCAAGTAATCTGGATCACCTCTTTCAATTTTTTAAAATTGCTTTTGTTTTCTTCTTAGAGTACTGGTGCTATTTGTAAATATAGATTAATATCAGGGCTTGACTCTGGGGATCAACACTAGGAAGGACAATGGTGTAAGACAGTTGGCATGTGGTGAGTAAAATTACCCATCCATAGCAGAAAGGGCACATCTGACTCTACAGAGGTGTTTCTCTTCTTTTGAACAGGCATATGGTACATGAGTACAGAAAGATGGTGTGGATACTATTCCATCTTGAATGGTTGTAGATCACATCTTTTGTTACTTATTAGTTCCACAGTATTGTTAATCTATAGAATCTTCTTTAGGGATAGATTTTATTTTTTTTTCCTTGGCACTACGGACTAGCCAACAAGCAAAAATGTTACTCAGAAGTTACGTTACCCCGGGTGGTTCAGTGCTAGAGCTCCAAACCTGGAGTTTATACTCATGGAATATTTGCTTAGTGTAGTTTTAAACAATTCAGTTGCACAGTAATCTGAACTGAGAAGAATTTTATCTGCTTTATCAAAAAGCTTTACTATACAGAATGCACTTTCATTTCTCAGAATGGCAGGATGTGTATGTCCATACACACACATAGCATACATATGTGTGCATGTATGCATGTTGTGCAATTTACACGAGAATGTCTGTATTCTGCAATAAATAACTGGAAAAAATATAAATCTTCCTGGTTCTATGTTCCATTAAAATATATTTGCATTATAAAACAATCTGTTAATGTTAAACTTAGAACGAATGAACGATAATCATCCCGCACACACAGTGTAATCATTAAGATCTGCATGTACTTCATATAAATCCGGTTACCTATCTTTCACATTGTAGTCCTAATCTTGTCTTTCTCCTCACTTTTCCATTCATTACGTGGTTTCAAAAAATCTTTTTATTAAGCATAGGCAAATGAATACTTGATCTTGTCATCTTTAAACAAAGTACTTGAAGGGATTACTGAAATGTCTTGGATACTTTTCATTACTTTATTATAGGTGCAGTAAAAGCATACAGCCTTCCAAACAATTCTACGCCACTCTCTCATTTTAGGTTGCCATCATACTTTCTAAATTCCTGACTTAAAAACCTAAACTGCAGGTTACAATATAAATTTGTGTATGCATATACAATATTTGTATCCTTGTCAATATGGAGAAGATATATATTTTTTGTCAAGGCAGACACATGAATTTCTTTAAAAAACAAACCCCACTACTGTAATTCTACCTTATGACTTACTTAAATATTTAAAGAAAAAGGGAGAGGTCGTGACTCTTACGCACTGGTCCAGTACCATTTCTTTTTACCACACTTGTGATGCTTGGTAAATTAATTCACAACACAATATGACTGCCACTAGATACAGAGGTCTTCTGGACACCTTTATCAAAGCTCCTGAAGTCAGCCTTCATAAAAGGAATAGCACAACCTTTTTGGTGCATCAGTGTGGACCTAAAAGCCTGGCTGAGGAACAAGATTAATTATCCAGGACTCATTGCTATACGAACATGTCTAGCTTCTCTCTACGATCCAGCTCAATAAGACCACTGAGTACAAGGCTATGCTGTATCAACATGTTCAGTGCTTACTGGGGCATCTCTAACATGAAGATGCCTTGCATAGCTCAAACATGGCCTAGGAGACCACTCAGCCTTTTAGGAAACCTCTAACACATTACTGCATTTTCCTCCATTTCTCTTCCAATCTTGTCTCCATTCCACACCTGAAAGTGACTGTATGAGAATTCTTGAGCAGAGAGGAATTTAAATCGACCATTTCCTCTGATTTTGATGGGATGCAGTCAGGACTGACTCAAAGAGTGAGGTGAAGGTGCCAAGAGATAAACTTCAGCTTTTTTGTTACATTTTGTGTCATGAATATCCCCTGGTAAACTGCAGTCCCAAATTTGTAAAGGAGAAGCCTGAGGAGACATTCTGAGTGCCATCTCTAATCTTTGCAGTCCCTTGAGTGAAACTTGGGGAACAATTATCGTAGGCAAAGAATCTTAGCTTCAGATCTTCCTCCACTCTTTCCCTTTGAAATATCTAACTCTAAACATTAGGGTGTACACTACTGTGCTTTTATTCTTTGTGGAATACATCTGAGACACTTTGGTATGCTAATTTGGCTAGCCTGTCTTTCATTGCGCTCAGTTGCATCTAGTTGTCCACCTATGTCAGTAAAGTCTTACAAACTTCTTTATGGAATACTTTGATGATATTAGAGAATGCAGAGTTTTAAAATCTTGGAGAGCTCTCATGCCCACACACTTGAAATTCACCTCAGACTAATACACTTCTACACCAGAAGCCTTTCACAACACAGGATTTTGGATAGAATATCTTATAGTAGCAATGATGATGATGAAAACAGTAGATACCCAAACTGAGGAATGATAATAGTTCTGTTCTTTCTACAACTACTTTGACAAGATTTTGCTCATAAAGATGATTCTGTCGGGAGTTAATGCAATATAAAATTTTATTTTGATATAGGTAAATACTGTGTAAGTCCCTTACTCATTCAGATTTCATCAGGTTCTGCTCTAGAAACACTAGTTCTTCCACATTTGCTAGTGTCTTTTTTGCCCCCTTCCTACTGATAATAATTCAATACTTTGAAGATTAGAAGAATGAAGAGTATCATCAGTTACATTTTTGTTTGCTTTGCTTAAGATTAGTCATATTCCTGCCCTTTATTTTACCTCGGCCCTGTGTGTTCTGTTTACAAAGATTGAAAGCAGAGAAGCTGATCAGCTTTCCTGGTGAAAATGACTGCTTTACCCTCTCAGTGTGACCATTTCTTAACATATTTTAAATAATTATGATTACAAAACAAAATCCTTGCTAAAAAATTATTTATAAGTCACTGTAATTATGACTCTACAGTTATGATCAATCCAATTTTATAAAGTTACAGCATATGAGGAGTTTCTTCTTTTTGCTTTACTCCTTTAATTCCTACAGAATCATGTCTCAATGGACCAAAAACAATTTGTCAAGATGAGAGAAAGTTGTCTTGTCGGTATAGCTGAATGAGAAACTACTTTATCTGGTCAACTGGTAAGAAGACAAACCATAGGTTTTCATTTTATTTGTAAGGAATATTGCTTCATTCTGCCTCGCTCACCCTCCTCGAATGACACAAGATGCTCAGGAACAGTACAAATCCCCATACTGCTGTTTCAGTCAGCCTTATTCTGAGCTGGAACTACTTCAGGAAGGCGAATTGTCCATTTAATCCTTAGCTGCTTTGCTGGGATTACTATCTGCAGGTCTCATGTGGAATAATGCCCACTGCGAATTGAATAGATATGAAATGATTCTCCATAAGTGTCTCACAGTCCACTAAACAACCATGAAATGAAATTAGCTTTTCTTCATTACTAACTCAAATCACATTCAAGTGAGAATATTACGAAAAATCATTCCTGATTATCAATTTTCTGACCCATGTACTATGCCCCAGCTTGAGGCTTTTATGCAATTGATCTAGGCTTTTTCAGCTTTAAAGAAATAGTTTCTGATTCAGGCAAATAGCACCTGAGAGGAAGAACTAAAGTTGCTTCTTTCTTCATTGTATATGATAAAAACTTTGTTTCTAAATGTAAAGTGCTCACTTTTTAGTCACTCTAGAGTATTTCTTTGTCTTTCTTTGTCCTTGCATTGTCTTCCATGTCTTTCTCAAACTATCTCCAGGTTTTCTTTCCCAGCATATGACTTCCATTTTGAGTGAGACCAAAGGAGAAGGAGGGGGTTTAAGATAAAGTGTTTTCTTTTTTCTATTTTTATGTCTTTTTTTTTTTTTTAAGATATTTAACCTATACTTCCCATTATGCCAGAGAATATTTAAAAATTACAGAATCATAATGTTTGATCTATTACAGGTTGTAATCTTCTGTCCCTTTTTACAAATTGGCAAATCGCAATCTTGCATGAAGCCATAGTAGACTTCAAACAAACTGTCTGAAACAGATAGTGACATTTCACTTGTTGGTCTTTATTACTTATTTTAGATGCCAGCACACATGTGAGGGACAATAATTCTTTCACTGACTGATCACTGCACCAAGGAAGGACTTGTAAATAGTGTAACTTGCATTCAAAACAATGCACTGTTATCGATCTCAAATGCATACAGCCCTCTTACATCACCCATAAAGACTTTTGCATTTTTCTAGAAAAACACATAAACACAGGGACAGATTAGCCTGTGGAGAGATGGAGAAATGAACAGAGAATAAATGATTTACATAGTGCAAAGGTGGGTTTTGTTTGTGGTGGGTTAGGTGTTTTTGTTTGTCTTCCTGTGGTTTTTGTGTGTGTGTAGTTTTGGTGGTTTTGTGTGTGTGTTTTGTTTGGTCTTTTTGTTGTTTATTTTTGTGTTTTATTCATTTTCCAAGAAGAAAAACCCTGCTCAGTTCCAAATCGGCGACAGCATACAGCAGAAGTTTCCAGCATCTGGGAGAGAAATGCTTAAGATTCTTGTGCTGGGCACAGGTGCCCAGGTGATGTCAGGTAGAGGGGCTGCAGGGGTGGCCTCTGAAGGATGAGGCCAGGGGCTGCCCTGTGGTGGTCACAGTTGGTCTTGACAGACCCACCACAGGCCTCAGCTGAGCCCCTCAGCCACACCGGTAGTGCCTCTGGGAAAGCACACTCAGGAAAGGGCATAACACACTGGACAGAAAGGAGGAGAAAACAAAAAAGCATGAGAGGAAAGCCAAGGCCAGAGGAGGAGGCATTACCCTAACAAACAAACAAAATTAATTCAAATTTCCCCACATGGAGCCTGTTTTACCCACAACACGAACTGGTAAGCAATCTGCCTTTATCCTGACCCACAGGCTTTCTCCTTCATGATCTTATTTTCTCTCCCATCCTACTGAAGCAGGAACGAGTGAGTGGCCAGGCGGGTGCTCGGCTGCCAGCCACCGTGGACTGGAACTAGAGAGCTCCATGGTGCAAAAGCAGCTGCAGAAATCTGTGAGAGCAGCACGGGGAGCTGGAATCTGCACCCCTCCCTCCTTCTCCGTTAAGTCAGCAATACAAGTCATCAGGTGCACCTCACCAGATTCAAAAGGCTCTTGCTGCATTTTTTGGAGGTGAAACAATAGGATCAGCAGATATCACCATTGGATGAGAAAATGTATACAGTTCTGTCCTCCAGGGAACTTCTCAGAAATCCTGGTGCACTGCAGCAGGCAGATATTTTTGGCAGTGCAAAGAGGGGCCCGTAGATCAGGTGATGGCCATTTGTACTGCTTATTATTATTACAAAGCTATTGGTCCCCCAGGAGGCCACGAGTGGGGATTAAAGCTGCCTTCACTACTCTAGTTTTCACTTTCCTCTTCCACATTTTGTTGCCCAGTGAACACCAGCTGAGTATGTTAAGATTTATAAAAGTGTTTTGTCAAGTAAGAGACCAAAAATAATGCAATTAATGTAAATGTTGCAATTTTTTAGTCTCTGCTTTTTAAAATATTGGCACAGTAGATTTGCACTTGTGTAAGAGATCAAATGGACTTATGCTGCCAATTTTCAGATTCAATTAATAAAAGCTAAAAAAATTATATTGGATAAACATACAGTTCTTTTCAGCCATCTTCCATGTAAATAACAAGCAGAAATATTCATTTGTTTTCCACAGACATCAAATTTCTGTTGGCCAAATTATGCCTGTGGGCATAATCATGCTGAGGTTTTTTAAAGTATGTTTTTATTTTGCGTTAACAATTGATGTGTTAGGGAATCTCAGGAAAGAAGATTTTCTTGGCAGTCACAAGAACTAATCCCTATTCATTGAAAGGATGACATGGAACAGTTTTCAAGGTCCAAAAAAAACGTTATAAATTAATGGAACTATGAAAGAGGGATCAGAGTTATTTTGCTTCAAAAAGTATTTTCTTGGATTTCTCATCAATAAAATACGATTTCAAGTATGAAAGCAGATAAAATTGATTTTGTACCAACATGTGCCTATGGCACTGTATTATGCTGATGTGCTCTATAAGAGTGGTCTGAGATCAATATAAAATCACTTAGAGCAATGTTCTTAATTTCCAGCTATGGTATTTTCAGGCTGTTTGCTTTGTAATTGAGAAATTATATGAAGAAAACAACATAAAACCATGCTGATTTTCTGAAAAGGAAAATAGTCATATTATTATTAGCACTAAAGGTGTTCATTATTCATCTGTTACAACAAATTCTATTTGTTTTTTATGTGAAAAGGCAACTATGGAAACAACTTTAAATCTTCTGGAATGATACATTTGGGCTATAATTAATTTGTAAATTGATGTGATTTCATTGTTAACCTCAACAATTAGATCAGGCTTTTCTGTTTGATTGTGTACCATTTTGGCCATGTTTGACTACAAGGCCTTTGTAATCGGCAGCCTGTCTTCATCTCTTTATGCACTAGCACAATGGTGGTGTAATATGGATGAGAGCCTCTGAATTCACTTGTAAGATCAATTACACAGATTGTAGTGACTGCTAGAAAATTCTGACTTCCAGTGACCTGGGAAAGTTTTTGTTTATATATTCAATTTTAATCACAACTGAGGAAAAAAAAGCAACATAATGTGCAATGCAAATGCTAATAATTACACTGATGTCAGATCAAACACTGGAACTGTTTGAAAAAGTCTGACTCCCTGATGAGGTGATGCTCCTTGATTCATAAAAGTTTCAATTTATAACTACAACGACAACAAGAAAAGAGGGCAATAACACTCCAGTATCTGACAGTTCACTGATGTGCTGTAACGACCTTTTCTTGGAACAATTAAATTATCCCAGAACACATATTTGAAATTACTAAGAAATCTCTATACCCCCAAACGCAAAAGAAGAGTTACAGCTGGTACAACCTTCCAGCAAGTCCTGGAATGGTGCAGAGTAATCACACGGTTCCTTTTGTGTTTACTCTTCAAAATGTTAACAGGTCTGATTGGGATTTAAATATTTAGAGTAGAAATGAAATTTTTATAGTTACCGTGGGGACTGTGGGGAAACAAGTAGTAGCAACCTTACAGTAAAGAGAGCTTTAGAAGACAAGTGACATTTAGTTCATAAAAAGCAGCATATGCTTTGTCTACTGTCTTCAGCTGTGGAAATGCCCAGATTTGGCTCTGTTCCTACAAGATGATGACTGGCTTCAACTCCCCATGGGTCAAGTTTTGCTCTCTTTGTTTACTGAAGAAAATCTGGAGACATCTCATTTATCAGGACAATTGCCACTGATTCATATCAGTATAGGGTAGCAGAATTTGGGCATTTGCTTAGGTTACAGTGCAGGGTGCTTCAAAACATGTGGAGTCAGTCCTTTAATTTGCTATATGGTTGAAGCAGCAAACTGCCACCAAGGAGATGAGCATACATCTTTGTAATATTTTTTTCTTGGTATAATTGCTGAATTTTTCTTTTTTTTTTTTTCTTTCTCCCCCTCTTGCCATAATGTGCCCTTACAGATGAAAGGTTGTATAAACCGTAAAAAATTTGAATATGAATACCAGGCTGAGAATGTGTCAAGACATACAGCTGTATAGCTCAGACCAGCACTGGGTCATTTGGATAGCAACACCTCCTGCAGCTCATTTCTCTACAAGATTGTGCACAAAATGCCACCAAGAGGAAGAGTCTCTCCCTAGTGACAGCCTTACTTGTTTGCTACCCCTTACTCTACACTTTGGGATACTAAACAGCCTCAAAGCAGTTCAGGGATTGAAGCACCAGTTCTGTCTGGCCCATGTGCTATAAAAAGGACAGGAAAAAAGACAGATGACTCACTATTCCATACACCTGAAATACACCAAACAGGCGTACTGTGGTTCAGAGTTCTTTTCATTAAACTAAAAATTAACAACTCAGAAAGAAATTCACTACAGAAGCAATATTTTATTTTGCTAAATTTGCAAAATATTTAACAATGTTCAGAAACCATTAAAAGTATGTAGATAAATCATGCTAATATTGTGAATTACTTTCGTTTCCAAGTTCTATATAAAAGC
The DNA here is from genome assembly GCF_037038585.1 of Patagioenas fasciata. Classification (NCBI taxonomy): domain Eukaryota; kingdom Metazoa; phylum Chordata; class Aves; order Columbiformes; family Columbidae; genus Patagioenas; species Patagioenas fasciata. The sequence goes on along the minus strand of NC_092523.1, from coordinate 44,129,451 downwards.
CACTTAGAAAGTCAAAGCATATTTATTAGCAGTTCTGTTAAACAACTCTTTTATCCTTAAAAGTAATATCACAACTGTTAAGTGAATTATGGCATAGGAGAGAGATTGTTGTTACAGCTAAATCATTAGCAGTCTAGCATCAAGTGCCAGATTCTCAGCTTGGTCACTCAGTCTTTCAGTTAGGGTTAATTTGGGAATTGGTGCTTGTGGGAGATGCATGCCCCGCTCCCTCTCCCTGTGAAAGCAACAGAAACTTCTAGGCTGATGGACCACTATGCTAATGCACATGCCCCTCGGTCAACAGACAGCGCCCTTGACCAATGGAGATGCCTCAGCTGAGATAAGTTTCTGAACCACTACCATAAACGACCCCAAGCCAGATTCAACTAGGGTTTATATGGTGCCTGCTGGAGACTCCCAGTGAGTTGGTCATCCTTGGAGCAGCAGGTCTGCAGTCGAAGACTCTCCTCCTTAACCTGGCCACCTAAGAAATATTCCCCAGGGACTGAGACACCATACTGACCTGGCAAACTATCTGGGTACCTTTGAGAGCCCTCTCTTCATAAAAGAGTGGGAAGATGTGCATTTTGAAATATCGGTCTAGAGTTTGGGGATCTGATCCCCTTGAGTTTGAATCAGCTGTGTAATAACTGAACTCTTAACCGGTATCCAAATCTGTGCTGTATAATGCTGTTGAGTACTGAATAATTTTGGACAGACCATTTGTAGTTGTTCTTCTGCCAAGCAGTTCTGGTTAGTGCAAAGTCCATTTGGGGATTGCTGCCTGCCTAAATGGACTTTTGAAGTCCCCCCATGACAGTGCTTCTGTACAGTATGCAGGTCTTATTGTTCTTCAGTCTTTTCTGACTAGAGCTCTCTCTTCCTCCTTCCTACTATCTCCTCTGAGGAACATTTTTTGAGTCTCAGAATTATCATTTGTGCCAGACACTGAAGGTAACACCATATTTAGAGCTCTAAAGAAGTAATGTGAATTGTGTGTAGTTCACATATTCAGGTAAACTGTGAAGTTTTATTTTTTCAGTGATAAAAGCAGAGACATATAGTTTCTGTAGGTGAGGACCAGTGTTACTCCTAATCACTAAGAGCAGAAAGTTTATCTGACGCAGAACAGAAAGGTTATCTGATGGATTTATGTTGTTTATTGGTAGTTACAGTGTTAGATGTAATGAATTTTCTGTTAGGGCAATTACTGCTTTAACAGTAATGCCAATAGTTTTTGAAAAGAAAATAATAAAATCACTGAAGGGTTACAAAATAAAATATAAATCAAATTACATTCATATTTGTTCGCAGCAAAGCAAGTCAGCTAGTCCAATTTGGGATTGTGAGGTGATGTGATTTTAGGATACTTATAGCTACTTCTATGGTTACACATTTTTAGCATCTTACTCTTGAGTTTGGACTGAATAATTAGCTGCATTGAATAAGATGTAGTCCCACCTACACATAGCTGGATTTTACTGTTGCAGAAACTGCCTACACTTAAGAAAAGCAAATATCCAATATAATAATTGCTGATAATATTAATGTCCCTCAATGATAATAGTAGTAACTGCATGTTGAAGTTATTTTAAAAAAAGAAGGAATCTTGTTATCTGATCCATTGTTGATTTGTCAGTGTCAACTGGAATGGAATGGAAGAACTTCAGTGTTTAAAACCTGGTCAAATTGTTAATTGTGAGGGTGAATTTAGGTGGTATGGCCACAGGAACGGAGCTAAAGCGCTCAGAGTCGTATAAGTGGTATAATAAGTATTGTCTTTGTATTATGGTCTGTACTCACTCCTTCAATACCAAACCAGTATCTTGCCAGAAGTTTAGTGTATCACTCAGTAAGCAACTATTCCGTCTTTCCTTTCAGCCTGTTTAATCGATGAAAGGTCACGAGCCATATTTAATGCATAATGTCTTAAGTTATACACTGAACAAATAAATATTAATTCCTTCTTAAACCAACCTGAGATGACTCTCTTAAACAGCATTTAAATGCTTTAGAAATAAAACACATTTTTTGCATAATATCCAAACACTGTATGAGCATATACAGCTCCTTTTTGAGAGAACTAAGGCATCTAGTGACAAAGGACAAAACTGTCAAGTCGCATCTAAACTGTCCATGTTCAATTTGATAAACGCACTCTTGGGTTGCTGGGCATTGTGGGGCATTCTTATTTGGTTTTGATCATTTTTTTTCTGGAGAGGTTAATGTAGTATAGCACATGTTCGAAACTGACTCTGATTGACTTTGGATGCATTCATCAATGCTCACCAATTTACAAATGTAGCTCCAGATGTCTCACACTGGGCATACAGAAAAGGAGAACACATGATTACAAAAAAAAAAATGTTGTTCCAATTGCTCAGCACCCTGACCATCACACAGTTTCTGTCCAGTTGTCTATACTAACATTTTCCTAATTGCAAAATAGTCTCCTTTCCTGTCCATTACTGCACCACATATTTCCCATTTTTTAGCCACAGCAATAACTGTAAGCAGAGCTCAGATCATTCTCTAGTACACAAATAAAATTCACTCTCAGAATTCTGTTTTTATGAGGTCTGAGTAGCTAAATTGCAGTTAAAACTTTAACGATAGAGATTGCGAATCATAAGCATTTCTCAAATATGATGTTGAGTTGCCTCCTGGATGAACACTATACAAAAAAAGGATAATTATAATCTAAAAATAATATGCTACGCTGGAAAGAAGAGTAAGGGAAGAAGGATCAGAGGAAACAACAAAAAAAAATTGCTAAGGAACAACTGAAAGATACAAATTGATGGAAAATACAGCCCTGTCTGGGCTGAAACCTTTTATGCGTTACCCTTTAATGTGCATCATCAATTTGTATTTAGGCAACTTGACTCCATGGCAGAGACTGCAGCTAGCTGAAAATAAATTAATAAATCCCAGTTGACTAAGGGATTTGAATAATATTGTCATTATTTATCAAATAATTTATTTGACAAATAGTATTTTAACTGCTGCAGAATTGGTTGAATATCATAAGTATTTGTTGAATAAATCAGTCACTGAAGAATGACCAAAAAAAATCAATGAATAATGTATTTGATAAAAAATATTTGGCAAGATCAACTGTAGACTTAATTTTGTGAATCCTGTATTAAGTAATTTTCTTAAAATGCAGAAACAGTAATTGGTTCCCCCCCTCCAGATCTCCTATGGCCAGTTGGGCACTGGAAATAAAGCAACGGATGCTGCTTTTGGCTCTTGCAATACTGTTCCTCTAGTTGTACATGAATGAAGTTGAAGATTAGGTACTTGACTAGAAAGCGCATATTTGATAGAGATCATGATATTAAGGCTGGGAAAGGCTTCATCCAAGGTTAAAGATATGACAAGTTCTTGTAGCACTTCACATTTTAAACTTAATGGAAGTTGTTTCTTTAAACCAAAATCCAATTTTAGTTGCTCCTCTTGTATGCTTCTCTTTAGCAAAGGCATGATGATGACTGGAAACATGCTTTGCTGAAAGCATCATTTATTATCACAATAATCAACCATGCCAATATAAACTAGAAATGAGGATTACACAATAATTTAAAAACCCCTGACATATAGTCAAATTGACATTTTTAGTAAGTATGTTTAATGCAATGGAGTTTTGATCTGCTTCAACTGAGTAGGCAATGAACTTCCATTATTCTTTTGTGTGTGTGTGTCTATTCTTCCTATGACCTGAGAACAATGATTATTAATTCCTTGAAGTTTTTTTGGAGCATCTCCAGAGAAAGAAAAAAAAAAAAAAAATGAAACTAGTGTTGGTTATTTGAAATCACGGGTTGTCGTCTTTTTGACTCACAAGAGATGTTTCAAAGGTTTCTCTACAAAGGTTCCTCTAAGACATTTTAAAATCATCTACAAAGGCATACAGCATATTGTTCTGTTTCCATGCAGGCCTTTCTGAAAATGCTTCTCTGAAACAAGTAAGATTTATTGATCTCCCAAACCAAGCAGTGCTCAAGTCAACATGTTATTTCAAAATTTATGTCTTTTTTTAGATCGGATGATCTCAGTTTCAGTTTTCTTGGGCATCATGGTCTGTAACTTCCTATCATCCTCTAAACTCTCTATTAATATACATTTCTTTGGAAACATTGTAACCAAAATTATATTGATACCATATTCCAGCCAAGACACTGTATGTGCTGAACATATCAGGAGGAATTAATCCAATGTCTTAGAGATGTCATGTCTGTTTGTGCCCCCAATAACACTCTTCCTTGCTTTGTGACAACTTGATATTATTAGCTGATCTTTATTTTTTGAACTGCAACAGACTGCAGAGTTGTGCCTATGAGCCAACCCGTTTCCATTTTGCATCAGTGTTTGACTTTATCTTGCACTTGATTATGTTCTGAGTATCTTTCATTATATTATTGTCATTCTAGAATTATTTTCACAGAATTGCAGTATCACAGGAATGGTGACTGGAAGGTACTTCCCAAAGTCATTTAGTCCAGACCACCAGTTTGAAATGTGAGTATTGCAAATGACTTTTAGGGCCCAGATTGCATCTTTGTGGCTAAAAAGACAGGAATGTTTTTTCTATTTGGAAAACTAGAAAATGCAGTGGCCACTTCATTTGCGAACAACGAGAGACAACAATGCTCTTTTTACAGAGGTGGTTTTAGAGTCAAGGTTTTCTTCAACTGAAAGTTTAGATTTTTGACAAAATCAAGAAGTTAAATCTCTGCATTGGTTAGGGTTATTTATTCTCACCAAGTAAGAACATTAAATGATGCTTGCTACATGACATTAGGCTGTCACAATTCTCTCCCTCTCATGAGATCATGAGCAGATGATGTTAAAAGCAGCAAATGCTAGTTTGGTTAGATGAGAAAGACTTCGAAATTATGAAAAAGTTCCAGTACTAATGGGCGAGTTAAGCATCTTTACGGAGCACTTGAAAATAATCATGCTTGTGTAGATTGCTTTTGTTGATCATGAGAGCATAGTGTTTGTTTCTGGCTAACAGCCGTAGTTATCAATATGTGCCAGTGGCAAAGAGACACAGTCCATGAACTGATTCAGGACAGGACTTTCATCTCTGTTGCACGTTGCTTAGTGACAGGTGCTTTATGCACCTCCTCATTCGATGTGTCCGTATCTTGGGATCCAGACTCCTTTTAAGTTCACCACCACTCTTCATGCTTTTCTGTTATTCAGGGTCCTTTTGTAAGGGGTCAGCATATCCAGCTAATACTTTTTTACCATTCTGATGTCCTGGTTAGTGCTTGGAGGCATAAAAGATAGCAATTCAGCAAGAGATGTATAACAAAGAAGAAAAAAAATGTCATAGCTGAGAAGTCCCCCTAGCCTTGCAGCACTTCAAAGAGAAAGGCAGGGACAGCAGCAGAGGTTCTCTGAATGGAGCCTCGGGCACTAGCAGTTCCTTAGTGTCTGCTGCACCTTACCTGCACCTCATGTTTTAATTTATCTGAAGATCGAAGTATTTTGCTAACGAAAGTTTCTTGACCCGATAGAGCATATTTGAGTGAGACCTAGTGTCTTTTCATGTACAGAAGTATAGACAATGTAGTAATTGAAATTTCCAAAGAAGGATGGCACAGCAGGGGTTAGAGATAAAAAGGTGTTTTTGCAGCCTTCAGCTGCCTGTGTGTCTGGCATATGCTGCAGCTCCCTGTACACTGCTTGAGAACTTGCAGATTTTTCATTCTCATTCTGCATTCACATCTTCTTAGGAAGCAATGGTACATGTAAGATCATGTAACAGTACCTCTGGATTTAACTTCTATGAAATGATGGACATTTCCAGAGGAGTAAACTTTTTGCGATATCTTATACAGGAGTGAAATCATGCAAAGAGTCTGCGAAAACCTGAGTATATTTCGCTGCACTTCAGTGATACAAGCAGGATGAAATACTGTCTTCATTGCAGCCAATAAGAGATTTATGCTTTACTTCAGTCAAGTCAGGAAGTCACCCACAGAGTCAAACCGGATCTTATAATAAGCCTTTGGCCTCCTTTGAATTCACCACCATCTAAGTTTAGATTAAAAAAAAAAATTAATAGCATGCATTTAAACATCTACTTGAATAGTTTAACTGTTACCTGGTGGAAAGGGATTCATTCTTGCCTTATGCTCAGGGACCTGCAATACAGAATCATGTTTTAGTATTCCGGAGTAGTGAACATTGTCTGAGAAGTCCCAATAGAAACAACTCTTATTTCCCTGTGATATATAGGAGTGTATTTTACCAACTTCCTCATGTGCTAGCTTAACAAAAGAAATACACAAGCAAAACCAACAAAACCAGACAAACATTCAAATGCAATACCCCAGAATAACCTGTCAAAACATTATTCCTTAATCTTCAAACAATGCTGCATTAAGAAGCAGTTGACAGAGCAGCTGTCATTAACCTGAGCATTTTGCTAGGTCTTAGCAATACTGGTTCATCAACCCGCCGCATTTGCTAAAACTGCAGTGCTTCTGTGCTTCTGGCATAAGGCCAAGCAGCTTTTAGGCTTCAGTGATGACAGGGGGATTCACTTGCCTGCACAATCCGATGACTGCACACCTTTCAGCTGTCACCAAATATAACAGCTTTGACAAATGTCACAGTCACATGCAAGCTTGTGGGATATGTTATCTCACTTTCCCTCTCACTGCATACAGAACACACTGAATGAAAATATCCAGAGGACCTCTTTGAGGCCAAAAAAGAACCATCACAGTGTACGGCAAGTTAACTTTTTTTTTTGATAGGCTGTACTTTTTTAGATTTTTATTTCAGTGGAGAAACTAATGATTTGAAACAAAACTTCCTTAAATTTGGTGTGTTACTGAGTATGCTCATGTATGTATGTATGTCATCTCTAATTTAACCACAGGTACTCTGCCTTCTAGCTGTCATGTTGTGCTTTCAGGGTAAGATGTAGTAGTTCAGACAATTATATTTTCCTCATGCTCAGCCGCAATCCTATTGAAATTTAAAAAAAAAAAAAAAAGAGATAAAAAGATGGACCCAAAATCCTTTGCAGACTATTTTATTTTGTTAATGAAAACCAGACGTGTCCTACATGGGCATACTATGCTTTTAGAGCTTTCATGTCCTTACCCAAAGCTGAAGTCATAAACTCCACAAAATGCATTGTACAAACTTTGAAGGGGAGCTAGTCTAATGTAAATAGCATATATATGCCACTGCAAGACAGCAGGTAATATGTTTTCATAAGCTTGTCACAAAGAGCAAACAAAAAATAGACATTAGTTTTCAGAAACAACTTTTCCCATTAAAGTCTATGTCAAAACTACTACTAACTTCAGTTCTGTGAAAGGAAAGCACTGACACCTTGCAATGCCAAGACAGATTTCTACATTTTGTTGTTGCTGTTGCATTTTCCTCCTAATTTTTCCGCACCTTTCATTATAAAGATTCGCTGACCTTCAGTTGGCTCAGAAAAAGCATCCTATTAATGAGAACAGTAGTTTTGAGCCATTCAATCATAGTTTTCAGCAATACTGTTCTGAGTCAGAGTTTGTGCTCTGACTGTTCTGTGCCACAGAGAACTCAATTTCTTTTACATGCAGGGTAATGAGGGAACATTTAGCAGCAGATCTGGAAGCCTGCAAGTGTCATGACCAAAAGAAAGGGAAAATTAACACTGAACAGTCCAATGGAGGAAGGGTTGAAGAAGTGGAGGCCAAAGCATAGGCAACAAAATGGAACATTTACATGTCAATATTTTAATGTATGTAAATGCATGTATTAAACAAGTAATAATAAAAATGTAGATACATGCAAATTTAAGTTAAAATATTTACATGTAAAGTATTTACATCAAACGCTTGTGCAGTCACACTGTGGTAGATTAGGAGTTCAGAAGAAAAAAGAGATTATGTACATTGACAGCTTTCTTACTACTCTCAGGTATGTTCAGAAGCAGAAAGAAATTAACTCGCTACTTTAAATAACCAGTACTGTACCCACAAGCTATGTTTATAAAACGTTTATGAAAGGATGTTTCTTGCATTTGCAGCTAGGAGTCCTCCTGTTATTTGTGACGGAGTCTATTCTAGGGGCTTTAAATAGGTAATGAATATAAGCATGTAATATTGACCTTTTGAATTAACAGTTTTTCACATTCAAATACATACCATGACAGCTGTGTTTTTTTTTTTCTGTTTTATTCATATTACCCCAGACACTGGAGAACATTTTAATTCAGAATACTAACAGCTAGCAGAACACAGATGAATGACATGGTTTTTAGCTAGTCTCAGTGAAGATCTGCAGACATGATGCACAGTATTTTGTTTTCCTGCATTGTGTCTCTGGGCTAGACTGGGAGATGTGATAACTACCAGGCTAAGGTAGGTGGTTATTCTCCATGGGTTCCTTCTACAGCCAAAATAGAGAAAGTGGGATCATTTAGATGGTAATCCAGAGAAAACATATTCTAGGTTCTTTCACAGTACTTTTAACTATCTCAAATGACTAAAAAACACTAGGTAGAGTACTAGACTCATTTAACTTTTTAGTTGGAATGCCAAATGTCAGGTAGTATGAAACCCCTTGTGTTATGCCATCTTTAAAACTTGTCACTGCTTCTTCACAGTGGACTTCTAAGGCATAGACAACAAAAGCATAACTACAAATGCAGTTTAGTATCATCATACTTACTGTGATCCTAATAGCAGTATCTCTATCCTCTAGCTCTGTCTCCACATTTTGCTAGAAGTACTACAAATGTTGAACTGCATTTTCTTGGAGATATGAAAAAGCCGTCAGGATGTGGTCCTCTCTAGAACCACCACCTCCACCACAGGTGGCCCTGCTTGAGTGGGGGAGGTCGGGGTTGGACAAGGTGAACTCCAGAGATCAGTTTCAACCTCAACCATTTTGTGATTCTGTGATTCTTAATTGCATGAGAATGCTTGTAGCACACATTTAGATGCTATGAAATAACAGTAATTTTAAGCCAATATTTAAACATGTCACTTGAAGATTCATGAAGGTCTGATACGGGTTCCAAAAGGCTGCAAAAATGTCCTAGAGCTTTGTTTCTACCTAGGCTCTGCTGACTGCAGCCCATTAAAGATAGATAATGTACCAGCCTACTCAAGGGCTACTGACAAACATTGCATGCACATCTTGATTGCTACTACTAAGATGTCTGACCAACTATTGCATTATATGTCAACACCAATAAATACTTTGAAGATTATGAAGTTCAGTGTATACCACAGAAAGTGAAACCTACAAATTAAAGAAAGTATTTTGCAGGTAGTATCATTAATTATATTTATTAAACACATGGTAATGTTTAATGGTGACATCCTATCATGAGCAACTAAGGGAAAAGAGAGATTACACAGAACATACATAGCTACTACCACCATAATATTTCTATTTCTTTCCAGGATACTTTTAATATCTGTTAATATTAGGTTAATACTAAATAGTTAAACAGTTTGAGCCAGTTTTGCTTGTGAATTTGCAGAAGTCAGATATCCATGTTCTGTGCTCCTGAGCAGCATAGAACACATTCATAGTAAAGCAAGAAGAGACTTATTTTCTAATTGATAAGTTTATGTATGTGATGTCACTGTAGCTTAATGACAAAAAAACCCCATGTGGCTTATCAAGAGTGTGCTGTTGAAAAGCAGACAAGAATACTGGTTGTTTGTCTTTGCCAAGGAGGAAACATTATAGTCTCACTTCATAGGACAATGAAAATTTTCAATGATGCATGAAATTAAAAAAAAAAAGTAATAATTAAAAAAAAAAAAATCTGTGACCTACAGCTAAGATAAAATGCGCACAGCTTTGTGCTTTTATATTTAGGAGAGCTGCATCTGCTAGTTGTGAAAAATACAGTCTGACACTATAAATGAAGTCCAAGAAATCTCAGAAATCTTCACATTAAAACCACAATAAGAACTACCCACATCACAGTATTTTGTGCTTTCTTCACTTTCCTTAGGAAGTCAATTACTTGCAATCGCTGAAAAACAGAAACCCCTCTTTCTCATGAAGACTCCAGCTGCCACCTTTAACCTTTAAAATAAAAGGTGCGATCTAGAAAGCATATATTTCAGTTGAACCTTAGATACATGGTAACAACTTTTAAGTAATGTCTACATTTATGTCCCTTTCATTTGAGTGGTTTTTTACTTCTTTTTTCCTCATTTAATCCATAAACAGATTTGTGTAAAGAGTACCCTGGAGCTGGAGAAGTTAGAAAGATCAGCAGATGAAGAAAGTAGCTTCTCAGGGAAACAGAAAGATGTTATTTATCCTCTTGTGCAGCATGGCTGGAGTGCTCTCAGGAGCAGAGGATGTTCATGCTGAAAACTCAGTGGAAAAATCAATAGCAGTAGGAAGATCGCGCTTTTATCATTTTAATGATCATACGCTCAGCAAAAAGTTGAGAGTTCTGACTAACAGCATGATCATAAGTGAGAATGGCAGATACCACTGGAGAGAATAGCATAATATCTATCAAAAGCTTCGGCTTTTATTTTGTGCATCATTATATGCAGGTCTGCTTATATATCAATCAGGGAAGTATTATTCATGACTAGAGGTAATAGGGTGCAATAGGAGCATGCTTATCACGACTTAGATTCAACTTCTAGCCAGGACTAAGAAGTGCATCCTGTTCTAACTGGGACGTGAGCATTTTGCCAGCAATCAGCTTGCAAGTTTTCTGTGGCTTTAGTGTATTGTACAAAAGTAGTGAATCACACAAAATAAAACCTTTCTCAGGAGACCAAACCTTGCATCTGTGGGTAGCTTTGTATTAACAAGAAAATCTTCTCTGACAAGTCAAACCATTTTCCTCCACGCAAACGTAGTAAAAACACCAGATCTCCATCTATTGCCTTACACTTCCCGGCATCTTTTTCTTGTTCTGAAGGGAAAAATATGCACTTTTCAGCATACATATATGAAACATAAGAAGCATCTACAAAACAATTAAGAAAGAACTCTCAGTTCATGAAAAACTGTGCCTATTTCGTAGTTACTCTGCAGAAAAATACACAAATACCCATATGTGAAGAAATGATTGTGTTTGATCTACCATTCTTTACTGAAAAGATTTACTAAAAGGAACATTGCTAGAATTTCTGACATCTCTGATTTATCAAGTAGTCCATGATACTGGCAGGCAGTAATTGCATTTAATTGGGAAACTTGCGAAACAATGTTTTTTTCTGAATTATTTTGGAGATTAATGTTTTAGTTTTATCAATAGGCAGTTTTATTTTAAGAGGTGCTTTATAGGCTGTTCTGGTAGTAAGTGAAAGTCCACTCAAAAATATGTATCGAAGTTACGATAAATAGGCACATCTTCTAACACTCTCTCTCTGTTGGCTGTTATGGTGTGTTTACTTGCGTCTTGTTTAGGGCCACAATTTGACTAAATGTCAAGCAGATACAAAATGAGAGAGTCCTGAGCAAGATATGTGGAGAGAGAATTTGGGAAAGAAAAACATAGCCTTTGAAAGACTGAACATAACCTTGAAAGATTTCTAGATCCTTTTTGAAACTATGGTAGAGGGGATAAATGAAGAGTCAAAAGGGTTGAGACATACGAAGTGCTTTTCCTCCACCTGAAAAAGAATGCATTAGCTTGGCTCTTCCATCCCCCATTCAAGGACAACAGGAGTCTAATGTTAATGCAGAAACTGGACCAATGAAGATCATAATAATATTGCCTCTGAATGCATGGAAGCAAAGTTACTCCAGTGCTGAATCAACTTCAGAAGTTTCTTGAGCTGTGCTGTTCCTCTGAATCAGGGAGATTCCAAATCCCTGCTTTGGTCTTTCCTGTTTTTACACACTATTCACTACCTGAAACTCTGATGCCTCAGTAATAATAAAGGCAATATAGACACCACAGGATACACCAAGGCAAGAATTATAGAGGCGCTGACAAAACATAGTCACCAAAGTTCAGTAACACTTTAGTAGCTCTGGCTTCCCACCAGGTATGTAAGGCACAAAGTGGCACTTGTGAAGGTGTTTCCGCACTCTGTGTAGCCTCAGTTGTGGGGAGCCTGATGAGCCTCTTTTCCACGTAAGTTTGTCCTTCTGTTGTAGCTAGCACAGAGCTGAAGCTAATGCTGTGAAAAAAATTTGACAGAACTTTTTCTGAGCCAGTTAGTGGTCAGCTGGGTTTATTAAAGGGAAACTGATGCGCTGGTATAATTTATATTGATTTCTCTGTAAATACATGTGTCTACCTAAGAATGTAACTCAATATTCAGTATAAATTAATGGCAACACAAAGCTACTGGTAGGGATATATCATTGTGATGAGAGACAGAGGTGAAGAGAAAACAATGTGAAACCTCCTGGGTGGTTTTTTTAGGGATTTTTTTTTTTTTTTTGTCTTTTGAATCATAGCTGAAAACCAAAACAAAATAAAGCAGAAAAACCAAACAACCAACCCCCCAAATCCACCAAAATCACTATGAAACTTCTTCCTAGAATAAGGATTTATTATAGCATTCTCAAAACTTTTCACACAAGTCTGAATTCTTTTGACCTTCAGTATAAACTATAACTCTATTACACTAGTTTCTAGTATTTCTCAAAAAAAAAAGTCTTTCTAAGCAAGCGAAAACAGATTAAATACCTGTTTGGAGGGAAATGATATTGCATGTGATTTTGGAAGCGGTGATACTCATTAGCAGCAATAAATATTTCAGGATAGCCCATCATGCATTTCAAGTTCTTGGCTTCTCTAACTGACATGATGTGCCCTATTTAAATTAATGCCATGCACCAGGCACAGACAAGGTTCTCAGACACCCTAAATCAACGTAGATCCAATGAAGTCAATTTACCAAAGCTAGAGGAGAATACAAATTAGTGGATGTAATCTTAATTCTGATTTAATTTTTAAATACTTAATTTACAATGATTTTAATCCACTTTCCTTGTCCTAATAAATACAAAATAATGAGTAGTACCATACACCATCTATCTTATTCATAACCAAAACAAGAAATGGTGAATGAATCATATAGAACTCTGTCAGATAGTGTGCTATTTCTGTTAGTTCCTATTGATTCAAGTACTGTGGCAGATGCAGATTCTGCCTGTCTTCTTTTTGTCCTCTATATCTTTCTTATCCCTGTCATATATCTTGTCATAACTTATTATCCAATATCCTGTAGTATCTGAGAGAAAGAACCCGACTTTTTTTTTTTCCCTTCACAGTTGGAGCTAGGGAAAATAAGGTGATGGTGATACAAGGCTGCAGACAATGTGAAGAATGGAGAAGACAAAAATGATGACAAAATAAGGGGCTATGCTGTCTTCCTTAATCTTATATGATGTCCCAACAAAAGATCATAGGGTCACTTGATCAAGACCTGGTGAGTAAATGGAAGGGGGTTAGATTTGAGAAGCTTATGGAAAAGAGTCTCCATGAATATAGAATATGGAGAAGAGTACTCAGAAAAAAAAAAAATGCTGCTGGAGGAAAAACAGTGCTATAAGACACTGGGTTTGCAAAACAAAAAGGAGAACAAAATAGCAGCTAGAACTGCAAAAGCATAGAAAGAGATGATGGGAGACTTTTACAGCCTGGAGAAAACAGCAGGTGTTTATCTTAGGTTGAATAAAATCCCAAGGTGAACACAGCAGAATCTGGTAGTCATCCATCATGATAGATTTGTCAGTTTCTTCCTGAGGTATCAATTACTTTGCCAACCTATGAGGCGGTCAACAAATTAGAATCTTAAAGGATTTCAAGTGTTTTTTTTCTCATTTTTAAAAAAAGTAGCAGGATGGAATAAACTGTGAAAACAAATATACCGCTATGGAAATAAAATGTGTCAGTTGACTAGTTTTTGAGACCTTCGGCCATAAGCAGGTGTTCAAAAACACAAAATCCTGTGATTGGATGAAATCCGTTTTGGAGAAAACCAGTCTTCAGGCTGCCATGATTGTAAAATTCCTGAAATTCAAATGAGAGAAATGTGAATCACTGAAGAAGAAAAAAAAAAAATCAAATGGGACATTACAATAGATAAAGAATTATCATGAGGGATGAAGATTTAATAATAACACAATAGCAAAGTAGGTGATAACTGTGCATGAAAGAGTTGAACATAGTTAAATATCGTCAGCAAGAAAGAACTGCAAAGTTTACAAACAAGTCCAAGGACTGACGCACATGGGTCAAAAAGTAGAAGAACTAGAGAATCTGTGAAGTAGATACTGTAAGGATATAAGAAAGATGGAAGACTAGTCACTAACACTGGAACTCAATTACTAAAAGTTAAAGCCCAAGAAACAGTATAAAAGGCGTTCAAGGAGAAGTGAGCATTAAAGAGGAGAGAAAACACAAGATCAAATGAGAGCATGACAACAGAATTGGCCTGGATCAAAATAATCTTCAAAAAGTTGGACAAATTGTAATAGTCATGGCAGGCCTTTTTTTTTTCTTCACCAAATAATCACTGAATTGCTGAACAAATAAGAGATAACCCTGCTTTAGATTCAGTTTTTGTAAGAAGTAACTGAGAGTTGCTGTTTGAAGATAGCATGGGTTAGGTAACAGTAAGTTAATGGATATTTTTTTTTAATTCAAAGGGGAAAAAAATATGTGTAATTAAGGTCTTCAAATTCAAAAGTGACATTGTTCAAGAAACTGGAAATTTCTTCACCTTTAAAGAACCTACGTATAAAAAAGTGAAACGTGATATGCCTGGCAATCTTAATAAAGGTGCATTACACTGCTTGTAATTTTAAAATTGTGTTTCATTCAATTGTTACTGTTTTTCCCTTGAACCTGGAAAGAAACATTTCAGGTTATCCGATTCTGTACTGGAAACTCATCACCTCAGTCTCACCACTTTTTTTTGCTTTTTCTAATGCACTCATGGTAGTTAACTATTGTCAGTATAAATTCAGAGTTCTTCCAATTGCTTAGAAAAAAATGTGCTGCTGTTATAATTGCTAGCCATATGTAATTTCTCGCTGTTTTTAAGTGGAACCAATTTTTATGCCGGTTCAAGATAATCACATCTTAAACTTTTCTGAAGGAAATGTGAATTTTAATACAGAATTCCTACCTTTGAAAACACAAACTCTTCCAATACACAGAGAGCATTAGGTTTAACGTACTTATTTGTTGCTGAAAGGTGTGAGAGGGTCAGGAATGAAAATACAGATATTGTGCTAATGCTGGCAGTTTCAATTCTGCATCTGTTGGCTTCTCCAAATTGCGGATGAACTCTGATAATCTATACCAATTTATAATTCTAAAGTGGCACCATGGGTATCTTTTTCTTTTGCATTTTAGTATGTATCTGCAATGATACAGTTTTCCAGTTCCCTTTACATTGCTAATACAGCAGGCTCTTTTTCACTGTAATTGTCATGCTGTGCATGAGGACTGCATTAGGATTTAGGAATAGGCCATTGTGTGTACCCTTACGACACCTTTCACCTCAGATAATGTATAATATGATCCCACATGTTGGGACACGATGTGAAACAATGCATAGGGAGGTATGTTTTTGTTCAGCAGAAAGTCATAGTAAAAAATCTGTCAAGTATCTCTGGAGATCAGTTCATCTGCTCATCCCACAGACTGCAAGGATAGATCAGAACTGCACACAGAGAAATGGTTAAAATTCTATGTGCCACACTCTTAATACACCTTTATGACAGACTCTCTAATGCATGATCATACTTCCTGTTTGTGTGTACACTGTCTTATCATAATGCACACGATAAAACCTTTAAAAGGAAAGATTGATGTGTTAAGTGAAATGTAACTCAACATTGCCTATTTCATATCTTTCCCTTATTATTGTTAATTTATTTTTTCAATACTATTCCAGAATAGTTTTTTGTGTAATTTTGAAAACTGTTAAGTTTGTCTGCTCTGCAGCTCCTTTTCTGGCTAAATTTGATTCAATTTTACAAGAAGGAATTATACTGGTCTAGCAATTTTACATGATTCAGTATTTTCAATGTAAAGATATATATTTCAAGTACACACAGTATTTTCAGGCTTTGTTTTGCTTTTGTTTGAATGGTATCTATTGAATAAAAGCAGAATTTAAAATAAAATACTGGAAATCTTCTGATATTTACGCACATTTATCAATAACATATTTAAGCTTATGCCACAGTACAATATTTTTGAGTTAGTTTACAGTGATTAAGTATCAGCATTTCTTTCCAGTTCTAGTTGTTGATGAACATGAACCCATATGCATTTCTTAAAGAAATATTTGTTTTGAATACCATAAAGTTGACCTAATAAAAACCCCTGAATGCCAAAAATGGGCTTCATTCTACATTACTTTTCATCATCACTTCTGTCACATCAGTGTTTATGATGGAATTAAGTGATATTTACATACTTAGTGTCGTGTAATTTCATTATACATCACTGAGTTTCGTGAAATTTCTACATAAATTAATTTCACTTATCTCCCTGCTCCCCAATCTGTATGCTTATGGTTAGGGGCCATTTGAACTAATATTTGTAGGTACCCTGAATAGGAGAGGTGGATTTGAGACACTTTTGCAGAAGTTCGTAGTATGGAAATTCCATTAAACTGTTGAGAAAATGGGGAGAAACAGATTTGATTATGCTATACTGTATATAATCTAATAGCCTGCATCTATGTTCTGTATGATAATGGAACTGAGAACATATTTAAACAGTAATCATTCTGGTCAACGTTAACAGTTGTGTAAAACAGAATTATGAAGTATTTGCTTAAAACATCATCCCAGGGGGTACTAAAATATTATTTGCTTGTAACGTGTTATTAATAGTTACTATTATGTACTAGTTCTAAGTATCACATTGAAATTAATTTATTCTTCCAATAATAAAAGCACATGTTAAAAATGACTCTGCAGTGACATTATACCATAAAAATCATATAAAGGGTAATTAGATGGGTGTTGCAATACAAAATTATTTATTTTAAAATTCTTCCCTACATTTAACTAACTTACAAACAGAAATGTTTCCTTAGTAATGACAGTATTGCAGTTACCAGTGATAAGAAAAGTAATAGCTGGAACAAGTAACAACTATTAATATAAACAGAATGTGGTGGCACACAACTATATGAGCATTCAATATAACATATGAGCACTGAAGATAACATTTCTTATCTCTTGTTTTCTCAAACCTTTTTTTAATAGGTATAAACGTAACAGAACGCTAACAATGGTTGTCGTAAAGACTGCCTGATGGCTTATTGAACTCTTGTATAGTTTGCAAAAAGAAATACAGCTTCATAGGAAAAAAAGTATTTATGCTGTTTGCTGGATGTTATACAACTTAACATTAGATAAAGCTGCCTGCTCAGCCACTTTCAAGTCTCCAGTCTTTCCACAAAAATATAGCAGAAAAGATGGGTCCAAATTTCAACAAGGAGTTGACACTCCATGGCTGTTTTGTGTGAAATCCTGGCAAACAGAGTGGGTTGTAACAGCCTGAACAAGTATCAAACCTTTCCACTGCACTTTTCGGTGTGGAAAATTACAGACATGGCCAATTTTAAAAAATGACCATTCTGCTTTACTACTTTTTGTTATTTTTAACTTTACGCTCCTTCCAAAAAAGGTGTCAGAGAGAAAATCTAAATCCTAAGAAAAGAGGCATCTGTTTTATCGTACAAATGTACATATGTGTACCTGTGTACTGACATACTGTTTTTATTCCAGTTATTTACTGCAGAATACATTAAGTTTTTAAGGTAAGATTTAAATCAAGAAACTAGTTCAATGCATATGTGAACATTAGAGAACTCTGTATTCACTTAACATCACTTGTTCATAGGACCTTGTGCTTAACAGTAAGTCACTGCTGAGCAATGACTGGGAGCTGAGTTTAGATGGAATAGCAATTATTTTTTTTCAAAGGCCTAAAAGAAAAAAACTGAGATTTAGTGGAAGGCAGAATAGGAAAATATGTACTCCTACATATGTGCATAGATTTGCAACATATCATTAGTAAATGTGCTTGTGCAGCTGGGATTCATTTTTGTATGAAAATAAAACAGCCTAAATCAATTCAACAAGTAATGTCCAAGTCTTTGCAGATGACTAGTCCTACTGCTTTAGGCACAAGCTCGAGCTCTTAGAGGAAAAGATATTAGTGTGTTATTTTTTTTCCATTGCTGAATTTTTCCTGCAGTGCATGAGGACAACAGGAAAAAAAAGCAAGCAGGGCTGTATCTTCCTAGGAGAAACTTCAATGTATTTGCTTAACAGAACATGAGGAACTGTTCTTCTGTGGGGAAAACAAAAGAAAACCCAACCAACAAACAAAAAAACCCACAAACTAACAAACAAAACTCAAACAAAATGAACCACACACACACAAAACAACAACAACAAAACCATGGCCCTGAGCAACCTGCCTTTGAGCAGGCTGACCTGGCTCTGAGCAGAGGGTTGGACTAGACAATCTCCCTTCCCCTGTGGATGACATAGCATTCTAAAGAAGAAATTGTTCTGGCAGAAAAAAAATAAAACTGACTAGTCTCCTTTCGTCATACTTGCCAATTAGATGAGTTGCTTCCATTCTTTATTTTTCTTGCTTGAAACTGGCCCTGCCAGTGAATGCAATGACAATGAATTTGTCTGACGTGCCTTTTGATTTACTCTGGCAATAAGCATCCACAAAATACTGCACTTTCTGCACAATAAACTATGTGTCTCAGTTGGGAGCTTTTGCATAGTTAACACATTAAGAGCTAAGTCAGCAAAGGCTCTCTGTCAGAAAAAAATGTGTCGTACTGGAGACTTTACTTGTCTGCTGGGCACAACCCTCCTATGAACAAACCATTAAAGAAAACTGTAGTTTCATACACATATGAAAAAAGTGAGATCTCCCTCCAAGAAAGATATACATCTTTTCTAGCATTTTGGTTGGAAGAGAGAAGTTGTTGGCCTGACACCATCTGCTAAACTATGATCAAAGCTAGAGCTTAACTGACTAATAGGAATAGTGATCAACCAACAATACAGATGAACTATAAGAATGCTGTTTAAATACCTGAAGTTAACTGTTTTCCATGTTCATGCACTCCTTTTTTATCACTGTTCAAGAACATAGTCGTATTCAGGACAGCCATTTATAAGCATTTGAATAAGTTTGGCCTTAATACAGCAGGAAAGTTGTCAGAACAAACTACTAGTCTAGAAGAGGAAAACATGATCCTGGAGACATGAACCTAATTTAGATGGTGTACCATACCTAGATTCTTATGTACATATGTGAAAAGCCTTATTGTTTCACATAGCCTTTTGTTTGGTGTATCTCTAAAGGAGTTCTCTTTTCCATCATTTTGCAGGTCAGTATGTGGCCTTGGTGTGTTTTAAGTCATAAAGGAGTGTGCATACGAAGTACAAGTTTAAAATTCAAGGCAACGTTTAGTAGGAAAGGCTATGTTACCCTGGTAAATACAACAAGTCCATGTGGTGGGCCCAGCATGTAAATACTGATTCTGTTTCACTCTGGTGTGGGTCAGGTAACACCAGCACTCTTGGGGCAGAGAACGGTACAGCTGAGCAGTATAGCCAAAGCCATTCTATACTGCCTTTCTCTGCCATATATACCTCTCGGTGTAGGCCACCCCAGCACACACTGCTCCACCCATGCCTTCCTCACCCTGGACACACTGTGGTGTCCTATTATGAAAAACCCCTGCTTCTCAGAACTGCAGAACCTCACTCTCCCAATTTTTCTCAGCTTGCTGCTGGGATCCAGCCCTAATAGCAAAGGTCATGGGGAGAAGACTGCAGTCCTGGCCTTTATTTGAAGAAAGCTGTCTCAGGAGCACAGGCAATTTGAACCAGCAGATCTCCTTTGGCACTTACAAAGAGATGGCACAGTGCATAGCAACAGATAGCTACCGTTCTGTGGTTATAATGAAGAAGCTTAAAGTTGTCTGCTCAAAGGCCAGGCCCTGACACAGCTGATCCTGTAGAACTTGGAAGAGTTGCCACAAGTGCTCCAAATTGCAAAGGAGGCCCAGCTGGAGGCCTAGAAGCCTCATTCTCCAAAGAATGAAAGGGAAGGTGCTGGGAAATGGCCATCTTTTGTACTGGGGCTGCCATCACCTGTACTGCTGAACCTGGCAGTGCTATCAGCCTGCAAGCCCAGACCTGGCATGAGAAAAATACCTTTGAAGATCCTTCTAGGAAGTGGGCTAAAGCAAGAAGATAAGGATACCTGCAAGATCTCATCACAAAATCATTTTTAAAGGCAAACTTAATTCTGAAACAGTTTAAATTATAGCAATGGAATTGTATTAGAGATCAGTTTGATTTATTATAATTTAGATTCTGGCTGCCAGAGAATGCAAGAGCTACTTTTCACTGAAAATGCAATAATTTACTTTTATATTTTACCCAAATGATGTACGGCTGACTTAATACCTACAGACTGAGAAAATGGTATATGTTGGCCATGACCCAGGTAGGTTACTGTCTGTTAACTTCAAAAAAACATGTTGAAAAAGATCTTTTTTCAGTTGCTTTTACATTAAAGAACTGTACTGAGTATCCTATAAACGCCCATTCATTGCATTTACTGGCAGATGTCTCATGTGAATAAATTACAGCAAATTATCTCCAAAAAATCAATAGTAGACTTCTGAATTTACAAAGCTATTGGATATGCAGAAGCTTTTATATTAATTAGATCTTACTTTACCTCTGCCATGCAGGGAAAAACAATAGAGACAACAAACCTTTCAGAATCTTAGTAATTATAAGTACTTATTAGCTATTTACCAAAACATAGTGTGCTGTCCTAGCATTGCTACTGACATTGATGTTCTTATGAGGATGGTGACGTCTGGTACACAGGGGTTTTGAAAGCCCTTTGTTCCGTTCTTATAATGACTTCTACTGGGAACAGAATCAGTCAACAGAGCATGGATAAAACAGTGAAGTACAATGCTTCTTTTCCATAACAACAGCGTGCGAATAAGCACTTACGACCATGGCCTAGAGTTCAGGCGAGCTATGTTTTACAACTGTTGCTTACGGGAAATCGCTCAGTAACACTGCAGCAGGTTGTAATGTTTTAAAGAAGTTTATTATATTGCTTCTTTTATCAATTTTGTATGTTTAGATAATATTTTGGAGTTTTTTCTCTGTGCCTAAAGCATTTCTAGTACTATTAGCCTCAGCTATTTTAGTGACAGCAAATGAGTTTGTGCACTAGATCTCTGATGTCTGCACTGTTCAGTGGTTAGCAAGGTATGGGATTTTGAGTCAATGTGAACTAACACTTCTCTAGCCTCCTGTTGGAGTTACAGCACAGACCAAGGAATCTCCACAGTAGGCATCATGGACAAGATTGCACCAGATTTGTCTCTCTCACTCTCTCTGAGGTGCAGATCAACAACAGCAGCTAAGGAAGGCTTGCATTCTCCACTCTCCCTACCTGCGTGGCCTGTGGTGTGACACATTAATCCGTTCCATGCTGTGAAACTGTTTTGAGAAACTGCCTGCACAGCACTCACATTATTTTGTATACCTTGAATTAAATACACAGACGCATACACACACATCCCCCTGGTAATTATAATGTCTTAGAAGTACTGCAGGAAACCAGGTGCTAGATACGTGAAATGCAGCCAGTCTCCACCATTTGTACACAAAACCAGAGACTCAGAAGGGTAGGTGCATGGCTTTTTTCTTAACATATTCCACTGCTTGGAAGGCTACTAGATATTTAGTAAGAGGGCCTACAACATTGCGTTGGGAGGTTTTAAAGAATAAAGCTTGTTCTGTGCACAATTTCAGAAGCTACACTACTGTATTAAGATATCTAAGAAGCAGCACAGTAGCTGTCAGTACTTCTGAAGCCACTGTTAAGCTGCAACAAATGATTCACACACCATTATACTTAATATTTTGTACTGGCCAACTCTTTTCCTAATCAGCAACTGAAATGTGCTCCAAAAAGCAATTGTTCCCAGCTGTGCAGCAGCTACCTAGGCATCAGATACAGACAAAACTAACTCTGATGTTCAAACAATGACTTCAGCCAACTATATTAGCTACAGAATCTACACTGGATATCCAACTCCTGCCACAATCAATGAGCTGGAAAGAGAAGCTGAAGTGCACCCTCATTAGGATAGTACAAATGTGACACCAACAGTAGTTTTACTTCTGTATTTGTGACATTCCCAAGTTTGTCTTTGAAATTCAAAAGCAAAGAAAATGAAATATATGAGCAATGTTAACTTAACTGCTTACTCTTATTAATCCTACCTGTCAGTTATTAGAGCGAGATTTTTATGTAGCAGCTGTAGTTATATAATTTATCTTTTAGTATGCGAATGAGCATATTCTTAAAAGAGCAGGGTTTTTCATCTCAAGCCCACAGTGTGATGGCACATATTACGCAAGCGTGCAATAAAATGTTTTTGAAACATGTTTTGAACAAGTACAGTATTGTCATTTTGTTCAGTGGAAACACAGCTGACCCCTTGCTAGCATAGCATCTATTATGCAGATCCCAATTATGTTTCTGTAGACTTGATTAGGCTTTTTATTTCAAATAACAGTGATAAAAACCTTAGCTTTCCCATGTGAAGATCCCCCATTAATCAACTCTATCTTTTAATAATTGATTTACTACTTACGTAAGTATTTACAGACTAAAAAACAATGTTTTGGTTGATGGCATTATTTCACCCGTTGAGGAGAATCATTCCCCTGAGTAATGCAGTATTAATTCTGATCTGCATGAATGCAACATTTTAAAAAATGATGTAACAACAAAAATAATTAGTACTCTGTGCACCATTTGAATTGTCAGGGTGTCAAAACTGAACCACTGAATGGAAAAAAAAATTAATGAGAAAACTTTAACAAGCAACTGAGAGCCAAAGTCATGGTTTTCATTTACATATCAGTTTGCATTACTTAAGGAGCACTAGGAAGAGAGATTTACCAGTGTAAATGAATGAATAAAACCAAATGTTATAAAGTAATCGAGAAAATATATTTATTTAGAGGAGACTGAAAAATAGATGATGTATATAGACTAGAATATACAAGAAGGTTGATTCTTCTAGAAGAAATTGATTAGAGAAGAGCAATTAGGACAGTATTGTAGGTATGACTACTGTCTGATCTATAGACATGAAAGACTAGAAACAGTCACAGCAGTATTTAAGCAACTGGAAGGTAGCATTCGAAATCAACTAAATGGCAAGTCTATTGAACCTTCAGTAGATGCAAAATAAAGGTACTTTCTTAAGCAGAGGTAGTGAGAAGATTAAAAGGAAAGTAAACAAAACATGCAGTTAGACTGTATGTTTACACAGAAACTTGAATTAAGTGCATATCTCCACATGGGAGATTACAATCTAAAGTATTTCATTTTCTACAGCTCTGTACATCCATGTTATTAATTTGACACTTCTGGAGACTTTCAAAGACCTTTATTTGCCTCTCTTATTGTTATCATGTCAAACAAAATGTTGCATAGAAAACTTTCTAGGGTACAAGTTGAGATATGTGGAGGATTTTTTTTCTGTACCTTTCCCAGGTGTCAATGTGTATATATATATAATGACAAAACCTCCTTCCCTGTCCCTTCTTTCTTCCCATATCAATATTTTATTTTATGTAATCAAGTATATGCTTCATTTTGGCACAGTGTGAACAAGACTCTTTAACCAGCTATCAATAGCTTCAGTTTTACAATGCTGTAATTATTAATTCGTGATACTCCATTTAACTCTTGCTCCTTTACTGTACACTGAATTCCATTTCTTTTTCTGTTTCTAATTTTCATCTGTCTTACATATGCCCACACTGGTTTTGAAAATAAAATAGCTAGTCTATTTAATTTATTGATTCACATTAATGCAACATCAGTGCAAATTCTACAATCACAGATCCTTGCAGGTCGGAATAAATTAATCTGACAGTCATGACCCACTATTATAGTTACTGACAGTGTAAAGAACACCTGGTAGAGTCACAGAATTCTGATTTTACCTAAGACCTGCTCTCATAATAACAGACGTTTTTGGATGATTACGGATAATTCTCAGAAGCAACTGTAGTTCAATATCTAACAATTATTTATTCCTGGTAAAAGAAAAAAAAAGTATTTTTATTTAAGTATGTTTTTTATGCTGTGCGTAAGCATTATGTAATTTCAATGCTACTTCCATATTTTGTGATCTGCCACGTAAATTTAAAATGAAAAAAATGACGTGACAGACTGGACCATCTAGGGTTTTCATGCAAGCACAGTCTCACATGACACTTTATTTGTAAATGGCAGTACTTTTACATAGTGATAACTCTTTGTGGATGACTTCAGCAGAAGAAAAATAGGTATTGTATTGATATAACTCCACTAAAGTATGCGATAATTTGAAACATTTGAAGATGCAACTGGGAGCCTGCATTTAAATTCACTTGAAGTACAGTCCAAAATAGCCTGTAGGCTGAAGAACATCAGAAGTATTATATATAGCAAACAGGACACAGCAGATTTGCATAATTTAAACACCTGCTGAGTCCTGACTGTATACATTTCATTCATTACCGAGCTACAAGATTTCCTATTTATAAACAATATTAAGAGCAATTATAGAAAACCATGACAACTGGGAGAGAACACTGACATCCACTTAATTGTGTCACTGCCTTAACGCTGCCTTAAATACAGTCTCATTCTGCTTTTATTTACACTACATAATCCCTTTGTTTTTAAGTTACACCTCTTTCATTCCAGCATGATTTTGTGTGGCTGATACACTTTAATATTGTTTCAAAATCACCTTTTCAGAAACTGAATGAATAGAACCAGTTCCACTAGACTGGAGGGGAAAAGATTCCAAGTACCTCCGAATTCCTATAACTTCAAAAACTGCACTATCCTAAAATTCATGGGGCTGGGTCTATACTCCACAGGAAGATGGAAGTTCGGTATTGCAATGACTGCTGGTAGATATTCTACCACCTAAATTAAGTTCTCATTAGCAAACAATCTGTTTGGGCTTTTAGGGAACCAGAAGCAGCCAAGAATATATGGACAGGGATGGACCTCCCCTGCCCACCTCATCACTGGCTAAACCAGTCCAGTTATATGTTCAAATAATTTTGCATAGCTGAGGTCTATCGTAATACTTCAAAAAAAAACCTAACCATAGGGCTGCACTGTCTTCCAGGGTAAATTTCTTTCCTGTGTAAAATGCTGCCTTTCAACTCAGAGGCTTCAGTGTTCACCAGAGCAAGGACTAGAGCCTGCATACAAATCAACCTTGTGTTTCTTTCCTCTCCTTTCTCTTTGTTCCAGTGACTATTTCATTACTTCCTGGTAGGGAAATTAATTAAATACCTTCAGCTGAAGAAATTCAGAGCAAGGGAGATATATCCCACACTGTCTGGTAACACTGCAATTAGGGCACTCCGCTGAGAAGTAAAATACTTCCATCAAAATGCAATCAGATACGGAAGAGACATTAACTGAGTCCCAGCTGAGCACCCTGTCAGCTCTGCAGCTGTGCTCTGTGGCAGGACTGGACACTTCTCCATGTATTTTTGCAAGGGATTCACAGATTGCTCTAAGCACACCTGCGAGATTCTACCCTGGAGGTCTATCTGTGAGTCCTACTGTCATCGAGATGCAGCACAGACAAAGAGCAGCTTTACTGAAAGTATTGCTGTTAATCCTGAGCAGCAGAAAAGGTGGCATTTCAGAGCTTTGCTGGGTGTTTGGATGCTATGAATTCAGTTGATTTCATCCACTGCAAGCTGGCACATCTTGCTGAGCTAGAGGTGAAGCTGTAGAAATGTTCTCTCATATTATGATGCGATGTGCTGGGCATCATCCTCCGCTCAGGACAGAAGGGTGACTCAACGCACTCTCAGTGTCCCAAAGATTCACCACGTAACATATCACTGTAAACTGTCATTTGACAAGTTATATGCCTGAAAGTCAAGACAGCATAGCCAAGTTCAATGAATAATTTTACACTTTGCATTGCCATTAGATTTGACATTATTTGTCTACTTTGGGGAAAATCATTCATTCTGTGGCACAATAGGATATCAAGCAGGGATGTATATGTGAGATCTGTGAACCAGATAAACTTCTGCCAGGAAATTGAAAATTGTTTCTGTTCAGTCTGTCTCAAACAGATTTGTCAAGTCTCTTATTATTTTTTAAAAAGGAAAGAAAAATTAGGTTAGAAACTGTCACACTTAGAACAATCAGCAGATTCACTGTAAAATGTATCTGTGAAAGGCATAAACAAATCACAGCCTGAGAAGGAGAAGTAAGATATTCTAAACTGATTAAGTTTGTGTAAGTCTGTTCAATGCACTGATGCCCTGACAGTTTGCAGATCCTCCATTTTCCTTGATGTTTAACAGCTTTATGTTTTAAAAATTCTGAATAAAATACATTAAACCTTTCCAGAAAGGACTATCTCATGGGGCTGCTTTTTCAGTTTCTCTCTTAAGGGCTCTTTTCACATCAGTGTGCTTTTATGCCTGTCAGTACACGACTGTCTTAAGGGCTCCTGCAATGCTGAAAGTGACAAACATACATCTCCAGAACTAAACCTCACTGCTGGTGAGAACTGATTATTCCTTTTCCCTTCTATTATTTTTGTGGTCTATGCCTTAGCAAGGCTCATAGTCTTTTATAATAAATGTCTCATTCAAAGAGTGAATCTTGGTTTTTATGAGTTTCATTTTTCAGGAAGACCAAGGGATGTTGAAGACAACTCAGGATTAAGAAGATGCAAGTTAAAAAATGGAAAAATACATCTGTGAAAGTTGAATTCCAACATCACCTTGTTTTGAAGTTCTTTGAGGCTAGAGAATTTAAGCAGTGCTGGCCATCAGACTCTGACCATGTAAAAATTGCAAAGAAAGCAGAGGGCTAAAGCAGACTGGGCAGAAGTAGCTGCAGGCCCTAAAGAAAGAGTTACTCAAACTTCTTGCTAGGTTGCACTTGTATAACTGAATCATGTACCTAGTTTATATTTCTAAGTGCAGGTAAAATGTTGTATAGACTCATTATAAAAGAACAATATTTCCAGCATAGTGTTATAACAGGGTGTGCCTCTTTTGAGAGGGAGCTTGTGACAACACTAGGAACTAGTTTGATTCCTTTACTTCAGGTTGCCTGAAGTGGATGGCTACTTTCAAGATGTGCATTTATGGCAGACTTCTCGTTAAGAAGCACTGAGCACAATTCTACAGCCAAAAAAAAGTGACAATAATAGCAGAATCACAGAATGTTAGGGACTGGAAGGGACCTCAACAGATCATCTAGTCCAATCCCCCTGCCGGAGCAGGAACACCTAGATGAGGTTACGCAGGAAGGCGTCCAGGTGGGTTTTGAACGTCTCCAGAGTAGGAGACTCCACAACCCCCCTGGGCAGCCTGTTCCAGTGCTCTGTTACCGTCACTGAGAAGTTTCTTCTCAAGTTTTAGTGGAACCTTTTGTGTTCCCGCTTGAACCCATTACCCCTTGTCCTACCATTGGTTGTCACCGAGAATGGAGCCTGGCTCCATCCTCATGACACTCATCCTTTATAAACATTAATGAGGTCACCCCTCAGTCTCCTCTTCTCCAAACTAAAGAGACACAGCTCCCTCAGCCTTTCCTCATAAGGGAGATGCTCCACTCCCTTAATCATCTTTGTTGCCCTACGCTGGACCCTCTCCAGCAGTTCCCTGTCCTTCTTGAATGGAGGGGCCCAGAACTGGACACAATATTCCAGATGGGGTCTCACCAGGGCACAGTAGAGGGGAAGGAAACCTCTCTGGACCTACTAACTACCGCCCTTCTAATACACCCCAGGATGCCATTGGCCTTCTTGGCCACAAGGGCACAGTGCTGGCTCATGGTCATCCTGCTGTCCACCAGGACCCCCAGGTCCCTTTCCCCCTACACTGCTCTCTAATAGGTCATTCCCCAACTTATGCTGGAACCTGGGGTTGTTCCTAACCAGATGCAAGACTCTACACTTGCCCTTGTTATATTTCATCACATTTTTCCCTGCCCAGCTCTCCAGCCTGTCCAGGTCCCGCTGGATGGCAGCACAGCCTTCTGGCGTGTCAGCCACTCCTCTCAGCTTGGTGTCATCAGCAAACTTGCTGAAAGTACACTCTATTCTCTCATTCAAGTCATTGATGAATATATTGAATAATACTGGTCCCAGAATCCCTTTTCATACCTCTTCACACTGGGGAAAAAAAAACAAACCAACACATATGCTTTCAGTCAGAGAAAATGTTTCTTGTCCATGGCTCTAAAGTACTTTATTAGAAAGTCCTTCTGACACATGATACATAGGAGAAGCAGCAACCTTATTCCATAAGCCAGTCTGGCTTGAAAAAGATGATTCTCTGGGCAGGGAAATGCATAGTTATACCAAAGACATAGCAGGCCACTCTAGCCTTTATGCCCAGAACCATACAAAGGGGATGCAGCTGTCTCCTGCTGTCCTTCCACCCAGTGCCCTTTTGGATCTTGCATCCCTTAACAGAGTTGTTACGAACAACCAAGGATGTTCTTACTAACTATTCAACTATTTATATTTAAGCACTAACCATGAGACTCAGAACTAGTCTATGTTAATGTATAAAATCCTGGGTGTTAATTTAAATCACATGCGATTAAAAAGGGTTGCTGGTCAGACTTAAGTTGTTCACAGCCTTGTGCCAGGTCATGCAATCCTGTAGAACTGTGATGTGCTAGCACAGGACGGGTGTGATTTCTTTGCTGCAGTGTTTCATGGGGGGGTCTGTGGGTATGTGGTTTGTCTTTGTCTGTTTGGTTTTGGTTTTGTTTTTTTTTTGTTTGTTTTTTGTTTGGTTGTTGTTGTTGTGTTTTCGTTTTTCGTTTTTTTTTAATTATTTATTTTTATTCCCCCCCCCCATCATTGAACAGTAACATTTGAACAAGTTCTTTCTGTATCTGACAAAAACCCATTTTATGATATCTCTTACTATTTCTACACACACAAGTCTGAACTCCCAGGGGACTCCATGAAAGCTTATTTCCATTAACTTAGACACACTGTGACAAAATGTGGTTTTTAATGTTGTATTTAAAATGATACTGATATACTGAAAAAAAGAGACAAGAAAATTACTGTGTGGGAGACAGCCTTCTGTAGCTATGTGGTTTTTTTTCAATACTTCAACGTCAATGACTGTGTGCCATTGCCAGAGCTACTGATGTGCATCTGAATACTTCAGGAGGAACACTGTATGATAGCTCAGTTTCAAATACACTGCTGAGTACATGCTTCTCCCACACTCCAAGATTACTGGAAATAGTATTACATTGTCCTATACGTATTTCTGTAAAACACAGATGATCTTGTTTTTTATTTATAGAAGTGTCATCCTCATCTACCTAAAGATGAAACAAAAACAACCACTCCCATTATTGCAAGTGAAAAACGTGTGTTAGAATACTAGAAAACAGATAAAATACAGTGCACTTCAAACAGAAAAAAAAAAAAAAAAAGAAATACAAAAATGAAGCACAGTGAAGTGAAATCCTAAGTAAGCCATGTAGGACACAAATGGAGATTAAACCAGTTTGGCTGATTCCTAATGTAGTATCCTGAAAACCAGAAAAAAAAAAAAAAACAAAACCCTGGAAAGAGATCTGTGGTAATTTCAGAGATGCCTTGATAACAAGCAAATACCTGAAAGAAGTAGTGATTGCTTACAAATTCAGCATTAACCACTGGATAATTTTAAAAAGATGTGTCAATCACTGTCAGAAGAGAACAACGTTTAACAATACAGTTCCTTAAC
This sequence comes from Patagioenas fasciata, assembly GCF_037038585.1. Lineage (NCBI taxonomy): Eukaryota > Metazoa > Chordata > Aves > Columbiformes > Columbidae > Patagioenas > Patagioenas fasciata. Next base: position 44,099,601 of record NC_092523.1, on the reverse strand, counting down.
AAACAATGCCAAAAGAAAACCGGGAGACTACACAAAAGAGAGGCTGCTTCCAAATTAGAGTATCTGTTCGAGAGATCACAGAATTAGAAAACAGAAACTGAAGGGACTTCAAGACGCTATCTAAGCCATTTCGCTATCAATGTATATGATCCACTAAATCAAAACTGTGCCTGAGAGATAGCTTTTTAATCTCCTCTTAAAAGTGTCTGAGAATCCTGAGGTCTGAGAAAAGCTGTTGTGGAAAATAAACGAACAAGAATTCTATGCCATTTACAGCTCAGTCTGCTTAATAACATCCCAACCAATTACAATAGCTGTTACCAGAGATAACAAAATTTGAGAAGGACTAAGGAAAACATACTAATGTGATTTTTACAATAACTTTTTCTAGTGTTATTCTTTTTTGAAGCTTTTTATTCTAAATGCAATTAAACTGTAAGAACATGCTTCTTAAAAGCAACACAGCACAAATAATCCTCCTAATAGAGATATTAGCAAACATGCTTTTATGATTTGTTTATATTTTTATTATTAATTTATTATTTTAATATATTGACATATTGGAATTTCACTCAGATTTTATTTTCCTTACTACAAGACCACTTTGAACTCCTCTAGTCTATAGATGTCACGAAGACACCCCAAAATCAATTTAGGCAGGCAAAAAGCTGCCAAGAGACTTTATTCTAACCAGAAATGTTTAGTGGAAAACCAACTAGAAACAGGATTCAGCCAAAATTATTCAGCGCTCCAACAACATTATAAAACACAGATTTGGATACTGGTAAGAAGTTCAATTACTACATAGTCAATTCAGACTCAAGGGATCCCAAAACTCTAGAATGATGTTCAAAAAGCATATCTTCCCACTCATAAAAAGTGAGGACTCTGAAGGGTATCCAGAAGATACCATCACTTACCAGTAAGACAGGGTGATGCCTCTTCCAGTCTAAGGAGAACAACATTCACCTGCACACCAGCTGCTCCAGGAACACCAACTCACCGCCAGGCTCCAGCAGGTGCCATCTATCATCTAGCTGATTCTGAGCTGTGGTCATTTATGGTAGTGGTCTAGACACTTCTCTCAACGAAGGCATTTCATTGGTCAAGGGCCCTGTCTGTTGACCAAGGGGCGTATATATGAGCATAGTGGTCTATTGGTATAGAAGTTTCTGGTGCCTTTGGCGGGGGGGGGGGGGGGGGGGGGGGGGCGGGGGCGGGTACATGTGCCATGGTCAGGGATGAAATCAACATGCCAGCCTTTCCTCTTTTTTTTTTTTTTTTTTTTTTACAATCTTGTTGAGGTGGCTGTTATCAGAAAAGAGGTGTTTGTATATACTAATATTTCTTTGAAGCTTGTATTTCTTTAAGCTTATTTACAGGCTGTTAAGATATTTTCTGACACCAAGGCTGTACTTTGATGTAAAAATAACAATTTCAAATAATAAGCCAACAAGATTACCTGAGGTTATAACATATCCCTTGAACAATTTGAATTGTAGGTTCAACTTGCAGACATCCCTCTTTGTGTTTCGGGTTGTCAAGTGCACTGTCTCACTTTCTAGCCCATCAATTTTATTGTAAACAAACCTACACATTTGAATATATCACAGTTAGAGTATTATGAAACTTAAGCAGGCTGAAAAAGGAGAGTTATTGTTTGTTTTCAGTGGGAACTATGCATTTTCATCAATTAATTGAAAATTCAGTGCATTTCCCCTAGAAATTAGTTCTAAGCCCCCCAAAAAAACAACCCAAAGATAAAACTTTTCGAGTCAAAATTTCTCAGCTATCTGGATCAAACACTAACTTTAAGTTCTATTGCTTATTGCTGATTTCAATGGTACACCTCAATATTCTAACAAAATTAAGGACAAAACACATATGGATTACTGATAAGAAGGCGTCTTGTAGATGCACTTGTTTGTAATTTAGTTAAGTTTACAGTAATTCCTACTTGTTGACTATTGGCCAGAATTGATGCAATCTAGTTTTATCACTACAGGAACTTCATAACTGTACTCTTGTTAAACTAATACTGGGGCATTTGGTTGCTTGCCTTTAAAAAAGGTAGACACTGAGCTGCCATTCCACACTCTTTCTGCTCCCCCACCTGCACTTTCTGAGTCATGAGTTTGAGGAGAAATTTAGAACTTTCTTGAATTCAACTGAGGACACTTTAAGAATGAGTGGTTTACATTTTATATGATTAAAGAATTTCACCGAATGGAAAAACTACATTATAGCTTTTGCAAAGGAAAGATGAAGCAATAAAATAATGAAACCTGAATTAAAGCAAAAGAGAATGCAATTCATGAGAAAAGGACAGAGATAAATAGTAGCAGGTGGGTGACAAACTAGACAACTAATGAAAAACAACATCAGGAAAAAAAAAACACACACACACCAAAAAAAAAAAAAAAAAAAAAAAACAAACCAGAAACTAAAAGCAGTACGAGATAAAAGAACTGGAAATGCACGTGTAGGTGATTAAGGACTTCAGATGAAAAGGTAATCATACCTGGAGGAAAGCTGACAAATGACAAACTCACTTGCTGCACACATCTCAAAAGCTGTGCTAGAGGAAGGTGTCGTGTTAATTATGAGATCTGTATTTATTAAGATAATTGAAATAGCAAAGCCTGAAGGGCTGATGTGCAGGTTGATACTCTGCCGTTCCTCCTCCTGATATGTGGTGCTGGGGAACAGGCCCCGCAGTGTTCCTGACATGGGCAGAAAAGTCTGTACCTCAAGTTTCTTTCAGTCTGCAGCTATAATGTTACAGATTTCCTCCATCATTTCACTACTGAGCTGAATAATAAAGTTCCACCTTCCTACTGGTGGAACCAACACTACAGGTCAGCTCTTGAGACAAAAGCTGCATGGAAGGAGAAGGAATCAATCCCTCTGTCACCTGAAGCTTTTTCTCTTGGTCTCTAGTGCAATACTAGTGTTAGCAGAGTGAGAACAATGAAGGCCGTGGGCAGCATGGAGATGACAGGAAGGAACCCACAGATCCTCATCCCAGGATACAGAGCAACCATCTGGACAGTAGCTGTGCTTATCTTTATTCAAGGAGGCTGCATGCACCTCAGGCTCTGAAAAACCATGAGTGTTGACTGATTACAGAACTTTTTCTGAGACTAAGTACTATACTTAAAGTGCCGTGACGATTAATACAAACACAACCGCGAACATGGACTCAGTTGGGCATGGGAAGCTATGGCTTTCAAAATACTTACTGATTTTGTAATAGCTGACTTGAAAGTCCAGCTGTGACATGCAACTATTATGCATTATAGTTATTTGAAAGGGAATACACTAAGCATGAAAAGAAAATGCTAATGAGCTGGTTTGCTCATCATCACATTTTGTTGTACATATACTGGCAGCCTTCTCAAGGATTATGGTGATGCGTCTTTCAGAATAGTAAATACTGTTTTATTTGCTATGTGGGTCAGAGAGGAAGCCCCCATGAATATATTGTGCTTGACACAGAAGGGGGTAGCTCCTTTGTATTGTGAAAGATGAAATATTATTTGGGAAATAATTGAATTTGGTAGAAAATAAGGTAATTATGTCCAGTTTTAAAATTATTTACTCACAACTTTCTCAAACAGTACCTTACTGCAGGAACCAGAAAAGAAACTTCACCAAGTTTCCTTACATTTTAGATAACAACCATAGGAAGAAAAAGCTAATGATGGCTGGAATGATAGTATATAACTACATATACACAGGGTAAAAAAAAAAAAAAAAAAAAAGATGCTTGGAGTGGCTTCTTAAAGTAGCTGTGGGATGATTGGTTGGTTTTGAGATGATAATTTAACAACCTTAGACAGCTCTCTCAACATACTAGCATAGTTACTGACTCCTGGAATTCCTGGCAGTTGAGTCAGAAAGAGACTATGCACCTGTGATGAGGTTGTACTAGTAAAGATTAACTATTATCTTCTTTCTCCACCCTTCTTTCCTCACTTTTCTTTCCATTCTTCTAAGTAGACTAGTTTCAGTGAATTCTCTCTGTTCACACCACTGCAGTAAGGAATGAATCCATTTTACACTGTGAATAAGAAAAGATGTTGCATGCTCCCTGGTAAAGTGCTGCCTTTACTTTTAAGTCTTGTTTCCCTTAATGGAGAATGATCAGCCATAAGAATTGAGAACAACTTCGTTTTAGCATTAGCTTAAGTAATGAAAAATTTCCATTCTTTACTCAGTGATACGATATTCCTGTAGATTTCCAAGGAAATTAGAATGAAAGCGTAGTAAGTAATCATTGCATTTATGACTGCTTTTGAAATATCAGTGATAAATGATTTTTTTTTCCACCTAAAAGGCTGTTAAAATGTTACTGTAATGTATTTTGGAATATGTGAAAAAGACAGGAATGGTTATTATTTGCTATTATTTCAATTGTGTTGTTTAGTACATACAATGTTCATGTTATATCTATGGAAATAGAGTGGAATCATCTATAGGCTGACTTCCACCATATTTTTGATTTCTTACAGAGATATGCTGTCAGTTTTTTTAATCTAAATTGGGAAATCAAACAAGCTGTTTCCTTCATATATTAGCCTTATTTTCACTATTAATAATGTGCTTTTCATACATACATTCTTTTTTCTTTTGTAATTGTACCTTAAAAATGAAATACTATCATTTAGAAGAATATAGAAAATAAATCAGCAAGTTACAGTGAAGTGGATAATGTTGGTAATAATAATCAGATTTTTTTGTAAGTTATTGATAATGCAGAAATATCAATTCTCTTGGTAGAATCCTAGGTTTTCCAAAGCTTTGTTTTGAACTGTTGTGAACAAAAACCACCACCACCCAAAGCTCATACAAAGAAAACCCTCTAAACTGTGAAAAAATGAAGAGGATAGCCTGTCTCTGAGTTAGGCAAATTGAGACTTGAATGTATATGTGTATGTATATGTGAGACACACATATAAATATATGTTCTGAATTAAGTTATGAGGTGTTCCACCAGAGTCATTCTCATTTTTAAAATGAGGGAAAATTCTGAAAGTTTAGGTTTCATTCTTACAAATTTTGATAATACTAGGTTTCTCCCGAAGTATTTTTACATTAGGAATTTAAATAATTTTAGCAATTTTTAGCAGAAAGTGCAATTTGCAACATTGAAAAAAGGTAATGATCCACATTTCTAGCAAGATTCTAATGAGGAACAATGCCAACAAAAGAAAAGAAGAATAAAAAAAAGGGGTGCTAGAGGTAGGTAGGCAACCTCTTGCAATGGTAGTATGCGTTGTATTTACTTGATTTCAGTTACAATTTTGTGGATATTGTTTCTTGATTTACCTTTTTATCCAGTTCCCTTGGTGATACTTTTTACAGTAGACAGACATGTATACTCACAGTGCATTGAGATGAGCTTGTAACCTGCTTTCCAAAATACATACTCTATATTTCAGATGGTAGGCACAACTTTTTTTGTAAAGCCTAGGAAAACTATCAGTAAATCCAAATGTGGCTTGACATAAATTTAAATCTCGTGAAAATTTAGGCCTACACTACTCTGAGTGGCATCTCTGTATACAGAGCACATGCTTGGCCAGATGCACAGCAAAGATCCAGGTTGCCTAATTTAGCTGCTTCATGCGTAAATCATAGGTGGTTGGCTCTAGCACACTGATTAGAAGTATCCAGTTTAGGGTGTTTTCATGTAGTTAAAGCCTGAATGGATCTAAAACTGTCCTGGCCATATTGGCCAGGGATGAGTTTTCTTGATAGTTACAGAGCTGTTAGGAAAGTGCTCAGCCTAATGTACGTTGTCTTTTGTTGGAACTAGCTTGATCAGAAAGAACTCACAGGAAGGGGATATACAGATTAATGAAAAGCAAGCAAATGGTCTTACTACTTTATTTTATTATATAGTTCTTTAATTCTGAACTGAATTAATTTCAGTTGGGAGACATATGATTCTACTTTCCTGGAGGTAGTACTTTATACTTGCCTTTAGTCCTTATTGAATTTTATCTTATTGATTTCAGTCTATTTCTCCAGTCTATCAAGAACATTGTGGATTCTAATCCTGTTCTCCAAAGTGCTTGGAAACATTCCTATTGGATTTTATAACAGAACGCTTTATTCCATTAAAAAAAAAAAAAAATTAATGGAGATATTGACCACTGTTTTGTCCAGCACAGACCACTGAAAAACTCCCCTAATGCAGCCTTGGAGCACCATGAATCAATAAGGTCAGTGTCAGAAAAGTAGTGGTGCCTAAGGTATCATGTCTACACCTTTCCCCACTCTTGACCAAGTCAGTTCTCAGACTATGAAAAGACAAAAAGAAAAAAAATTAGACTGGTTTGACTTGATTTCTTGCTAGTAAATTCACGCTGTCCATTTCTTAACAACTTGTTATTCTAACCAACCAAATTCTGCTCTTTTAAATTTGATTCAGCAATTAAGCTCACACTCTGCTTATAACACCTCTTTAATCCAAGTAACTTCACAGGAAATAGTGATATGTTCAAGTTATTTTTTCCATTAGACATTTATTTTTGGAAATTGAAATGGGGTATGTTGTGTTAATTATTGCTCTATTTTTAAGATTTAGAAGCAACATAGCATAGCATAGCTACCCATTTTTAGATTTATATCTTAAGCATGTACTATATATTTGACTATGTTAATTTTCATTGGTTAGAGCACTTTGGTTTGTTTGTTTGCTTTTGTCTTGTTGTTTGTTTGGGGTATGTTTTTCTTTGGGGCTTTTTGTGGAGGTTTTTTTTTGTTTGGTGTTTTGTTTTGTTTTGTTTTATTTTGTCTTTTTGGAAAGGGACACAGGGTGAGTTTATTTCTAAGTAGTTGAAACTGTAGCCTACTGAATTCCTCTCAGAGAAGCCTTCACTGACACATCTCTAACCTGTTACTTGGCAACCTTGACACATTCAGTATTAGCTGCCATCAATGTCCCTTTCCCACCTAAAAGAAAATCTAAAAAGCAATTTGGAAAAAAAAAAAAAGAAAAAAGGCAGAAGCTTTGCAAAGGACAAAGCAAAGCTGGGCTCTGTCTTTACACACTAGTGAGGCTTTTTTTTTTTTTTTTTTTTAAACTCATTCTGTCAAGGTCTATACTATTAACAGTTATTCAAAACAGAGGAATATGCCTCTGACATCAAGTCTATAAATAGAGAAATAGCTACTAGCAGACCCAATGGAGCTTTATACTTCATGTTGTTATCAATGCCTATTGAGTTCTTTTTATTGTTGCCTTTTTCTGTACTGCCTTTTTCTTTGGAAGGACAAAAGAAAAATCTCCAAAGACTGTCTCTATCACATTGGTATGAAAAGTAGACCACATATTCAAATTAAAATAAGTATCATAACATCTGAGAAACAGGGTTATATATCTCTTACGGAATAAGGCTGAATTCTTAATGAGGATGATGAGTATTTTCTGTGTACACAAGGGCCAGAAAGTTACTGATATGTTTTATTCATGTAAATGACCAAATATGCAGGTTATTGTGTCTTTGATCTGTCCCAAGGATGGATCAAATACCAGTAGTTTTCTAAAGTGCAATATATATCTCTGTGAAAGACTTGAGAGATTCAGTCTCTAAACTGTAAGAGAGAGTAAAAACCTCACTATAAATCTAATTGTCAGATGAAGCACATCTGATTGAAGAAGACGTCTGAAGAGAGGCAAATAATCCATTTTAGTTTAAAATAAAAGATTGGTTTCTTACACTAAGAAAAAAAAATACATTATAGAAGCCTCTTGCTTTGATTTGCTAAGAACCCTTCACTTTTGTTATAGCTTCCAGTCTCATCACAAAATATTGCTTTTATCCATTTGCTTGAAATTCACACAAAATATATATGCCACCTTCTTTTCCTTATCTCTCACTTTTGCTGACTTTCAGTAAAAGCAGATGAATTAAACTTTGCAGAATATACAGAGGACGGGACCTTTAGTTCAACCTCAGTTATGCTGTTTAAATAGTTGGTGTAGCTAAAACTGCTATTAACTTCTATGATGATTAAAATAAAAGACATTACCATTTGAAGATACCCAAGGACTTCAGCACATGCTGAAGCTCTAATTTATGTCACTTATTGCCAGGAAATTTAAAGTTGTTTCTCTCCATTCGAAGGACCTCAAAGCTGAGCTTACCTTTTTTTTTTTTCTTTTTTTTCTTTCTTTCCTGGCAATAGGAAACCTTAGGAAACCTTTCATTCAGTCTTCAGGAGCTGCACTACAGGAAGATATTTAATAATTTAAAATTTAATAATTTAAATCTTCATGTTTGATTTCCATCATTCTATCAAGACTATAACGATGCCTCAACTCACTATATATCATATGTGCGTAGAAGAAGATGAGGTTTTATTTCCAAGTAATTTAACCTAAGAATCAGTGATTGTCTTCCTTTCAGGTTAAAGTGTAATATGACTGTTCAGTGTGGGAAGTCGCATAGTCATAAAGAAACACAAAGATGCCCAGAGGGACTAAGGTGGCATAGAGAGAGCCCAAGATTACTACTGCTTTTGTCACTCCCCCACTGGTGCAGCTCTGTGACCCACTGTAGCTCAGAGAATGCCACTGGCATTTCTGGTGGTTTTATGAATTTCCCTGAATCTTATAATTGAATTGTGAAATGACAGCTAGTCTGGAGATGAGAGGTATGGGTACAAAAAGGAATGTACTAAAAGGTATAAGAGGATAAAAAGCAGTTTTTCAACTAGTGGTGGTATTGTGTGCAGAAACAATTAAGGGTTGTGAGGCTAAGAAGAAATATGGCAGAAGAAAAAGTGAGGATATTGGAAAAATCAGATGAGAAGCTTTTATGAACTAAATTGATGGCCATTTGGACCCAGAAGAGGATGTTGCCATGGAGAGGGAGAACAAACTTGTATAATATGTATATAGTCAAAGAAGAAATGGAAACCCAAATACATGGAAAATGGTTAAACAGAAGGATCAAGAGCTAGCACAAGTACAAAGCTTTTCACGGTAAGAATCAAAGACCACTAAGGGGTGTGGTGTTCAAATGATACATGATTTTTTTGCCTATGGTAAAGAGCTCCAGTTTGCCAGTCTGTCCCTTTTTTATCTGCCGAGCCAAACGAGACAACTGTTTTACTTTGACCTGCCATCCATTGTAACATTGAAAAAATAGATACAAAATCTACCTCTATCAAAGCTTTGATGGATGAAAAAATGCATGATACAGTAATGTTGGCAGTATTAACAGATGGTATAATATTGCTACCATGTGTGATACAGAAGCATAAAGCAACGCTGAAGGAACAGCTGCCTACTATGTGAGGTGTCAAAATCAAGGATGGATGTCTACAGATTTAATGAATGATTGGCTGAACATCATTTGGATCAGTAGTCCAGGTGTGCTGTTAAGAAAAAGAAGAATGCTTGTCCTAGATGCATTCAGAGGTCATCTAGTACCAGCTGTGAAGAATATTGCCAAGAAAACGAATATTGATCTTGTGGTTATATCAAATGGAATGACATCAAAACTATGTAGTGGAGACCACTTGAAGCCTTAATACTCAGAATGACTATTGACAGCAATCACACTCTAGCTTCTACAGGGAAAATACAGAGCAGTGCAAAGCTGCCCTATCATTATATGAAGAGACCACCAAATCAGATAAAGACAGAGCTTGTAGCTAATGTTTTTAAGAAATAGTGTATTTTAGATGGAACAGAAGATTATAAGTGTACAAAGAACCCCAAAATAACAAAGACACTGAAAGTGAAGAATAGACTGAAGATGGTAAAGAGAATGACAAAAATGTTAAACTATAAAAACTGAAAAACCATAGTAGTACAACATATGAGAAGAATACAGGTTAATTTCAGGCAAACTGTTAGTGAAAATATTTTTATATTGATTATAAACATGCAATAAGAATATTTCTGTGTATAAAGTTCATCTGAGGGTAGTTTAAATTCAGTGATCTCTTTCTTTCTTGTTACAGCATGCTTATTTTTTGGTACTAAGATAAATTAAGACGCATCTACCCTTTGTCACTTGTACCTGCTCCTGTGCATCAGCTGTGGTACTGTGACTTTTGCTGATACAGTATTCTGAACTGAATCACTATAATGAACTGGGTTATAAAACAAACACACAGATAACCAAAAGTTTTTGATGTTAACTTTACAAGCAGTTATATCACCATTGTTGTGACAGCCTTGGGACACAATGGAAAGAATGGACAGCTTTGAACAAAGGTAAGGACCTGATAGGCCAACTTTACCGCTAGAGAAATGTTCCATACTCATGTTCTCATTTGGTACTACATTTTTATTTATCATATTCTAATCACAGTTTCAAGTTACACATAAACCACTAATTATTTCAACAAAGTTTTCCACCCTACCTCTTTCACAGTCAGTTGCAAAATATGTAGTGAGATATTACCCTCCCCGACTCAGAACTCATTGCAGGCATCATCATTCAACCCAGAATGCAGACTGACACTGATGCAGGAATGGAATTACTCTGCATGGGAACAGAGAAGCAGACAGAGATATTGGACTCAAAGTAAATGGTAGAAAGACTTAAGACAGGTGAAACAGGAGTATAACAGAGTCAATGTGTTCTACATACCTTATTTAGGATTTTAGTTTTTTGATTTGTTGGGATTTTTTGTGGGGTTTTTTTGTATGTGTCTGAGGGGCATTTGTTTGTTTGCTGGTAGTGTTTGGGGGTTTTTTGTTTGTTTGCATTTGTTTGGTTGTTTTTCTCCTAAGAAGCAGTGAGATTCATTCAGCCCTGCAGATCTCACCCCAAAAATGCAGGTTTGGCAGAATCCATCACTAAGCCTCAATAAACAGAACCTATCAGTTCCTACAGTACTGAACCATAACTTTAGCAACAGTTCAGCCATATCATGATGTTAGCTGTAGCCTCTTAGACAACCTACTTGAACAGTAAGATAAGCCATCCATTAACCAACCACTAAGGTTAGGGTTTGTTCTGAGAGAAGCAAACAACTTCTGCTTCATTTTTTATTGTAAATAAGAATCAATGGCCTGGAATACAAGTTTAATTAAGGGTTTCAGTCTGTATTATTGTAAGAACTATGGTACTCCATCTGAACACTGGTAGTTATTTGTACACAATACTTATATTAATTCTGTTGTGGGGGATTAAAAAGTCAATATATCCTATATTATTTTTAACAGTTTTGATTTGTGTTATTTTCTGGCCTGAAGTTTCATTTTAGAAGAACTGAAAAATTAAAACATTTTACTTTTACAAATGTTGCTTCCTAATTGGACTCTATCTAGTTTAAATATGAATCAAAATAATAATTCCTAAATCCTTAGTTTGACGTAATATTTTCTTTGGCCAGAGGGATCACGGCTATGATATTCTTTGCACATTCCTCTTACTGTAAAAAAAGCATTCACAGGAAATAATCAAATTAATCTGTGTTGTTCTAAAGCACACCATGTTTTATTCTAACATAACAGAAAGACTTCATTACAATATCTCTTTTTAGCAGAAATATTTATTCCGTGGATCAATGCAAAATTATTCATGAATGGACTAGAAATATACTTTTGGGGTTTTGTCAAAAATGGTCACAATGCTGGTTTGATCTGGAAAGCTTTGAATTTGGGTTCTGAATATTTTACACTTATTCACTTGTCTTGCTTGAAATTCAAACTAAAAGCAGTCATCCCCTTTCCATCTTGCAATAACTCTTGTTTGTATTTGGGTCCCTGAGAGACATAAACCTGTTTATATTTTTGTTCTCTTCCCATCATTCCATTTTCAAACCAATTTTTTTTTTTAGTCATGAATATGATGAGAAAAGGAAACATTTATTTATGTCACGGATCTGTTTTGACTCTAAGGAAAATCTTTTTCAGTTTATATAAAATTGATTAGTTACTATATATGGCAGTAAATGAAACAGTTCTATGAAAGCAACTAGGTGCAGAAAGATGAGGGACTAAAGCTATTGGGAAAGATAAGCTTTAGTGCAAAGCTTTCACATTATCAGTCACTAAAAATTAATCATCACATACTAATTAGGACAAAGTATAACAATTCAAATGTACAAGCTCTTTAGAAAACTAGTCAACTGAAACACTTACCATGGAAAGTATTATTCCCTTCTCCAAAAAAGAAAGAGTGGATTGGGATGAGAATAGGGTGATCAAAAGCTGCATGAGCAACCTGGAAAAAGAGAACATAGGGAGATTATGAAAGAGATCAATGAATCATTTGGCATGAAGAGGGTGGATAGAGATAAAAATCTACACAACTCTACCAGGATGACACTTAAAAGATTCAGGGAGGCTCATAAAACCACTAGTCAGTAGAAACTTTTCTTGCATAAGATTTTTGTCTAAGTATGTTCTGGAATTTAGAGGGGCTCAAGGATACTGTGGAAAATATCAAAGGGGTAAGACACTGTAGGTTACTGAATAGACCTTCCATGCTTGGGCTGAGGAATCCTTTCAGATGAAAATAGTTTGAGGCTCAGAGGATATTGCAGGATATATGTTTGTCCTGTTCTTAGTCCTCCCTAGACATCTGCTTAGGTCCACTATTGGAGAAATAGCGTTGGGTTAGATTGACTCTTGGTCTTGGACAGTGTAACCGTTCTCGTATTCTTGTGCATCATCTAAGCCTAGCAAAGCCATTAACTTTGCTGCACTGGCAAAACGTGTATCCATCCTTCAGTTTATGGGTATCCTTAAGCTTGTGCTCAATTACACACTGAAATATTCTAATCAAACTGTTTATGAAACAGTAGAACTGCTCTTAACCTAGACAAATTTGTCAGCAAAGATTCCTTGCTATGTGATAAGGATAATGCAACTGCCACAGTTTTGCACTGGAATATGACACATGACTAAAGACACAGGAAATCAGAACGATCATTACTTCTGTTATATATTTTCGCCATATGATCACTATACTCAGGCATATTCCCCAATTATTAAAAGAAATACCTGGATTCACATCAGTTGTTGCACCTGACAGTACTTACCAGACCACAGCTAGCAGTGGTGGAGTGGTCTGCCAGGTTATGGAAAGGTCCAGGCTTCCACTAACCCTGCAGTGAACTGCAGGCAATAGCTAGCATGAACAGACAGAAATTTTGTTTTCCAAAGCCTTATCCTTTCTGCCCAGCCCTACCAGTTCATGAAAACACACACGCAGTTGGGATAACTGTTGGTTAAACCCTAAGATGAATTTCATATTTAAAGTTGCACTGAAGTGCTTTTCTGGACCTGGGCCAGATGCTCAGCATCTTCTAAGATCAAGTTCATATTTATGAGTGCTTCATAAATGAAGAAAAATTGAATGATTTTGTTCCCATAAAAAGAGAAATATAAAGCACTCAGTGTAAAGTAACCATGTGTTAAGTACTCACAGAACATTTTTCCTTTGTTAATTAAGTAAAAATTTCATCTGGGTGGGGCATTTCCTGGCAGCTGATGTTCAGGCGAGAGTCATGAGTTTTAATTGCCACTTAAATCTAGCACATCTCATTGAACAAACAGGTGGAGCATATCCACTTTGAATGTATGCAAACAGCTTTATTTATCATAGACACGAGAATGAGTTTTCTGATTGATTAGTTCCTTTTCAAGTAGGTTGTGGCCAATTACAGTAACTGCAGATTTTCTGCATTGAATGTAATGGTTTACACAGAAAACCAATTCAAAGAGAACACTTGCAGTTATAAAATCTGTACTAATAAGAAAGCAGAAAAAAAAAAACAACAAGCAAGCATGTTCCATTTATAACTCTTGGAAATGGGAGTCATTAATTGAAATATGTGGCTGAAAAGAAAAGAATCTATTTAAGTCTGACAAGAATCACTAGCTCTAAACAAGCAGCATTTCTAGGCTGACACCGTATGATATAAGGGTTACCTAGGAATCTGCTATTAAAGTACATTAAATTAGTTACCAAGCTACATTCTGTGATCTGGAAAGCAACTCAGTGTTTTATATTTTTCTTTCTAATATAAAGAGAAAGGGAGAATGCATTTGTGAAATTCATTCAGTTTTATAATAATAAGCAGGTAGCGGTTAAGAAAGCTTGCTTTCCTCTCAATCAGCTGCCAATACCAAGAGTATCTTATGTAAACAGCTTTCAGAGACAACATCTTGGCTCATTGCATTTTCAGATGAGGTAGTAGAAGATAATATGTAATTTATTTCGCCTATTTGGGTGTGTAATGGCAAGTCTGGAAAGCACTTTGGAGCTATTGAGAAAATAGCTGTAAACTGGATGTAAGTCTTCATCCTTTAAGGATTAGTTTATACTTCTGATTCTCAATTATCAAAGCCCTTGATTCCATTATCAGTGTGTTAACGTGTGAAAAGGCATAAGCTGACCCTTAATGGCTGTTTTGGTGTTGTGTTGTTTTGTTGCTTTATGACATGTATCACTTTACTCATGTCACCTAAGAAAATGAACCAGTTGAAAATTTGCGGATTATCTTACAAGGGACTGTGTCTGATGTTAATTTATTTTTCTGACTAAAAGTAAAACAAATTTGCAAAAATTTGTACTAGTATCTACATTTTTTTTTCCTGTATAAAGATTTTCTCTCTAGATTCAGTATTTCTTCAAGAATAATTTTAGAGCTACAAATGGGAGGATACAATGGCTGTACATATTACACAACAGTATTAAAGGGATGCTATTTTTGAATAGAAACTGATATTTAATTTATGACCTTTAGGTAATTTTAAGTGGTTAAATCTGCACTGGGTTTGTTGTGAAGACAGTGATAGCCATAAGAACTGATGTCTGCACTAATGTCTAAACCACAGAAAAAAGGAAAGAAATAGCTTAAAGAGAAAGGTCAGGGCTGTGTTCAAAAGAAGCCAGAGTGTGGTAGGAAACTCAGGTATTGCAACCCAGAGGGCCAGGTCAAGACCATGAGGTCAGAGAGACAGCAGCTAAATGAGACGTCACAGCATTGAGGAGGCTCTTGAACAATTAAGTAAAAACAAACAAACAAACAAAACAGAACAAAATAAAAACAGGGGGATGTAAACTAACTTTGAATATAAATAACCCTTGGAAGGGCATGAAACAGACAGAGCAAATGGTATGGGAACGCATTATCAGTGAAGATCTCAACCAAATGACTTTCTCCAGGTAGTCTATACCTTCCAAACAATCCTTGTCAAGCATCAGTTTAGGAATTGTAGCTTGGAATGGGATTGATTTCCATGTGTGAAAAGGAAAAGTCAAAAATGGATGCTCTGCAGACAGTAAAAATATTTTTATATATGCAATATGCACATAGCAAAAACCAGATGCCGATCTGGTCTATTTATTTTAAGTAAGAAGTGGCTATCAACAATAACTGTGGTAAGCAGAACATAACTTAATGAAGCCTCAAAAATATTCTAATTTACATCTACTTAGACTATAACCACACTTTTTAACCGCAGCCAAGGAAATACAATAACAGAATTAGAGCTGCATTGCAAAAGGGTGGTCACAGTTATAGTCTTGAGTTACCAGAAGATATTCTTATTTACAGAGCACTGTGTCTTTGAGATGAGCTTTAAAATTACATTCCCTTCTTTCTCTGTCCTCTCTATAGAGTGAATTAAATTAGTTTTGTAGTGTGTTTTAATAGGATTTGTTTCTCAGTCAGGCCTTTTTCATCACAGCCTATATTTGAAGGTGCCTATGACAATTTTCAGTGAGAAGGGATAAAAACAGATCAAGAGGAGCTATTCTTAGGACACAGTGACAGACATTTTTAAAAGAAAGAGAAAAGCAAATCTGAATGTTAATTTTATACAAAAAGAAAGCTGAAATCATAGAAAACATTTGAGCAGCTGCAAGCTTGAAAATCTGTTTCACATTTTTTGTTTTAAAGCACCTGCGTTCATTAAGGTAATTGCTAATTTTTCATTAAAAAAACTAAACATGGAAATCTTTAAAACTATTACTACTCCTTGGGACATAAAGCCCTCCTCCAGAAAACTGAACATTAATTTTGTTACTTATTGAAAAATAAAGAGGGAGTAACGAGCTATTTGAGTCTTTGTCATTAATTTTAGCTTAAACAAAAAAAATTGGAACATTGTATAGGTTATGATAATAGGTTAATAGCCTCTATTGTTGTTATGTGTAAACGTGCACCACAAGAAACAACTCAAAATGAGTAAAAATGTGGCATGATTAAACACAGCTATTACTGAAGACCAGAAACAGTATTTTAAACAATAGGTAAGCTTAGAGATGGTTTTGCTGATATCATATTTAAAGAATGTTTTCCACAGAATGAGACTGGCATAAAGATGCTCCCTTAGTGTTGCAAGGGCGTTTTACGAAAATATATTTTGGTGGTTAAAGTTAGGCTATTATAACAACGTCACTTTCATAAAGAAATGGTGGATTATCTCTTGTCTTCACACTAATGGACTAAGCCTGATATAAGACACACCTTCGAAAGCTTAAAAGGAAGTGGTGAAAATAATTGGGTAGAAAAATTAGTGGTGGAAGTACAGGACAGAAAAATCTGCAAAAAAAGTATTTCACCTCACAGTACAGTTTTGTACATCTTGCTTCTTTTAGAGGACTTGGCCTGAGGTGTTAGCTTATGTTAGCTATCTAAAAATGAAGTGTCTCATCTAAGACCCTGTTCCCCTAGAACACAGGAGAAAAACAACCTGGTGAGAAACATACCACCAGTATGAGCTAAAACCTACTTTAAGACAGGAGACATCCCATCTTAGTCCTTCCTCACTCCTAGATTCTGAAGGTTCTACAAGGCGTAACAAATTCTGTCACGTTACAAAATTGAATGTAAAATTGTCAGTGTTCAAATTGCCTTCGGTTACCTGTATCAGTTTCCACTGGGATAAAATTATCTGACTGATCAGTTGAGATTATTAGACATGGCTTTTTGAAAACAACATTTAAAACAATTTGATTTACAATCGATATCAATATCTAATAAGATTTCAAATTTGATGACTTGATCAAATATTCACGTGCTATTTAAGTCAATCTAAGCACTGCTGTCACTCCGTGTACTTTAAAGTCTTATTTTTATCACATATTGTTTATAGAGATGGTTTGTGTCAGCTGTGACACAAAGTGAAAGTGACGGAGGTGAAGGACCCAGATAAAGCCTCAGCATGGCCTTTTGGCCATCACACAGGTGACTTCTCACTCTTCTGCAAAAGAGCATTTCACTTAAAGTCATCCCTGTACCTACATGATATTACATGGCAACTTGCATTGTCTGTTTGTGTACATCCAAGATAAAGATTATTTTTGGACTGGGCTCAATCCTCAGTATTTAAGTTCTTTTCATCAATAAAAGCTTTTTCTTCCTGTTATGAACACTTTGGTAATGGGCCTTTAAAGATTTTTAACTTACTCTGTTTCATTAGTGACAGCATAGCAGTCTTGGAATTGGGAAAATTCAAGTTGACCATGACTTCTTTAATGCTATAGCTTAGGGTTCAAATCTCTACAAGGTGTCAGACATCTGTTGTCTCTTTGTATTGTACTAGTATGTAATTATTTTCTCAAAAATTTAGCCTTCTTTAAAGCTTGCCCTCAAAGTTTCCTTAACAAGAACGTTAGATATTGGCAGGTCTATTTACCTGCTGGTATTATTTTAGACAATTCTCAGGAGTTGCTTATCTCTATCGACTCTCTAGGTAACTAGGTTAAGACAACATGCTTAAATTTTGGATGGTTAACCCTCCTTAACCTCTTTTTCTGGAAAGCTCAAACTTTTTTTTTTTTCCTTTCTTTTTCCAATCATCTAGGCATTTTTTCCACTTCTGTTAAAGATTCGTTTCTCTGCAAGCTCTTTTTGCTGTACTGTTCTTTATAACTGATTATCTCAAAAAGAGTTGATGGGCTTTATTTCCTGCTGCTTTCCTGCCATTTATTGGGCATATGTTACCTTTTGCTTCTGCAGCACTGTGTTTAGCATCTGTCTAAAGAAATATAACCAAGTGCTAGAAGACAAAGAGCACTAAGATTCATGAGAATGCTTTTTCTTATAGTAGTATTACAGCGGAGTTGGATGGATATTACATTTAATGATAAATTATTTTGAAAGGAGTTTTTATTATCTCATTTTTCTAGAACTTTCACCTGAATTTTATATATGGAGAGCTCTTAAAATAACCTAGCTCTTTCAATAATGGAAGATCAGAATTATAGTATTTGTTGAGGAATAAGGTAGGAACACATTTCAACCATAATGATATTAACATAAAATATCTATATGTTGATTTAATGTAATATTCAAATGCTTGTCTAGTTATAGTACTAGGAATTCTTAAGCAAATAAGGTAATTTAAAAAACTATTATTTTTATTATTGTTGTTTCAAGAATCTTCTTCTGGTTATGCATATTCTTACTACAAATATATGCTTCAGAAGTCATGTTAGAATGACAAAATATGTATGATGAAATTAAAAATCTGTCAAAACAAGAATAAAAGTCACTGAACTTGATATCTCATTTCTAAGGCTCTGTAGAGCAATTTGTTTTTATTGCTTTATAATTGTCAGTTCCATGTTTCTTTTTCAACTGCAGTAGAGAGGTCATGGAAATTACAATGCCTATAAATATAATAGCAAACATAACTTATATTATCAGTAGTCTTCAACATCACCCATTTGTAAGGTTGTTCAACTGTAATATGTAACAATGAAAACAGAATCTTAATGCAATTAAAAAGTCATTATTTTCTGTGGAATTTCACCTAAAATGTTTTTCCTTGGACAGACTTTTTAGAGGATTTCAGCAAAATTAATTAAATGATCAATTGGTAGAGAAAGATAAGCTTCAATGGTTCTAAGAAATTTTAGAAATTTCTCTGGTGAACAGAATCAGTGTGTTATAAGAAAGATATCTGGTATTTGATAGAGTTTGATCGGGAATACTGTTGGAGAATAGACTGCTTTAGCTTACTGAATTATTTGGTATATTACCTCTTCTAGAACTTGTTTAGAATCTACTTACATAGAACTCCCTTAGCAGAAGTAACTTAAGCCATAAGCTGACAACTTTTGAACTTTCTGCCTTGTTAAGCAAAAAAGGGCCCCAGAATTTGTTCAAGAAAGAAAATAAAGGGGCTTTTGATCATCAGCAGGCATTACGTCCCAAGAGAAAAGTAAAGGAACAGAATGGCGCATCTGAAAGAAGACAAGAAACAAAAGAAAGTTTTGGTCATTGTCAAGGACTTGTTTTTCTCCCCAACTTCAGATGCCAAATACCACCTGAAGGATAGGACTTTGGTTGATGCCTAGTCTGATCAGTAAAAGACAAACTATGCACAGAGATAAGAAATGACCCACCTGATGAAAATGAAGGAATCCAAGGAAGAAACGGGAGACCCCAGACTTTAATTTTACAATTGAGCCAAAATGACATGTGAGGGTTGGGAAGCTTAGATTGTAAGAGTATAATTGCCCAGGGGCCCTTCTTCTGGAAGCACCCAGCTCGGGTTTCTCTTTCCATTGTGCCTTACAAAAAACCCCATGTATTTAAGAAGAATTCATGGAATCCATGCCTGAGTCTCTACTTCAGGAAACCCAGGAAAAATAAACTTACTTAACAGACATGTTACTCATTACAGAGGAGATAAAAGGGTGAGAGAGAAATTAGAATGGCAACTGAGGTGGCTGCTAGTAATTCAGCTGTGAGACAGACGAATCCATGTGGTCATCCATGGGGTGACTCTTTAAAGAGTCACATGTCCCATGGACACTAATAGTCAATAAAGAACTGTGACCAAATGAACGAGAGCAAAGATAAACTGATTTGATGAGAAACAGCAAGAAGAAATTCTTCTGTCTGAGCAAGGAAGGAGAAGTGTGGCAGCAATACACTAGTAAAGAGGTGATCAAGCAAGAAGATTAAGGAAATGAGAGAATCAGTGGGGACAGAGCAAACTGGATCTGGAATGAGGAGCCTAAAGAAATTAATACATACTTGTATTATGTGAGATTATAATAAAGAATCTGTAGAATAACACTGGGTCTTAATGCAATTTTTGGTAGTGTCTGACAAGTGCTATTCATTTGGAAAAAAAGAACATTCTGTGCTCTGTGCTGGAAGTTTCAACATCAGGTAACTGCAGAGTGGGACTTAGATGAAGATGATGGTGGGCTGAAAGGCAGAGTAGGATGGACAGCAGGGTAGGAAGAGAGTATCATGTTTGGTCAAAGCATTCATCAGAGGTTAGCTTTTTTTGAAACACTGCAACAGGACTTGAATAGCCATCACAGAAAACGAGCAAACCAAATATAGACAGGCTCCAGTAATACCTAATAAGTTAGGAGGTGATCAAGATGGATGCAAAAAAACCCAAACAACAAACCAGAAAGCTACAACTGTGTGTTCATGCTGCTTAAGTGTCTGATTTTTTGTCAATCAATGCATTTGCATGAGAACCATCTCATAGATCACCAACATATTCCAGAATTTCCTAACTTTGAAACAACGTTCTGAAAGCTCTATGAATAAAGTGTTGCAGTGTTTGTGTATGAGCAGCATTTGAAGCAGGTATATTTCTCTAATACTATTATTATCCAGAACTGATCAGGTTTTGTGCTGAAATCTAGGAAGATGTAATCAACCTGATGCAGAGCTTGTAATTCAAAGCCTCAAACCTGTAAACAGCTCTTGTGGGATTTTTCTAGTATAAAGGCTGAGGGGTCTACTGCCTCCTACAATTGTTAAAGAGCATAAGATATACAGTTAGAGATCACCTTCCTAACAGTCATACATCAGTCTAAGCCTATAATAGAGCTATTCAAGAAGCAACGTATGGTAACTTCAGAAACAGTTGAGTCAGCATGGTTCCTTGGAGGACCATACAGATTTCTGGATGCTCAAAAGAAAAAATGCCACTGGTAGTAACTGGCAGTGCTTCAACAGAGCTGGTCTGAAACAACCCAGCTGTACTCAGCCACAGTTATAGAGTGCAGTATCAGTGCTATCAAATGCCACTGAAACCAACAGGACTGGCTGTCAATTGTGCTAAGTTAGTTTATATGTGAGAAATATTAATCTATTGAAACCAAGGATTAATTTTTATATTACAAATAAAAAAACCCACTTTAAGTTCTTTAATATGCACTCAATTGCTTTTTGAGGAAGCTGTAATCCACTTTAAAGCAGGTGAAAAAATTTCACCCAGACCATTTTCTCATATAGGGCAACGTTTTCTTTTCTCACCAGTGTTTGTTAAAAGGAAGAGAAAGAGAATACAACAAACCACACTCTCATCCAAGAGCAACAAAGTAGCATTGCCCAATGTTCCAAGTCCTTTCTAAATCTCAACTTGTGTCTTGAGTCAGGCAAAAAACAGGCTGTGATCCTACTCTGTAGTTAAAATTGATCTAGCTCCCAGAGAAGATTTGATCTATAGATCTTGAGTCACAATGAAGCTTAGGAATCTCCAGCTCTAACCTGTGATTCTAAGCTCACATACACTTTTTTTTTCTTATGAAGCCAGAGATATAGGTTATTGCTTTGCCTTTGACCAGGTGGTTTAAACAGAAGAGTAGGCTAATTCTAAAATAATATTTTCAGCAACAGATGAGAAAATGAACAAAATCTATCTCTGTTTAACTTTTTAGCTTTTAAAATATCAGACATATCTTCAAATTTGCCACAATCTGGTCATATGCTTCTGGTTTGGCTCTGCCGGCAATCACTCCATGCTGCTGCAACCAGAAAAGCCCCACCTGTCCATGTCCTCCGTGAGCAACCCAGGGTGAAACAAATGGTGAACCATACATTGAGTGAGCACATGGGACCTCAGGGGGTCTTCCACACCCATGTGCAGATCCATGGGTTGCATAGAGGAGTGAGGGCATTTGGGAATTTAGAGTACCCATACTCTAGAGAGGTGAGCAAATAGGGGAAACCGAAATCTTGGAAAAGTGGGAGGGTGACTGTAACCCACAGGGCCTGTGAGAGGGGAGAACATGTGTGTGGAGTGGCGGAAACCTGTGCAGATGTCGGTGGTTATACATGTATGTGTGTGTGATTAGACCACTTTGGGATTAACTACAGAACAGTCTTCAGGAATTTGCTGGTGTTTCTCAACATTTTGTAGCAGTCTTGTGTTCTGGTTTACCTGTTGCACTGCTGATACAGATTTTGAATGTATAGTCCACCAGTTAAGGAATATATTGTTAAGGAATCCGTGAACTGCTATTCTGATTTGGCTTAAGCTATATTAATTGAGTAGTTCTACCCTATGACAGTCACATGTCCTCAATAAGATTGAAAATTCATTTTAAAAGGTGTTAATATGCAGTTTAAATTATTACTTTTCTTCTCATAATAAAAAGAAATGAAATGCTGCAGCTGAAAGAGGTTAGCAGGTGAAGAAGATTTGTGTCAAAGAAAGTTGTCAAGTAAGACCAAGAATTTTTTTGTGGGGAGACACAAGGCAAGAAAAAAAATGACATATTATGGTTAAAAGTATTTCAGTATTTCTTCTATACAAACACGAATCCAATGGCACAAGCCTTTATGTGTTTCTATTATTATGCAGAAAATCTGTTCTTGTATTAGTATTATACTTTCCAATAATTACCTGTCTTTTGAAAAGGAACCTAGAAACTGTAATGATAATATAAGTACTGTTCATTCAGAAAAGTGAGAAATAAGGGTCTTTAGGGTAGACTTCTCATGGTACTGCACCTATATGTTCTGTATAGCCAGGTTCATCATTAACAGCCTAAACAGAGTTCCTAGGAGCCTTGTGCTGCTACCAAAGTCTGTGCTTGCCATTTGCAGCCAACACAACTTGAGGTCCTACCAGCTGACTTAACTGTGTGACAAATTTGTAGGGAGGGTTGATGCAGTATTTGTGCAACCTCAAGAATTGAAAGTTTGGGAAGTCTGCTACTGAACTAATTAAAACATTGATTTAGTGTTTTTGAACAGAAATTATAAGTAGGTTGAGGATTTTAATGTACCCACATTAATTAGCAGGTTATTCAGATTGCAGTATTTTCCAGATAGGTACTTAAGAAAGTCAATAAGAGAGCAGCCTTTCAAAATTTCCTTTGGCTGAGAGACCACTTCCTAATTATGTCCCTGACTTGAGGAATTTTGGCTTATATTTGCTAAAGATCTCAAGTGCTAAGTAAAATCAAAGTCTAAAGCTTTCATAATCTGCAAAAGACAGAAAGAGAAATGAATATGGAAATGCACCAAAATTAGCAGATGGGAGAAATCTGTGCCATAATTCACCCTCCCCTGGGTTGATTCGTAGCTGTTTTTCTTTTGTGTCCTTCCTGGGATTTTACTGAGAGAGGGAGGCATTCAGCTTCTTCATGCTAGATGTTACAAATATTTGAAATAAATTGTTTTACAGTAAAACAGCTTAAAAAAATTGTAAGCAGATTTTGGAAGGATGTTTCAGTAGAATGCAGGAAGTTATGCAGTTTGACACACAAAAACCCCAAACACGCTTAACAACAGCAATAGCAACAACCACCACCACTCAGCTGTAAAAGTACTGTACTCAGCTGTAAAAGTATAGCCAAGGCCTCTTAGAATTAAACCTGGCGAAAGGGGTCAAGGACAGCAAAAAGAGCTTTTTCAAATACGTAGCAGATAAAACTAACACCAGAGGCAATGTAGGCCTACTGATGTATGGGGTGGGTGCCCTGGTGACAGAAAATACAGAGAAGGCAGAATTACTGAATGCCTTCTTTGTCTCTGTCTGCTCTGCCAGAGGCTGTCCTGGGGAGCCCTGTACTCTTGAGACCTTGGATGAAGCCAGGTCAATGGAACAGTTTGCTTTAGTCGATGAGGACTGGGTTAGGGAACAATTAAGTAGTCTGGACATCCATAAATCCATGGGTCCAGATGGGATGCACCCGCGGGTGCTGAGGCAGCTGGCTGAAGTAATTGCTAGACCACTCTCCATCATTTTTGCCAAGTCTTGGGAAACGGGAGAGGTGCCCGAGGATTGGGGGAAAGCAAATGTCACTCCAGTCTTCAAAAAGGGCAAGAAGCAGGACCTGGGTAATTATAGACCGGTCAGCCTCACCTCCGTTCCTGGAAAAGTAATGGAATGGCTTGTCCTTGATGCCATCTCAAAGCATATAAAGGATAAGAAGGTTATTAGGGGCAGTCAACATGGCTTTACTAAGGGTAAGTCATGCTTGACCAACCTCATGGCCTTTTATGAGTACGTAACAAGGTGGATGGATGATGGCAGAGCAGTGGATGTGGTCTACCTTGACTTCAGCAAAGCGTTTGACACAGTCTCCCATAGCATCCTAGTTGCTAAGTTGAGGAGGTATGGTCTGGACAATAGAGTAGTGAGGTGGATTGCAAACTGGCTTAAAGAGAGAAGCCAGAGAGTGGTAATCAATGGTGCGGAGTCCAGTTGGAGGCCAGTATCTAGTGGAGTGCCTCAGGGGTCAGTACTGGGGCCAATATTATTCAACATATTCATTAACGATTTAGACAAGGGAATTGAGTGTACTATCAGCAAGTTTGCTGATGACACTGAGCTGGGAGGAGTGGCTGACACGCCAGAAGGCTGTGCTGCCATGCAGCGGGACCTTGACAGGCTGGAGAGTTGGGTGGGGAATAACCTGATGAAATTTAACAAGGGAAAGTGTAGAGTCCTGCATCTGGGCAGGAACAACCCCAGGTTCCAGTATAGGCTGGGGAATGACCTATTAGAGAGCAATGTAGGGGAAAGGGACCTGGGGGTCCTGGTGGACAACAGGATGACAGCACTGTGCCCTTGTGGCCAGGAAGGCCAATGGCATCCTGGGGTGTATTAGAATGGGGGTGGTTAGTGGTGGTTAGTTCTCCTTCCCCTCTACTGTGCCCTGGTGAGACCCCATCTGGAATATTGTGTCCAGTTCTGGGCCCCTCAGTTCAAGAAGGACAGGGAACTGCTGGAGAGAGTCCAGCGCAGGGCAACAAAGATGATTAAGGGAGTGGAGCATCTCCCTTATGAAGAAAGGCTGAGGGAGCTGGGTCTCTTTAGTTTGGAGAAGAGGAGACTAAGGGGGGCCCTTATTAATGTCTATAAGAATATAAAAGGTGAGTGTCACGAGGATGGAGCCAGGCTCTTCTCAGTAGCAAACAATGATAGGACAAGGGGTAATGGGTGCAAACTGGAACACAAGAGATTCCACTTAAATTTGAGAAGAAACTTCTTCTCAGTGAGGGTGACAGAGCACTGGAACAGGCTGCCCAGGGGCGTTGTGGAGCCTCCTTCCCTGGAGACATTCAAAACCCACCTGGACATGTTCCTGTGTGACCTCATCTAGGTGTTCCTGCTCCGGCAGCGGGATTGGACTAGATGATCTCCTGAGGTCCCTTCCAATCCCAAACATACTGTGTGATACTGTGATACTTGTCTGTTTCCCGAGATGTGCAAAAATAAGGCCAAGCAGCATGTATCAAACGGAAAAGCGTTTGATAGGTTTGCCAGACTTCATTTAGACTGATCAGAAAATTAATATTGCTGGACATTGCATCATCTTACTAAAGGGCTGCCTCTGTTCTACCTTTATACTGGGCAAAGAATTTTCATTTTGGATAGTTATAAACTGCTGGAGTGATCGCGTAGATCAATACAGAACTTCAAGATAAAGGAAAGTAAAAGTAAACTTTGTCTTTTGAAAGGTTTGACACTGACAACAGATGCACTCAGTACCTGAGAGTAAATAAATTGAGACTTCTTTTTTAAAGTGAACAGGCACAGTGAGTGCCATTGTTGATTTCAATGTATTTGCATTTCTACATCTGAAACGTTATAATATGCATTCTTCAATTAACACTGCCAGAGATAAACTGAAAGCAATTTCAGTTACACCGTGACAAAGCTCTTATGTGCTTGGCTGCCTGATTTTACAGGAGAGAACTTGCCCATTCGTTGTTTTAATCCATTCTTGCTCAACCATTGCATGAATTAGTTGTTTTCTTCTCTAGGAACACAAACTTGTCTATTATGATGATTTAAAGTGCACATCTACAAGTAGAAGGACCTAATCTAGAGACGTATTATCAAGTAATTTCAATACATAACCTATAAAATTCTTAACACTCATCTTGTTTCAGCTCATGTGCCCTTTGTATTGGTTTTCATTTAACCATCTAAACAGTTTATTATGACAGGTGGGGAGAAGACTGTAGAAAAGGGATCTGAAATTCTTAGTTATGACAGCATGGAGATTGCACACTGTTCTGTGTCCATTGCTTTTCATGCTTACGACTGTAATCCCGTTGGTTTCTTAGTCCCCACCATGTGTCTGCTTTAATCAATTATTCTTTTATTAACTCTTTAGAACAGCCAATGTCTTTTGTCCTTCCCATTCTGCAACATTTGATCTATGAGACCACTCAACTGTACTGTAGCAGAACTTGTCAGATGAGTTATTCATATTACATTACACAACATACTGAATGCAATCTCCTATACAACAATGAAAGAAAAATAAATGCTTTCTTTAGGGAAGGATTTTGAATTTGATTTCAAGTGTTCTTATGCTTTTCAAGGATTGGAAAAATAGAAGTATTTATCTAATATAGTTATTATGTCTTTTTACATATATACCTGAGTAGAATCTTGGGCATTATAGCACTTACAATATTACAGCTAAGTAGACTAACAAAACAACATACTTATTTCTTATCTCTCAGTGGCCTCTTTTTATGTTCTGGCATGTGTCTGTGAAGCGTCAAAACCTCAGCTCTGCACGCAGGCTGATCGTAGCTACTACATCTTCAAGCATGTCAAACGTGGAGAAAAGAGTGAAGAAATAGTTTAAAAATGTCAGCCTAGTCATAAGAATAGAACTACAGCAAGACTTTAAAAGGACACAAGCTTTTAAAACTTCAGCCTGAATTACAAAAGTTATCACAGTACCTTAGAAAAAACTACTATTACTTTGGGTTATCCGTACATACACATTTGAAATTATCAGAAGTGCAATACTTTGTCGGAGTCGACATTACTGCATTCAGATTCTGTCTCAAGGAACATCACTAAGGACACATCTAACAGATTGTGCTTCATTAATACACAGAGACTTGAAACAAAGGAAAAGCACTGTGATGTGATTGCTGATGTCTACCTTTTTTATACATATGTAAAATGGCCTAGATCAAGATTGCTGGCTGGGGTTTAGATCATCTCTTCATTCTTGTGACAGGAAGCCACCTAAAGCAAGTGAGGTGAAAAGTGAGGCAGCCCCCATTCATTTCAGCTAGAATTATTCCAACATCCTGATATGTCTTTTGGGGGACATACGAGCTAATTTACAGTCAATTTTTCCTGCTCGTGTTTTACTTCTGCAAGTGCAGAAAATGTTGATTTAATCAGCATTATCTTGTATGGTTTTCTATATCTTATTATTGTATAAATCTTTCCATATGGATCTCCTAGAGGTAGTCACTGACCAGACAAGTCTCCTTGTTGCTAAATTAAACAGTACATACTATCCTTAAAGCTACCAGGATTTCCTCATAGAATTCTTCTCCTTTTCTCACTATACTTTCAAGACTTCATCAGTATGAGAAAGCTATAGGTAGGTTATTTAAGTTTACATTATACATAATTTTCCTGTTTCTTTCTCATCCTTATTGAACTTCATCTAATCTTTAGTGTCCTTTCAAAACACTCCTCTTTACTGCCCACTCTCCCCATTATGCATATGTACAATATAGTTTGATAAACGTGTACATGAATCTCTTATCATGCCATTGGAGTGGCCAGCTTTGGAAAGATGCATTATGAGTTGATCTGAGGTCAGCAGGCAGTAAAGTCTGAGCATTTTCTACCTTAGATTAGATTCAATTTCTTGACTAAATAAATAAGCAGTGAAACTGCAGCTGTCAGACAGAAGTAGTAAAATGTGAGAGTGGAGGTCACCACTCTGGAGAAAATCTTTTAGATGGTGATCAGACAGACCCAATCAGGGAATAACCAATTATGACAGATAAGGTGGCCTTAGGAGGCATATTGGCAGTGACTCATCCCCATACTAAAGCCTACACCTGCCAGAAGGAGAAAATCAAAGAGGAGTCTCTGCATCATTTTTCTAATTGAAACAGGCATTGATGGGGGAGAGGGAGAAGTTTGTCCTTTTTGAAATCTAAGGGGCAAATAATAAACAGTGATTAGCTATATGACTTGTTTGGAAATTTGGGATAAAACATTCTGTGATAACTTTGGCAATATTATGAAACAGCCATACTTAGAGTCAGTAAAATATGAAACTGGAAATAAACCTGGCAGTAATAAGGTAATTGAATTTTTCTGCCTAGACACCAACAATTAGCATATTGAGAAAACAGCTGAGTCCAAATAGTTTATCTACTTTCAAACACATTTTATTTCTACCTTAGAAAATTTTTTTCTTTAATAATCTGGGCTTTATTTAGTTTCATTGGCAATTTCACAAACATTTTAGAACACTGCCTTAAGGTGATACAGGAAGGCCTTCTTCTGAGAGTTTTATCAGACTATGACTTAGCTTTTTCCAGCACATTGAGAATCAGGTACCTCCTAGCTCTTGTTTCCATGGGTACTTGAATAAAAATTTCATCAACATAACAACCTGCAAAACCTAAAAAAAACCCTTTCATAACTTTTTATGACCTCAGGCATTTAATTAAAAACTGCTTAGCTAGTCAAAACAATACACATTTGAATGTTTAAACAGTGTAGAGGAACAGAAAGTAAAATTTCCAGGTACACCTTGTCAATCAAAACAGCATGTTTAAAACAGTCCATTCTCTTTCAATTTCTGCCTTCCATTCTTAGTTAATTAAGATTCTTGCCATTATAAAAATTATGGGAAAATTATTTAAAAAGGAGTAATATACTTGGATTGCAGCAGGTTGTTAGACTCCTAAGGCTTTATTCTAATGTCACACAGTAAATTACATTCTGCCATCCTTGGGTGCAGATGAAGACTAAATCTTTCTTCATAAAAAACACAGTAGTATGAAGTTCATAATTTCTCACCCATATCTTGTAAATGCCACTACTTAAACTTTTCATTTCTCACTGGGTCTATTATTTTCTTTTACATTTCACTTATATGTAGGTGTTCACATTTCTTAAGATCCTTAACCTTTTCTTATATCCTGTTAAAATTTACTTCTCTGTTTCTTGCATGACTACCTCTTGTGTTTCATCAAATTACCAGTCCCTTCAAAGTACATCAGGTTTCTTATTTGATTTCATATTAATGACTATTCAATTATTTTGCTGCGTCAAACCTTTATTTTTAAAATTCATTCTTTTTATGCACAATAACTTCAGCTTCCTTGAAAAGTATCTATTTTATAACTACTAGAATTAGGTGGAAAATCATTCAGAATTAAAGCTTTTTAAAGCAAACTGATACAAACAACGTGTTAGAATTACAGCTGTAGAAAAGATTCTACTACTCTGCTTTGGATCACACACAGATGGACCATATATAATAAATCATAAGAATGTTTTGTTTGTTTGGTTTGGTTTTGTTTTGTTTTGTTTTGTTTTGTTTTGTTTTGTTTTCATGCAGGACTCAGTTGGTCCAGAAGGAAAGACATGATCTGATCATTTAATCATTCTGTGACAGGACAGACTAA
This sequence comes from Patagioenas fasciata, assembly GCF_037038585.1. Lineage (NCBI taxonomy): Eukaryota > Metazoa > Chordata > Aves > Columbiformes > Columbidae > Patagioenas > Patagioenas fasciata. The sequence goes on along the minus strand of NC_092523.1, from coordinate 44,069,976 downwards.
CTACATCCTAGAGAGACAGTATAGAGACTATTCAAACTAGAATGTCTTTCCCAAGTCATTAGTAATGCTCAGAACAAAAACAAAATTGCTTTTCTGCCCTGAAAGAATGCGAGAAGCTTCTTCTTGGAAACCCTGACATCAGACATTACGATATTACAAAAGTGTTCCTTTTCTTCCCAATGATCTTTAAATCCTTTGGCACAGTCTTTCTGTTTATTTTTCCAACCCATCCCCAGTTTGTCCACAGCTTCCCGATTCTTCCAAACCATTCTAAGCTCTCTGCTACCCTGGCTCTTTGTAAATGATTTAGCTGAAGCAGTCTGTATCCTGGCTAGTCCTCCTGAGATCCTCATTGAAACATATTAATCTAGCAGGTATTCTTTCTGTTACTTTATTTACTAGGAAGAATAGCAAAGGGTTAAGACCCTTCTCTTCCCAGAATCCACTGCCAGAAGCCATCTTTTCTAAGTGTGACAGATTTGAATTCTTTGTAGTTTCATGTTAGAAGTGAAACATGACTGGCCTGCATGCCCTTCTCTCATACCTTTCCCCAGGTTTAATTTTTAGGGTTATATAGAGGTGCTCTGTTTGGCAATGCCAGGCCTAAATGGCTTAAAATGGCCAAACTCCAAATTGGATGTAAAAATGATACTTTCACATTGTGGTCCTTAACACTGTGAATCCTAGAAACAGGCAGCGATCTCTGAGAGTGTCATTGGCAATGCTGGTACACCTATCTCTGTTCCAGAAATACTAAAGGAAGAAGAGGTGGGCGTCCTAGTCTGGCAGTCATAGCAATCAGCACTGATCAGAGTCAGTCCACAAAAAACAGCAGAAGAAGTTTGTGTGTGAAACATCGTTCTTTGCTACAAGAATGTAAATTTTTTAAGAGCCTGAAGCCATATCCTTTTCTTAGAAAGCAGCATAGCTAAAACAAAAGACATGGGCAGATACATTATGCTTTTTATTGAAGTGGTGATGGTGCTTTTGCTGCTCAGTCTTATCTTAGTTTAGATGATCAGGGTATATGGCTGCAAAGGATGAGTCCTGAATGTTAAGACCTGTCACCTTTGGATATGAATCTGATGGCCAGTGAGGCTCTCTGTTTTTTTTCTCAGTTCCCACATCTTAATCAAGCTCGGCTATACACTCCTCAGGTTTTGAACTGAGGGACAGGGTGTGTCACATCTAAGAAACCTCTTAAGCATGACCCTGCTATATGAATTTTCAGTGAACATACAAAAACGTAAGGTTTGGCAAGACGTTTAAGTACAGGATCCAGCTTCTTTTATAGAGCTTTGAGTCACTTCCTATAGTGTATATTAATCATACTCCAAGTACACTTAGAAAGTTCAAATCCTGATTATAATTAAACATGGAAATGGCTGCTTTCTGGATTTGAAAGAGCATCAGACTACATCCTGCCTTTCTAATCAGCTAGGTCAACGCAACAATGCTTCTAGTTGATGATATAAGGCTCTGTTGTTGTTTATAAGGAAGTTTATTTTTTCTGTTTTCCCCTTCATTTCCCCTTATGTTGTCTGTAGTATCTCTTGCATATGAAAAGTTTGAGAGGAGGTATGACCTGGGTTGTCTTCTTTCCCAAAATCTACATGTCTAAATTACTCGAGCTTTAAGCTCAGGAATGGCAAGATCTAGAACTGTGTTTGGAAAAATAAATCTGTTAATAACTGCCAGAAATCTGGCAATAGAATCTGACAAAAGAAAATAAAATGAGTTACCCCAGCACTCCTCTCAAAATATTATTGGAATCAATTAGTCAGAAATAGTGTTCTGCTTACAGTCATTGCATGATCACAAGAGGGGGGGAAAAAAAAAAAAAAGGAAAATGTGATTATGTTATCTGAGTGAAATTATATGCTTAGCTGCATTAAACAGTTATTATGCAAATATTTAGGAAAACATGCTCCTGAAGTATACTCCATGGATGTCATCTATCATAACACAGATTTGCTATTTTGCGGCATGACAGAATTGCTTAATAGACTTAGGCGTATATAACAGATTTTGCCATGGGCTGTCCTTGAGTTATATGATGGACAAACTCCCTCAGCAAGGTACATATGTTTCATGTCAGGTAGAGGACAATACACCCCTGTTGCTTGCTCCAGATAAAGAAAAAACAGATTCAAAATTAATTTTGCATTTTTGTTTCTATATTTCATACTTTTATATGCTTGCCAGAAACACTGATAAGGTCTTGATATTAATTAGAAAAGTGTACCTAAATATATCACAGAATCATTTGAGTTAGAAGTGACCTCTTGAGATCATCTAGGGCAACCCTCCAGCTAAAGCAAGTTCACCTGGAGCAGGTTGTACAGGGTGACATCCAGGTGGTTTTTTAACATCTCCAGAGAAGGAGACTCCACAACTGCCCTGGGCAGTCTTTTCAGTGCTCTGTCACCCTCAAAGTAAAGACGTTTCTCCTCATATTCTGATGGAACTTCCTGTGTTCCACTTTGTGCTCATTACTCCTTACCCAATCATTGGGCACTACTGAAAAGAGCCTGGCCCTGTCCTCTTGACACCCACCCTTATGATATTTATAAGCATATATATATATATCTATATTTATATATGGATAAGCATATATATATTTGAATCTTTTAAAGTTACTGCATTATTCTACTTTTTTTTTTTTTTTTTTTTAATGATAGTAAGTGCATCTAATCTTCACATAAACTGTTTTTGCATACACTCACTGAACTGACTTCTAGGTTTCCTCTCCCCTTTATTGCCTAAACTATTATTTATTAGTTAGTGGAATCAATAATGGCAATCACAACTTTAACCTTTCTAATAATTACATTGATACAAAAATATGAAAATAGATTGTAAATAATGACTAAAAATATGCTATTTTTAGTAGTTTTAGGTGTTTGTTCAGGTCCTGTTTTCAGATTGTCATTTTTCTTCATTGAGGCAGTCAGAAGAAGCTTGGTATTTCATGTAATTTTCTGAGCTCATACATTCTGCAGTTGGCAACTAAAACACTATACGTCATAACGATCAACATAAATTCAATAGAGTAGCTCATATTAAGTAGTCATTTGTAGAAGGAAAAAGTAATTGCATTACACATGATAAATAAGCAATTATTCTGCATCAGGTTTCCCAGGTCCTCTTACCTTGATTAACCACCAGGCACAATGGAAAAGCAGTTTGCAAGACACAATTAATTCCAGCACACAGATACAGCACACAATCCAATAATAACTTAACACAGCCCTTTATATACTTTTTTTTTTTTTTTTAATGTGCCTGTCTGATTTTCTAGTCTATTTTTAGAGGATGTACTTAAATATTTCAAAAGCAGTTCTTCCTCAACATTTCTACATTTGTTTTCAGTCATAATGTCAAATATATTTTCATTTACTCTTATATTGTAGAGAAAGCATACTTTTACAGGAACTTTATTTTTAATTTACTTTTTGTGGATAAACTAAAGGTCTTCTTACTAGACTGTGTTACTGAATCCCAAAGTTTATTGCACATGCATTCTGTCTGACTTCTGGATATATAACAGATTTCTAGATATCTACTATATATCTTTAATAGACCTCTGGAGATTGAGAAATTTCTGAGAAGGAAAGCCTTGAAAGTGAGCTGCAATAGGTTATTAAAACAATAGCATTAAAATGAACACTTGGAAATACCTGTGAAAAGGCATTCCTCAACTTTATTTCCATATGGTAGCACCATGTAGCTTAAATGACATTCTAAACATCTTAAAAACTCATAAAAGGGAAAAAAGGGAACAATTCTAAAAAACCCACAAGCTCTGTTAAGCAATATTTTCTGTTCTAAAGTCATTTTTGATGACAAAAAATTGGGGGTTTATGAGATAAACTAAGCTTAATTGGGCTATCATTTGGGGGATTGCCATATGGTACCCATAAATAATTTCTTGGTAAGCTACTGCTCCTACTTAAAACAGAAAACATATGTCAGGTACTCATACTTAAATCTGTATCATTCCACTCTGGAGTATATCCATACTGATTAACCACCTAGAGATGACTGACTATGGATTTATCACATGACTGATTAAGTATATCTCAAGGTTATCCATACCATGAGAAGAATAGGAATATTTTGCTAATGTATCGATCAATATTTTCCCACCTGTATCACAGAATCCATCTTCTGAGATGTCAAAAATATTTACCATTTCACTGAAGATTTTTGATCACAGCAGATATCCACAGCATCATTAGTGCAGAGTGAAATAACTATCAAAAAAAACCCAAACCACCAAAATATTTTCAGTCATTGCTACCATGTTTACAGAAATCTTAAACCTGGGAAGAATTTCAGTACAGCTTAGCATGGCAGTCATCATTGGGATAAAATAAAAACACTGGAAGAATTTATTCATTTAAATTGCTTTTTCATTCTTCAAAACTTTCAGGATCTGGGGAAGGTGATGTTGTTTCTCTGGAAATGACAACAGAAATTTTTGATGGAGTATCCTTTCAATTGGATCCCTAATGGGTCCCAAGAAGACTTAACATAGTTTGAAGATAGTTCACATTCATTCTGACCCCTTGTAAGTCAGCCCTGGCTGAAGAAACTTGGACAAGGGTGGCCAGAGCTTGTTCTCAGGGCTGAATGGAAAACAATCACGCTTTTGCCTTCGGCTACATTATCATCCCATGGAGCAATCAACAACACAGCTGAATTAGAATTCAAGTGCACTTCCAGCGTCTCTTTCCCTGAACATCAATCCCACATCTTTGGTGTTGCATATAAGCCTAAGCATAAGCTGCGGCAGTGAACCTGTTTTGGTAGCTTATGACAAATGGAACAGCTTGGGTATGATTTCAGAGTGGGAGCTTGTTTTTATAACTGTGCCTTCTCTTCTTTTTTTCATGTAAGTGGCAGCATAGACCGAGTCTTTGCATATAAAATCGTAACATTTAAGTAAACCTACAATTTTTTACACAGTCTTTATACTTAATACTTATTTTAGTTTTGGTAGCTAACATTGCTGTTATTGATTTCTAGGTCTAGGTTGTTCGGTTCCTCCCTGCCCCTCCCCCCCACCGACTGTGGACACTGTATTTTATCATTTACATTCTGTTCCATGTCCTAGTATAGCTGGTGACTATCTATAGAGAATTATTTTCTGCACTAAGGGGAAGAGATAGGTCAGATGCACTTCAGTGAAACAAGAGCTTAGAAAAAGAGATTGTGTAGGGTCAGAAATGAAAACACTGTAATCAGCAGCCTGCTGCTGCTGTACCTCTGACCTCTGCCAAATTTCTTGCCAGCATCCAACTGAAGCTTCTGCATCCTAAAATATTTGTTCTCAGCAGCACTTTTTTCCCTAGTTTAACTGTTGTAGTTTAGGTGGTTTTTTTCAACTGAAAGTATTAGTAAAGTGATGTTGAATGCTTTAATATTTAATTTATTTGAAAATTTAAAACTAGCTAGAAAAAAAATCACTGAATTTATAAGTTAGGCCCATATCATCAACTTCAGTTCAGACTTATTGGAACTGTGATCATTAAAAACCCAGCATCAGAGGAATGGAATCCTGCATACATACCTAAAATGCTAGCGTAATTTTTCACAATGATCACAAATGCAACAGAGTCACTTTAATTATTTTTAAAATCTAGGATTCCCAGGTTCTAAGCTTTGTGCAGAAATATTCTGCTCTGCTGACTATTGTCTGCTCTACTAGCAGTAGCTATGGCACTGCAGAAAGGACTTACAAATGCTGATAAAGGCACTGTTGCCCTCTTCCTCATGGCTACAACACTTCTAAGAGTGAGGTGTGTCCCTATAGCTGCTGTAATAAATCATCTATTAAAATGAATGGACTATCAGGACATGTCAGCTGTATTTGCTTTTATCAGCATCAAAGACCTTTTCATTAAACTGTGTTTATAATACATATGCTAAAATACATTTTTCATCTTCTACTATATAGATTTAGCTTTCCATCAACATTTAAAATTCTTAAAAGTAGAAAAAAGTGTTTAAGGTGTCATCATCATAAACAAATCTAACACTCAACAGAAGCTTGTAGTAAGGGTGAAGGATGACATAATTCTTTCAAGAAAACTCTTCAAAAGAACAAAAATACATTCTTATCTGAAGGTTATTCCCATCTTGAAAAAAAGCTTACCTGCTTGGATGAAACTTTGGAACCTTCCAGGACAAGATAAGCCTTTAAGATGAGTTCATCTAAAGCCTACCCTTTACTATACAAGCTTTCAGAAAATTGCCAAAGTTTATAGCTCACAGAAATAGGACATAGCAGTACTTCCATTAACATATCGAGCAGAGAGCAAATTGAGTGACCCGAATACCATCACAAGGGCAAAGACTGACAAATGCTTTCTGGTTCTCTGTTTTTTGAGAGGGGACAAAAATTGAAATGTTCCGTATCTCTCTTGGCCACCTTCATCTTTCCTGAGGAAAAACATATTTGCCTGTGGCAACTGACTGCATTTATACTTCCTTGGAGGAAGGAAAGAGAGTCAGGGACACTGCTCCCATCCCATCCTAAACTCCAGGTTTATGTTAATTGACCTTTTCTGTGGTATTGTAGTTGCCATGGTGTAACTGTTATCTGAATCCCTGATGTTACCCCCTTCCCTTTCTGTTTCTCCTTCCTTTCCCTTCCCTACAAAAATGTCACCGATCTCTGGTTTTGATTTACCTTTGAAAATGGAAAAAAATATCATCAAACAAAAAACTTTCAGATCTGTTCTAAATTTTTGGGCAAGATGTCACATGCAAGATGCCACATACTGTAGCTTCTGGAGCTGCTCTTGTCTATTCACAAGGCATAAAACAATATCACCCCTCACTTTTGTTGTTACTTACAGTTCATTTTTTTGACAGGTTTATCTCCTTTCCACAAATAAGTGAAGACTTCTATAGTGACATTAAAACTGTCACACAGAATACCTGACAGAGAATCTTAGCACAGAATTTAGCAGTAATGTGGGCAATATGCAGACTGATAGCAAAAGAATCAATTTTATTTATTTCATTTAACTTAATCTGCTTCTTTCTACAACAGTGACTTGAGATGCTTTAGACAACTGAAGTTCTCCATAAGTCATTCCTATCAGTGACTGGCATCCCAGCTAGTTTTCTCTGAAGGTCTTATTTGAAATTGTAACCATGTTTATTTAGAATGAAATTGAGACCTATACCAGAAGATTAATAACTATTAAGTTGGAAAAAAAAATATATATATATTGCCTCCTTTCCAGCTTATTCCTACTTTGGTCAGTCTGCTTCAAATGTGGAGGAGAAAATGCACAGACTTTACATGATACTTGACTATAGTCAAGTCTTCTGGCTGATGGACATAGGTAGGATTAGCTTTTTGTCATAATTCAGAATGTCATAACTATTTATTTCTGTGTTCTGGAAAAAGCTTTAAATAATAATAAAATACTCATGTAGGTAAACTGTTACATTAAGTTCACCTCACCTGAATGACAGACAATATGAATATAACATGATTTAAAAACTGAGGTTTAAGTATCATACACATGGGAGTATGAATGACATTATTTTATACAAAATGTCACTATTTCCAGTAACATTAGTGTTTTCAGTGACCTGTTATGATAATTGTAGCATCTCCCTAGGACTGAAAATACTTTGAGCAAGTAAATTCAAAATTAAGGAAAAAGCAATTGTAGATAGTAAAAATGAAATAGAACGTGATAATTATATTTTATTGAGTATTTTGAAGAAATAATTAAATTTTAATAACATGGAAATATGTTGAGGAATGGCTTAAAGATAAGGGACATGGATCTGCAGACCGGTTGTACGAGCAGAGCCCATTTTGAAGACTTTAGTACAAGTAGTAAGGTTAGGCCGCGGTGGGAAACGCTAACTGTTTCAGTAAAATCAGCAAGGTTACTGAGACCTTGGCAGAGTTTCAAAAACAGCTTTCAAAAGCACTACAATGTAGAACAAGCATAGCTAGCAGTTGCAAGTAGGAGGACCATGCAAATGTACTGTTAGAGCTTAAGCCAATTAGTAGGTGACAGGTATGCATAATTGTCGTGAACTGTATAAGTATATGCTATTTGGGCTAAAAAATCGAACTATGCTTTATCACTCATATTGGGTCGACCTGCATGTTCCTCCGCTGCTCGAAGAAATAAGGATGCATTTGTGTAAAGGAGACCAATGTGAAATTAGGTTGAGTAGAAGCTGAGAAGGCTGTAGTTTATAGAATGCTGCAAAGAATTACATAAATAGAAATATTAATTTATACTCTACTTAGAAATTTCTTCCTTGAATATTGCTATGTATTGTAGAAGATGAACCAATTTGATGAAGCAGGGGGTAAAGCCAGCTGTGACATTTTAAGAGATTGTCTACAACCATCCTCTCCGTATCCTGTTGCTCTGTTATTACCTAAGTTTAAGATGATTTGAGTTAGTCTGAACAGACACTAAAAGTGTTTTGAAGTAACTTGGCCAACTTTGCATGACAGCAGATAATGAATGTTTGTAAACCTGCTGAGTGCTGGTGCCAACAACCTCCAAATGAGGGGAAAAGCTGGAGAAACTGTGCTGAATCAAAACTTTCTGAGATTACAAAAAAATTCCAGATAAATAAAGGTGAAGAGGTGATTCTTTAAAATTTTGACCAAATATCTTTGAAAAAGAGCTTTTCCAGAGTATTTTTCTGGTTTAAGTGAGAAAGTTATACCCCTTTAAAAGCAACTAAGATGTGTATCCTTGCTTTATTCATAGAACTCATTTTGAAATGAAAGACAGCAAAAGGAAGAAAAGCACAATGTAAAATATGTTTCATAGGCAAATCAGTACAGAATAATTTTCATTGTTTAAGATTTTTAATGAGAAAATACTGTTTGTTCCCAGGTTTGGGTATTGTGGTTGGTTTTTTTTTTTTTTTGGTCATATTTTCCCCTCGGCCAAGTCATGAAAGTTTGAAACTGAAATTCATTTCAATCATTTAAAATGTATGCTGTTTCAGGTATTGTAGCAGCACGGAGAGAAATATAGCATTTGAATTACCATAGGGAGAAACTATTAAACTAAACAAGCTACTTATAATAATGCAATAATTTTTTTTCCAAGCAGCAGTCTGGAGGAAAGTACTGTTTCATAGCTTAATTTGTCACTTCAACCAGAAAACCTGAATCACTGATAGAAGCCTCTAATGCTACAACGTAAGTGATACAGGTTGCACATAGGTATGATGATTTTACAGCTAAGAAACATTAAAAAAAAACCTTTTAAACATTATAATTCCTTAATTTTTCTCTTATTTTCTCTTTCATCTATGGTATGTTTCCAATATATCATTTCATTCTAATCTTCAGGAAAGAAGAGTTATCCTTGTAAGAGTAGGTATCATAGACTGGAAAAACAAGTAAAATTAGTAGTGGCATAAGAAAATTAAAGAACAAATTAAGCATTCCAACGCACAGATACTTGTCATCACCTTAAATGTTTGTTATTTCTGCAAAAAATGACTAAATTTTTAGAGGAAGGACTTGTTCACTATATGTTTGTTCCAATTGTGCTGAACTGACTATGCGTACAGCCTGTTGGAGTTTGTAACTTCCAAGCTCAAGTCCATACAAGAATTAAGGCGGCACAATCAAATAGACATTTAGTTGTATATTTTTGTAAAGATTAACTTCATTTAGGTATATGTTATCTATATAAATAATAAATATTGTATAAAGTTATATACATTTTATATGCAAATATAGTAATATATATTACTATAGATATATAGTTTGGTTTCAATTGAAGTTGAGTACAAGTTTATCCATCGTAATAGTACTTCTGTGAAATCTGCTGCAGTCTGCTACCCTGCTCTTCAGAACTGAATTTATTTCTTTATAATTCCACATACATATCACTTTCAAGAAAAAAGCCCACAAAGAAATTTTACATATTTTTATGCATTTTCACCTTTGCGTTTAGAAGCATTCATACAAAAAATAGAATTTCTATGGAAGCTAGCATTAACTCCTGGATTAAAATTTATTGGTACGTTTTATTTTTAACAATAATACATGCTTACTAAATTACAAACTCTTTTGTTTGCCGTGCATCCTTTCATCTGTGCTCAGCAGGAGAAAAATGTTCAATTATGGCCCATCTCCACTTCCATTTGACTGCTAGCTTTGGAAAAATAGCAGAGCAATAGGAACTTTGTCCAGTACTAAATATCCACCCAATGTATGGCCATGTTTTACTCAACAAAAATAATGGGAGAGATTGTAAGGCTTTTGTGAACTTAGACCTACTCATAACTTAATTCTGAAAATTTATGGTGCTTATGTGCATGTGGTGAATAAAGCAAGAACAATTATTTCAAAAACTATTCTGTACACACAGACAGTAGGCAAGAACATAGTTATATTACTGCTTTTCAGCATCTTTGAATGACCGATATAATCTCTTCCCAGTTCATGTCAAAACAGAAGCTATTCAAATTATGTATGTATAGCATAAAAATATTTTGTGCCTGATATGATACAGTCTTTGCATATAACTTTAGAACCAGAATTTTGTGATTTTTATAGAAAAAAAACAAGAGCCTGCTTGATTAAAGGAAGAACAAGTGGTCATGTAGAAGGGCAGGTAAGAATGTGAAAGAGAGACTTCTGAAAAATGAAAGAGGCTGGAGACTGAGGGACAGCAGATGCTAATAAACATGCAAGATCTTCAAATACAGGTGGAAGGAAGAAAATCAGAGAACAAAGAATGAGAGTAGTTGGTAACACTGGAAGAAAAGAAGTAACAAAATGCATAGAAAAAAAATTTTACTAAGTTATTTATACAAAAATTAGGGCCAAAAATCACACAGTCTTTTTTTCAAAATATCCTGAATGCTACATGTCAAAAAATTGTAAACAAATGGAAATTGCTAAGAAATTTTCAAACTGACAAGGAGTTTGGATTGTTCACAGAAAAGAAATTATTGAAGTATTGAGTAATACCAAAGGTCTGTTGCCCTTTAATCTCTCTAATATTTTCCAAAGCATCTGCTATTATGTGAAAAATGTAGAAAAACCAATACATTCTCACCTTCTCTCCAGTACTGATTATGATCGATGTGTAAGGCTCTCTAAGGCTGGAGGTTTCATCTAGGCCATCATGTGCGATAATTACTGACAGGATGTCATTCTTCTTTGCGGATTCACCTGCCCCCTTTTTTAACCTTTATACAGTCTGACCTTTAGAGCATCCTAAGACAAGTAATCCTGCAACTTGACATTATTATTTGGAAAAAAAATCTGTTTTAACTTTAGTGCTTATTTCATATGTTTTACTATGCAAAATTCCTTACTCATAGCAGTGTTGGCATACTTTTGGAAATAAACCTTAAATGGCAGAGGAATAGATTAGAAGCTCTAAGAAAGGAGCATGGTTATTCTTTTTCTATTTGTCTCAAGTCTTACGCATAGCAAAAATTATCTTTAAAGATCAGAGGTGTTGCTTGGGTTTGTTACCGAGCTCATATAGAGTGGAGCCTAGAACTTTCAGATAATTATGCTTGGTTATAGGACATTGATTTCTGATAAATATTATTTGTGTCACTGACTTTAGGAGCATAATGTATGAATTTCTAGATGCTGTGGCAAGGATTATAATTTCTTGCTTTTTGACAAGAATAAGCATCATGAAAAACCTGCCTCGACTCTGTTTATATCATCGTAAAAGTAGCAAGTACATACAATTTGTAAGCACTGGCTAGAGTCCTTGTAGACCATATTTAACTCCATGTGTTGATAAATCAAAAGAATTAGGAAATAAGTTTTGGGTTTTGTTTTTGTTTTTGTTTGTTTGTTTGCTTGTTTGGTTTTGGCTGGATTTTTCTTTTTCCTCCAGAGGCAGTACCTGTTAAGGTCATGTCTAAAAACATTTACAAGACACTAAAGAAATTATTGTTAGAATGAAAAGATTAATCTTCAGTCTTTACTGACAAGCATTCTTGGTCTTAAATCTTCCCAAACCTCTAAAGATGTTTACAACAAACTTTTGCTGACTGTAGCTCAAATGCAACATATTGCATATGATTTTGGGATAACATCAGTTAAAACAAATACATATACAGTCTTCTGGTTTATCTATCTATAAAAATATATATGTGTGTGTGTAGCAAACCAAGGGATAACATAAGTATTCATCTTAAGTGGGTTTTCTTGTGGGTAAATGAGTGACCGTATAGACATACACAGTGGACCATTTCTGTGTAAAAAAAGTGGATGCATGTGTTTATAGTATTATAATAAACTCATATCTTCTTAAAGCATTCACAGAGATTTATAACAAGAAGTAGAAATATTTTATCCTAAGGCAGTTCACCACCACAAGTATTCTTTCATTATCCTACATGAAATATTATTTTGTCACAGGAGATAGTGTGTATTTTTAGTTCAAAATGATGTTTCCTTAAAAAGGAATGTAACTTCACATTTACAAAGTCTGAATGCAGGTGAGAATCTCCCCACACCACATTCCTCCCCCAAAAAACAAAAAAAACCCAGAAGCCTGTCATAAAATAAGCACTTGGTAAAACCAAATAAAATGAAAGCAAAATGTCTGCCATGGGATGAAAGAGCCTGTGTAGTGGTAGTTAAAGCATAATATGTTTAAGCCTGGGGATACAGTGAAGTGCAGATGTGTCACTCCTTGAATAAGCACAAACCATTAGTGGTGCTATACAAGCATAGCTGCAAGGTTTTTAGAAGCAGATGAGATTATATCAGTTCTTATGTACCATCCAAGGTCTCATAACACAGTCCCTAGCTGATCTTTTCTTTGGATTAAGAAGCTTTCTTATTCACAAGTGCTGTTAAGCATTCCAAACATAGGCTTTACTTTTCTAATTAAGAATCATAATTTGTGAAGTTTCTATGGTGGGGGGCTGTTTGTTGGTTGTTGTTGGTTGGTTGATTGTTGTGTTGTTTTTTTTTTTTTTTAATTCACACAGGATCTGAAAAACTGGTCTGTCAAAGTTCCCAGGTGCTAAGGATCTGAAATCACACACAGTGGCACATCTTATCTTCTGTAGCTTCCCATCCTTCTTGAAAGCATTCATCCTACTCCTGTATAACTGCCGGATAACCAATGTTTTGAGTTCTTTCAAGCTGTATTATTACCTTTTCAGAAAGCAATAAGTATAAGACAAATCATTGTGCCACAAAGAGAGGTACTCTAGAGCTAACAGTCTCATACAGGAAAGCTTGGATGTGGCTATGCCACAGGCTTCCTGAGCTACCTGGAACAAGTTGGTAGAGACACGATTGTATTTATAGATTGCCACTGAGCAACTGTTAAGTACCTCAGCCTTAGAACCTTGAGCCAACCATTATGTTTTACCCACCATTATGATCTCTACCTCTTTCCTTTCTGTCCCCTCCCCATCTAAAACTCTGCCAGAGGAGAGAAAAAACTATTTTTTATGAGTGAACTGAGTCAGAAGATACTTTACTTTCATAGAAAATTACCTTCTCACCTAAAGCAGTTTGAATATGCTTATACATTACTCCTCAGAGAGCACAAAATACATGTCAGAGCTCATGAGAGGTAGCTGTTCTTTCACTGTATCCAGACATCCACCTATTTATCTGCCTTCATCTTTTTTTCTAGATGAAGAGGTGCTTTTCATTTACATTAAGTCTACACTAATCATCCTCTACTTTGTTATAATTTTTAAGTGTTAGTAAAACAGACAAAAGGATTGCATGTGTAACTAGGTAGAATACTTTTGCTGTGTGCTTGTATCATTTACATTGTCTTCATGGAATCACAGAATATCATGTTGGAAGGGACCATCAAGGATCAGCTGGTCCAGCCTTTTTTGGCAAAAGCACATGGTCTGGTTGAATCTTAAAAGCATCCAATGTTATGAATCCACCACTGACCTGGGGAGATTATTCCAATTGTTGATGTTCTCATAGGGAAAAATTTCCCTCTCCTGCCCAATCAGAATCTCTCCAGGAGGTGCTATAATAAATAGGCTGTGCAGAAGCCCTCTCAAATGCATGAATTTAAATAAAGTCTGAGGATATGAAGGGCAATGTTTAGTCATGAGGGATGCTTTCTATTTTCTGGACGTGTTTTAATTTTATGTTATGGAGGACAATGTTACAGTAGAGAACTGTTAGATATTGTGTCTAGAGAGAGAATAGGATGCTCTATGAAGATCCTGACAAGCAAAATTTGTAAAAAGAAAATAATGTGTTACAGTGAAATACTTTTTTCTTTTTAAAACGGTGCTTATTTTAACTAATTTTATTTTTGTAGTGACATTAGCTGTGACTGCCTGTTAATCAGCAAGATCTGGAAGCACAAAGTTAATGCTCGTAACACAATGATATTAAACTGAAAATCTCTTGTGTTGCTGCAATAATACTGTACAACGTTCAAGTGTCATATATATACTTTAAAAAGGCAGAAAATTGTAATTTCTCAGCATACTTTCACTATTAAAATGCAAATTATGCATCGACAGCATATTTAACAGCTCTTCTTGTCTCTGTTCTGGAAAGAATTTATGATGTTTATACTGTGGAGGGGGAGCTTTGACAAATTACTGTTCATGATTTTTCCTTAAGAATTGAGCAAAATAAAACATAGTGGCAGTATTCTATGAAATCCGATGACAGGCTCACATAGTAATTTGTAAAACAAATTTGATCCTCATTTTTGTCCCCTTATTTCAAACCTTACTTATTAGTGTTGTTATTGTAATAATAAAAATCTTCCTTCTAAGTATCATGCAATAGCCTGAAATTGTGCAGAGCTGTAAGCTGTAGTCCTATTTTTATGGTAACTTCCCTGAAGTTCCCTGAGTTTTAAACTTTGTCTAGTGAGGGAGAACAAAACCATGTGCAGTCTAAAAGCCAATGTACAATGTTGAATCAGTTAGGTGAAAATATATTTACTGCAACGGTCTTTGTCTGAATCCAGTTCACAGAAAACATATGCATTCTTTTTTTGCTGAATCAAGTCTAGTACCTTCAATTTAAACTCCGTTAACTCCTCCAAACATCCAGGAAAATTGTTCCAGAAATAAATAGAAAATGAACAAGTGAAAGTGAGCTTGTCCAAGTTAATTCCATTTCATTCACTTGATTTTCTCCACATAAACATTCCAACTCTTGAAATACTATTAATTAACATAAGGATGTGATCTGCATTTCATCTTTCCATTTGGGAACATCACCTTTTCTAAATTTACAAATTTTGCTGAAATTCTGTAAGACTCTGGGCCAGACTGGAGTCTTTGGCTGTTTATCCATGCAGGTGAGTAAAAGAAATAAACTGCTCATGAAACATAACTGGAATTTTTCTGTTGCTGTTAGGAATAAGAGCAGAGAATCACCATGCTCCAGAAAATCCTCCCCCAGAGGAAAAAAAAAAATAATAAAAACACAGACAAATTCAGTAGAAAATTTCTCAAAATTAAAACCAGCAATTAATATACAGTATTATGGATGTTATATGAAAGTAACGCAGGCACAGACAGAAGATGCGAAGTGCAAGATGTACCCTTAGCCTGCCCTGTTCCAAACCTGCCTGATGGTTTGAAAAGAAATCACAAAGAGATTCTCCTGTTCACTCACCTCATGCATAATTGCAGTCACATTGTCTGCTACTGACAATTTCCTCTTTTTTGCCTCAAGGGAATTAGAGCACCATGACTCCTAGATAGACACCAATCCTCACTCAGGGTTAGAAGAAAAAATTATTAGTTTCTCCTATTAATTAATTTATTTTCCTCCTTGACTTCTTTTCCTTTGCTTCGTTATTTATAGCTTCTGTAGTACTGAAGTCATCCAACTAAATAGGATTTTCTGATCTACAAGATACAAAACCTATTTCTCAGACAGATTTATAATTTCTACTGCTTTTAGGGAATGATTCATTCTACAAAAATTAAAGCATGCTCTCAAGACCTTGTTATTGGACTGTATCTTAATATACAATGAAATATAATGCTTTGGAAAGCTTTTGTTTTTCTAATAAATGTTCTCTGCAACAGTTTTAACAGCAATAACAAGTCAATTCATTTTTTTCTTCCTGTATTACTTATCTTTTATAACTATACTGTGTCAGTCATTTCATAGGGTGTTTGTTCCATGCAGCAACTGAAGTTTTCTATCCTTCACCATTCAACTAAACCATCCCATAGAACCATAAAGAAGGGTAATTTATGCCAAATATTTACAATGCAGTGAATTTCTGTAGAGAATAACTTTTAGGATACATCGAAGAAAAAATGCAAAAGAGAAACCTAGAAGAATGTAGTTTATGAATTTATAGCAAAGTTACTGTTCTCAGTCCAGACAGTGTTAGTACTTTATCCATCTAGAATAGCATTGGTTTGTTGAATTGTTTACTGTTTCTTTAGTTTGTTTTGCTTTTGGGTTCAGGTTGTTGAGGTTTGGTGTTTATTGGTTTTATATTTTTTGTTGTTGTTTTCCCCAACATCGAAACAAAGTTCTTAATCGAGATTTTGAGCTTTACAGAATGTACTTTTTTCTGAGTGCTCCCATTACCACCAGGTACTGCTATTGACTGCTTCTATGTAACTGGCTTAACCTGTAGGAACAGAAACTGCAAGAGTAGAAAACAAGCAAAGCACTCAAAACTATGAAGGGCATGTCGGAAGGGGATTACCATTATAGCATTTGATAGAAGACTTACAAAGTAGCATGAGAAAAGCATACAAATGCAGGAGCAAGCCAAAGAAATAAAACTGTACAGTATTAATGTTTCGTTAGAAAAATTGCCCAGACATCTCAATTTTAATTGTCTTATATGTCTCCTAGAAATTATTTCCAGTAAGGAGAAGAATTTCAGTGTTACTGTATGCAGAAATAGCATCAGTATAAAATCAATCTTACTTTAACCAGAATCTAAAATGAATTTGTATCATTTAACTACCTTTTATTTATAACACATAACTTCCCAGTGATTTGAATCATGCCTTGTCCAATAAGTAAAAGGCATGTTAGTGTAATTTTAAGACAATCAGAGAATTAAATAAAAATAAATCAATTTTAAAAAATCAAATAAACACCAGGAAATATTGTTTTAATGCATAGTGGACAACAGTACTTGCTCACTTGACCATCTTTGTTCAAATCTATATGTTTATGTTCCTCAAGCAGTGGTTGGCTCCAGCAGCCTCTGGAAAGAGAGGAGGAACCTCATGCCCCTAGGGAGCTGCTGAGTATCATCAGGGCAGAAAAGGCTGCAGGGCTGGTAAGCCAGATCCAACATGGGGACTGGAGCTCATGCAGATGGCAAGAGACACCAGAATAGATAAATACAGCAGCAAGGCCACAGACAAAGCAGCAAAAGCATCTCTGGGCTGGAAGGGAAATAAACAAATTTTACTGTTTTTCAGAAAGTAACATGTTAATTGAACTGAAGCACGGAAGTAATTTCCAGCCTACAGGGATGCAAAGGGCAGCAGAAGATTAGCATCCTTATCTATTTCTGTTCTGTTTGTTTATTGCTTTGAGTTATATTGATTATGAAAGTTAATAATCTCTATTTTGCATTTTTTATTTTAATGAAAGTTATTTTTTAATCTAAACCCTTTCGGTTCCTTTGGGGTGTTTCTCTAGGGGCAAGTTCAAGTGCATCTGTTCTGCAGCAGCTTGTATCTGCAGATACAAAGCAAGGCTACAGCTGTGACAACATGCTCACAAAGGATAAAAGAAAAAGTATCATATCCATTATGAAATTACAACAACAAAGATAGAGACTAGCAATGTGTTTCTGTAGATTTTGTGATGCTCAGGTAAAATGACAATTTCACCTTCACTGTCACAATACAAGGAGATTGACCAAAAATCAACTTAATCCTCACTCTCTTCAATTGTTTCCATCTCATTCATGTTATTTCCAGGGTTCCTAAAATATAATTTTTTATTTTCTTCTACTCTTTATACTAGAAATGGCAGTGTTAGCACTTCTATTACCCTGAATTTTTTTTTTTTTTTCAAATATCTCTCTGACTTAAATGTTACAATATTGGTCCCTTTAATACCTTAGTAATGGATTTCAGCTTCTTGAACAGATATATTTCCATAAGGTTTTTGTGTCTTATGTTCATGTTATTTTCCAGCTTGCTAACCTCACTTTCTTCAGTGTTGTCTGATTTCCATTATTTTCTTTCTCATCTTCTTCTAATAACTTTATGTTCAACGAAGTTGCTAAGCCCCGGTCATATGCTTTTTGTGTCTAGTGTTTTGGTCCACAGTAAAACTCCTTTTTATTGAACCATTTTCTGCTGTATTTCTTCAACCTCTAATCTTCCACAACACAGTACCATTTTTTGCCTCAGTTTCCTTTCTCTGCACAAACAGAAATAATCCAGATTTTGATTTAACATCGAAGACATAAAATACATTACTAGAAAGTCACTTGTTGCTCTGTACATGCTAGTTCTTGATTTCAGTCTGCTTTAATATCTTATAACTCCAAAATAATTCTCTTTCTCTCTTTTAAAAAGCTAAAATATGTGTCTGTCAACTGAGCTCCCTGCCACTTCTTGTTAGAACTCTTGACCTCTGCAGAAAAATATCTCCCTGTCTGCTTTTTATTTCTTTTCAAATTTTCAGCTAGGCTACTGCAAACTCAAAATCTAGTCATCTCCAATTCAGTGGTACAGCTGGGTAATCTTTTGGTATTCAACTTTGCACCTTCTCTACGGAAATAAAGAAACTTTCATAATCTTGCTAAGTAAAACTTATCATGTTAGTAACCTAAAAAATTACACTGACATAACTTTCCTATTGTCTTGTTTACTGTTTTCTTGCAACAAAACTAGTTTGACCATTTGTTCTTTTTTTCTAAAGGTTGATTATTTACATTAGGTTATTATTTCCTTGCTGATGAATTGTGGGAAGTATCATCAATTTGCCACCACAGCACCATTGTTTTGTTAGATGCAGTACAGGGAAAGACTAGAAACACAGTGTATGGCCCCAGAGATTTCAAGATAAAGACAAGGCACATGCACAAATGTCATCAGGTTATAAAGGAGTGGCAAACTATTTTCAACTGAATCAACAAATGATCATATTTCTCATTTTTGTGCTTCTTAAAATGGCATGCATTTCTCTCATTGAGGCTTTGTCCTCTTTTATTTTAGTTTGTATATTAAAATGACATCTAGTAATCGAGAGTTTAGTGAACTCCTGTTTCACATATGCTTATATTCTTCTCTTGTTTCTTTGTTTCCAGAATAATTTATCCCAAATCAAACAAAAAAATTCTAGTTTCTTCTAATAGACAGTCAAGGAGAGTCACAATTGTGAGCTACACAACCAAGAATGAGATGGAGAGAAGGTGTATTTAACAACCTCACCATTAAAGACTGTTAAGAAAGGCAATAATTATAGAGCAAGCAATGGCATGTACTGTGAAAGGTTCTAAAAATAGAAACCAAACAAAGGTAGCAAAAGTATAGCTAAGTTTCCATCATGGTTTTCATATGAGAACAAGAAACTAATGCTGTGCATAAAGTTATTAGGTACAAATTATACCTTGGACACACAGAATAAAAATGTTTGCAGATAAATCAGAGCTCTAGAGATGCAATTTTAAATGGTTAATTTTAAAATGTTTTGTGAGTTTTTCTTGTGCTACTCTGAGTAATGGACTTTATAATGAAAATCCACTTTTTATTAAAAAATAATGAAAGCAAGGATGTAATAGAGGAAATGAACAGCACAGAGGTGAGTCTATTATTAGCAACTTGAACAAACTAAAAAAAACCCAATCATCTGAGCTAAAAAGAGATTTTAAAGTTGCCTTTTGTCTCAGTGGAGTCTGGCAGCACTTAAAACTTCTGTTTCAGTTCTAAAATTCTTCTTTCTGTATATGATCTATTATAATAAAAAATTATTGTGATACTGTGATGTTAAAATTCTAAGTATATGTACTTTCCTCTGTAGTTTGAAGTATAGCAAAAACATAAAAAAATCTAATACAAACAAAACACAAGGGAAGAGATATTTCATCTCTGTGGAGAACTGTGGAAAGAGATGAGAATTAGAAGTGTTGAGGCATGTATTTTCTGCCTAGTACTCAGTGATCACATTTTTGTAGGGTTTGAATAGCTGGAGTTTGATCTATATAATCTAAGGAAAAATAGCTTGTATTCTTCAGCCAGTAACTTATAATTATGCAACTTGCAATCACTACAACAAAGAGAAGTTACAGTATTTTAAATGGGCTGCTGCCATTGGCAAAATGATATATTTCTATCTAACATATGTACCATTCAAAAGTGCTCATCTATGGTTAGCTCTTGAAATGCTACTTCTTCAGTGCTGGCACCCGCAACAATTGTCCAGTTTGCTTTCAGGATGGCCTGCTCCTGCCAGCACCCCTGACCACTTGGTAAAACACACATGGATTCTCCTGTCTGCACACTCCTTATCACCAAGACTCCACATAAAGTATCTTAGTTAGTTCCAAATGCCCTGATTTTAAGAAAATATCTTCTACTTTTGTAGAGCATTTATCAAGAGATAGAAGTCTCATAATTTTCCAGAAATTAGCATGGGGAGGAAAGGTAAGGGTGTCATCCAAGAGATCATCAAAAAACAACAACAAAACAAACAAAATCCAATATTACCTCTCCCTTAAAGGATAGATCAGTAATTGCACAAGTGCAAATAGCAAGACTGATGAATGCACTGATGTGAAGTCCGTCTGTTACTCACATTAGATTCAATTCCTTGAATATTGATTGCCATCGTTTTCATCCAATTTTATGCTTTTATAGTCTTTTACACACAGTGGAGTTATAAACCAGCATAAAACCAAAATGATTCAGTGGTGAATGGGGTCCTAAAATGTTTTCACTGTTGTATACAACCCATCATGCATGCACATACAAAGTAAGTAGACACACGTATTGTGAACACTCATAGATATTCTGTCTTCCCAAGCCTTTTATGTGTGATGTTGTGGTGAACAGTGCATAACATAGACATAATGAAGTGTATTGTCTTATTAGTCTGAAATACCATGATCAATGTGTTTAATTGTTATCAGTTACCACTAGGAAGGAAATTGTACTAGTGAACTTCAAAATGCTAATGAAATAGCTGAAAGCGACCAAATCTAAATTTCCAAGGTCACGGTTACACAGGTTAAAAGGAATATATCAACCCAAATAGAGGGTCTGGTGATCAGTTTAACTGAGACAGAGATATAGGTCTGTGATTATATTGTCTATCTCTGAAACACCTTAAGTGAAAATTTCTTAATATCAAGGCTTTATGTATTTCTCCATGCCACAGTATTCATGTGAAAGTCCCAAATTCCACTTTAAAATCATTTTCAGGTATATATTGATAGATTTTTTAGAAAACGCTGGCACATATACCATTGTTAATTATTGTTTATTCAAAACACAATCATCACAGGCAAAAATAATGCCCAGAACTCAAAGAATGGAAAATGAGTTTTTGTGAGAATCTCATGAGTTAGGCAACAAATAAAATAAACAATGAACGTAAAACTTACTGAAGTTGAGAATGACAAAGTGTAAATACAAGCCTTTAGCTAAACCAGCTTTAAGATATGTAATGTAACTACTTATCTTAAAATAATTGATTGTCGGGTAGGCTTTACAAATGTAAAGATAGTTCACGAACCAAAGAGCTTCTATCTAGCCATCTAAAATGTGAACATCATTATCTTGTAGCACAGAGAATAATTTTCCTCTAAAGTAATAAAAAGCTTTTAAAAACAACTATAAGTTTTTTTCAGGGGTGTGTGAATACCATAACACTTTCATATCACTGAAGGCTTAGAGATATTTGATTGCACCTCTGATCTCCACATTCCCAATTTGCCAGTGTTGTTGTGATTACCTTGTGATATCTTCTGTAATGACACGATCTTGAATTTAATTTCATAGAAGTGTTCGAGACATTACTTTTATTCTGAAACAATACTGCTGTTTTCTATTCAATTTTGCTCTTTAAACTACAGAAACAATAGAAAAATGTTGATAAGCTTCATGTAGAAGTAGTAAAGACATGCAGCACACCTAAGGTATTTTTACATGAGCATTCTGACAGTACAATTTTCCTTTATACACTATTTTTTAAAAAAATTTGCCAGGAAGCATAAACACCCCCGTTATTCTAGTATTGATTTTTTTTAATCTCATCCAGTACAGCAATGAAGTGATTTAAACTCAGATCTGCTGAGTGCAATATGGTGTCTTGTATTAGCCTTGCTGTAATCTTGTGCCACTAATTATAGGGGACTGTCTTTCTTGCTTAGTTCAGACTCATTTCCTCTGTGTCATATATTATTTTACTTGTAACTATGCCCACCACAGTTAAAATGACAAATAAAGAAAAGCCACTGTCACAGTTACTACTGATTTCCAGATCTGAGAAGGCTTAAAACTGCAATACAAAAATCTGGAAGCAAAGAAGATCTAAAATCCTGTTTGAACACACAGTGATATCAATAGAAAGGTATACATTTACATTAATGGCACTGAATGAGACTCTATGTCTGACTCCAGTCTTAAGACCAAAAAAAAAGGCATTTGGTACTATTTAGGCTGACATAAATTGATCTGAAAGAAGTCAGGATTCAAAATGATCCTGTGCCAGATGATGACTTGAAGTGCAAGCTGAGAAAACTGAGACAGAAAACACACAAGATTAAGAAAGAAGTTAAATTATTTGTATGTGCAGATTTGGTGTACCAAGAGCAAGTTTATAAAAGAGCTAAAAATGCAGAAAACCTTTTTCAGGTATAGATTAGTGGTTTGGAAATATGCCTTTGAAAACTCCACATCCTGAGAAATAATTAAATATTTTGTAGTTTGTCATGAAGAATTTTTAGCTGTTTTAACAAAGACAGAAAATTGCTGCATTGTCTACTAAGCCCTGCAAGAAGGTGAAGAATATGAAAGGTTTCTGAAGTTCATATTTTCCAGAAAAGCTTGAAGTAATTAGTGATTGGTTTTACTGTGTCACCTGGATTGCTGGAGCAAGATAAACCTTTTATATCCATTACTCCACAGCATTAGGTGCCTCCCTCCTTGCCATTATAAACCTGAGAGAAGCTCATCTTTTCCTTGATTTAAATACCTGTGTTTTACGAAGAGGAACAGGATCATCAGGAAGAAATTTTTAATCTTGGTTAACAGACTACCATGGTTATCATGAAAGGTCTCCTTCACAAGTGAAAAAAATCTTTTTAGCTCTTCCCTGAATTCCACAAATGTACAAAATCAACTCTTCTACACAATTCAACCCGAAGAGTAGAGCTTAACCTCACAGAAAATCTACAAATTATTTTTCAAAACTAATTTTGTCATATAAGATCTCAGTGTGAAGCTTGACCAAGGGACCTTATTCCTTTAAAATGGCCTTAAGAAAATATATTTTTCCAGAAACTAGTATGCAACCAGATACAATTATTTCTGTAAGATGCTAGACAACCAGGGCATATTTATTTATTTAGAACAGAACAGGTCAGTTGGAAGTGACCTACAACAATCGTCTAGTCCAACTGCATTTATTTATTTATTTATTTTTAAAGAGGAAGTGGGCCTGTCTTGAATGTGAATACTTGCTTAATATCACAAATATGCAAGAAAATCAGTGGGATTGAATAGTACTTGAAGTAGGACGTGCTGAGTTCCACATTGCTTAGCTTGCAGGGAGGGTGGAGGGAAGGAAAGGAAAGGAAAGGAAAGGAAAGGAAAGGAAAGGAAAGGAAAGGAAAGGAAAGGAAAGGAAAGGAAAGGAAAGGAAAGGAAAGGAAAGGAAAGGAAAGGAAAGGAAAGGAAAGGAAAGGAAAGGAAAGGAAAGGAAAGGAAAGGAAAGGAAAGGAAAGGGGAGGAAGGAAGGAAGGAAGGAAGGAAGGAAGGAAGGAAGGAAGGAAGGAAGGAAGGAAGGAAGGAAGGAAGGAAGGAAGGAAGGAAGGAAGGAAGGAAGGAAGGAAGGAGGAAGGAAGGAAGGAGGAAGGGAGGAAGGAAGACAACCAAGCACATTATGATATTGTAAATTATTTAAATTTTAATAATGTCTTAAGAAAAACAGAAGACATGATATAATTTGCATAATTTAAGTAATATTTAAGTTAAAGCACTAGAAAATGTATTGCTCCTGCCCCTCCCAGAATGCAATTGGAAGCAAGCTGACCTGCTTTTCTGTCTTCAGCAGCTATTATTTTGCACTGCTAAAATATCCCAGAAACTACTAGACTAGAGTAATTAGCTGAAAAAAAAAAATGAGAGAGAGAATAGTATATTATAGCATTGCTGCTGCTATTACACTTCAGACAACTATTATGTCCATCAGCAAGTTTTCAAGTAAGACTAAACCCTTCCAATATTTCAGACCTATAAATTTCCTGTATAAAAGTTATTAGTAATTATCAGGTGGCAACAGAGCCACTGAAAAGAGAGAGAAGTTCTACAACATAATGCTCTTTTTGAGTACCTGAAGCATAGAGGGCTAAGCACAAAGAATACACGCTGATTACTTTACTACATTTTTCCTTCTTTCATAAGTAAAATCTCTACTGCCGTATTGTAACGCAGCTTATTCACTGAAAATCTAAAGAAATAAGTCAAAGTTGATTTTGCTCACAAAATCCAAAGGACAAAAAATACGTATGAAGCAGAACTTAGCCTCTCAGGACTTATCTGCAATCAGTGTACCACCAAGAAGACTAAAAGCAGCAGGAATAGGTGTATTTAGCAGTGACATAGATTTTCTGTTAAATAAAAAACTTCTCATGCATGCTCCCAACTCGGTTGTCATCACTAGCAATTATAGCAGCTGTTTACATAGAAAAGTGATAGTTGGAAAGTATTTTTAGCTACCTTATGAGATACAGCAATCAAAAACAGCAGAGTTCACACTATCTGTCATGTTCAACGATTTTGGGTATAATACCAGTTTGCCTTGCATTAATTATTGCCACACTATTGTTCGAAACCATTGCCATAGAAAAAAGTTTGGTTTACTCTAGTCATAATTAATATCTACCTTTTGACTTTTATCACTGATTTCAACTACATTTACAGCTGATATTTCAGTAGCATCTTTGTGGTAGTTGAGCCACAGTCAGTTACAGCATTCTTTCAGTGTGATAAAACTGCTAATTTCAGAACTCCTACAGTTCTTTAGTTCATCCCTGTTCAAAATTTCCTTTGTTGATGAAGAATTATGCTTCACATAATTGTATTTCTCTTAAAAGTTCTTCTCTTTTCCTTCACCCCTCCTTCCCCAGGTGTTCTGGCAGTGTTGCCTGTTCTTGCAGAGATGTCTTCTCTTTATTAAATTCTGGAGTGACAAGAGTCCTTCCTGATTCATAAGGATGGGCTACCAAAAAAAATTGTGACCTTCTGTTACATGATATTATGTCCCAGGCAATGGTAATTAAGGTAGTAAGGAGAGAACAGAGGACTCTAGAGTAAATGTACACTGAAACTTAGATGTTTTTACATAATTTGTTTTGTCACTTGGATTGTTCTTCTATGAAATTTCATTGTAATTGCCTAACTATTGCTATACAGATGGCCTTCTATGTTCTGTTCACTTGGCTTTGCCAAAGTAACATTTCTATTTTGTAAATAATTTCCATTTTGATTTAATGTCTTCTTCAATACATAACAAACAAACAAATCCAACAAACAAAACCAGACGAAGTACTTACAAAGCTTGATACGCAAAAGACATTTTCTCTGAGAAAGATCATAATTGACAAGAGATAAACTAATTTAAGAATTACACACAATTAACATCTTAGCATTTTAAATAAGACAGTTCTTTAGCAATTAAAAGAATAATAGGAAAATTATGGGGTCACTCCTCCTGCACTGTAAATTAGATTAAGACAAGACATAGAGGGAGGTATTCAATAAAAAATATGCTATCAACTCTGAAATTTCATTTTTTCTTAAATAGGAGGACAGACAATCTCTGAAATTGGTAACAATTTTCCATGCCTCAAACCATATGGTTACATCTGCATCGAGCTGAGAATGTACAATCATGAGAAAGGATTTTTTCAGATTATACATTTTCATAGGCAACACTGACATTTGAATGTGCTGAAGTTGGAGACTGATGATTTTCTGGCATTCTGAGGGGTATTATATATGAACACATTGAGATTTTCTATAAATGCAGTTGATTAAAAGTAAAGTACATTGATGCAACAGGACATGGAAGATAGGGAAAATATTAAGTAAAGCTTGCAAGACCAGAGGGCAGTACATCTTGTTAAGTCAACATTTTATGCCTAAGTGCTGCCTGATGCATTCCTATTTCTGAGGATTAGCAGCTAAATGAAATTGGATTGCTTTTTATTTGTTTCATAAAGTGTCATGCAACAATAATCTTATCCAAGATTTCTTCCCAGGAAGACACCTCAGATTACAGGGTACTACGTCTCACTGTGCTCATCTGTGTAAAACATCAACTTGGAGAGTAGGTTTTCTAAACTCTGACAGTGTCAGTAACTACTTAAATAAATATATTGATAACAGGTAAAAGTAGCAAATAAAAATATCAGTGTAATAAAAATATTTTCTGTGTCTTAAATTTTTTTTAGTAACATTTTTTTCCAGAAGGTGAGATAAAATGATTTCAAGACTTATGCTTCCCTTTACATCTAAATCAATAATATTTTTTTTCCTCTGTCTTTATCGTTTTGCCCCAGTAAGGTTCTGTGATAACACCAACAGACCCAAAAAAGAATGTGCTCTCCTTCAGGTGATACAACTTATTAGTCCTTTTTCTTCCCGAAAGGTTTTTTTCCTACACAAAGTAAAACCTCAAAGCTATCTCTAACCTCATTTAATCCTTTCAATACCTCAATAACCTGCCCTGCAGTATTTTATCTTTATCATTCTCATGAAAGAAAGTGCTTTGGTCTGCAACTTCTCATGGCAACCAAATTGCACCTCAGACTTGTGCTATAAGACATGACACTGTAATGCATGAAACATGAATTATTGAAAAAGTGAAAAAATCCTGAAACAGAATCTCTTTTCCAAAAGCAAAACTTCAGTCCAGGTTTGCAGGCTGGATACCCTAAACATCAAAGCCAGTCAAAACATGACCTGCAGGGAGATGAGTCAGGTTATCTCAGGTCACTTCCTGACAATCAAGATCTGTACAGAGTCCAGCAGCAACATGAATTTTTCACTGAGAGACACAACAAAATAGGTGCACATCTATGACCCAAGCTAACAGTGAAATAAGTTGAAAAAAATCAAACCAACAACATGCCCCAAAACTTTACAAAAAACACCCTCCTCCCTGTCCTCCTCCTCCCCACAAAAAAAGACTACTGGGAGGGCTCACTAACCCTACAGTTTTGAAACATTAAGATTAGTAGTTAAACTTAGAGTATTTAATTCACATAAAATATGTAGCCAAATCCAGTGGATTGAATAATGGAGGTGACCCACCCACTCTGGGGCTGGCTGAGAGCAGCTTCTCCCATCTCCATTCCCAGGTGCCACGAGGAGTGAGGCTGAGCACTAACCCTGCACAGGCACACACAAGATCAGTACAGGCACAGCTGCCTACAAACACATTAACACAGACAGGAGAAAAATACCTTCAAATGGCACCCACTTAAAAGAGAGACAACCTGAATGACAGTCCTGTTTCCTAAGACTCTCAGGGCAAAATCCCTTCCCAGGTCTCACCGGTGTGTGTCTCCCAGGTGCTCCATCTCTCTGGGGTCCGGCTTTCAGATCCCAAGTTTCTGGTTAATAGCTCCCAGACTCTTGGTCTCCCCACTAACCATCACCCAGACTTCTGCTTGCTAGCTTGGCTGCTGGTACTGTGGTACTGTTTGGTACTGGGTCACAGAACAGAGAACACATTCACACAGGAAGTGGTTTAAAATCCAGAAGATGAGAGGTGATAATCAGCTCCAGGGTTAGTGAGACAAGCACACTGACCAAGACCCTCCTTATATATCCTGGCATCTTTTATGGTCCTTTCTCTCCATTTCACTACATTTGTTCCATCCCAGTTCACCCTGATCCCTCCACTTCCAAGTGATAGATAGGAAGATAATAAAAGCATTCATACATTTGATCTAGACTTCAAAGTTCAGAGCAAGAAAGAGAAAGAAAATGGTATTAAAGTGAAATTAAAAAATTCCCTTTTAAGCCTTTTTCCTCTAGTTTGTTTCTTTCTTGTTCCATGAGATGGAATTTTAATACAGTGCTTCACCCAGCCAGAAGGAATTTGATAACAGTTCTTCAAACTTTTCAAGAACAAAGTGAGCGATCAATGCTCTTTCCAAGGAAAATTAATAAATAAATATGAAACCTCTTACAAAATCCATATAAATTCTAGTTTCTACATTTTTTCCTAAAATTATAATCTTAAATATATGTTATATTTTTCTTGAAGATAAAAAATATTTTTAATACATATTGTAACACTAGAGCATTTTAATGTTTTTTTGTTTGTTTGTTTTGTTTTGTTTGTTTTGTTTTTTTGTTGTTTTGCTTTTTTTTTTTTTTTTACTGTTACAGTACTTTTATCTGACTTCAATAATCATTCTTGTATATCAGGCTCAAATCCTGCAAGTGCTTTGGGATCTTCCAAGATTCACCTTGTAAATGCTGAAAGAGTGTTTATACTCAGCTGTAATAGAAAAATTTGATGACTTTTTAGTCTAACTTCCAGCTCAAAAATGCTGGGAAATATGAGTGGTTCAGGTAGTGTCTTAAAAATCTTGACTGTCTATATCATCCTTACAAAGCAACAATTGTAATATGGGACCAGATCAGAAAATGCATACCAATTCAAAACTTACATGTATATTTACGTGCTTTACATTAATCCCTTTTTTCCTGCTGGGATTCTATGGAACTTTAATCATGTGGTTACACAAACAAAATTGATTTAAAGCTATGTGGTGCTATTTCTTTTCTCAGAACAACTGTGTTTTCTTAATTTATAATTATAAGCTTGTGCTTTTCTAAACAA
This sequence comes from Patagioenas fasciata, assembly GCF_037038585.1. NCBI lineage: Eukaryota > Metazoa > Chordata > Aves > Columbiformes > Columbidae > Patagioenas > Patagioenas fasciata. The sequence goes on along the minus strand of NC_092523.1, from coordinate 44,040,935 downwards.
GTGTTTTTGACATGTTTGGGATTTGTTTATGCTTCTAGTTTGCACAGACTGATTTTAATCCGTGGGCAGAATGTTTCTCTGAGTCGTTTAACCTTTGCAAATCATTTTCTGGCCTTAATGTGAAAGCAGTTTCACTGAGATGTGGAATGACTTTTCTGACATTGAACTCAATATAGATGCACTCCTGTAACAAAATCTGTTCCTGCCAAGATCCTTCTGCCAGTACCACACGTAGTTTTGGACTTCTATTTTCCAGTATGGTCATTCTTTGCTTCTTTTAGGCTGTACCTTTTATGAGCACCCTCCAAGCTGCACTCCAGGATGTCAGCTGCTAACAGAGCACAGTAGCTTGTTTCTGCAAGCACACACACATTTGAGAGCATAAGGGAGGCGTATTTTATACTAATCCGCTGCCTCTGCTCTGTATTGCCTGTCTCCTTTGCATCCTTCTCCATTCATCTATCTAAACTATCTCTGAATTAAACCAATAAATTGAAAGCTATACAGGAGTGGAATTTGTATATTGGCAACAAAGTGTAACACTTTGCATGGAGATGGTAGACATATCAGAACTCTTCTCTTGCTCTCTTTCTTCCTAAACAAATGTGCAGTCATTTAGTGAATGCCAGCTCCTCCATGTAAGAAGAGAAGGACAATTAAAAAAACTCCTATAGTATATAGGATTGCCTGCTACTATCTCCAAATTGAGATGTTCTAAGATTATTTTTTCAATACTTCCATCAAAAGAAGTGGAAAGGAAAGAACACATTGTTTTTAATTAATGTATGTGCTTTCCTCCAGTAATTACTTTCCAAATATATGAAAATTTAGAGTGCCTAACCACGACTTCCATCTTTAAGTTTGGATTTGTGTTTATATCTTTTTTCCCAAATTGGTCTGAAGTTTTTATTTTTAGCTCATGATGACTAATAAGCTAAAAGAAGCATACATTCTGCCACAATGAAGAGATCTCTCATGTAGATGCCACACTGTGGTTCTGTGAACACAGCATGGATTTCTAGAACTTTGCCTTCAGATGCTGTGAAATTCTGCCAACATTTGTTGGCCCAGGTCTTCAGGACTATTAGCACCCTTGAAGCACAGTTTGCTGCCTTGGCTTCATTACTTCTGCCTACAGAAGTTATTTCAAAGAAGATGTAAGAGAAAGGTGTGTTCAAAGCAAGCCTGCCTTCCCCCCCTGCACCACCATGGACCTGTTTTGACTAAATTAAAAGAGGTCAGGTATGCCTATAGTACCATAGTACCACTGTACAGTCCCTCAGAAATCTGCTTTGAAGGTGATACCAGCTCACACAAGGAAGAAGGATGAGGAAGTGAAACCAGAGAAAGTAGGGAAATTTTCCTATCTGATAAAAAGCTTCATAAAAGAGTGATCAAAATTATTGTAGGGAAGTTTGATCAGTGTTGAGTTGTTCTGTCAAAATGTTAAGCATTTCCAAAATGATAAAACATACATTAACAGAAGGTATGATGCATACAAATTGCATTGATGTAGGTGTACAAAGTGTACACCAAATTTAAATTCTAAATCTAACCTTTGGGAGAAGATCTTAAATAAAATAAACATTTGAAAAAAGACATTTAAAAGTCCCTCAAAACAGGTATATATTGCCACACATTTTCTCAGGTCAAAATTGTGTTGAACACTCAAAATAACCTTCATAACAATTAATAGTAGTGATTATGGATTTTTATGTGGAGTGTTACACACAATGCTTTTAAAAATTATCTCAAGGTCAAGTCAATCAGGTAACAGCTTGCTCCCATATGGTGACAAGAAGGACACAGAAGTAGTGTTATTGCTAATACACAAAACTGCTAGTAGGAAATCCAGAACTTTCACAAACTTTTTATGCGACATTATGAAATATATGTAATCACTTATGAGAAAGGTGACATATTTTTCGTGCATTTTAAGAAAATGTTGTCCTCAAACTTTAAAAAACAAAACATATTGTAGAAAATATTTCCAAGACAGTTACTAATAAATGAACACATGAAAAAGTGAGGTGTTATATTCACTTTTGTTTTCTTCTGCAGTTATTTTTAGTGGCTAAAAGTTTTAAACATATAAAAGTGGTACTTGTATGATTTTTTTTTCTGTTTGTTTTTTTTTTTTTCCTTTCCTGTGATTTTAATTTAAATTTGATATGCATGTTAATTGACAATAAGAAAGCATGGAAGAAAACCTGTACTTTTGAAGTATTAAACCAATACTTAAAGAATCTTTTCACTACCTGTATGCTTCAATTCTCATAGCACATATGTGAAACTTAGCTGATTGATCTTTTTCCTTAGGTTTTATTTTAGCTGCAAGAAATCTGGTGTACTGCTAATAATGCTAACAAGAGGTCTGTGTCCAGACTTCTCTACTGGCATTAGAGCTTTGCAGGTCTTCTAGCACTGATCCTCTCCAGAAAGAAGAATTAATTTAGTTCAAATAATGATTATAACAGGATTTTCCATACCTTAATCTAGCCTTGACCTACATGCCATGAAATTTACCAAAACAATTGTGGTGGTGACATTTCAGGGCTTCCAACTTTTCCCATTAGTTTCCCTTTTCAAAAGTAAACAACCAGTTCTACTAAATGCATTGTTGAACACATAAATGAAGCTTTTATGGTCCTCATAACCATTTAGAGAAGTGAATAATTTTATTTAAAAGAGAAAAATCCAAACAAAAACAATTGAATGTGTTCATTTCAGTCTGATATCTAACTGCAGCACCAAAATCAGCTTAAATTGTCAGAGAGGACAACAAGAACTTGTTACTGATTATTGTTGTCACAGTAACATCTAGGAAATTAAGTCAATGACCAGGACTCCACAACTGCAAGCTAACAGCATCAATGGTAACAGCTATATTTCTTCTGTTTGAAAAGCCAGCTTTGTTGAAGACAACAGGGATACCTATGTATGGAAAAACATAACCATCACACCAGATTTTGTAGCATGGGAAGGAGGGCTTCGCCTAGTTTCATTAGTTGTCAAGAGAGACTGTACATATATTAATTCTGTCCCTTTCTGTTACAAGTAATCTTTTGACAGACAGATTACATAAATGTGAGACAGTATTAACAACTGACTTTCCTGGCATGACAGGCTGCGAATGACACACATAATTACTTCAGACTTGTAAAAGGGAGAGACACTTTGGACTAAGATAGTGTACCACTAATGATGCAGCTCACATGAACAAATGGACAGGTTAAGCTACATGTGCTTGCCAAATTTCTATTCCTTCAGACAATTAATACAAGATGTTCTGGAAACAGATGGCCAGGCATCTAAAAGTCAAATTAGTATCTCTTTTATGGTCTTTGGGGAACAGCTACTGGCAGCAAAATTGAAGGAGATTAACATGTTGTTGACAGTCTATTCAATCTTCTCTATCCTTTGTTTAAAAGAATTATTCTCTGCAAGAGACCTGACTTACCTTTCCATTCTACTAGCGTAGCTCTGCCTGAGAGAAGACCTACAAGTGTTTTCTGTCACACTGAGTTTAGACCTCTGAAACACAAGAAGCTACAATAACTGTTTCTAGTGCCAAATGAGACCTTTTGTGAAATGCAAGTCTTTGTCACCATGCCTATCAGGTGTTGGGAATTTTGTATCCTATTATTCAACTTAACTTAAATGTTTAACCTGGAGAACACTATTGTATTCCCTTTTATTATAGACTAGGTAAGCAAACCTAATGATTAGTTAGCCCAGTTGTGGGTTTAGTCACTTCTAGTTGTCTTTACAGCTCTCAGACTGTGCCTGTTCCTTTTCTCGGGAAGCCTTTCAGCTTGTTTTTTGGCAGTACAGTAAACCATATTGTTGTGCAGTGCAGGTGTAATACTATCTGAATGCTTGATCAGAACCTTTATCATTTGTCGCGTGATGCTTTTGTGTGTTTTATAAAAAGCCACCACTTTCTTCTTTGACTCTCTCCTACTTTGTCCTGAAAGATGCTGCAGAGCTCCTGAGAAACGTGGACAGGTGGAAACATTGTGATACTTCTTTTTCTTGCTGTATTTCAACTGAAGACCATTCCCTTGTTCTGCAGTATGTATTTAAGAATACTGTCCTGATTCTTCTGCCCCACAAATGTGTAGGGTTTAACCCTGATGTGTACTCAGCCCTTTTTGATTACTGAATAGGAGTTGATCAATAAAGCAGTTCTGTCATACAGCCAAACCCTTGGCAAATTCAAGACCCACTGAAAAGCTCAAACCACAACATGTTTGTGCCCTCATCGTGTATAGCTTTGTTGGCATAGCATTTCAAGAAAGAATAATCAGACAATGCCCGAAGATTCACATAGACAGAATTTGCAGTGGATTTTCCTCCTACCTTAAACTATATTTTATTTTTCACTCATAATAAAGACATTATTTTTTAGCTTTATTCTATGATACAATATGACTTTATGGAGACATATATTCTAGGCCACTCAGCCCACTAGATCTCCTAGATAAAGTGGCAATCTTAAACAATACTGAATATATAAGATTTGATTCTGATGCTTTTGGGGGGAGGACAAACTTGTGTATGCTGTTGAGCAGTAGATAACTGTAAAGCATTGACAAATACTTCATTACAGAGACATTGAAACATCTTTTCCTTGACTCCAGAGGTTTCAAAAAGATAAGATTTTATTTGATTATAAGAAATAGCTAGTGAGGTAGACTAGAATTAGAATTAAGCCTATTCCTGAAAGATTTCTTACCAGGAAAACTTCAGAGTTTAGAGACCAGGCAGAATTTCTTTCTAGGTCTACATATTTCCCACGAACAAATAACTTTTGAATGATAGACACAGAGAAAATTTCCCAACAATAAACATCTGATAAGTGTTGTCAATGAGAAAGTATAAGTTTAAATCAATTAACATCTCCATTCTATACGAATAGCTCAATTTTCCGTTCATAATTAACACACACCGATCAACTTACATTATGTAATACATTCCAATCAGACAACAGCTGAGGAAAGTTAAACTCAGCTGCTCATGTGGACAAATATCTGGTTTTGTAATACTTATTTTGATAATTGTGTAATTTATAATTATAAAATAATGTTTTACTTACTTGGAATGAAGGTAACTATGGAGTGGATTTGTTTCTCCTGTGATATCCACAGTGGAGCGAGACAGGACTCAAAGGAAAATTTGAGATTTTTTTTTTTCACTTGACTGTCAGTAACTTCCTGTGCACATTGCACAAGAAAGCAGTTATAAACAAGACATAGTAAGGCTAAGCCAATGTCGCATTTCTGAAGCATTGGAATAGAAATTCACAATCCCGCAGCCCAGTAGATATCTAGTGAAAAAAAAAGTAACAAATTTGACAGGTTATAGGAAAGTCCGTGGATCTTGATTTGATATCTTTAGGAGTTAAACAAAGAAGTCCTAGAGTGTAAATAAAAGTTGCTTACCATGTTGAGTTTTGGCATAAGTTTCTGCTTTCCACAGCTAGAATAAGTGAATATCCTTTCCTCCTGGGGTCAGCTGACAGTTCTGATAGCTTGAAAACAATTTACACCATGCATGGGAAGGGAATCTGTGCCATATTTAACTTTCTTGAAATTATAAATGATTTCTTAATTATTATTTTATTTGTATTCATAATAAAGATGTTATTTTTAGCTTTATTCTACAAAACAATACAATCTTATGGTCACACACAGCCATATGAAATGGGCTAGTGTATGCCTATGTGATGCACTGGACATCAAAGATGTAAACCATAGAACTGACAGAAAACCTGTGTATTTTTCTTGGCTTTTCTTTTCAGTAATTATGAATATTCTGACAATTTCTACCACTGATCATACATTAACAGACAACAATTTTTACTGTCGATGTAGGAAAACTCAAAGATGTGATTACAGCCCCATATAGCCTTTTTAAAAAAAGCTTAAATATATGTCAAAGTTTGTGGAAGATTTCATTCAAATTTATGCTTGAGTTCAGTATTTTCTCAAATAGCCCTCTTCAACTACAGCAAGCTGGTGATCTCTAGGCTTCTTATTCAACATTTTCCTGAGGTGAACATATCTTGATCTTTTCCTGCTATCCTTTCCCTCCTCCATTTCTTATCACTTTTCTCTCCATATTTGATGAGCTATATCACCTATATGGTTAGTTAGCTATCTACAGAAATTTTCTGTCATTCTATTGTCTGTGCACTAGATATAGTAGTTTCTTTGAGGAACTCTTGTGCTCTAAAGACAAATGATTTAGATTGATTAGCACTGCAAATGAATAAAATAAAACAAAACAAAACCTGGAAGTAGCATAAAACTATAGCATATGAGCTGATCTTCGGAAAAAAAATAGAAAGACCTTCCAGGGAAATGACAGCCAGCAACAGACCTTACTGCAATTTTAAAATTCATACCCCTACTAAATGCATGTCTTTCCCTCCATCTTTCATTAAATTTTAAAATAAAAAATTTATTTGGTCGAATACAATAGTGTCTGAAAAGAGCTGATTGGCTGAAGAACATGAGTTATAATTAAGCCTACAATCCAACAAGGCTTGTCATTCTACTTTAGTTTCTCATTTTATACAATGTTACATCTTTGATTCCAGACTAATTTCTATCTCATAATCTCAAAACACTGTAAATTACAGGTGACTCACAAAAAGTTTTCAAGGTAATTAACTAAGTATTCTTATTGGGACCTATATGCTGATTATAATGATCGACTCTAAGAAGTGTCTCAAATCAGCGTGGGATCCTGCAAAGACTTTTTCACAGGCATAACTATTTTTACATGCCCCATGCCCCACATGACTTCAAAGTTGCTCATAACTAAACCTTTACAATTCTTCACCCTGCTTCCCACAATATTCTATACAGTCTCCTTATTCACTTATTTATCAGTAATACACATGGAACACATTTGACACTAAATAGAGAATATGTAACAATAGTACTTCCCATTATTTCAAAAAAAGTGAAGATGAAGCAGAAAGACACAAATTTTCACAACTAAAATCATGTTAGTTGATCCTGAAAGAAGGTACTTCTTTTCCTGTTCTGTACATTTCAATACTGATCCTTAATCTTGCTTCTCCTTGTTTCTATATGCAGGTCTATGTAAACATTTCTGAGTTTAAACCAAAACAAAATTCACAACAAAGATTAATCTATTTAAGGAACATAAAGAATTCTTCAAGAACCAGAGACCTGGAGGAACCACTTCATTCAGTCACCAATGCTATACAAACCATTCTAAAAGGATTAAGATCTCTTCTTGAAGCAGGCAATATTTTTGTTCCATTCCTTCTATTCTGGTAAAAGAATGTCTTTTTACAAGCTAACCTAATTAGTGAGGTGTTTATATCCCTCTGTTCTAATGTCTATATTGTTTTAGGTGCTTTTCCCCTTGCTGCTGCATCAACTTTTTTTTGCTATGATATATATATAAATCACTCAGCTTTGTTTTACTGTGCCAATTCAGACAAATTTCTCTACTTTCCTCCTAGTAAACATATTTCCCATTTCCATGTTTATCTTGAAAATAAAGCTACCTCTTATTTGTACGTAACATTTGAGAGGAAGGCTCACTAGTGTTTTATATAACAATACTAATTCCTTCTTAAAAATGCGTGACCAGTGCTTCCTAAGGCTATGTAATGTTTTTATTAAACTGCTTTGCTTTTGGGTTGGAAGGATCATCTAGTCCAACATCCCTGTATTGGGCAGGGACATCTTTCACTAGATAAGGTTGCTCAAACCTCATCCAACCTGATCATTCCATTACTAACTTGGAGATCCAAAATGTTTTCTTCATTTCTACCTGTAGCTTTTCCATTGTATAGCCCAAACTGTTGCTAGAAGTACATTTTGAACTTTGAACTAGTGAGTTTTATTCTACTTTGATTGCTTCAGTTCTTAAGGCGTCTAGTTCTTACTGTACCTCAATCCTTCTCTCTACTGTCAGCTTCATTGCATCAGCAAATTTCAGTTACTTAGGCACCAGAGTACATCAGTGAAAAGTATTAAACAAGATTTGTACAATTACTTAACTTTGAGTTCCACTACCAACCTTCTATAAATCAAATAATTGTCTTACCAGTACAACCTCTGTAACCATCATGCACTACCGTCTTTCTCTGTATGGTATAAAATCAAGTGGTTTATTGAAATTAGATTAAAACTATTGCATTTCCCTGTCTATACAATCAATCAGTTGTCTTATGAAAGACAGATACAAGGTTAGTCTCACACAATCTACTTTCGATAAATTGATGCGGTATTTTCCAACAGTTTTTCATTTACAGTCATGACTTGAATACTTTCAATATTTATTCCTTACTCTTGAATACTATTGAGGATAGACTAATCAGCTTACAGTTGCAAGGTTTTCTTTCTTATAAGCTAGACACTATATTTTCCTGTCATACAATGCCACTCCAACTTGGTAGATTCATTACAGATCGCTGCTATTAACTGTTGATTTTGCAAGCCACCTGTTCTGAACTTCTAGGATGAAGGACTTTTAGTCCATATGGTATTCAAACAAACCTTTTTGATCACCTTTCTCTAAAACATTTTTCAATCAAACTTGTTCTTTTTATCTATTCCTTCCTCATTTTCTACTCATGTCTTCCTTTGCTGACTGGTCTGCTTCATCAGGCGGACACATAACCTTTAAACAATCTTCCTTGATCTGCTGGCTGGAAAAGTAAGAAGGCAAATTTATTAACCTAACCTGCAGTATCCTAACCAAAAAAAAAAAAAAAAGTCTGAAAATAATTTTATTTTTCTAAAAAGGTTTTATCTCTACAAACAAGGATTGGATGGATTTTCACTTCACTCTGTAGTAGCAGAATTTCATTACTTTACTTCTTAAATATAAGGTCAGAGTTTAAATGAGCACATTTCTCCTTTTAGAGCTCAAGTTTTGCTCTGGGCTGTTTATTTGCTATGGGCATCATGAAGTGCCACTATGCTGTGCTGCCTTTTTTTTTTTCTTCCCTGTAATTTTCTCTGTGGGCTGATACAGTTAAAATACATCCTTTTACCAGCTGTGTAGTTTCAAAACTTATTCACTTAGCATTATTTCACTGTAATGCTAACTTATATTTCTAGGTAGGCATTTGAGATTCTAAGCTTAGGAAAACTAAGGAAAACTTACTTTTGTCAGTAAATCCTGCTCATATAATGGCTTGAATGTACCTGAACTTCAGTATTGTCAAAGCTACACTTGTAATCTTGTTTCAAGAGATTTTATGTCAATAAATATGTCACAAATGTTTTCTTGTTAAGGTTGAATTACTTTAATTGACTTGACATTTGACTCTGTTAATCAACATCCATCTAACCTCAGTTAAAGTAATTTAACCTGAGTTCAATTAAGTTAATTTTCAGTCTCATTCTTAGAAAAATTGCATTCACAATTATATTCTGCACAAGGCTATTTAAATTGCCAAGAATGAGAGCTGTCATATTTCAACATCTGTATAAGGCCCTAAATGAAATTGACATCTGTTTTCTTTAGTGTTTTAATTACAACTGAGATTTTGGACCCAGGTATTTACCCTGCTACACCGTTTTTCTCTATTGTTTAAGTTCCCTTTGTTTTGCTTTCCTTAGTAGGGACCTCTAAGGAATAAATGCTCACTCTCTCTTCTCTCAGAAAAAGATGAAGCCGCAGGTGAAACCATGAGTCAAGAGGTTCAAAGCAAAGAGAAGACAGGTGCCCAAGTTACCTATTCCCTCTGTGGAGTGATGTTTGCTACAGGATGTTTTGCATACTGAAGTTCACATGGTCTGAAAAAGTGGCTTGACAAATATCTGGAGGAAAGATAAATTAGTGACTATTAAATATGAAAATATCACCTCTGACTGAAAAAGATCCTGCACCCTGAAAGGTAGGTCTGTATTCCTGGGAGGTATCACTTCATGTTTAGCCTGTTCATGCCCTTTCCTCTAGATATATATAAGTGGCTGTTGGGTGCTGCTATATATCATTATAATTCAATATCATCTAAGTCTTCAGAAATTCCCTATTATAATACTGGATCTGTTTAATGCCATACAAAGTCATCTACTACTTGCACAGTCTTTAAACCAGCACAACCCAGTGACATCAGGGGGGTCATCTCCTGCCTACACTACTGTAAATGATTGATTGAATTCTAGGTACTGTCTGCAGGAATCACAAATAAAATGGTGCAGAACTGTGATCCATTCTGTGGCCCTCTGCTTTGTCTCCACAGACTATACTGGCTGTGTCTATTACTAATCACTGTCTATGTCAGGATAAGATTAATTAAAAGAACAAAGTTTTTTGGTTTTTTTTTTGCATCAAGAAAATTACCATGAGTCCACAGTATGGCAATATCATTGACTCTAGCCATGTCCTACATAAATAAAAAATATCCTCAATCAATTCTGCAGACACATCTTTTGCTATATTTCATCTGCGGGGTCTGTTTTTTGTTTTGTTTTTACTTTTTTCTCTTTTTTTTATTAAATAAATTGATAAAAAACTGTGCTGCAGCTGTCATCCTACCTTTGCTGAAACTTAAAACTTCTAACAAATACTTTTATTACTATATGTTCCAGAAATTTTAGAAAATGTATTAAACTATGACCGTGTCATGTATATTTACAGATTTGTTCAATGGTTTCGCAGGATTTTTGACTCACATGACACAGATACGCATGGTTTTATTTTCCGCATCTTGCTGAATGGGAATTTTACTTTATTTTACATGATATATATAATGCTAGAATATTTTATATTATCCTCACATCAGTCGTATGGGGCAATGTTTACTGACATACGCATATTCACTACATTCTGCATGTTACATTAAATATATGTATTTTAAATACCCTGCTTGCTTTAGAGATGGGAGGTTATTTTGCATTCAGTTCAGTGCATGCTGTCAAAGCAGCAACACAGACTCTTCCTTGGGTTTTCTTTATTTTTTTTAAGTCTATTTTCAACAGAAGTCATATGTCATCATTGTGATCCATATGTATGAAAGCCAAACCAAAATCTCTAAAAGCAGTATTCAAACACTAACCTTAAGATAAAAGAAAAGTTTAGCTCACATTAGTCGATAAATAAATGTGTGTTTGCTGCTTACTTTATTTATTCTCTTCTGTATCATTCCTGGAGAGATTAAAAAAATCTTAGCTAGCAAACTACCAAAATAATAGATCTGGCCTGCTGCAAATACACAAATATCAAGGTTGCTGAAGATGCCTTTCCTGGATTAATAAAAGCTGAGAACTTTTATTTTATCATAGTAAATTCATTTCACAGGCCAACATGCAAGCTGAGTGAAACACTGCTTAAATGAAGCTCCTGGTTTCAAAAGCTGCTCCATTCAAGATTTTTTCTTGATAAGATGTGAAACACTTTAAAAATTGTTAAAAGCAGTTCAATAACTAAATTTGACTAAAATCAGTCTGTCAATTGCCTGAATTCCTTTGACAACCTGGTCCTTGCTTGTGATGGGTTGTTCAAAAAGGCTAATTTTAAGCTGGTTTCCTGAGACTCTTCCTACTAGTAGCAAAATGTGAGACATTCTTTTAGAAGACAAATTGGAGAGCACAAATCACCCTCTGGTATGGACTTTTCACTTCTCTAAGTATAGGGGAGACCAAGGGAGATGAATCTCCTGGGCAGACATGGAGACAACTGAAATCAGAGGGGTTTGGAATTTGAACATTTTTAAATAAGGCAATTTTCTATCTACATAGTTTAAGCAAGATAACATGCTATAGTAGGAAGAATGAATATCAGTAAATCAGATTAATGTATTGAACAAAAGACGTTAAGAACTACCACTTTGAATTTAATATCTCTTTTTAAAGTAAGTCTCTCATCTTCTTCTTAAGGAAAGTAAGAAGATGCTTTAATAATTCAAGCACTCAGTTATATAGGGAGGCTTGATCTATTTGACTGCTAAAGAACTGATGACAGGGATATCTATACTTCTCTTTTTTTCCTCTCCTACTTTTCTGCTCTGCCTTGACAAGTCCATATATGACTTTGTTCAAAATGATACTGCGAGTTTGAAAACTACAGTTATTCTCATCATAAATTCTTTCTTAACGCCAGGAAATAAGTTTGGTTGGTACAACAGCTAACTCAAAAAATTAGTAAACAATTTTCACTGCTTGATATTCCTAATTCCTACTGCACATACAGCCTGAAGTTATTGTTCCAAATCTGGGGAAAACACACAAAAAAACCCGCAAATAAACTAACAAATCAAACAAACAGGAACCAAACAACACACACACAAAAGCCAAACCAAACAACAAAAACACACACACAAAAACCCCGCACCCAAACACACCACAGTAAAAGGCATGATTGTGAATACTTGAAATATACAGGGACCCAGTGCAGTGAATCTACCACCTTGCTACTAAATGAACCACAAAATTGCTGCTATAGATGTGACCTAAAATATTATAAGGCTGTGGTAAGTTATATATATTTATATAGCTCTAAGCTGTCACAAGTCAGAACCTCCAAACTTCCTTTGAAGAAAAAATTCAGGAAAAAAATAAATTAAAGAGAGATGTGATGTTTCTAGGGTCTAGGCTTTGAGTCAAAACTTTGTTCCAAAGATATGGATTGGAAAATTTCTCTACTCAGTGCCTCTGGATGAAGCATTTTAGGTTTGTCGAACTAATATTTTCCAATAATATATTTTATTGTGAACTTTCTCATTTTCTTATTATACAGCAACAAAATTTCAGTTGTTTTTTTTTTTAAATACTATAGATCATTAGCTACTATCATTTAAAATGGAAAAAAGTTTTTATAGGGATTTATTTTTAGCTAGCCTAAAACTAAAAGGGAGAAAAAAATCCCAAACAAACAAACCCACAAACAAACCCACAAGTTTTACAGACCCTTCAGTTCTGTGTCTGCATCTATTTTCACATTCATGATGCCTTGTCTGAAGAAGAAAACCCGTAGTCACATGTTAAACCTGTTTGCTCTGCGGAGTTTTGCACTTCTCTGCTTGAAACACATTGTTTCAGTATTTCAAATGAAAAATATTTAATGAATATCTTTCATCTACACCTTTACAAGAACATTTTCTTTTGAACAAAGTGACTTGCTAGGAGAAGTTACGATAAACTGAAAATATAAAAAAAAAAAAAGTCTGCCAGGTACGTTAAAACCAAAACAAAACCCAAAATTAATAATTTCACAGGATTTCAAAGAAGAACTGGAAGGAACCATTTAAAATTCTTAGCTAATGTGGTGCATTGAGTGGTATGTCTTGTAAAGTAGAACATATATTTAGAAGGTATTTCACTTTAATTTATGATCTTTTATCCAGCTATTGAGAATGTTAGTTGTCCTTTAAAATTATTCTATTAATTTATTAAAATTAAATTTTAATATTGCTATTAAAATTTGCACCTTTTTTTTTTTCTGAATGTATCCAGCATCAGCTTCTGAGGAACAGATGCATGCATGTCTTTACTTGAATAAAGTCATTTCTGTCTAACAAAGATGCCATGTAATATAGAATAGAATAGAATAGAATAGAATAGAATAGAATAGAATAGAATAGAATAGAATAGAATAGAATAGAATAGAATAGAATAGAATAGAATGGAATAGAATAGAATACAATACAATATAATACAATACAATAATCACTCTAGAATGCACAGGATTCTTTCCTCTACATGTATACTTATTTCCTCTGCCCTAAAGGAAACATTGTGAAAACAAGAGCCCTTCTAGGCAGGCATCTACTCAGAGCTTGAGAACTGATAGTTCCCAGATTCTGGTTTCCCCTAGAGCTATTATTTTACATGGCAGCCTTTCAACAAAAGAGCTGCTCAGACAAACACATCTAAGAGGAAAGGTTATTTATTAAAAAAGAAACCAAAATAGTTATTAAAAAAATTAAAAAATATTACGAGACAAGTATTGGGAGAGTAAATTCTTGACTTGAAGACCTTTCCGCTACATAGTATCTGAGCAATGAGGTTACCATCTACCATTTGGGTTATTATTTAATATGACAGCCAAGAAATAAAATGAAACACATGCACACAGGTAGTGAGGAAAGAAAAATCAACACTGCTAATCATACAGCTGCAAGTGGATTTTGAAGAAAAACCATGACCTTGGATTTATTTCTAGAATTGATTTGTATTACAGCCATTGAATTTTCAACTAGAGAAATGCATGAATGTCAGGTGACTTTAGAAAACCATTTCAGGAATTAGAGTGCAAATTCTTGTTTGACCTATTTTATCAGGATTTAGATATTTCCTTTTTACCTCACTTTCTCACAAGAGGTAAACCTTGTGATGACCAAGAGAAAACTGAAATCCAAAGGAAAAAATAAACCTGCAGAGAGCTGGAGGTAAGCAACATTATAAAAGAAAAAAATAAGGGGAAAAAACTACTCAATACCACCCCTTTCCCACACAAAACCCCAGAGATATAATGTAGAGTCTTAAAAAGCAGTTTCCAATTCCTGGATACAATGGAGATGACAAGAAATCCAGGTCATAGGTTAACAGGTTTTTAATAGCTAAAATGGAACCCAAATAGATTGTATGTTACACAATCACCACAGAATCTAATACAAGTGCACACACACACACACATATATATATATATTTACAGAGTGCTCTCCCTGGCATGTGAAATGCTTGTCTGTATTGATTTTATGTCAAATTATAAATCTTAAAGTTCTGTGAAGCATACATCAGCTTGTACATGTGTATGTGTGTGACAGAAAGACAGACAGATATCATATTTCGACAGTGAATATAGAGGATGGAGGGGTTACATGAATAATATCTCATCAGTTGATTCAGCAATTATAAGAATTTTTCTCCCATTTCTATGAAATGAAAAGACATTTGTTTGCAGAGGTGCAACCTTTTGCACATATATTGGTATCATCAAAAGAAAGATTACGAAAACTATTTTTTAAAAATACTTCATGAAATATGCAAATAGTTTATATGCAAGCACTTGTAATTTGGCAACACTGATTTCAAGAAAGGACTAAACCCCAAAGGGAAACATTAAGTCAGTTCACTACTTTCAAAATCCAAAAGAAAGAAATACAATCTTATGCAACTTCATAAGCTAAAGAATAATGGCATGATATATTCTATAACATTCACTGTTAATGATGGTATATAAAAGACACTTACATGAGGTTAAATATCTTCACTATTTCATAACAGAGAATTCTGAGATGGACTAATAGCTTACTTGAGGCAAAGTGGTATCAATGTCAGAAGTACAATTAAAATTTCATAGGTTTAAGATCCTAATCCTACACTATCAGCTCACACTTAGCTATAAGATGTCAAGAGCAAAATGACATCCTACAGCCATTTATTAATGTTAAAGCCTCCCAAAGCAGTGCATTTGGTTTGTAATATAATCTACGTATCAAAGTGACCTAAACCACACTATAATACTCAGTTCTACAGAGGACCATTAATGTTATCAAGAATCAAACCTTAAAGCTCTGCTGCTGCTTGACAAAGAATGAAATTTGTTGGAAAGGAATAAATCAAAGAACTTTATGCATCCTGAAACAGAAACCATAATT
This sequence comes from Patagioenas fasciata, assembly GCF_037038585.1. NCBI lineage: Eukaryota > Metazoa > Chordata > Aves > Columbiformes > Columbidae > Patagioenas > Patagioenas fasciata. Next base: position 44,025,334 of record NC_092523.1, on the reverse strand, counting down.
TACCCCTTTAAAGAGATCATAGGGAGCATAAATTAAGACAGCAGAGATAGTTACACAACTTCAAAAATAACTGAAAAGCAGCTTCCCCCACATGAAGCATATGAAGAACATCCATGCATAATAGCAGGATTTAAATACTAAATAATAATAATGCTGTAGGCTTAGAAGAAAACAAATGTTACAGTCTTCTTGTTTTCTGAAGCATCAAATATGTACTTTGGAAAGGAATGATAAGCATCTTTCCCAGTTACTGAGAAGAAAATGAGTTCTCTAGATACTTGAAGGATTTCAGCAGCCTATACACTTGGTTTTGACACCAATGTCAAGCTGTACCTTGCTGAGTTTCAATTTCACATCTATGTCAAGATTGAGAAATGAGCTGATGAGATTTAACTTCTACAGATTGCATTTATATGCTGTGAATAAGTAATACAACACACTCTTGATTGATTATAATTTGAAAAATTGCAATGTAAAAGTGACACTTTCTTCTACTATAATTTCCTTATTTGGACACTTGCCAAGTAAAGTGACTACTATGTAAATAGAACATCTCAACACATGACACCTTTGTGTTTAGGCTTTAGTGCACATCTCTATAATATGATTTATGTCATTCATAGCAAAGAGGATATGCAGAGTGATTTTTATATACATGTATATATATATGCATATTCATTTGTATGTATACATATGTATTTAACACATGTGTGGTTCCCTAGCGATTCATCAGTTTCATAGACTTTTTCTTATGACTCTAAGAAACATCAAACAAGAAGAGAGACATGTAATTTCCTCCTTACTATCTTGTCCCCTCTTTCTATCAACAAATAATACTAAATAGGTCCTTTAAAAACTGCAAAGTATTTACATTTGAAAGCATGGGAGGACTAGAAGAAACAATGTCAAAAAAACAGAGTCAGAAAAGGAAAGCACATAGGGTTTTTTCTTAACTTACAAATCCATGCCTTAATGTAATAAACGAAAACTAAACAGACGTAGTTTTAGTGTAGAATTGTACAGTATCACAGTATCACACAGTATCACAGTATGTTTGGGATTGGAAGGGACCTCGAAAGATCATCTAGTCCAATCCCCCTGCTGGAGCAGGAACGCCTAGGTGAGGTCGCACAGGAATGTGTCCAGGCGGGCTTTGAATGTCTCCAGGGAAGGAGACTCCACAACCTCCCTGGGTAGCCTGTTCCAGTGCTCTGTTACCCTCACTGAGAAGAAGTTCTTTCTCAAATTTAAGTGGAACCTCTTGTGTTCCAGCTTGATCCCATTGCCCCTTGTCCTATCATTGTTTGCTACTGAGAAGAGCCTGACTCCATCCTCGTGGCACTCACCCTTTATATATTTATAAACATTAATAAGGTCACCCCTCAGTCTCCTCTTCTCCAAACTAAAGAGCCCCAGCTCCCTCAGCCTTTCTTCATAAGGGAGGTGCTCCACTCCCTTCATCATCTTTGTTGCCCTACGCTGGACCCTCTCCAGCAGTTCCCTGTCCTTCTTGAACTGAGGGGCCTAGAACTGGACACAATATTCCAGATGGGGTCTCACCAGGGCGGAGTAGAGGGGAAGGAGGACCTCTCTCGATCTACTGACCACCCCCCTTGTAATACACCCAAGGATGCCATTAGCCTTCCTGGCCACAAGGACACAGTGCTGGCTCATGGTCATCCTGTTGTCCACCAGGACCCCCAGGTCCCTTTCCCCTACACTGCTCTCTAATAGGTCATTCCCCAACCTATACTGGAACCTGGGGTTGTTCCTGCCCAGATGCAGGACTCTACACTTTCCCTTGTTAAATTCCATCAGGTTATCCCCCGCCCAACTCTCCAGCCTGTCCAGGTCCTGTTGGATGGCAGCACAGCCTTCTGGCGTGTCAGCCACTCCTCCCAGTTTAGTGTCATCAGCAAACTTGCTGATAGTACACTCAATTCCCTCGCCTAAATCGTTAATGAATATATTGAATAATATTGGCCCCAGTACTGACCCCTGAGGCACTCCACTAGATACTGGCCTCCAACTGGACTCTGCACCATTGTCCACCACTCTCTGGCTTCTCTCTTTAAGCCAGTTTGCAACCCACTTCACTACTCTATTGTCTAGACCACACCTCCTCAATTTAGCTGTGAGGATGCTGTGAGGGACTGTGTCAAAGGCTTTACTGAAGTCAAGGTAGACCACATCCACCGCTTTGCCATCATCCATCCACCTTGTTACATTCTCATAAAAGGCTATGAGGTTGGTCAAGCATGACTTACCCCTGGTAAAGCCATGTTGACTGCCCCTAATGACCCTCTTATCCCTGATATGCCTTGAGATGACACCAAGGATAAGCTGTTCCATTACTTTCCCAGGGATAGAGGTGAGGCTGACCGGTCTATAATTAACCGGGTCCTCCTTCTTGCCCTTTTTGAAGACTGGAGTGACATTTGCTATCCTCCAGTCCTCGGGCACCTCTCCCGTTTCCCAAGACTTGGCAAAAATGATGGAGAGCGGTCTAGCAATGACTTCAGCCAGCTCCCTCAGCACCCGTGGATGCATCCCATCTGGACCCATGGATTTATGGATGTCCAGACTATTTAATTGTTCCCTAACCCAGCCCTCATCGACTAAAGCAAACTCCTCCATTAACCTGGCTTCATCCGGGGTCTCAGGGGTACAGGGTTCCCCAGGACAGCCTCCAGCAGAGTAGACAGAGACAAAGAAGGCATTCAGCAATTCTGCCTTCTCTGTGTCTTCTGTCACCAGGGCACCCACCTCATTCATCAGTGGGCCTACATTGCCTCTGGTATTAGTTTTATCTGCTATGTATTTGAAACAGTTCTTCTTGCTGTCCTTGACCCCTCTCGCCAGCTGTAATTCTAAGGAGGCCTTGGCTATCCTAGCTGCCTTCCTACATCCTCTAACAGCAGCCTTATATTCCTCCCAAGTGGTCACCCCCTGCTTCCATGACCTGTAAACTCACCTCTTCTGCTTGAGCATACCCAACAGATCCCTATTCAACCACGCAGGCCTTCTGGCTCCCTTCCTCGACTTCCTGCGTGTGGGGATGCTCTGATCCTGAGCATGGAAGAAGCAATCTCTGAATGCAATCCAGCTCTCTTTGGCCCCTTTACCTTCCAGCAGTCTTGCCCATGGGATTTCCCCCAGCAATTGCTTGAAAAGGCCGAAATTAGCCCTGCCAAAGTCCAGGGTTGCAATTCTACTTGCTATTCTGTTCCTGCCACACGAGATGCTGAACTCCACCATCTCGTGGTCACTGCAACCCAGGCAGCCCTCAACCTTTACTGCTTCGACCAGACCCTCTTTGTTAGTGAGGATGAGATCCAGCAGTGCACCTCTCCTAGTCGGCTCCTCCACCATCTGCATGAGGAAGTTATCATCAATGCACTGGAGGAACCTCCTGGACTGTGGCTGGCTGGCTGAATGGTCCTTCCAGCAAACATCAGGGAAGTTAAAATCACCCACAACAACCAGGGCCTGTGACTGTGAGGCCACTCTCAGCTGCCCATAGAAGGCCTCATCAACTTCCTCAGTCTGATCTGGTGGCCTGTAATAGACACCTACAACAGTATCACCCCTGCCAGCCTGTCCCTTGATCCTGACCCATACACGCTCAACTCGTTCCTCATCCGCTCCTGGGCAGAATTTAGTACATTGTAGTTGCTCTCTCACATAGAGAGCAACTCCACCACCACGCCTGGCTGGCCTGTCTTTCCTGAAAAGGGCGTAGCCATCCATGACCACATTCCAGTCATGTGAACTGTCCCACCACGTTTCTGTAATTGCCACCAGATCATAATCTCCCGACCGAACATAGGATTCTAACTCCTCCTGCTTATTCCCCATGCTGCACGCATTGGTGTACAGGCATTTCAGGGAGCGAGCAGAGCACACCAATTTCTCCCTAGGGGCACAGGAGGCCACCCGGTCCTCATCTGTTTTAGAATGCTGCCCCACTGGGACAAGCCCAACTACAACCCCATCCCCCTTCGAACCTAGTTTAAAGCTCTCCAAATGAGCCCAGCTAATTCCTGCCCCAGCATCCTTTTGCCTCTGCGAGACAAGCCTTTCCTGCATAACACTGTCCGGACTGGAGTCTTATAAAACCAGCCATTATCAAAAAAACCAAAGCCCTGCCTGTAGCACCAGTCTTGGAGCCAACCATTTAGAGATTGAATTTTCCCATTCCACCCCACATCGTCACTTGAAGAGGGAAGGAGTGAAGAGAAGATCACTTGAGCCCCTGAATCTTTCACCATCCTTCCCAAGACCTTGAAGTCATTCTTCATTCCCCTCAGACTACGGGAAGCAACTTCCTCCCCATCTGTCTGGAAGACCAGCAGCGGGTAGTAGTCTGTCGGGTGCACCAGTCTGGGGAGCTCTCTAGCAATATCCTTGATCCGGGCTCCAGGTAGACTACAGACTTCCCTAAGATGAGGGTCAACCCTGCATATTGGGCCCTCTGTTCCTTTCAGAACGGAATTTCCTATTACAATCACCCTTCTATCTTTCTTATCAGAGATAGTCTTCAGTTGTGTAGTCAACCGCCTCTTCCTATGTGATCTTGTAGGCAGGCTTGGCACCACCTCCTCACCTACCTCTTCTTCAAGATCCAGGGCCTCAAACCTATTACGAAGGGGCACCTGGGGAGGCAAATCAGGCAGGGAGGGGGGTTGCCTGTGATGCCGAACTGGAATAAGCTTCCAACCCTCATCTTCTTTTAGGTCATTTACCTCTACCCGACAGCGACAAGGGTGGGGCTGTCTCAGGACCTCCGCCTCTGTCCGAGAGGGCAGGAGGTCCATCTCCTTTTCGGGGGTACTTCCCTGGGGCCTTTCCGACCGGCACGTAAGGGTGTTACTCCACCAGTCGATCTCCCTTTCGCACTCCCTGATGGACCTCAGCGTCTCAACCTCCTCCTTAAGCTTCACAACCATGTCGAGCAGATCTTACACCTGCTCACACCTCACACAAGTAGAGTGCTGGCCTCCCTCCTCCGGCAGCAGCAGGCTCTGGCACTCCCTGCAGCCGGAGACCTGAACAGACACCGTTCGGGACAGAACCTCAGTCTGCGTTGCCACAGTCTTTTTGAGACAAGCTCTCCTTCTGGAAGCGACCATGGTCATCAGCGGTCTGGGACGCTGGCAATAAGTCGGTGGGAATGACAAACAACAAGTGCACTCTGCACCCCGCTGCGCTAACTGCCACACCCGCTGCGCTACCTGCCACACCCGCTGCGCTAGCTAGTTGCTCCTCTCTGCACCTGGTGGGCAGAAAGATAAAATCCCACATGCTCACAGTATATTGTCTATTAGCATTTATAATAATATGAAAAACATTGGTGCAAACATCTCTGTGTTTTTCAGCTTAAGTAAAAAGGAACATGTTCCATGTGGAAATTCTCATGTAATACAATAAATTATTTTAAGTGATTCTGAGAGATGGTGAAGTTGTAAATACAGTACAGATACAAATACAGTTTATGAGTAAAGCAAAGCTCTCCATTAGAATATTGATGATACAACACTTCTTTTTAAACAATAATCTCTTTCCCCTGCTTCTTTATTGAAGGGAACTGACTTACCATAATTTTAATATAAATAGAGCATTTTCTCCTACACTGTCTTCACTGATCTAGAGAACCTAAGTCCTTTCCAAATTTCAGATAATACATGTATGTTCCCTTCCAGAAATTAAGAAAGAAAGCCACAGTGCCCTTAACCCAATTTACTGTCCCTTGTCTATAATTGTATTAGTCAGGATTTTGTTTCACCTTCTGAGAAAATGGCTTTGATAGATACAACTAGTTAAACAAAGAGATAACAGAAAATATATTATTATAAGAGAGCAGTAACTTTGAAAAGAGTCCTTGTTTATTGTGTCCAGCATTATTTCATTGTTACATACATTCCTTTTTCAGCTATACTGAAATAAAACAAAGCCATGCACTTGGTTTTCTCTTTAAACTTTTTTTTTCTGGTGAAGAGTTACAGCAATTGGGACTCCAGAAACACCTGTTTGTATAGCTGGTTACTTAGAAGACCCATTTGCAATGAAGATATTTCATCCCGTAGCATGCCACCTCTCTTGGTATGCTGTTAATGTGATGCTCATGCCTAGAGTCAATTAATCTTGAAGTTCATGAATCCTAAGATATTCCAGCAAGTTTTAGTCAACTAGGAAATCTACCTGTATCTCAAGAAAGTCCTCTGTATTTTACATGCATCTCTTTTCTGATTTTATATTCATTAGAAAGGTAACTAGACATAATGTGATTTTTTTTTTTTTTTTTTTTTTTTTTTTAACACATGCTGTGTTCTATCTGCCAGATTCAGGCATTTTAGCTCACAAATTTAGTTTACTTGCTTTTGTCTCTGAGTTTGCAATTGCTAAATTATATTTATATCTAGCTAAAAAGAGCTAATGAAATAAATAGAGCAAAATTAACAATATCTTCTTTAAATCTTCCATTTCATCCTTCTCAAATGAAAGCTCCTTACTCTGTGACTCCCTTTACATCTTTGTGCAACTCTGAAGGCATGATCATCAAGTAACTGTGTTATTGTCTAACTGGTTGGTTATTTAGTTTCACTACTGATTGACCTAGGGAGATTTTGGACAGAATGTTCAGAGCTCCAAATCTCTTCCTATACAGGTAAAATCTTACAAATAACTCCATCTCAAAATGGCTCAAAAATAGTTCAGAAAGAAACTAATGGTACTTTTGCCTTGCCCTCTAATGCTAGCACAATAACAGAATACCTTAGGTATCAGGAGTTTAACACTGAAATTATTATGTTTTACTTGAATTCTGTATGTCATTTGGGAAAAGATTCAATTAATTCTGTCTTCTGTTCATCAATAAACTTCCAGAAATTTGGGAGTAGACTTTCATTGAGCCCAAAACTACAGACCAGTTTCTTTAGCTGCTGAGATGAGAACACAGGATATACCCAGGAAGCATTTGGTTAATCCCTACTCAATCAATTAGATGCTTCAAGACCCCCAACAACAACAACAACAACAATAAAAAAAAAAAAAAAAAGAAAATCATAGAAGATTAAAAAAAAAAAATCGCAACGGACCTTTACCAACTGAATCTCCTAGGTCAGAAAATTGAAATGCACTTTTCTCTTTGCCCTAACCCACTCTGCTTCCTCAGTCCATGTGCATCACTCAATATGGTCATAGTGAGAGAGGAAATATATTCCAAAATCTCTCAGCACGTGGAAAGCAGTCTCAATAAGCACATTTTAAATATGAAGGAGCAGAAGATGGTTCCCAATCATTTCATATTTCCTGACTTACAATCCAACTTCTCTGTGCCAAAGAAAATGAAGTCTCACACACATTTTCAGGAATTGAGCAAGATTACTGTGTTCTCTAGATTTATTGCTACTTACTACATTTTCTGATATAAAAATAGACTTCAGGTCTGGGAAATTAACATTGGAACAGCAAATATTTCAATATAAGGTAATCAGGTAATGTTGATGGCAAGGAGTGTTCTGGCAAAGAATGACCAGAATCACTAGTGCCATCCAATCATGCAATTATGTATCACTCAGAGCAATTTTGTTCTCTTACGAAAGCTTACATATTAGAAACCTCTATAGAATGTTGTTTCCTTTTCCTGTTTCATAAAAGAAATGCTTGAGCAAAATAAAATGATAGAATTAAAAAAGCTATAAAATAATGGAATTTAGAGCTCTTTTCCTGACATTGTAGTTGCTGAAAGTACTTACAGCGCTCTTGCAAAACAGAAAAACAAACAAACAAACAAACAAAACCAAAACAAGGGAAAAAACCTCAAAATAACAAGAAAGAAAACCACCACCACCACCACCACCAAACTTCCTGAACTAAGGAATGTTATCAGTGTCTGCATTAGTTAAAAGCCACTAGTTGTTTGAGGTCAGATTTATGAATATTTAATACTACATAGAAGTGCTAATTGTGTTTGAGAAACACAGAATTAGACAAATCACTTCTGCACAGCTGTTATAGTAACATAAAGAATTCTAATTGGGGAGTTTTAAGTATTGGAAAGGAGAAAAACCATTAAAAAAAAGAGATGAGTTACTTTTATCAGTTGCAGGAAAAATATAATCAAGAGTGGTGACCGCTCAGGGGAAAAAAAAAGCTTTCTCCACAAACTACTTTCTTTGTGTTATCTGCATAGGAGCCCAGAGCTGTTTTAGGAGAGGGAGAGCTTCCAGTATCTACATCTTCAACAGCAAGAAAAGGTTGGCAGCCCTGAAAACTGTCTATAGCTTTACTGAATCAGCTAAATATTCAACCTTTTCCAGTAATTATGAAAATATAGCCTTTGAATCATTGCTAGCCTTTTTTTTTTTTTTTTTAAATGCTGATAGGAAAACCAGTGAGATGCATGCAGCAGAATGGCAACTTTTTATAAATTCCAAAAGACTGATCTTTGACATCATTCCAGATTTACTTCAAAGTATGTGGAGAAATGTCATGCTGCATGTGGCCTAATTTAGAAATTATGACACATGATTAATAAATTTCTGCTTCATATTAGAGAATGGTTTCAGAAATGCTTTGGCTATAAATTGGTCATTTTTATTAAAGTTAAAAAGCAAAAATATATCTTAGTAATTTATACTTTACTATCACTTCCTTACATTTTGCCTACATAACAATGACAGTAGAATTGCTATTTGAAACATTTTCAGGTTTTATATATTCATATTTATAAGACAGAGAGAAAAAACACAAACGTGTGCATAATACAGGAGTATGTCAAGAAAAATGGAAACACTAAGATCAAATACCCTTGTTATTTAAGTTACTTTGGGGGTGACACCAGAGGGTATCACCTTTCAGAAATTTTCAGTTGGAAATTAATGATATTAAAAATAGTAACGCTATCATTAGTCATGTAAGTTTGCAAAGAAAAGGCTTAAGTTGTCATTGTATTTGAGTGCTTTAACCTACTTTACACAACCCCAACTCTGAAGTCTCAGTCTGGTTTACAGGAGCCTAGCCATGTTCTTCTCCTAGGTAAGAACCCTTCCATCTACTCATGCAGATGTATGACTGAATTGCTACGTACCCCTGCAGTTGAACAGACTTTGGGATCCCCAGTCACAGTCAGTTTTACAACATTTTAAGTAGATCTGAAAACTCAAGAGTCTATATTATTAGCTCAGAAAATGAAAATAGAAACCATAAAAATACTAACACATACTGAGACAAAAATCTGCAACTAAGACATTAGACCCCCAAGTTAGTGAATGCAGAAACTTATAACAATATTTAAAATGTCATATTTAAAGCTTGTTTTCTCAAAAGTCTTTGTTTCTCAAAGTAAGATTGTCATTTTACACATTTTTCTGTATTTTAAAGCCAAAATCTTTTATTTAATGTCTTTAAACAAAACTATTTCACAAACCTTATGTTAGTATATTTATGATAAACACATTTGATTATTTACTTGAGAAAGACAAAAATGGATCCATTCCATATAAGTTTTCTCTAAATGGCTTTCTCTTTTTTTTCTTTGTTTTAAATAGCAAAATGTCACAAAGTACCTGAAACATAGGTGTTCTTCTCAAACATACACACATCTTCCTTAGTATGTCTATTACTGGCAAAGGTTAACTAAAACACTGTTTGTCTTCTATTTTAGTTCATATATATAGAAATGAAGATTGTGGACTGAGAGTTAAAGAATCCCAAACCACATTCTATTACTTAAACTTATCAAGTTTTTTTTTTTAAACATTACTACAAAGATGGGGAAAAAGATATTTTAATTCAACATACAAGTAGAATGGATCCTTACTCTAAAACAGCCAAAGTAATAGATAAAGTGTGGCCTTTATAAAAAAAAAATACCATGCCAAAGTACTGGCCAAGTAGGTCAAAGTACCTTGGACACATGGAAAAGTTAGAGAGAGAGAGAGAGAGATAGATAGATAGATAGATAGATAGATAGATAGATAGATAGATCTGAGGTAGGCAGGTAATGATACTTTTTTCTCATTTATTCTGTCCTTGTTGTTGCCAGATAGCATTACCTTTGGATCAGTTGGGAAAATCATACATTGTCCAGGCAGCCAGCACTCAATGTCTTGTTCTGAATCAAAAAAAGCAGGTATGTGTCACGAAAAATTATAAAATATCACTCAAAATGACAAAAACATTTGTAAGCGTGTTCTATATGTACAAGATCACTAGGCAGATACTAATAACCAGTAAGAGTAGTTAATTCTATGCGTACTTACAGTGACCATCTCAGTAAGAAATAGACGACTACCTAAATTCTTTGTTCATGATTGATTTGAAACACCAAGTTATTAAAACAGTAATCCCAGGGCAAATGTAGTTTATTCAGGGGATTACTTCTTTTTTACTTTTATCCTTCATCATATGTGACAAGGGTACCAATGCCATGTCTCCCCAGGCTTGAAGAAGATGAAGACGTTAGTCTTTAATCTTTTTAAAAAGTAATCTATGAGGGTGAATAAGAGATAACCATAAACTGGTATGGTGCAACCAATTATGAAGAGGTGTCCCAAAGCACGGGCAAAGCAGCTATGTAGTTTCTCCAATTTAAATGCTTCTCCTGAAGGAAACAGGCTACATTGTTTTTATTTCTTCACTGAGTTATGGCCATAATTACCGCTGCTCTCTAAATTGTATGAAAGCATGTCTCAGAACATGATGGTTGGCCATTGCTATGACTAAATAATCACAAGTGCCTCTTTCAATGAATTGACCATAACAATACCTCAGGAGAAGCTAGAGATAAATATTCAAACAGTAGCAATTAATGAACATTCTTAATATGAACTAACTTTAGTGCAAATAGTTGGTTGGTTCCTGTTTCAGAAAGTGAAGAGATCACATGGAGATACACAGTAAGACACTTCAAACTAAATGTCCACCAGGATTAAACCTATACTTCAGAAAAGGGCAACACTCTTAGATGCTGTTCATAGAGGGAAACTCATGCACAATGAGCTTGTGCAGTCTTATTGAAAAGTAGTTTACTACACCCAAAGTCTTTCATGAACAACATTCCCTTGGTGTACATCCCAAATGACCGGATTCAGGGGGCCTGGATGGGGTATATCCAATGCACAGTAAATCCTCACATAGTCCATGCAACATAATCACAGCTAATACTTTAAATGCCGCTTTTTGAACAGTCCCTTAAAAATTACTATGTCTGAAAAAATTCTCCATAGGTATGTAATGTGATTCTATAGAAGTGGGTACAGTAGCCTATGACATACATAAAAAGTGTACTATAGAAGTTCTCAGAGTACTCCATGAGACAGAATGTAATTTTCTATTATGTGCTGTACGATGCCTATCATATCCACAAGGGCTTTTCTAAGAAATTATTAAATTTTAAGGATTATGCTTTCAGCAGCAAGTATGGCAAAAAAGATCCCAGTGGTTACAATTAGTGTAAATGGGAACTACATGAGTGATTCTTAGAATACAGAAGCTTACTTATGATAAATCTTGGTCTATATCAACTTTTATTACTGTCTAAAAGAGATCTGCTATACAGAGGCAGTATCCACTGAAAAGATATAACTCCTTCCACAGCTGAACGTGCTGCAGAACAGCTGCAGCCCATATCACTGATAAGTTACATAGGATGCTTAAACCAATATCCAACAAGTTAACTCTGAGGTCCCTACAAAGGCATCTGTGCAAGTAAAACAGATGTTGATCCATTGAGAAAGCAGGTAAAACTAGTAAAGGACGAAACATTATAGAAGGCTAAAACAAGATAAAATGAAGAAAATCCCCAGGAATTAGGAAATTGAGACAATCTGTTTGCAAATATATATACACACATTTGTGATACGAGTCCATGGGCTTGATATAACATAGAGAGCTAGATCTAGTACTGTTGTACAATACTACAGAGATACAGTTCTGTTGGTTTTAATGGTTGCAAATTGCTCATTACATCCATCAGCCCAAGAAAAATTGTAAAACAGAGGATGTTTTCAAAACCACTTGGCATAAACCAAACTTTTTTTTTTTTGTGATTTTTAATTTATTCTTAATCCTTGATTCTTCTTAATTGTTTGTGCTTTAATTGATTCTTCTATTGCAGTTGTCTTTTGTAATCCTAGTGAACAAATGATAACTTGGGATAGGGGTGAAGGAGCAGCCACCTATTACAATATTCCCTATTTATGATCTTTGAGAGACACTAACAGAAGTCCCTGGGGAAAACAAGAAAGAGTGGTTTGCTTAATTGTTGCAGCATAACTGGCAAAATCTTAACATAATATTAGATTAACATATCAGTACAAATGCTTATAATGGACTATGTGGGGAGAAAGCAGAACACAGGAAAAGCTGTCATCTAGTAGGCACACAGTTGACAAAAAACCTATTCACATTCAAATAAGGAGTTCACTGCAGGAATATTTCTCCATTACAGAGATACTGAAGAAGAGACACAAAACCAAATTTTACTGTTAATGTCCTCTTCTTCAGTCTGAAGTTTTATTTTTAGCTTCAGTAAGCAAAACTGGTGCTCCGTAAAGGAAAAGACTTTTGGGAAGGGGAGACATTTTTTTCAATTAAGAACAAATGAGAAAAAACTCCTGAATGCAACTACGTAGTTTTACTTCTTCTGAGGAAATGCATAGATAAATCTACCTCAGCTACTAGCAGCTGGTCAGAATTTCTGAATTACAATTTATTGCTTGCTTCAATTGCTATTGGAAGAAATACCATAACTGAAGCTGCTGATTTCCATAAAAGAAAGGAAACATTTCCCATCAGATGTGGAGATAAAAGTGACAGAATTATCTGGTCTATAAATCATCCTTAAAATAGCCAGAACATCTCTTAACATTCCTCTTCTTTTAGGAATATCTCAAAAGTGGATAGATGGGGGAAACAGCTCTGTCATCATCTGATTTGACTGCCTTCCCAGTCAGTTGAATTAGAGGAAAGGGCATGTGGATGAACAGAGGAAGTGATCAAAGTGTCCAGGTTTAATAAAAGAAAAAGTTCAACTGAGAAAAATGCTAACCTTCTATCTGCTCTAATAATTTAAGACTTTTTTGTCTCTCCTAAATCTTTCTTTAGTTTGAAATGGCTGAGTTTAGCATGAGCAATCAGGGTGCTACAGTCCCTCTTTTAACATCAGTTCAATCAAAGCTGCACTTCAAAAGAAACTAAAATTTAATTAAAAACAATACTTCTTCCTCCTTCCAGTTAGACAAAATAGCAAAATCCTTTCAGTTTGGAAAAAAATGGGGACTGTTCTAGAAATGACATCTAACTTGAGTTCCTAAAAACAGCTTGAGAAATTATACAGGCGACTGAACTCGACTTGGAATTTGTTCTGTTTGTGCCTCTTTTCTTACTCCTGTGCGTGACGGGCCTAGCTTATGACATGAGTTGCTGAGTCTCTCACTTTTGGTATTTCTCATACATTTGGCATTATTCAAATGCCATCATAAACAAATGCTAGAGGAACAGTCAAGCTGCAAATGTTATTTCCTCTCTTTCTTCTTTTGCATGTGGAACCAGAGGGATGATATTGATCATTTTTACGTCTGTACCTCTATTGTTTGCTTTGGCTCTCACCAGGGGTGAAGCACATCTTGCTGCAAAATGCTGGCTGTTTAAGGATATTACGATGACACACTGATAAATTCTTACAAATAAATTTCGTATGCATACAGTGAAATAGCTGCAGAGCACATCTTTCCAGCTAGCCAAGATTAATACCCATTAAATGAAAAGTTTTGCTTATCTTTAGATGCCTTGCACTTCTCAGAAATTCTGTATCTGCTACTGTAAACACTTTACTCCAATAAGTAAAAAAATCCCTCATTCCCAAAACCAGAAAAAATAGTTCCTTAAAGTATAAAATATTTATGTTAAATAAGAAGAAACATCAAAGTTACCACCAGGCAATGCAAGAAGCTGAAGTCACAATTAAAGAAAAAGAGTTAAAATGCTTTAGGATGCAGAAGACAAATAAATTTTTTAAAAAACCTCGCTTTTATTTTCCTAATGACAAGTTAGTAATAACACGTCTTCCAGCAATGAACATTCCGAGTTTTTACTTCCTCTTCCCAGCCATACTGACCTGCATCCACGCTATTCCTTGGCAAAAGTGTGGGTTTGACTGTGCAAAAACAAAGTGCTTTGCAATATTTAATAATGTGATGCTGATTGGCTGTATATGCCACTTCAAGCATAGAAGCCACCTCTGAGATGGTTTATGCCATAGCAAGTTGCAAAAGAAACTAGGGGACAAGGAAACAGCCCAGAAGACAGAAATCTGATCATACAAAGCAGGAGAACTTGTTCTCTCTTTACAGAAGTAAATACATAAATAATAATAATAATAATAATAACTTTTAATTTAATGATTTAAGGCTAAGGCATCCATCCTTTCCTTCTTAGCTAAAACATACTGAGTGCTCAAAATTAATTTACTTATTTAATATAGCTACAAAGTATATGTGTCTTATTTCATTACAAATAATATGACTGTATGAATTTTCATGCTGAATTTGTAAACATGAATTTGTATAACGTCTCTATCACTATCATGCACATATATTTATGGATACAAAGGCATAGAGACAGGGAAAGGGGAAAGGGGAAAAGAGAAGGGGAAAAAGGGAAAGGGAAAAAGTGTAAAATTTACTCCCATATGAGTATGATTAGAATTCATTTTCTGTAACCTGCCCCAAAACTGTTAGCAACTCACTGACGGTCAGTTACAGATCATTGAAGAAGTGCAACCTTGAGAGCTGGAGCAGGACTGGTTTTGGTTTAAGAAGCAGCAGCTCAGCAAAGACAATAACAGCTGAGAAGCAGCATAAAGCACCTGCCCTGACAAAGTAACATCCCTGAAAATGCTTAGCCCAGGGACAGGGGCCAAGAACTGCAAACTGCCTAGAAACTCATCTGTCTTATAAAAGGACAGATCTCAGATTTTGTAGAAGAGAAAGCAGAAGCCTGACTGCCTTGATGGCTACAACCATCAAGGACCATTACCAGAGCTAATCAAATAGCTCTGTGGCATCACGTGTTAATTTATGTCAGTTTTCCAAATGCTCCTGTCACAGTGATCTCTAATTACCCAACAACATGCATGTAAATATATTGAGCTTCAAAGCCTATCGTTAAACTCCAGTCAATGTAAAATGACCTCTTTCCATGGTGCTCTCTTCTTTTTCTCCCAAACGGTGTGTTTGCTTTCTGAAGGATTCTGCAGGACATATAGAGGAAAACTTTTAAAGTTTTTTTGGTGGTTTTTTTTGGTGGTTTTTTTTTTTTTTTTCTTTTTTTTGGGGGATGTGTGTGTGTGTTTTATTTTGTTTGGTTTTTTGTTTGTTTTTGGTTTTGTTTTTTTTTTTTGGGGGGGGGAGGGAAGCAGTACACAGGGGAGACTTGAGCTATTACTGAGAAATACATATAGGAATTCTGTTTTCTTTAATGAAAAGGTATCTGAATTATAGATTCAAAGATATTTAAGAGCATTTAGAAAATTGCCAGCACTAGGTGTTGTTCTACCATGGTCAGCTTTACATTATACCTGTCATTATGTTGGTGACTTTATTCTGCTAAATCCCCCTGAAACTTCTGAAATTCTTTTTATTTCTATCATAAGTAATCAGGGGTTTGCTTGTTTCCTCTCTCTTCCAGATCGTTAATCCAAACAGTGCATTAAACCAGAGTGGTTCTCTTTCCTTTCAATATTCAAACACTTCCCTGTTAACATTTCACCTTCTTCAAAGATAGTTATTCTTTGTTTTCCGTGTCTCATCCAGCTTCTGACCTCCTTAGGACTGATTTTTAATGCCTTCTTGTGAAAGACTTTGCCAGAGGGTTTTGAAAGCTTAGACAAACATTCTATCTATCTCCTTCACTCACCATTTTATTGACAGCCTTAAGGAATTATACTACATTAAAGGCACACTTTTTCCCCTTACAGAAGCCAATCTCATAAAATTACAATCCATTAAGTATTTCATAATTTGATTTTAAAATTGTTACTTCAGCCAAACTATGTATTGAAGATCTGTGATTTCTAGGATCTCATTTGCCTCTCTCTCAAAGGTAGGTAAAATATTTTCTGCTGCAGAAGATCATTTTAATGAATACCTGGATTTGGGAGATTTGGATTTTTTTTGTTTGTTTTATAGGAGTTCAACCTACTTCACTGTATTCCTTCAGAGATCTTGGATGTATCCTGAGAACTCCTGCTATTTAATATGTCATTTGTTAACAGAACCTCTGCTTTCAATGCTTTTATCTCTTTAACATCTGAGAAACTGGCATCATTTTTCTGAAAAATAAACATGAATGCTTAGGATGCATTCATTACCAAGTGATGCTATTCTCTCAGATTATGCAAAAACATTTCTATTTGCTGCAGAAAAGAAGTGAAGGTATTTTGTCTTTATCTTCTCCACTTCTCTGACAAGAAGTCCTCAAGTTCCTCTTCAAAGGGTTTACCATAAATGAAGACAGATATAGTTGTGAGATTTCTCTTGAAAAATACTGATAGCATATCACTGAGTACTGCACATGTATTGTTAGAGTAATATTGCACAAATTATATGTGTCACTAAATATTTGGATCACTGGGGAAAAAAAAAGTCAAAAATTCAGCATGTCATCTCTGTGTGAGGAGATATGTTTTCTTATACTATCTTTAAAAATTACTTTTTTTCTTAAGCACTAGTGAAATTAGTTGGAGAGAGGAAAAGCAACTTTCACATTTCTATTGGAAGCAATTCATGAACCCAATTACTGGAGTGCCAGCACATATCTGATACCTTTCTAAGTATTTCTTGTCACATGCTGAATATTTCATAACATCCAAACCAGCATACGCATATTTATTTCAAAATGGTTTAGGAATATTATGTCCTGGTGAAATTGTATTAATTCAAACAATAATTATGCTGTTAATCAGCGAAAGAAAATCATATCTTGCAGAATAAGAAAAGAAGAAAATTTTGAACACAAAAAATTCTTGTTAAGGATTTACATTTCTCTGACACTGACTTGCAAATTATCAAATAATGAATGAATAATTCTTCACTTCTGCTATCTTTGGTATACTGGAACAGTGATCTCACCTATGAGCTATGTAGATTAGTTTAATAACTACTGTGGAAATGACACAGCTGAAGGGCTTTTTTGGAAATGTCATATCTGCAATATGCTAGAAAGGTTTTTGCAACATTCAGGGGCCAGAGATCTAATTTTTTACTTTGTTAAAACAAAATACTGCTGTGAAACACGTAATTGTACAATAGTATATTACTGATTATTCCTCTATCCATGAACATACAGAAACTGTTGATAGAAGACATTTAAAACAAACAACCAGAACCATCATGTGCTTCCTAGTAGAGAAAATGTATGACTATGATTCTTATTTCCATGTGTTTCACTTTGCAAAATTAGTATTTCATACAATTTTGGTACTTATTATTGAAAATTATTCTGCTACTTAGAGTGGCATTTTTCACTAGATCATTTTTTGATACATTCTACAGAATTTCTATGAGGTTATGATTGAAATTCTAGTAGACTGTTAATTTTTTTATTAATCATAACTTAGACTATGACAAGAAAAGTAGCACAGCTGAGGTGAAGATAAATCAGATGGAAGCATATATTTGTAGGTTTTTAGAATATTACTTATCAGCTCTTGCACAGGTATGGAAAATACCTTGCTGCTTCCTGATAAAGAAAAACTTTTGTCATAGATGTATATACACACACAACCCCAACCCTCATCTTAGGAAAGGTTCAGCTCTAAAATCTTTCAGTCCTACTTGGAATGGAGTACAGTCTCTGTTTCATTTGACAGCTGTTTAAGAGTTTCCTCTGTTCCTTTTAAAGCTGTCACAGATTCAATCTTTAAAGCTGCTACACAAGATCCTTTGTTTTACTTCAAGAACCTTTAAGAAAAAAACTGCAGTTACCTGGAATACTTTAAAATGCTACTTGAGTTTTTAAAATTACTTTCCTGATGAAACACCATCATCTTTTTGCACTTAATTGAATAAAAGTGAGACATAGAGACTTTACATTTTTACATGCTTCTTAACTTCTTAAATGAAAGATAGCGCATATTCAAACTGTATCAGGCCATAAGGTTATAAAAAGATCATATCATAGATGAAGACAACCAAAATAAAAGTTGCTGAAATGTAATGAAAAGCTACACTTCCACTCAGATAAAGAAATTTTGCGCTGTTCTGCAGCTCATTTGAATGGTGCCAGAGGACAGGGACAGGAATCAGTCCATCAGCAGTGCATAGGGCTTCTCTTAGGATCTGAGATGTGATAAGCAAAGAAGTTCAAATCATATTTAATTCTTGAATTCTCCCCAAATTTACTGATATTTAAAACAAAAACTGCAGTTTTGTCCCAGCTCAAGTTACCATGATAAACTAGCAAGGATTTGTGTCAATGGCCTGAGAGATCTGCTTTACTGGGGAGCTACCAGTAAAAGAACAACTAAGTGCACTGGCACATGGCCAGAAAAGCATTACATAAATTTTTCTTTCAAAACTCCTGAAACATCTCAATCAATACCTTAAAATGTCTCTTCTTATTTTCTTCTTAACATTTCTATCACTTTGTGCATGTTCATAACACTGTGGAGGCTTTAATTATAACTAGCCTTCATTGTCTGTTCAAACCCTGAAAAAAGAAAACACTAAAAAAGAAACCACAAAACTCTTTATGACCTGATAAATGAAACAGTGAATTACATTATATATATAGATATGTGCATAAAGGAAAAATCATGCAGCTTCACTGGTTTTAGAATGAAATTGATAAATTAATAAAACTAATTCCATTTTAAAATGCAGCTCGCTTCATTCATGTCAGTTTCTTGGAGGACAGTTTCCTCCACAGAGACTTAGTGATTTTGGTTGGTTAATTAAATTCATTGTTTACACGACTGTTAAATTTTACTTGCATTAGATTTGTAACCACTTAGATGTGTACTTGTGTTTCAGATCACTTCACCCACCACCGACTCCTAGAAATGACAGCTACAAAGATAACCATTATATGCCTCTTCTGAAATTAAATAAGATATTTTTAACTGCACCAAATTGTGAAAAGTAGCAGCACAAGAAACTGTTTTTCACATCTTGAGTCTGCACAAATACAAGAACAGACAACCACAACAAAAATAATAGCATTCTGTTCTCCCTCTGTGTTTGACTTCATTGAATACGTAGCACATCAGATGAAAAACAACAACAAAAAAAGTAAACTGACAGGAGATAAATAGTAATTTGCATGTTATTCAAATACACATTCTTGTTTAATTATTTTTTTCATTACTTGAAGTATTTTCTTTTTATTTATTTTTTCAAATAGCCTCTTTAAATTGTCAGTGGGTCAGCTAGAGAACAAAAAGATAATGCAAGTTTTGTTTTTCTATGTGTTCATATGATAATGTACTATAATAATGACATTAGCAATCACATGAAGTCTATTCAGCAAATCAAAAGTGATCCAAGTCACAAAATTCAGACATCTGGCAATAAAGGTTTTGGTTTGAACCTGCCTGAGGTTCAAGCAGGATTCAGACTTGCAATTTTTAATGAATCAAAACCGCAGACTCAAAACCTAACTGCAACATGCTGTCTCCACTGGTTCAAAGTATCCTCAGATGTATCCTTTGGATGAGTTTAAGCAGAGTATGCCTGTTTCTCTTGTTTAAGTAATACTTAATGTTACTTAAGATTATTTTAACCACTACTTTTGCCAGGAGTATCTATCTGTCTATCTTCAGAGATAAAGGTGGGCATTTATGTTCTTGCATCATCCTCGGAGAACCACTTGTTGGAGCCTGCTTGACTTCTCTGCAGTACCAGAGGAGGGACCAGATTGTGCTGTTGAATAAAGGAAACAAAGACGACAAAGAATTTTCTTATATCTACTCTCATCCACCATCTTTACTGAGCTAGCTGTAACAAGTACCCTATAAATGACAGATACAACTACTCAGCAAGCACATAATAAGATGTTCTGGGCTTCTTTTCGTTATTTGAAATGTATAACAGGTTTTTAAAGGAAATTATTGTCAAAAAGGCAAGTGTCTATTCCCTTTTGATTCAGAGTAACAGTTTGAAGCACCTCAGCTCTTACTGAGCCATCTGTTCAACTTCTAGAAGTCCTGGGCATGCTGGAGAAGATTGCGCTTAGAATAATAAAGATTGAAACAATTGTATGAAATATCTTGGACAAAAAAAAAGAAAAAAAAAGGGTTTCTCTGTTTTTATGAGAAGAGTATCTGTACTTTTTCTTTTAAAGAGCTGCTTTCAAAAGTGGCTACTTTGCTTGAAATGTTAAAGGATCCTGTTATATCAGTATGACTGAGACATTTCAAAGCTATCAGTGCGAGAAAAATTGCTGGATGCCTGTCTATTTCCCATGCACGCTGCCTTTCAAAAATGTAAAATGAGAAGCAAGGAGGAAATTGAGATATGTATTGTCTCACTTTGGCAGAGAGGTATTCAGGGCTGCCTAATTTCCAATCCTGTAGCTATAGCCTGTGAATTCATTTTCTTTGTCCATTTGCAGGGCAATTTGCACCACAGGCTTTAGCTTTCTAATAGTTCCTGAAGTCATAAATGAGAATTTTAGATTCATGCTTAGAAACTTGTTTCTTGCTTTAGGTTGGCATCCTAGTTTTTACAATTCTAGTTCCAGATGAAGTCTGGTAGCTGGTTACAAGTGATGTTCTTCAAGGTTACACGATTTAAAGTCCTCATTAATGGCCTGGGCAATGAAACAAAAGGGTTCTGTATCACTTTTGTAAATCAGAATGGGTGGTCTGGTCTGCACTGGAGGGCTGGCATGCCATTCAGAAGGATGTTTGATGGACAGAAAAATGGGCTGACAAGATTCTTATGGAGTTCAACAAAGGCAAATGCAAACTCTTGCATCTGAGATGAGATAACCGCTTACAATAATACAGACTAGGGGCCAAGTGCTTCAAAAGTAGATTTGTACAACATAATCTGAAAGGTTGTGATTGACAACAAATTGAGCATGAGCAAGCAACTCATCATTTCAGTAACGAAGGCAAGTCTCACATTGGACTGCGTTAGCAAAAAGCATAGCAATCAGCTGCAGGGCAGTGTCCATTGGAGCTGACCATCATGGACCAGCAAGACTAGGACTGCTACATGAGGGAAGATGAGATAAAGGTAACCTTTGCACAGGATGGGGTAGAGATTTCACCGACAAGGGTACAGTCCCTCAGGACCAAGCAGGATTAGTAGCCATAACAGGTTTAATCCAGTGATAGTCAGGCAAATGCGATGTGACTGTCAGGGCTGTGTTCAAGTGGTAAGTCCAACAAAAATGTCAGGACCAGCAGGAAACCAGTCTGGGCACATGGCTACATACTTCGTAGCACAGCAAGAACTAGGGATATGGACCTGAGCTTAAAGAGAGCTCCTAGACCAAAAGGCCGAGGATATGTGGGTGCACTGATGCTGATCATGGCAATCAGTGCTTGTGGGGGCTCTCAGGGCTCTGACATCCTGTAAACAGAATTCTGCATAGTAACAGAGTTTTTTCACATTTAATCAATTTTTTCCTAATGCATTTCTAATGAGGCATCTATCAATTTGTCTGTTCATATTCTCAGATCAGATTAGAGCATTTTGTATGTCATGGCAGTTGCAAGTAATTAGTTGCTTTCTGCTTTTCAGGTTGTATGTTGAAGTTGCAAAACATTTATACTTTTATTAATTCTAGCACCAGCTGATTATGGGGTCATTTAAACATGTAGTGCTTTTGAATAATGACAGAGCATGAAATATTATTTGATTTCCGCTTTAGAAAAAAGGGTGTTCTTCTTGACATTTTAAACATGAATTAATCATTCCTTTCCATCCTGCTAGTCCTTTTCTTTAAAACAATAATCATCATGTTATAGGTTTGGAAACTACTGAAAGAATAGATATCACAAAAATAATGGTATTTTATACTAGAACTTGTCTGAGGGATAAGTATGAAACAAAGTAATTTAGGACAGACTAGCAGAAAACACTTGGCATTAACACTCCAGAGATCAGTACTCCATCTGAATAAGATGTAAGATGTGTTTTTAACTTTTTAGAATAAAGCTGCTTTCTTGAATTCACCAACTCAGGCATTGTTCCAAACTTTAGTCAATCAAACTTTGGACATCTCCACACATCAATATATTCTAGGCTTCGTGTATCATAATTCTTGGGTTCTTGTCCCACCCATCAACTGTCTAACTCTTTTGTCCTCTTTGTTACAGGATTTGCCCCACTTGTTCTTCTCAAATATTTTTTAAAACATTGACATCTTTACAGTAACTAGGTATGGATCCAGAAAATAATTTATACATCAGAGAAAGAAATATGGCACCATCAATTTTTAGGTCACTTGCTCTCCTGAACATAACACAACTCCCAAGACCCAATGCCAGGTTTCTAGACTCCATTTAAGCTGTGTGTAATCAATTTAAAAAAAAATAACAATTAACAGCCAGCCACTTCAGCTAGCCAATGCAAAATACCCAGCTCTTATAGAAATGGCTAGCCATTAAAAGGGATACCTTCTAATCCAGTAACTCAACTGTTTTCATTTTACCCGGGTAAGATCCAGATAGCATTCTTAACTCCACCTAAAAGCCACGTGAGCTCTTCAGTTACTATGACAGAGAAGGCCCTGGAGTCTGTCAGCTCTTCTTCTTGAAGCTGTTCTAAACTTAATGGACAGCCTAAGCATGTGTAGGACCTGAAAGGCAGTGAAAGTATAAGCATGAGTCCCAATTTAGCAGTAAGGTACTGGTTTACTAATAAAGATACATAAAGTTAATTAATTCTATGAATGATTTTATATTTTACATTTCATAATCTTTTGTGTTGGGTGTGGAAGCTAATTTTCGCCTGCATACCAGGTGACTGAAGTAATTACCAGCTAAGATCTAATCTCTGTTTAAAAATATCCTGTGAAACCAAAGAAGCTTCAACAGTCTGAACTGAAATATCTCCACTGCAAAATATTGTGTTCCTCAGCATCTGCAACACTGTTTATGCACAGAAAATGTCTAGAAGAAAGTAACAGAAAGGAATTAATTCTGCAACCTGCAGGGGGAGATGGGGATAAGTAGTTGCAAAGCAGAAATAGAGGGAATAGAGAGGAGAAGGAAATAACAGAGAGCAAGAGAAAATCCTGAAACTGAGAAGTAAATGGATTAGGTCATTGCTGAGAAACAATAGAGAGAAAAAAAAAAAAGAGGGAAGTTAAAAAAAAGGCAACAACTACCAGTCAGAAAATATCTAAGACTTTGGGGAAAGAAAACTGACAGTACATGAAAAAAATTATCTGTGTGAGAAGAAGTCAAGAAACAAAAAGCTCGGGGATGCCTGGCTATGAAACAAAGAAGAGATCTTCACTATTTGGTTTGACATTCTCACAAAACAGCAAGAAGGAAAATGAACATTTCTGTCTGTGAAAAAAAGAGAGAAGCTAAAAAAGCTTCTGGAGATAGCAGTACAGCCAAAAATCCCAGAAGGTGGGACTCTGTGTTGGGCAGGGAACAGGCTGTTTTGAGTGTCTGTGAGCATGGGGCTGAACTTTCACTGCAGCTCTGCTGGACCAGGACAAGCTGCATTGCTCCAAAAGCTGTAGCTACTATTTCCTTATGGTCTGTCAGTAGAAAACAGGCAATAAAGGTTCTTTATTAAGCCTCCTAGAGTTTTCTCAAAACATCAGAACCACATTAATTATTTTATGAAAAGTAAAGACTATGTCTGAAAAATATTCTGAGGACGATTAGCCAGAAAATCCTAATCCTCTCCAAGGGGTGAAAGCCCTGTTGCTTTTGACTTTAAGAACAATTCTGGACAAAATACTTGAAAATGAACAGTAGAGAACATTTGTGCTGTGGCAAGAGATTAATTCAATGATCTAATAGGTGCCTTTCCCCTCTAGTTTCTATTATTCTTGTTTAAATTGCTCTTTAAATTTAGGGAGTTAAAATTAAATAAAGACAAGCTGTTGCACGAGTATAATCCTTTAAAAAATCTATTAAATTCATTCATCTGTGTTACAGCTCTCTCCTTAGAACAAATCCTTCCTTCACTCATATTTGTGTAGTGCTGTTGAAATCAGTATGAGAACTCTGAGTAATCATTTATTCCCTTTCGAAAGAAGATGTAGCTTGTTTGAGAGTCAACCGTCCTAAGAGTTTTACAACTCCAAAAAGCATGTGAGGTCTTATTGTTGATTATCCTGCATTTGAAGGCCTACTGCAATAATACACGGTAATATAGCACAAAATAGATGTAAATTCTGTGTGGGCCAAATACTTTTTTCAACTCCAGTGGCATAAATGACAACAGAATTTACTTTGAGCTCCCATTGCTATTTAATGATAAAAGCCTTGAAAGACGACAGTGACTAGAGTCCCCATGAGAAAAACAGACACCTTAACCTCTGTGATCTCTTTATAATCTCTAAGAGTGTTATTAGAGCAATAGTTTCCTTCTTAAGTGTCTCAACTTTCCCTGAGTTTCATTTGGTGTATGCTTTTATCACAGAATCACAGAATGATTGAGGTTAGAAGGGACCTCTGGAGGTCATCTAATCCAACCCACGTGCTCAAACAGAACCACCTACAGCCAATTGTTCAGGACCATATCTAGATGCTCTCCCAGGAGAGAGACTCCACAGTCCTCATGGGCAAAGTGTTTTCTGAAGTTCAGATAGAACCTCCTGTGTTTCAGTGTGTGTTCATTTTCACTTTTGTCCTGTCACTGGGCACCACTGAAAAGAGCCTACCCCCATCCTCTTTACATTCTCCCTTCAGGTATGTACGTACATCAATGAGATCCCCCTTCTCCAGGCTGAACAATGCCGGGTCTCAGCCTTTCCTCATATGAAAGATGCTACAATCCCTTAATCATCCTTTCGTCCCTTTACTGGACTCCATCTAGAATGTCCATGAATCTCTTGTGCTGAGGAACTGAGAATAATTCTTATTTATAACCCTTCTCTCATCTGTGTTAGCAGGCTGAATGTGCATGGAGTACATTCATAGCAGTAATAGGTTTGTGAGTCTTCTCACAAGTTCAAACGACTTTAGCAAAGGCCTGTTTTCTGAATAAATGACCCTTTGACTCTCTAGGTAGACTCAAAAGCAAATGAGCCCTATTATCCTTTTAGTTGTCTATACAAAATGTTTCTTTTGAATATAACTTAAATTTGTTGTTACAAGCTTCCTGTTTTCCTTTATAATTTGTATATTTTTTAAAGAGTTGATTGAAAAAAGCTCATGAAGTAACTACTTGGAACAAGTAAAAGCCTTTTATTCCTTGGTTTGAAACGGCAGTAAAGTCAATTACATCCCAGAGAGTGGCATATTATCAACCATAAAAGCATAAGTGAACTGTGCATCTAACTCATGAACTAAGCAACAATAAGAATGTTACAAAAAATTGCTGTGGCAGAAGATTAAACCATTTTCGCTAGCAGCATGGTTACTCAGTATGGGGAGCATTTCTAATGCAGGACTTACTGCTGTCACTTTCTAATGCATCTTCTAGGATTAGAAAGTACAACAGCAGTCACAGCAAGATTTCTTTAATAAATTGTTTTAGTGGTAAGAAAATAGAGTTCTTTACATGGGGAGCAAGAAACTACTGCTTGCCCTCAAGGAAAGGTCCAACATCTCAATCAAGCAAGGTTCTTAATAAAATATTTAATGCTATGTACGTAAGTGATCTCATTTCACTGAAAGGTCAATCTGTAGAAAATCTTATAAAATGGAAAAGGCTCTGAATACTTATGTGTGCCCACACATGAACTCAAAACATACTCTCTCCATGTGTTATACAGTGTAAAGAATAACTGATTATATATAAAGTGATATAGAGTAAGATCCTGGCACCAAATCATCCTCTCTTCTTTAGCAATAGAAGGGGCATGATATTCCTTCCCTTTCTTCATTCAGACACCAGTAATTTGCCAGTCAGCATGTGTACAAAGCCTGTAACTGTCCCAAAGAAACAGATTAACAGACATTTTTGCCTGATCCCTTTTGCAAATTGTTTCCCACTAGGAGAAAAAAATGCCACGTTTATTTAAAAGTACAGTAACTTCCACTGTAAAGGT
Organism: Patagioenas fasciata; assembly: GCF_037038585.1. Lineage (NCBI taxonomy): Eukaryota > Metazoa > Chordata > Aves > Columbiformes > Columbidae > Patagioenas > Patagioenas fasciata. The sequence continues at coordinate 43,999,138 of NC_092523.1, read as the reverse complement.
GATTCATTTTTGCTCTGCTAGGCAGTACGTCTGCTCTTACAGACAAATGGAACACCCTCCTGGCTAACACCTGGTCTACTACCTCCACAATTATAACTGATGTGCTTCTTACAGCCATAATTCATGTCCTAAAACATAAGCATGCACTGGATGTAGAGTTAACATCAGCTACAATATACGCACATTAAAATGATTTTGCAATGCATAGAACAGGCCACATTATGACTGGATTTTTCATGTGTGTAAAGAGAAAGGTGCTAAAACTGAAACTTTTGGATGAACCTATTAGTCTGAAGCACTGTGCTCTGCCTCACAACCAGACATGACTCACCTGTGGGATCCAACAAGTGTGAGGCAACCATTAACACCTCCAAATTCCACACTTTTCTGTAAGAAAGAGTTTTCTCTGATGCAAGAGTCTTGTCATATCATATAGAACTGAGTAGCATGAATAATCTGTCTGAGACTGAGTCACAGAAGGAAGCTGTATGCCTTTGTGGGACTCAAGACCTTTCTTTGATGAAACCAAGTAATCAAGGAGGGGGGCCATAAGAAAATGCAAGTAAATGCAAGAAAACCGATTTCAAAGGCAGAAATAAAGAGCAATAAAGATGTATCTATGATTCAATTGTTTGTTCAGTTGTCAGTCAGCCTTTAGCCAAGCCAAATGTTCCTAGGTTTTTTTCTTTCTTTTTTCATATTCTACATGTGCTATATCTTGGCCTTGTTTTCACACACTTCAATAGTTGTGAAACATCCTGTTACACCATACTGCTTGTTATTGCAGAATAATTATCAAGGGGGCAAATTATTGAAACTAATTATCAAAAGTACACTTATCGAGAATAAAGTTGTATCCACATCTTTGACACATATGGCAGCCGCTGGATCTGCTACATTCTTGGATGTTAGTATACAAGGGAAGCTCAGAGTGCTGGCACCAAGGAGAAGAGAGGGTGGAGCAGTGTGAAGACACCACAGTCAGGCTCTGTGTATGAGGTAGGTACAGGAACTAGATGACACTGTGCACATAGCTGCTGTCAAATGAGAAAGAAATATCAATTCCATCCAAAATGCTAGTTGCTGAGCTAGCAGTTGTGGCAAAATTTGTCCTGTGCATGAACTTCGCTCATTATAATCTCATTATAATACCAAAACACACCTCCACCCCAAAAGCAACCCATCTCTATCAGGCCTCCATGCTCCCTTGAGCATACTCCCTGAATTCTTTTAAGTTTATACCTTTAAAACCAAAGCGAGAAAATTTTACACTAGTCAATAACAAAGGTATGTATGAATATAGTCAGTCAAGCTTCACCTAAACACAGAAAATAGTATAGAATACCCTAACAATAGGGGAAAGTTAGGGAAGACACTATCACTGAGAAGTTAATGAGATGGCGTTGCGGACTTCTGGGATCAGTTGACTGGCTGAACCTATCTTCTCTCCCAAAAGGACACTTTAGGGTAAGATTTGCACACTTCTTATACCAAGTGTTCCCCATAGGAAACTTCCAGCTTGTATTTATAATCACAGTAGTAGCACTAATATAGTCATCTTAAAATATATGTACTTCATACCAAAGTGTATTTTTGCAGCTGAAGTGTATTTTTGCAGACAGTGTATTTTATCAATGGCAATCTAAAAGAACTTGCACCTGTTGCTTTTAAAAACCTCATTATTTGTGGATCTAGTAATGAGAATCTCTTGTTGGGTGCACTCAGACTTATAGTGTGTATTATACTGTTTGTAAACCTGTGCAAGTGTGTAAATTCAATTATCACAACCCAACCCTGTACTATTGGTGAATCTGTAATCATGAAAATTCAACATAATACCAAACTGGCTATTGAGCATGATCGGACCTATAGTGCCAACTTGAGGTCATTTTGGTGTAATTGGACATCACTCAGAAGCTAAACTCAGCCACCCTCAGCCCCAGTAATATACTGAGGACAAGGTGGAATACAAGGGGTTTAGTTTCTGCCAGACTAACCCTTTCAACATAACAGTAATATATGAAGCTACTGAAAATGCTGATGCACACTAAAACACAGTAGACATAAAAAATGTACAATAAACAGTCCAGATAATCAGAAGTGAAAGAGCCCTCAAAAAAAAAAAAAAAAGAAGTGTTGCAAAATAGACATATCAGGATGCTTTTTAACTGTTGCTCCCTATGAAGAATGATGAAATTGTAATTAAAATGAACTTATTATTGCTGTCATTGGAGGTCTGAAACAACATTCTCAACACCTAATATCCCACTGGATTAACATGATATTCAAAAATATTTACTGTTTTTGTATGAGCTTCTCTTCTCAGCATTATCGTAGTTATCTCAGCATATCATCATTAATAATTTTCAGTGGGATTTTTACTTTAATGAGGTTCTTTAATGAGGAAGCCTATTAACATTCATACTTGGAAATTAAAAGGTCATTTCAGTGTATGAGCAAATGAATCTTATTCCCTTTGGAAAATATTAGGCAACGTGTGTATGCCTTTGTTTGATAATCATTGAGCCTCTGCTACTACAGGATCAGAAAGTTTGGTGTTACTCTGTAAACAAGAAGCTTTGCCACACCTCATGAGGATCTACCTCCTCATTATTTCTGCTTTGTTTTACCACAAGAGGCTGCTGTTTTATCAGCTGCACTGACAGACTGTGACCCCAAGTCAGTGCCTTTAGCTTTACTCTTTAAAATAGCGGGATTTCAACCTGAAAATCTGTAGTAGATGTGTGAACAGGTGCATATGTCTAAGAACACACATGCATATGGAATAACGGGAGTTTAAGAGAAAATTACCACACAAAACACAATTTTAATTATTCATTATCATGATAATACTAGCAAGATGACAATGTTGGATAAAAATAACTTTTACGTGTTCGAAATCAGAAGTGATAATCATTGCTTCGTAAAAGACCTGACTTGCTCTGACATACCCTCCATTCACATTTGGCTTTCCATTCTACATTTAGCTGGGGATATCCAGAAAAATCAGACAAAGAAACAAGGAAAATAATCCTTACTTGGGTTTCAGAGAATAATATTCTTCTGATGGCTGAGTATACAGGAAGGTGTGGAGGAAAATAATCAGGAAATAATCAGGATATCGGGACATCACCCACATTTTACTGCCTTCTAAGGCTCAATTTAAAGATAATTCCATCATGATCTCCAAACCTTTGTAATATGGCTCCCTGTGGACTGTGGACTTAAATACTCTGAATCTCTGAGGTTGTAGGGTTTTTTCTTGTTTGTTCATTTTTTTTTTTTTTTTTAATTCCATAATCCATACCACTTCCTTTCTACCTTATTTAGTCTGGCAGGCTTCCCCTTTAGTGAAACAATTTTGTTTTTCTCTATCTCGTAGCTTTGTGCTTTGACTCCTCTAACAGCTTCTCTTTTTGGTATGAGGCAATAAAACACACATCTGCTCTCTCTAAGAGGACTTGCCATGTTCATTTTAGCTTCAGTTTGACAAGCATGCAAATACAGGCTTAATTTTAGGTTTAAACTTCAGTGAGATGAAGCATATGTTTGATGGCTTCCTTGAATCAGGACCTCAGTTACATAATTCTCATCTCATGCACTTTTCAAGGTGTATAGATAGTACTTAATGTATTTATAGGTTGCTAATGATGCTGAAATCTTCAAATCCATGTACATACAGAAGCAGTATCTCACTAAAAAGTCTTGAGTTGGAAATTGCTGATCTCCAACTCTTAATCTGTAATATCTCTCTGTTTGAAACTGTTATTTGTGTGTGTTCACTTTTAACCAAATTGTTACTATGTATCGAGCAATTATAATGTTTTTTGTTGAAAAAAATGCAGAATTTATTTATATAGCAAAATGTTTATGAAATGTTTCCTTGCTCTAACACCAACATGCAATTTTTCAACTGAGAAAAGCATATCATGGAAAATGAAAGATACTTTTAGTAGCAATTCACATTGTAGGGTACTTCTATGCCCATTATGCGGTGCTTGCACGTTCCTAAAACAGTAGTGCATATGTTTTCAGCTGCCTTCTTTCTCATCTCAAGCTTTTCCTGTCAAAATACATGCATGAATTTGTGCTAATAAGCTAATGCAAGGCACTGATCCAGAGTCTGAGCTCTATTTCACTGGTGTAAGTCTAGAACAGATAGTACCTTCAGTAGGACTATTTGTATCTCTACCAGTGTAATGAAACTCAGATAAGGTGTGTCATCATTTCCTAACAGAAATAACTACTATTATTCTGTTCTGAAATGGGCTTTTGCATTTATGTTTAACAATAGGGTTGGGCCTCCATGCCAGAACACAGCATTAGAATTCTAAAGATTCAAATAATATATTATAATGACAAAATTATGGTCTTTTCTGAGTTTGCTTGTCAGCAGACTTTCTCTAATTTAGCAATATGTCTGCCTTAAAAGAATTTGTCACAAAGCTGAGAACTTAACCTGCATGTAGTTTCTTTACTTTCATGGAGTCTATGGACATGCTCAAGAAAAGGAAAAAGGTTTTCCAGTTTCTAATATAAAACGTATTTCTGAAGAACGACAAATTTCTTTAGAGTACCACATATCATGCATTTTATATACAGAACTCTTGGCTATTAGCCTTTGTCAGGTTACAGACCAGTCAGTAAGCAGAAATATTTATTTCCTGGAAGAGATCTTTTTACCCTTCCGACCTGACTCTCTTGTTTTGCTTTCAGAGTTCCATCTGTACCAGATTGATTATTGCCCCCTCATAGTTAATACACTTAAACAGCAGCAGAAAAATTAAAGACCTTTCTTAATTTGTAACTAGCTATCGATTTTACTGTAGCGATGTCTAGTTTTCTTCTGAAAATAGCATTTACTGAAAACCAATACAAACTATTTCAATAAAAGTGATGCAATCAGCAGCATATGTCAGATGGAAACACGATCATTCAAAATTATCTAAAGTAGTTCCTATGATCTACACTTATCACACCTGGGCACTCTTAGCACTCTGCTAAGAGGCCAGAGTATGCTGGCCTCATATGCTGATCAGAAGGGATGAAATTTGCCAGTAAACTCACATTGAATATAAAATTCCAATAGGAATAATTCTTAAAGATTTTACCTGCTAGAAATTGCATTCTTACATAAATCAAGGTATACTGTGTAGGGTGTAACAGATAAAGAAACCAGCCAGTAGTAACAAAATAAAAAATGTAATTCCATGAAAAAGAACTTTGAATGTAAGCATTTGAAAATGGAGGAATGAAAAAAAAAAAAACAAAACAAAACAAACAATGACAGGATTCTTTTGAATTCCTCCTTCTCCTCATTTATCCTAACTATGTTCAATATTTCCATATGGAAAGGTATAAATATATTTTTTATTCTTATGTCAATGATCTGTACAGTAGCTGGAAGCTAGCAGAAAAAAATGCAGTCAAGGGTATTATATGCTGCATTCCTCAAAATTCTTTCTTTCACATGAGTTTTCACTGATAAAAAAGAAAAAAACAAACCTGGTATGTATAAATCGATCCCAAGATGTAGAACAAAGATGCTAGAAAAACAACTGAAAAATATTAATGAAAAAACTCCCCATAAAATCTTATATGCAGATAAAAAAATTCTAAATTATAAACTGTATTTATAAATGTATTACGCATGTAAATCTCAGCATGTGTAAATCTGTCTGATGCAATGTATGTGCAGTGCATCTATAAATCAATACTTTATAAATAAGGTTTATGCAATGTATTCTATTACCTTTTGATCTTGGAAATAAAAATTAATAAAATAGACAAATGTGATGCAGTCCAATGAAAGAAACCTCATAAAAACATTAATACTTAGGCAAGATTATAAATGATATTAATTCCACAGACACAATTTCATCTTTGTTCATACAAAACTGTGAATAACTAAAACAACGGTGTCAGCAGAAATTTCAGTGCTACATATTACTCTTTACTGGACATCATCTGAATGGTCCCATAAACAGATAGGAGAGCAAAATACATTTAATTAACAGACCTCTGGTGCAATTATACCAATTTTCAGCCGTTTCCAAAGGCATTACACTGTATGATAGGTACCGATAGTAGAAAATAACAGATGGTATGGGACTGAATACAAGGAACCAATTCACTGTGGCATTCTGGTATATTTATAAAACTCATCAATAGAATCAACTCTGCAGTAGCAAAGAGAGATTTTTTTTACAAACAAAAGGTTTCTGCTATGGAATTCTATCCAGTATTTCATATCTCATCATGTTTCATTTAATGAAAAAAGTAATCTGAGAAATATGTAGGAAATATTAATGTCTTCTGTATCATGGTGGGTCAAAACTTTAAAAATTTCCTCAAATACTTTCTTACTCATGATTACAAAATTGACAATTATTACTTTGGCATTACACAAAATGTGGGGCTAACACTGTAAGACATAAGACTTCCAAGGAAATTATGTAAGAATTTAGACAAGAGATCAACCTGGAAAAGTCTTTCATTAGCATCAATTTTTCACGTTTATTTCTAAACTCAAATGACATTAGGAGAGGTTTGTGTACAAAAACCAAAGAACGATACACTGGAAAGAAGTAGTAGACATCTATACTGTCATGATGGTGGAGCTTAAAAATAGAAACTAATGTTTATAGGGATGTGTCATCTTCCACCTCTCTGGATGGTTTTGCCCAGGACTCCCAAAACGCATAAACTCTATACTTTTAAATGGGTTGTTATCTGTTTTTTTATCTTCATCTAGAAAAAATGATATGTTTTTGAATGAAAAGTATCCAAGATATTTATGTTCCAATTTAATAAACAAACACGTAATAATAACATAAAACACACTATTACTAATTCTTAAATTTTAAACAAAGTAATTTTAAATCCTCTTTAATTGTAATATTATATGTTATCTTACAGAAATTTTATTGACTCTGTTTCCAAGCTTAACTCTCTTCTCTGCTGGTGATGCAGAGCTGACAATTTGAAAAATCTGTTAGAGAAAATTCTCATGAAGGTGGGAATTAACATAAACACTTACATAAATGGCATCTCCAGCTATATTTCTTCCTTTTTTAAGCAAAGCATAATAAACAATTTAAGATTTTTATTTGGGAAACAGGGGGAACTTATGAACTCAGTAACTTTAGGTCAATATATGCAACATTAGAACTTGGACTCTACCCTTGGCGGTGGCAATAGTAAATAAGCCATATTGTATGTATATCTCATTGCCACGAAAAATAACCTGAACAATGGATTTGTTTTGCATGTTTTCCCCATTTTGTAACTGAAACACCTCTGTTAGGAATAACAGTGCATTGCTGACAACTTAAAAAATTAATACATGAAGCACAAATTTGTAGTCAAGACTGTTAATGCAGAAGGCGGTGATTTGGGAAACAAATATAGTCTTAGAGTTTGGGGCATTTTTTTTAATATGAAGAGAAATGACAGGACCTTTGCCATACTACAAAATGGATCTATGAGGAACTTCAATTTTCACTTCGTTTTTCACTGAAGGTTTTTCAAAACTAACCACAGGCTTTAATGCCCTTTCCCTGACATCTGGGACACCAGCCAACTAAGGATTACCTTCACTAAAGATTTATAAATTTCTGTCAATCCGGGTAAGATCAATTCAATTTTAAGGACATTCTGAAAAAAAACCAAACAAACAACAAAAAACAAACTCACCCAAAAGCCACACTATGAATTTCACTGGCACACAAACCTTTGTCATGCTCTGTGGAAAAGCAAGTAACAGGGAGAACATTGATTCTCCTTATCTTCTGCAGCCATAAGAACATTGTGAACTCTTGCACCAATATTGAGTATTTAGCAACAGATTAGAGCAGGCACAACACAAGGCAGTCACTATTCAATGTTAATTTCCTCAAAGCTAACAACCTTTATTATTTCACTGACATAAGAATGGAAAACTACTGTAAAATTCATTTGACTTAATTTTGTATTAGGAACAGGAAAAAAAATGTCAGGGAAGGAATCTGTGATTCTGTGTGATTCTGTGAAGAAGTGACCTTCGGCAGAAACAGTGGAAATGTATGCAACTGCAGTGATCATTCTGACAAGGAACAGGAGCTGGTGAGTAGGTGAAACTCCAACTACTTGCCATCAAAAATTTCACCTTAGGGCTTGTTTTCAGAAATTTCCTTCCTAGGTAAAGAAAGATAAATACTCATAGGGGAGGAAAAGCTCCTATTTTTCATGTCTGATGTAGAAATTCTTTATTTTTTACAGAAACATTATTTCAGTCATCCCAGAAGTATTCACAGAACTGGATGGGAAAAACTGTATGAGACCAGATGCACAAAACTACCAGAAAATTATGTAATTCCTTAGAAATTGAATATCCTCCCAAATTAAACACCCCAAAATTCAGATCATTAGTTCCTCCTGAATGGAATTTTAGGAAATTTTGGCAAGATATTTTTACCTACTCTCAATAAAATGTCTATTTCAGTCACCATGGAGAAAAAAATGACTCAAGCATAGCTGCTTGTGGCAGCCCTGTAGAAAATGGGAGAAATAATTTTAGGGGTTTTTACTCTGTTCTCAGTTTTCTTCATCTAGCATTATTTTTCCTTCCTCTCTTAGAAAAGTCTGAAATATTCTGGAAGTAACACACTGATGCTCCTGTTCAACACAATCACTGGTTTGTTTCAATGAGAAATAACAAGAACCCACATCAAACCTCAGATTCCAGGCTATATTTCTTTGATTTCCCAAACCTGATCTACATAGTCTCAACAACATGGTCAGTTGTGAAGGTAGTTTGTAAGGTATGATCTGGTAGTACTTCAAAAGTCAGTCGAGATCACCACAAAACTTGTGCCAGAGGCACACAGAGTATTATTGATTTGTATTTGGGCTGTTCTTTCTGCTATTTATCTTTTCAACAGAAGATGCCCTGATAGCTGTCTCATAAGTAGGTACACAGTGGAATGGTTTCTGGCTACAGAAGGGGTTTTGTCTGTTACTGACCGATATAAGAGAATTTCAAGCTAAACATTTAAGAGTTACAAATGAAGAGACTCTGTTTTTTAGTGTGGGTTTTGTATGGGTTTTTTGGGGGTGTGGGGTTTGATTGTTTGGTTGTTTGGATTTGTTTGTGGTTTTGCTTTGTTTGTGAGGGTTTTGTTTTGGTGTGAGTTTTTTTATTTGTTTTGTTCTTTGTTTTGTGAGGGGTTTTTTGTTGTCTTTTTTTTTTTTTCACATGTAAGTTTTGATCTGATAAAAGTATTCTATTACAATAGCTTTCAAACAGTAAATCTGGGTTGTGAATGTTTAAAAAATAGAATCCACTTTTGTGTGAAGCTTTCAATGTGCTTTGAAAAAAAACACAAATGCTTGAAAAACTACCGTCTTGAAGATCATTCTACAAAAAAAAAAAACACTATCCATAGATTTTTTTTTAATAATGACTCCCAATAGATCATTTAAATAAGTTCTACAGAGAATAATGTGAATATCATACCCCTAAAGGTCATTGTAACCTAGAAAAAAAAGTACATTCCTCCAGTGCATGAGTAAACATTGATAAAGATTAGCTCAGTGACAGTGAAGTAACTAAGGAAAGTTATGGAAAGAGGTCCCAACATAGTCAGATGCTGCCTACTACATCCTTGTCTGTATTTACTATTGATTAAATGCTGATCCTGATTTTCTTCCTTCACCATCCTCTTTGATAATTCACATGAAATTACACAGGATATGATAAACTATTCAAGGCACAAATTTAGTATCAGTTTATCCTGTCTGATTAACTAAAACCTTCATTGTAACATACAGTGAAATTCATTATGTCTCTACTGGAGTTTAACTCAAAATGCCTGAGTAATCCCTTCAGCTTGAAATTAGACTGCTTCGCTTTACCTAAACAGCTCATTTTTATTTCCAGATTGATGCAGGTAAGAATGGTTTCAGCTAAAGATATAGATAGATAGATAGATAGATAGATAGATTTAACTGTAGAAACAATTTCCAGGTTAAAAAAAAAAAAAAAGGTCAACTCACATATTTTTATGAATTGCTTAAAGTAGTTGGATAGAGTAATTTACTGAAAATACCCCCCCAAAATTTTTGTTAATCTTTCCTTTTTTCTAAATTAAAATTAGTTTTGTTTTCTACTAATTGATTTTCTGACAAGTTTGTGAATACACTCTTACTCAGAACAAAGCAGTTGGAAAGACTAGATAAACTAGTTTTATATACACTGAAGTGTGTTTTTTTTTAATGAACCTGAAGAATAAAATGCATTTTTAGAGTAGTGTATTTAATAGAACTGTTGATAACTGCTGCCCACTTTTACCTAGATATTAGCTGCAATTTATTTTGGGTTGGACTGTGAGTCTAATTTATTTTTGAATTTGCCAGTCCTTTAAATAACTCCTAGAAAATAGCAATTAAAGATGACTGATATATTTACCAGTGCTTTAGAATGAAAACAAAACTGTCTCTCCCACTACCTCCAAAATTAAATCCTCATTAGGCTAAGTAGAAAATTGGAGAAACATAAGGCTGCTCTTAATTTTTTGTCTCTAAACTTTATAAATAGGACGGGAGAGGTTAGGAAAGGGTTGAACTGACATGATCCCCCTTCTATGAATTGCAAGGTGTCCTGTACCCCTCACTCAGGAAAACTCTGTTCTTAAATGCAGCACTTAGCTGCCATTTCTAGAGGCATAAAATACTACTAGCAAGCCACATATCTTACAAGATAGATACCTTCATTGTTGGTAGCACCATACCACAATGAGCAACATGATTATGTGTTCTTACAAAAAAAAATATCCTGTAAAGTCTGCAAGTGTGTTTATAAAATTTTCAAATGTTTGCTTAATACTAATAAATGTAAGGTAGTACTTTTTATCTATTGACTTCAACACTTATTATTCACAGCCACACAAGACTGCAGAAGATAGAAATTTTTTATTAGAAGCTATAAAAATCTAGATTCTATCTGTTATGAAGTCCCAGTAATTCATATCTTGGAGGTAGCAACAATCTATAGAAAGCAGCAAAACTAATGAGGAGAGTCAGAGTTTTGGGTGAAAGTCTCCATTATTTCTAATAAAGTCTTTTTACCAGTTCAGAGATTCCAATGTAATTTCTGTTCTGTGGAGATATAATACGTTTTATGATGTAATATATTCTACACAATTATAGCCACACAACTGCTGAAATCAATAAGCTACTTCTTAAAAGTCATGTCATTTCTGTTCCACTAGGCCAAAATGAAATAAATTCCCCTGAACATTTCAAATATTCTCTTTGATAGGTAAATCATCTCTAATAAGGTAAAACACTTTTTTTATTTTGGATGAATATGTCAGTTAAACCTGATGAGATAATTCTTATAAAACAATACAAAACCATGGGGTTTTTTTCTTCAGAATTTTTACTGTGAAATATCAAAATGCCAGGAGAGAGAGGATGAAAAATACTCTTAACTAGAATTAGAACTTAAATGAAATGGAAAGTAATTCTAGCCAAGTGTTTAAAATCAACAAAACAAAAATGCTTACATATATCTAAACCGAATTTTTTGTTTCATATGTCTGACTGATGCATGATGTCTGCATGATATCTGATGAGTGTCATAAGTGATACATGACTGATATGTGATACATTAATAGAATCTAGTCTCTAAACAGAAAAGAAGTACACACACAATATCTGTATTTCACATCAGAAACTAAAGTCTAAAACAAAAGTAGGATAATTTGAGAATACGTACATAAAAACCAAAGTATTTTTGCAGTATAAAATGTGCAATTGGGTGTGAAATATCATTCCATATCAGCCAAAAATCCTGAGAGTACTGACCAAAATTATGCATGGATTTACTGCAGTAAAGCCAGGCCTGGAAGTTTCCCGCAGTTCTAGTAGGAGACATCATACATTTGGAGGGATTGTTGTAATATCTATCAAATGAATTTTTGTGGGTGGCTTATTCTAGACTGAAAGATTACCCTTACACAGTATCATTAGGGAAACAAAAAGGACAAGAACAACAAACATATTTCTGCATTGCTACATTGAAATGGAAATCAGGAGTTAATCTACACCCCTTTTACCAAGTACTCTAATGAAAAACCCTGCATGTTAGTTAACAAACACATACCTTTGCTGACCCATTTGAATAAGAGGTTAGTTTTGATATATTTATGACTAATTTACAAACCAAACAGTTATAGATAAGCCTCACACAATGCAATCAAAAAGGTAAATTCAATAATTCTGTTTTGAATAAGTTTACTTTCCCCGAAATACTTGATTTCTCAAGAGTCATTAAAATTGCCTTTATGTAACACCCTATCGCATTGATATCTATGAGTAACATATAGTAACATTAATATACATTCACCAATTCCACTTTAGGAATTTCATATTATACAGGGCTCTTCTATTCTCATACTAGAAATTGCGTTCAAGCTATTGGGAATAACTGTAGCTCTCTATCCCATATTGTTGTAAAAGGTCTTTGAGCTCCTTTACAGAAACAAGTGGCTGCAAGAATGGTAGTCTCCAAGACACAAAAAAGGGAATGTACCTCTGCCTAAAATAGTAACTTAAGAGTTGTTTGGCTGTTGTTGATAGAGGGAAGTATGGTAGTATATTTAATGAAGGACAGCTCAAGTACAGTAGCATTAAAATCCAGTTAGATGAAAGAGGAAGGTAAAGGCTGATGTGTCCAAAACCTCACTGTTTCAGCCAAAGACAAACTCAAGTAAATCGAGTCTAAGTACTTGAATTTGGACAATCTAATTATTTCATGTTGTCCACTCTAAAACAGGTAATAAGTCCCCAGGGCTCAGTGATGGGTTCGATTCTGTTTAGTATCTTTATAAATGATCTGGACAAGGGGATCAAGTGCACTTTCAGTAAGCTTGCAGATAACACCAGGTTGTGTGGGATGTGTTGGTCTGCTCAAGGATAGGAAGGCTCTACAGAGGGAACTGGACTGACTGGATCAATGGCTGAGACCAGTGGTAAAAGGTTCAACAAGGCCAAGTGCCAGGTCCTGCACTTGGGTCACAACAACCCCATGTAATGTACAGGAAGAGTGGCTGGAAAGCTGCCTGGCGGAAAAGGATCTGGGGGGTGCTGGTTGACAGCTGGCTGAACATGAGTCAGTAGTGTGCCCAGGTGGCCAAGAAGGCCAACAGTATCCTGGCTTGTATCAGAAATGGTGTGGCCAGCAGGACCAGGGAAGTGATTAGCCCCCTGTACTCAGTGCTGGTGAGGCCTTACCTGAAATACTGTTGTGGCAGAATGCAAACCCCCCTTTCTCCCCCTCCCTCCTTCATCATGGGAGGAGTAGGCACATCCCCCTCTCTCTCTGTGTGAGGCTAACAGCTTCTTTTGTTTGGCCCCAGAGCACCCTGGCGAGGGCCATTAGGACAAGGGATTGCCAAGGTGCCAGTAAGCGGCTGGGCACCTGTGACCAGTGTGGGGGATGTTTGGAGGCTTCAGGGGCACCCCACACACGGTGTGGGGGTGCAGAGAAGCTTCTAGAATGCCTACAGTCAGGTCTGATCAGCCAGTATAAAAACGGGACTCTCTCGTCGAGACTGGGCCCATTGTCGCCGGTTTCTCGGAGCGCGAGCTGAAGGTGCTGCCGCCGAGAGCCCCCCTCCCCAGGATGGAGACTCTACTTGCCTTGCAGCCACGTGTGTGAGTAAAACTTCTCGCAAGATTGCGAGTATATTTATCCTTTCCGTGCACATATGCACGTGTAACTTCCCGTGCTTAATACAAGCACGTATAAAATTATTTCCTCGCACAATCGTGAGTGTATCTATATTCCATGCACATTTGCACGCGTACTTCAAATTATTTCCTCGCACAATCACGAGTGTATTTTCCTCCCATGCTTCCATATAAGCACGTGTAGTATTTTCCGTGCACATTCGCACGTGTAAGTAAATTAATCCTCGCAGGATTGTGAGTGTATTATAAATTTACCCTCGCGGAATCACGAGCGTACACTTTCCGTACTCACTACGAGTACCTATATCTCTTTAAGACTAATCCCGCACCCTGTTCAGGCAAGTGTGTACTCCTCTGGGACTCAGGGGTGATTCCGGCATTGTTTTGGGTGAAGCCATGTGCATGCACTCTGTGGACCTCCTGTTGTACTAGTTGCTGCCCCTTAATAATTTTCCTCAACTAATACCCGAACCTATATTTAAGTCACTTTTGGAGTGCTAAAACCCTGTTTTTCACCGGTTTAATAAAAGTTGTTTTGGATCCTGTTGTCCCTCAAACTAATCTCGGGGTGCATTCCGTGACAACTGTGTTCATTTTTGGGTCCCTTACTACAAGAAAGACATTGAGGTGCTGGAGAGAGTTCAGGTGAAGGTCTGGAGGGTCTGGAGTGCAAGTCTTATGAGAAGCACCTAAGAGAACTGGGACTGTTTAGCCTGGAGAAAAGGAGTCTGAGGGGAAACCTATCACTTTCTACAACTACCTGAAAGGAGGTTGTAGCATGAAGGGTGTTGGTCTCTTTCACTGAGTAACAAGCAATAGGACAAGAGGAAATGGTCTCAAATTGCACTGAGAAGGCTTAGATTGGATATTTGGAAAAAAAATTACTGAAAGCCTTGTCAAGCATTGGAACAGGCTGCCAAGGGAAGTGCTTGACTCACCGTCCCTGGAGGTATATGAAAGATGTGCAGATGTGGCGCTTATGGATATGGTTTAGTGATTTGGCAGTGCTAGTTGGACTTGATGATCTTAAAGGTCTTTTCCAACCTAAACAATTCTATGTTTCTATGATTTTGAAGTGATCTACAGAATGATTTTAAGGTTGCTTTAATTGCAAACATTCTCCTGGACCTCTTAGAATGAAGTGTTCCCAACATGGAATTGGAACTGGGTATCTGAAGGGAACCTCCTGGCAAGCCTGTAATTATCATGGCTCACAAGGAAGCTACTTCAGAATGGTTATTCAATCACACAAATTAAAACAGCTTTCTAAAAACCCAATCACATCATTTGGCTTTACTTGCCATATACTCTGCATAAGCAATAGGTTTATCTATATTGCAGCCAGACTGTAATTTCAGAACATGTGTAAGTACCCAGCACAACAGGAACAGGCTTGGATGCAAGCAGCAAGAGAACAGCAGAGGGCACATCCCCTTGAACTTTTGTAGTTCATATGGAATTTTGTACTCTTACAGCTATACCAATCTTGTCCTGACTTTGGCTATAATATGCCTTAAAATATCAGTCAAAAAAATAACAGATCAAATAGGGTCTACCTGTTTTGCAGCATCCTTCAGTAATGTAAAAGGAATTTACATTTGTAAGGTCACAGGTTTGTCTCTCTTGGCATGCTGGTTATTTATATTGTATTTTATAATCTCTGAGCAAAAGATTTATCCATGGTTAATCCTAGACTTTGATGTAAGAGTTTTTTAAAACTGTTCTCTTGAAATGACTTTGAAAATCTAAAGTGTGTAATTACAGCTCCTTATAACCCAGAATGGTAAAGTTGCTGAGAATGGAAATTATGTAGTTAAAAATACTCAATTCGTTTCCAAAGCTTGCATTAGACTAAGGAAAAAATCTTTTCTAATCCAGCTACAATAACAGTTGCTTCTGTTTTCTAGCACTCAAGTCACTCACTGAGAATGCCAGGAAAAGTACTAGGAAAACATTCTTAGTATATATTCAGGAAAGGAAATAGGAATTGCATGGGCTATAGTAGTATAAAATTATATTTCTCTTTACATAGGCTTTCAAAGCAAAAATAGGATTATGACACCAGAACAGTTTGCAGTTCATGTGATCCTCAGAAGTGATGAAAATAAATTGATTATTTTATCTTTAAGACTTTCACAGTCTTCCTACGGATAGGGGTTTTTTTTATTGTTGTTGGGTTTTTTTGGTCGGGTTTTTTACAGCAGTTCAGTGAAAACTTGAGCAGAACAATGGAAAATATAAACTAATCATAGTTGTGTGTTTTTCCAAAATATCACACAATCACACAGCACCTCCAGGATGGACCAGGGATCAGACCCAGCCAGCATGGGTTTAGGAGGGGCAGGTCCTGTCTGACCAACCTGATCTCCTTTTATGATCAGGTGACCCACCTAGTGGATGAGGGGAAAGCTGTAGACGTGGTCTATCTAGGCTTCAGCAAAGCCTTTGACACTGTCTCCCATAATATACTCCTTCAAAAGCTGATAGCCCGTGGCTTGGACAAGTGCACTCTCTGCTGGGTTAAGAACTGGCTGGAGGGCCGGGCCCAGAGAGCACTGGTGAATGGGGCTGCATCTAGCTGGCGGCCAGTAACTAGTGGTGTCCCCCAGGGGTCAGTGTTGGGTCCAGTCCTGTTTAACATCTTTATTGATGATTTAGATGAGGGGATTGAGACCATCATCAGCAAATTTGCTGATGACACCAAGTTGGGGGGCAGCGTCGACCTGCTGGAAAGCAGGAGGGCTCTGCAAAGAGATCTGGATAGACTGGAAAAATGGGCTGATTCCAATGGGATGAAGTTCAATACGGCCAAGTGCCGGGTGCTGCGCTTTGGCCACAACAACCCCCTGCAGCGCTACAGGCTGGGCACAGAGTGGCTGGAGAGCACTCAGACAGAAAGGGACCTGGGGGTACTGATTGACAGGAAGCTCAACATGAGCCAACAGTGTGCCCAGGTGGCCAAGAAGGCCAATGGTATCCTGGCCTGTATCAAAAATAGTGTGGTCAGCAGGACAAGGGAAGTGATCCTTCCCCTGTACTCTGCATTGGTGAGGCCACACCTGGAGTATTGTGTTCAGTTCTGGGCCCCTCAGTTCAGGAAAGATATTGAGGTGCTGGAGCGGGTCCAGAGAAGAGCAACAAGACTGGTGAAGGAACTTGAGCACATGACCTATGGGGAGAGGCTGAGGGAGCTGGGGTTGTTCAGTCTGGAGAAGAGGAGGCTTAGAGGTGACCTCATCACTCTCTATAACTACCTGAAGGGAAGTTATAGCCAGGTGGGAACTGGTCTCTTCTCCCAGGCAGTTAGCAATAGGACAAGGGGACATGGGCTTAAACTCTGCCAGAGGAAGTTTAGGCTGGATATTAGGAAGAAGTTCTTTACGGAGAGAGTGATCAGGCATTGGAATGGCCTACCAAGGGAGGTGGTGGACTTGATGATCTCTGAGGTCTTTTCCAACCTAGCCAATTCTGTGATTCTGTGATTCTGTGATTCTGTGAATATGCCATCTATTTACAGACCTTATAACCTGTGCCAAACCCCTGGCAATATATGTATTTAGGAATAGTTCTTTTCATTATTTATTATAAGCATGAATCTATCGCAGGTCTTCTGTTACCATGTACAAAGAGAATACTTGTGTTTCTGCTCATGAAGTACAACTGGCTCAGAACCACATGAATACATGCTGTAGCAATAACTACAGAAGGACTCACAAGTCACAAAGAAGAGTAAAGGTCGATAATGAAGTCTAACATGTGCTTCCTCTGCTCCTCCTCTGTTACTCCTTACTCAGCAAACCTGAAATTGTGTAAGTGTGAGCACAAGAAAGAATGAAGAGCGGAGTTGAACAGGAAGAGGTTTTCCAATGCAGCAACAAACAATGCCAGGAAAACCCAGGGACTTTAGAAGTGTGTTGATGAAAAAGCAGAGGAAGAGATCCATACAAGTGCAAGGACAGACAGGTCCTTGGTCAAATCTCTCACCCTTGTGGCTTCTGTTCACCTACCTCAGAGCAGTGGACTTGTCCTGCAGCATTCACCCTGCAGTTCAAGTCCTTCTTCCTTGGTTGTGGCTAACTGTTGTGGGAAGAAGTTCAATATTAAACTTGAGCATGCTTTCAAGATAGAACTTCCATTAAAACTGAGGCACTCACCACAGGTAGCCTAACTGTTGTTGTTGTCTGTTAGCCAAACCATTAGAAATTTTTGTGCAACACTAATCATGATAATCAACATAAACTATTTCCAGAATCTACTCTCAGGGCAGGGTGACTTAATGTCACAGTACATACAGATCTCCAAGGCCTTTTGAGAAATCAAAATAAATTCCATCTTTCACGTGTCCCTGAATGATCTATGAACCAAATAAGGCATGGTGAGAAATGTAAAAGTACTGAGGCATTGGCTTGACTTCTCCAACAGCTGGCTTCTGTACAGGCCTGGCTACAGCATGGCTGGAGAGGGTAAGCAGAAGGGGGAGAAATTTGAGGAGGGAAAAGACCTCATCATCCTGTTTTTTTGTTATTTTGAAGGAAGTAAAATTTTAGTTAGAATAACATTTAGGCCCCCATAATATCAGCCCTTCATAAAATCTTATTTTTCTCTCTTCTCATTGCTTTGAAAGAGGGGAGTGTTCGGAAGTATATATATATATGTACATACATATATTTATAAAATATATCTTTTTTTCCATGTGGAGTGTTCAGAAGTATACATATAAATACATATATATATATATAAAAAATACATTTTTTCCGTGTATTTGTGTGTATATTTTATATGTATATATACACACACACATATACCTATATATTTGTATAAAAAAGTTATTTGTAAAAACCATTTCTCCACAGGTAATTGTAGCCATACTAAGCCACAGGAGTCTGACACTGCATTCAGACAGTGTGTACAGAAAAAAGTTAGATAAACAGAGATGTCTCATAATGAAGTCTGCTTTGTTGATAAGAGGACAATCTATCTGAATGCTGAATTCAGCTCACTTCATGTTGGTGCAGAGAGTGTAAAGTCGTGTAAAGTAGACAGATAACAATTCTGGTAGTCATTTCAAAACCGAATTTGAAGATGTAAAGTCATTGTGAAACTGGGTACAGTTTTTAAGAACCTACAAATGCCTTGCTCACCTCCCACTTGGATTGAAATCCAGAATCGTTTTGTACTAAGAGTTACAGAATGTATGTCTTGTTTGGGATTTGGAACTTTGACATGAAATTCTATAAATGTGCATTAAAAATTTAAAAGAGAATCTTATCTTTACATCTGCTAGCTGGAAAGGGACTGCACCTGGAAAAATCACTAGCTACTTCTTGAAAAAGAGATGCTCAAAGGAAACTTTTATTGTCAGCGTCACACAAGTATCTGCCATTTTACAAATTCATTAAATCTCAAACCTCAGGAAGGACAAAATCTCACAATCAAGATACGTTTGGTTGCTTCAAATGTAGTACAGTAGAAGGATATAAAAATATCAAATCTATAAAATTATTAAGAAATGTTTGTATAATTACTTGTTTAACATGTTAATGTGCTTTTGCAAGATAAACTTTGTAATAATTTTGAATCAATGTGGTATAGTATGCCCCGTGTTCTCAAAATTGCCCTAACAAGCATTGTTTTTCATAAAAGGGTGGAAGAAATCAGTCTGGATATGTTTTAATCTAGAGTTAAAACAAATGTACATGAGCAAGAGAACAAATTAATTCCTTTCTTGCAAAAAGTGTTTGAAGAACTCAAGCTGATTTGTCCTTTGACATCCCAAAGAAATCTGCAGACATAACCAATGGGGATAAGAAGGCTAATACATAAAAAAGATTTATCAGATAAACAGAAAGGAAGGAAGGACGAAGGAAAGGATGAAAAAAGGAGTAATTTAGAAATTCGGCTACCCAGAAACGGAATTACTTACACCCTGAAGTCTGAAGGGAATTTTTGAGTTTGTTAAATAGACAAGGTCATTCTTAAAGGAGATAGTATTCATTCATAAATGAGTGATTTTTTTTTAATCTTTTTTTTTTTTTTTAGTCTCCTGTTTCCATAGTGAGTCTCTTTAGATACATAACCTCACTTTTATCTTCTCTTAATAAGAAAATTGTCAATAAGACTGCATTTCACCAGTTTTGGCTATACTTGGACATCCTGAGGTTTTTGTGGGTTTTGTGTGTGTGTGTGGTTTTTGTTTGTTTGGTTTTGTTTTTTGTCTCTTTACATCCAGATTTAGGATGCAGTTACATGCAGCAGTAGCACTAGTCTCACACTTCAATTATATTTTACAATTGTCAGTTGTTTTGGTTTCTTTAGATCTCTTGGCAGCCTTTGATACACTGGATGACAAGATGTCTGAGGATACAGACATGAGAGACTAGCTCAACTCACTGCATTCTTATCTTTCCTCTGAGTGAGATGAAGACTAGAATTACGCATAATCTGTTCCTGGTCTTGATCATACAAAACCAAAGTTTTATTTTGTGCCTATTCTGAGAAGCATATAAAAGCATATGTGCATACCTATAAATGTATGAGATACAATACAAATTTGACTTGTTAAAAATTAATCTCAGAGAGCACAGCCTTTTTTTGTCTCTATATTTAGATACAGATGGTGCAATCACTCAAGGTAGTAAGATTAGATTTGTTCTCTGTGTTCCTTACACAGACTTCCTATATATGTATATAAATATATATATGTGCACAGAGTTAATTTTTTCCATAAAAATAGTGATTGAACACCTGAAATCCCTCCAGTATTTCAGAACTCAGGGCATTAAACTGGAATTAACAGTAAATTTTTCTACCTTTCAGTGAAGAAGCCCTAGTAAATATGAAGAATTTCTAGAAAGTGCTTCCTCACTAACTGAAGGTGAGATAAAAGTTATTCTGAAGTACTGGAAGCAAAAATTTCTTATCTGAAGGAATGTGTTCACCAGGAGACACCAAGGTTTACATTATGAACATGATTAGACTACCAACTATTTCTCCATACTCAGCTTCAAACTACTGTTGAGAAATATTCTTCTTCTGCTCAAGGAATGGTTTATTTGCATTAAACATGCATTACTTACAGCCATCTCTTTGCCATCTTCACAAACTATTCAATCACCTCTTGCTTGAGTTTACTTTTTAGGCAATTACCATTAATCAATTCTGACAATTTCTCACTCCAAGAGATATCCACTTCTGCTAATTTTTTTTTTTGTTTGAAGAGCATATGTGATCACAAAAGGGTTAAACTGATTTTCTAAAGCATCTACAGTTTTATATTAGTCATATTAGATTATCATATATCCTGCTATGACAAGCTGAGCATCTTGGAATTCTTGCTCATTGTGATACAGCTGGTTTGAAATAACAAACACTTGAAATAAGCATGAACTACCATAAGTACAAGAAATAATGGTCTGAGTGAACTTGTCATCATCCTATTGTGATCCCTGAACTATCAATATGTGCCTTCTCACATGCGCTTCCTACATGCATCAATATTTTGTTTTATCTACAGCAGACAATATTTGTGTCTAGCTTCAACGTTGTCTTCTCAACTAGGTCACTTTCTAGTCTGTCTCCCAGGTTCCACACATATTTTACACTGAAAACAATTATACTAATCTTGGTGATAACTTTGTTTCTCTCCACTTCATCCTTTATACTTCGCTTTTGATCCTCCTGTCCTAGTGCATGTCTCATGGAAAATAGAACTTGTTTAATCATTCTTGGCCAAAAATAGATAATGGAAAATTATAATTTCTTTCAGCTGGAAGGTAATTTCTTTCAATTTTACTTTAAAATGCATTATTAAGACATCAAGAGAGAAATAAGATAAATTTCAAGTAAAAATTAGTTATATTCATAAAAAACTCATTGCCTGAAAAAAAACCAAACAACCCTGAAATTAATTAAAGATATTACAAAGCAATCATGGAACAATTACTTAATTACTATAAGCAAAACCAATGATATTTCTAGTTGTAGTGAGCAGGGTCCTTATGTTTTTAGGAATGGTATTGTATAAAATATCCTGTAGAGGGGATTTTTTTGTCTGATTTTATTGAAAATGAATTTTTTTTTCCTAACAGGCTTATTTCCCCTACTGCCGTTTCCCAAGATCTGTTGTAATTACATAACTCATGTAATTAAAGAAATTCCAATAAACCTAACCATGAATGCATGTGTATTAATACAAGATAGCAGCAAAATGGTTTGTATCATTACAATTTAGATCACAGTCCCAAATTTTCATTACAGTAAGATAAATTCCAAGCTGTGAAAGCCTGATGGATGTTATACAGTAAAAGTGCAACAGCAGTTCAGCAAGAGACATTAAAACCATTAATGAACAAACATAGCAGTCTGAAAATGAAACTTTTAAGAATGCAGAACAGCTCTCCATAAAAATAAAACCAAGAAACTGTAACAGTCTAAAATAAAGGTATTCCCAAAAGACACACGCCGTGAAACTGAAAGCAGACACTCTTCAAATAGAGTAGTTAATTTAGAGTATAACGAGCCCTGCATAAAGAAACTAGCAACTATCATTAATTGAAGTCAAAGTTGTGAATTAGGCTCAAAACAAACATTTGGTACTATTAAATTTCACATGAAATTATTCTAGTTGAAGATAAGAGGGGTGTTGCATTTTTCGTCTCATAGTGGGAAAAGTTTCTCATAGTGGTAGTATTATTTAAATTGAATTACAGCTTCATCAGCAATAGCCACTCATTGGTTGGTTGGTTGTGTTCCGAACATTCCTTCAATACCAGCCTCCAAGTCTCTTTGGCAGTGTGTTCAATACAGAAGAATTAAAAAGGTGGCTGTCAGTCTGTCCATGGTCCGAGGCTGTACTGTGACTGCCATGCATAGAAGATCTGCATTACTTTTAAGTACTAAACCAGATGGCAGGCAATATATGCCTAGCTGCTATTTTTAGCACTTCGTGCCATGTATGACAATTTGAAAGATTTCCACATTAAGGGATAGCAGTAAGAATTTCTGTAAGTCTTTAAAGCAGCTAAAAACTTTCTAGATAAAATGCTGCAAGGCTGCATGTCTAGAGTAAACATGTTTATTCAAGGTAACCTCTGGAGAAAATTTGTTTCCGTACTTCTTTCCAGATAATCACAGAGAAGTAAGCTCTTTTGGATGCTTCAATTATCATAGTACTTGTTAGTTTAGAATCTGTACCATATGTGATATTCCAGACTTAACTGGAAGAACGCTGTTAAAGTTGATGGCTTTTCTTAGAAACAAAAATGAAGACCATGATTCCTGCTGAATGGCTTCATATAAAATGACTTGTTCATTTACTTAAAACAGGAGAAAAAAAAAAAAGTGACCCCATCACATAACTTAAGCCATTAAAAAGCATTTCATGTGCTTCTTAATGCTTTCCTTAATTTTCACCCTTTTTTTTGTCCATCTTCTATTTTTGACTTTAATAAATCTGAGACATACTCTGACAAAAATTAAAGTGGTAGAAGCCTCAGATTGATTCTGATTAAAGTAGTATGCAGGCAATTAACATTCTGTGATTAACCTTTTTGCCTTGACACACTTAAAAAAAAAAAAAAAGTATTATAGTGAATTTTAGAGAGATATCTGATGAAGGTTACCACAGGAAGGAGAAGAGATGGAAATTTTTTCCTTCTACCTGTTGGTCCTCCATGCCATTTTTAAACTGACACAACAATTCTTGTCTAGGAATAATGCCAGTCTAACAGATGGCCATAAGTGCTGCTATTCAGGAGAAACCAAAATGTGCATCGACTTTGAGGATTTGGGTAATATTCTTATCCAGGGGGTACCAAAACAGAAATCTGAGACAGATTTTCTTCTCAGTTATAAAGGTATAAATGTATACAAATGAAGAACTGAATTTTTTTTTTTTTTTACAGTCCCGATATCAAGAGATTAAAACTTCTGCTTTTTTATAGATAACCATCCATTTAGATCTGAATCTGCTCATCATTTTAGGTTGTCAGTCTTATAAGACTGGCCTACACTTGTCTTGATCCTGATTTCTGTGAGTAGATCTGCAATGGCTTTTTGGTTTGGAGCCTGATACTACACTCGGGCCAAAACTCCTCAATCACCCACACAACCTATATGGTGTCTCACATTTTTGCCTCAGGTCTCAATCCTGTTAGGAAAATATAAGGAAAATAGATGGATTGACAATAACTCATACTTCATCCAACAAGAAATCTGGATACAACCACTGTAAGTCTCATCTTGACTACAGTTAATAAAAAAAAAAAAAATCGTTACAGACACAGGGGATTTTTTTTCTTTGTCTGCTCTGACTGTGGTATAAGATTTGGTCTAGTACACTGTACTTGAATGTATTAATATATCATACCAGTAGGGATCAGATTTGAATTTCTTTCTCTCTTCTCCTTTCAAGTCTTTACAAGAATAACTGTCTTAAAACCACATCTTTTATTTGATAACATTATAGTATTTAAAAATATGCTGTCTCACTTGCTTTTATATTTCGTTAGAGCTTAGTGAAACAGCCTTTTCTCAAACTGCAAAACTGAACAAATATATCTTCTGGCTTCAGTTTTTCTGTTTCCTGCTGGTTTGATGTGCTTTGTTTTCTCTGAGAACACTGGAATTATTGATGCTCCTTAGAGTTTGTATCTTAATGATGCTTCAGGTCTTGGCAATCCCTGAAGAACACATGCAAGTTTGGTGTATCCTGTGAAAAGTAAAAGAAGATATATTTTCTTCTACAGTACAGAATCAGCATGTTAGAGTCAAAACCCAATTAACAAACAAACAAACAAACAAACAAAACAAACAACAACAAAACAACCCCACCTTAAAACAAATTACACACTTTTTTGCATATACCACATAGAAAAAATGTGCATAAAGATCAGAATTGTTACATGGGAATCAAACATATAATGCAGGTGCATTATAATGGTCATGATCTCAGGCCCTTTACATCTTCTTTGCTCTGTGGAAAAGAGCAATTTTTTTGTCTAAAGAGTTTCTTCTGAACATGTTATTTTTATATTAATATTAGACCTAATGCTTTAGCCACACCTTTAAATGTCAGGATAAAAAGAAACTAGTCAAATTACTTCCAAGTAACAGACTTAAACACAACTTGTTTTCTTTTTATTGTAAAATGTGCACAACTATTCCCATATACCTTTTAAAATTCTTGTGCTATAATTAATGCAATTTAGCATTTTCTTCTAATAAAAACAGATAAAAATGGGGGAAAAAATCCACCTATACAAGTAAATGTGAGTTACATCTAGAAAAACCTGAGATAGAGATTAGATCAAAAAACTTAGATGCCTGCAAGCAATGTTAGGGGAGAGAAAGAATTTTAAAGTAAACCATAACCTGTATTTGTAGCTTGGACATGATCATACATCTTCTGTCAACTGGCTCCAGCTGGAGCACAACTGATTGCTGTCACCCCGGACACCACAATCTATTGCTCCTGGTGATTTTGCTAGCCATGGTTCTCTTATAACTATGTTAACCCATTTCAGTCAAAATGATTTAGCTTAGCAAAGGCCTAGTACTAACTTTGTTTAAGGTAGAGCTTTCAAAGACAGTAGAAAGCTAGTTACAAAATGTCACACACTTCAATATTTGTATTGGTTGGGATCAGTGCATAGTCTGTACCAAGGATGCTGTTCTGTGCATGTCAATACAACCATCGGTACTTTGTACCTACAGTTTTCTTCATTTACATTTAGTTAATCAGCTTGGACTCATGTTTTAGAGTTATTTATTTATGGCTGTACTCTTCCAAAATACACAGAAGCAGTTTTTGTAAGTTATATTATTTCAGGAATTTTTTACCACAGTACGAATTAAAAAATGTCTGATACCTTACAGTGCTAGATAACATGCATTTGCAGTGGCTCCAGAACCAAGACACAATAATTGAATTTCTTAGTTTCAATATCAGAATTTCAAAGTAAATCCTAACTATGCCAGCGTGGCTCATTAACCCTTTTCAATTGCTTTTGGTGCTTTCAAAGGTGCTAGTTTCTACAGTGAGGAAGAGCATCTGAGAAAACAGGTAGATGATAGGGCAAAATGCATCTCTGTTATCACCTGAAAGGTATATCAACTTTGTGATAACATTTTCCTGGAACTCTGACAGAGAAGAGGTATTTACTTTTCTTATGATAGAGAAGCTACAGCTAATCCTGCAGGAAATTTTAATCCTAAATTTTGACCACTTTATGTTGAAAAACAGGCATAAAGCGCAATTCTATCTTCAAAGTATTCAAAAAATTATCACACTGAAGTATATTATTTACTACTCTCATTGTTTTTGGCAGTAATTCTTAAGTAACATCTACAATGAGGGACAAAAAAATTAAGTTTAATTAGCACCTTAATCTTCACATATTGCATTAGAAATATTAATGGAACTTTTTCCATCAAGTAAGAGAAAACCTGTCTCATTATGACAGCAGATTGACTACTACTTCAATTTTAAATTTAAATCAGCATTTTACGTACACATTAGTATTTGTTTATATAATTACAGTAATGAAAATACTATTTTAATTTTAATAAGTAATGTATTTATCATGTAATCAATATTCTATCTTTATTGTGTATTTTACATGTTGAACTTGAGGAACTATGTTGAAAATTGAACAATGGTGTCATTTTACGTGTTGTTTCTGCTAATTTATTGCTATCTTCAATCAAAGATAATGTTATATATGTTTAAGCTACATTTTTTTTTTTCTCCCAGTTCACTATTGATATAAAGGAAATAAGGAAGTCAAATAACTACATAGAATTCCTTTAAATATAACCTCTGGAATGTAGAAATAATTAGTTGCTAATGCTCTTATGTTTGATTAACATCATCATACTACTGTAATTCTGAAGTATAGAATATAACAGGACATAGTAATTGCTGTGCTTATTTTACCAATATATCCTTAATAAAGCAGAAGTACTGACATCTTTGACTCAGGCAAGGGTATTAACCTAATTAACTCTGCAATTAAGAGGATACTGTGCTCCTTTATTAAATTTCCAGTGAAGTTTCCATTCCCTTTTTTATTCTCCACCCCACCGTCCCCCCCAAAGCCTTAAAAAGAATTTCTGGTTCCTAAGCTATATTTTTGCATTAGTGCTCAATTGAAAGGTAGTGGAGCACTCTGCTCTATCTGGTGTGGGTACAGCATCAAACTATGGAAGCCTGGTCAGGACAATTGATCCACTGTGTGTTCAATGCCAGACACCCTCACTGCCTCTTTTAGAGTGGAGTGGCAAAGTAAAACAACTCAAAACTGTGTCACCTGATCATGCTATTTAGTGAAATAAAATATAGTGATGACTGGTAACATCAAAACCAAGTCTTCTCTTGCTTTTCACCATCCCTACTCTTTATCCACTGCCTAAATATAAGGTAATTTATGACCTCTGAATATTTTCCAATACCAAACACATCCTTTCACTAATGACAGATTTCACCTATAATTCTATTAAATTTTCTATAACTTTCCAGCTATTTTAATTTATATGTGCATTTATGACTTTTCAAAATCATCTTTATTATTTCAACTGCACCCCCCAAAAAATACAAAACATTTTGTATTTATTCATTTTATGGTAGTCTTTATACACGCAGAAGAGGTTTGCAATGGAATCAGTTCATGAAGTGGAAAGAGGGTGTAGAATTAGTTATATGTGGGCTTTTTCCTTATGTTCACAACCTTCTAAAAACAAAAATGGCAAAAATAAAATATGGAATGACAGAACACAGATATCAGCACTGTAAGTGTATTTGTTGTTGACACACGACATGATGATCATGTGGAACAATCTATTCGCAACAACTGTTGCCTTTTATATCTACCTATATACTACTTATGTATGGGGAGTGCAGAAGGAAAGGAGCTTGGAAAAGAACTTAGAAAAGCGGACAAGAGGACATATTTAACCACGTTACCTTGTTAGCAGGTGTTTAGACTAAATGTGAACACACCATGGAAATTACAGATTTCAAATGCTCCTGCAGATTTCCACTCTTGTGTTACTGCAGCATCAACAAATGACAGTTCATTCCAATTCTGGTCACAGTTACCAATTTAATCCTTATTTGAAGGGTTCTGGAACACAAATTATTTACCCAAGCTAATCTGAAACATGGTCTACATTGCAGGCTCAATTCTATGTTGCTGTAAAATGAATAAATATGTAATTTATTAATTTCTATTGCTCATATCTGACCACTTCTGCACTAAAATACACAACGAATTTTCAGTTGCTTGGAAGAGCACAAAATAAGACAGTCCTTTTTAAATGTACACCACTTCTCCATGGAACATAATGATTCATTTGCTCTGCTGCACCAGCCCAGGAAGAAGAAAACTTTCCATTCAAGCATAAAAACCCTATTCAAAAGCTGTGTTAATGTTCACCAGTATGTTTCTAAAGGTTCAAGAACTCAAGTCTCACAAAACTTTCCTCAGAGGAATGAGGAACCAGAACAAAAGGACAAAAAAATTTACTTCTATTTTCCCCCAAACCTGACTTTTACTGAATGTAGCTTAAAAGTTACCCTTTCAGATGTAGGACAGAAACAAAGGATGTCGCTGCATTGCATGAGGAAGCATCGTGTGTAATATCTAAGCAGAGCTGAGAGACTGTCCCCAAAGCAGGTTGATAGCAGAGCTCTGCACCTCTTTCTCTAGTTGTTTCTGGG
The DNA here is from genome assembly GCF_037038585.1 of Patagioenas fasciata. Taxonomy (NCBI): domain Eukaryota; kingdom Metazoa; phylum Chordata; class Aves; order Columbiformes; family Columbidae; genus Patagioenas; species Patagioenas fasciata. The sequence goes on along the minus strand of NC_092523.1, from coordinate 43,970,688 downwards.
ACAAGACAAATATCCCTGTGCACCATTACAAAGTATGAACATGCCAAATGTCCTGCCTCTATGATACATATTGCAAATGAACTTATTTTTCCAGAACAAGGTAAATCTAAAACTACATCCAATCACTTACAAATAATACTAATTGAAAGTACCCCAACTAAAGAAAACATTAGTAAGTAACCAAACCAAGATTATTTTTCAATTCTACTTTTCCTCAGAGTTACCTAACACGACGTGGTTGAAAGCAAACCATGCCAAAAGAATACATACTTTGACCTAAAGTAATTTTTTCTTATGAACAGTATGACATGTCAGACAACACAAAAGGCAATAAAAAAGGAACCTCTAAAACCTCTTTAAACATCCCATCTTCAAGGCAGTGAAATGTTCTATTATTTATCTTTTAATGATGAGGAAAAAAAAGAACACACCCAAATCTTCTAATTTGGGAAAAAGGGAGGAGGGTGGTGGAAATGTCCAACTAAAAATTGTGTTAATGACTTGATGTGTTTATTTTTGAGTGTACAGTCTATATTATTTCCAGTGATGTGACATGAACCATCCTCAGTTTTCTGGAGGAATAATCCCATGCACCAGTATATGCTGGCTGCCCAGAGAGGCCGTGCATTCTCCATCTTTGAAGGTAACTCAAAATTCAATGGGACACAATTCTGGACAAGCAGCTCTGGCTGACCCTGCTTGATCAGAGGAGTTGGACCAGATCATCTCAAGAAGTCCCTTCTAACCCACATCTGTGAAAAGCATGGCAGAATAGCTCACTGCATGTAGAATGTAACATTTAATTTACTTAACTGTGTCATAATAAGTTGTGTGCCCTGATAGACATTTTTAGAATAAAAGCAAGAATTAAACAGTACTTCGTGACAATGTTGTCTCTACTTACCATTAAAACAAAACCACAGACCTTTCCTAGCGTAAGTCTGAGCAAGAGAAAAATAGCAAGAACAAAGCTAAATGACATAAACTTTTTTCTTTTTTTTTTTTTTATTTTACAGTGCTTATCAGCTCTCAGAGGACAGAGGAAAAAATTCTTGCTGTGTCAAATGTTTGCAGTTCACTTGTTTCCAACTAATTGACATTATACCACAAGAATACAACTTGCAGCATGAAATAATTAAAAAGGGAAACTGAAAATTAGTTGGCTCCTATTTAAAGCTCCCAGTGGGAAAGACAGACAAGTCTGTACAATGTAGTATAACACCTCGCTAAGAAAGGTCAAGCCTTTGGGTTGCATTCAGAGCTACAGACAGAATGTCATCTATCTCAAAGGCACCTGGCCTTTGATTCCGTATATTTAAGTGTTTGGATTGTGTTTCATTGGCTTAAACCACAAAGAACCCTCAATACAATTAAACTTTCCGTTGACATAAGTGATGGTAACTGGGACTTCAAAACAGACATCGTAATTTTGCACTTCTTACAGCTGAAATAAGGGTGAACAGAGAACTCAAGTCTGAAACAGAACTAAAGGCAATCTGCCTTCCTTTCTAGGGGACGACATTTTGGTAAGTATAGAAATTATACTGAAGAATACTTCCTAACATTTGTCTTGCCACCCTTTCTAAATGTCACAATGCATATGATATCTAGAAGCAGCTTTGATTTATTGATTAGGAACTTAAGGTCATGCTGTCTCATGGGCTTGTGCAGAAAGAAAGAGTATCTGAGAAATACCATTACATACAGGAGCTATTTGTCATGGAAGAAGGTTACCTCTTTTACCATAACTTAAAGGAAAAATGTATCAGTTGACTTTATAAATAAGCCTGTGAAAATGACTGAAGGCTGGATGCCTACCTCCAGAAACATTCCTTTGAAACCTTCTCTTAGATCTTTTAAGCACGTTAATTTATACTATCAATATGTAGATGAATCACATTCGGGAGCAGTCAGGTGGTTAAGAGATTACTGAGGTGTATAAAATATGGGAGAATGGATATTACACAAATTTGCATGACATTTTCTTTCAAACACTCCTTTAAAAGTAGATATTTAATGTCATGTGTCTTATTATTTTATATATATATGGAAAATTTGAATGAATTCTGAACTTTACTGTGAATCAAGAAGTTTGGTGTGGGATTTGTGTGGCATTGTTTTGTTTTGTTTTTGAGGGGGGTTGGTTGGCTGTTTTCTGTGAAGTTGTCTTCACTTAGTAAAAAGTGTTTAGTATGTAAAGTTAACTTTTAAAAAATAGACATTTTCATTTTTTCCTATCTGCTTTCATCTTGCTTAATAAAATGCATTCTCAAAACAAATGATATATATTAACATCTCTCACGGAAATTGTTATACTTTAAGTCCACGACAAAATTTATAAAGATATCTTTCAAGTCTTTTTCCATTTTATATCAAGAGTTTCATACAACTTGTTTCAAAACTAACAAAAAGACTACTTTGAGCAGTCTCACCTCATTTCCTTTAAGATTTTGAACCTTCAGTATCCATTTCTATCTTTGATCTGAACTCATGTTGATTTTTAGATGATGAAAAAAGCAGTGAGAGCAGTTTGTATATTAATGGTTTTCTTCCAAGGATGACAACAGATTATGAAACAGTTCTCATTGCAGCTGAGTAGCTAGTGACTATGATAGTGCATTTTGATATATTGTAATAATATAATAGGAAAAAGTTAGGATTTTTTTTTTTCTCTAAAAGCCAAAATCTAAATGAGATCTATGATGTGAAGGTTATACCCAAATCGTGTTATCAGTAAGTGGGCCATATTCAGGAGTCACATGCAAGCTTTATATACAAATAGGTATAATCAGAGAGACAGTTCTTCGATGTGACTACATCCAACATTAGGACGAGTACAATTAGGAGTCTACGTATGTACTCGGTGTCTAATTCCTACTATTGACATAGGGAGTCAAGCACCAATAAACAACAGATTCCACTCTTGAATCCCACTCAAAAAGTGGGATTCTCACCTATTACATGTTTCCACATGATATTTCAGATGTCAGATTTGCTTTAGCATAAAACAATGATGCTAATTGTGTTGAGGAACAGAGAGATGGAAAAGCTTCATTACCACTCAGAGTGATAAACCAAGAAAAGCGTACATTATGTACTTTTATCCAGAGATGCTAGAGAAAGCAGTTGACCTACATTACATGAAAATACAGGACCTCAGAGGCAGAATGGACTTTATTGCCCTGACTCCCTTTCATTGTGCAGCACAAGGCTCTACCAAACCACTATGGTGCCTCCAGTAAACCAATGCATGGATAAAAAGAAACACAGAGCACATATGGTTATATACGCTGCCTCCAAGGCTTTTCTTCAAAATGTTCTGTTAATCCCACATAATCTCTAAGGCAGGTCTGTGTTTAGAAAAGCTCAGCATTGGCTCATACTTATTCTCTCAGAAATCAGTTGCGGCCAAGGATCTTGACAAAAGGAGATGCAGAGATTTTTCAAAAATAAACCCAAACTATAACTGAACCAGTAGGTCTGTGACAATACTGTTGTATTTGGCTTAAAACAATGCCTGCTAACTGCCAAGTCTCTTAGGCAGGTTGTCCATCTGTCCAGCTGTGCCAAACAGCTACCTAAAGTCACTCTCAATAGTTTAGGTTGGCACAATAATTTATGGCAAAAGACATTAACTGGGGCAGGGGGGTGGGGAGTAAGTCTGTAAAGATGTACATTGCCTGATTTTAAATCTCTTGTTGAACTTGAACCATAAGAACAACAACAGATAAATAGATTTTCCTGTCCTTATTTTTGTGGGGTTGTTTTTTTGTTTTTGTTGTTGTTTGGGGTTTTTTTTGTGTATGTGTGCTAAGCTTGTGAAACATGCTTTAAGATATTAGACCAATCTGGTTTCTACTTTATTTGTCAGACACAGTCAGAGAATACGTATAACTTTGAAGAGGTGGTTTTATTGATGTCCTGCAACTGGAAGTTTTACATATTTCTGGAATTCATCTCCCTCAGGGAGCATGAAAGAGGAGACAGCTAAGGGGTGATGTGTAAAACCATTGTTACCTATTGTGAGAGTTAACATACCAAAATGCCTGTATTTTTAGCACTGATTTTGTTGTGTGAATATATATCTAACACAATCTACTAGGATTTAGTAATCCTCATTTCAATTTCTCCATGTCTCCAGATTTACTGGTTAAAAAAAGAAAATAAGAAAGTCAAAGAAATTCAGCACAACCTATTACACTAGAGGAAATACCAAATGAATACTAGTATATTTACCTTTCTTTCTTTGCAATTAATTTGTGTTTGACCTTTTAAGTAACTTTGTCAAGGATGGAATCGGTCAATGGGCACAAATTAAAAAACAAGAAATCCGATCTGGACATGAGAAAAAATATTTTTACTATGTGTGTGATCAAAGAACAAAACAAAGAAATTACAGATTCTCCACTTTTGAAGATATTCAAAGCCTGACTAGACACATCTTGGACAACCTCTGTAGCTGACTCTACTTGAGAGGTAGAAAGTGTGGGGGAGCCTATTTGATGTCAAGAGGTCACTTCCAAACCTCAAAAATTTTGTGGTTCTGTGAATTTCAGTTGTGTTAATATGAGGGATTTAACATCTTCAGAATACCTCTTTGCTCATGTTGGAACAAAGAAAGGCTAATCATTTTTCTATGGCACATAACATTTGAGTTTCAAAACTCAAAAAACAACTCTGAACTGGCTTCCTTTGCAAACCTGGCTGCACATCACTTTTATAAAGAAGTCAAAACTTAGAAGAAGTAATTTTAGTTCTTTTGTTCAGGGCAAATGGCAGCTGAGCTTCCACTGTAGATAGTACCCTGTCTAAACAAAAAACAAACAAACAAATAAACCAAACCACCCCCACCCTCAAAACTAAAATAACAACAACAACAAACAAAAGAAAACAAAAAATCAAACCAAACACCCCCCCCAAAAAAAAAAAACAAACACAACAACAAACAAACAAACACACACAAAAAACCACAAAAACCCATACCACCAAAACATAGGAAATGCCCTATTATATGTGTGTCTTTAGAGGTGAATGGGTAACCTTCTAGAGAGGAAGTTCCCCATGCTGGGGTACCAGTTTTGCATTCTATTTAATTTTTGGTAACAAATTTGTGGAATCATTTTCTTTAAGACAAAAATTTTGTTTTTCTGAGTGTGCAGAGTCATCTTGGCTTTTTGAATAACAACTGAAATACCAGAATTTACTTAAGTCTCTTGAAATCATGTTATTGATTTATATAAAATAAATAAACCCTATTCTAACTGCTTAGGACTGACCATACTCTGGGGACACAGAGGTGACCTCGTTAGATTTGGCTTTAAATCTTCTAAAGTGGACTGTGAATGTTTGGATCCTACCTACTCTTCAGTACCTAAGATCACAGACAATTATTTTAAGAACTGGGCTTGTTCAAACATTTCTATCCAACATATCCTGCTACACAGCATACTAATTAACTGAATATCATTCTTTCCTACACAAAGAGAGTGATTCGCCACTGTGATAGAGTCCAAGTATATTTGCAATAAGAATTGATTAAATTAACACTTTCTGTGCTACTTCCAAAAACTATAAATCCCTTTTAAGAAACAACCTTAGCACTTCATCATGAAAAACCTAGAAAAAAAATACAATAATGGATCATGAATCACCAGCTAAACTGACATCTAAAAACTGGCTGAGAAACTTTGTTACTGACAGACATTTAAGAGAGTTTTATCTCACACCTGCACAAAGTACCAACTTCAAAGGTGTCATGGTGGTTTCACAGAGCCTGTCTAATGCCACAGGTACCAAGTTAAACAAATAACATCTGCAGTTAATGTCATATAAGATGAGCAAGAATTAAAGAAGTTATTGAAAGAGGAAATCTTAAAATATTAGATTTACAGCTGCCTATCAGGAAACACAGAGGATAGACTTCCAGAGGTATGGTTTTCTTCAAATTTTGCCATAAAGCTGTGATTTGACACAGCAATACTAAATAATGGAAACGAGCAGAGAAGGACAGATGGCAGTAAATAGAGAGCAGTGTAATGAGGAGACAGCTCTAAGACAGAAAAATACAAAAGTCTGGGAAGTAAAAGGAATTGATGGTAACGCATATATGATATAAAAATGGAAGGCAGCAGTTTCTTTATCAGTACACTGTACACAAATAATATAGACATACATTAGAACTATCCCATCTTCTGTATATCATCCAGTTGAGGTGGTAAGTAAAACTGCCAAGAACAAGAGAAGAATGATTGTTCAGCACACTACCACTGCTGCATGTATGATCTACATTAAACAAAACAAAAAAAAAAAAAAAAAAAAAAGGAGAGAGACAGAAAGAAAAATTTGTTTTAATTGAAAAAAATGAAAATAACAAAAAAGTTCACCTCTCTTTCTCTCTTTTATTTTTTTTTTTTTTTTTCGCTGAACAAAAACTCAGAAACCTGCTAGGCAACAGCAAAATGGATACATCCTAACCTTCATGAAATATGCCCAAACCTAAATAAGTGAAAACTGAGAAGAAATTACTCCAGTTGGAGTTCGTGAATAAGATGGAAGTAGTTAAGACCCAGAGAAAAAACTATGCAGATGGAAAGAAAAAACAAAATGGGTGCCTAGGAGGAGGCTCCAAAAAAAAAAAAAAAGGTGACTGAAGTTAGATGATGTGATGGATATAGATGTGGCTAAATGGAAACATTACCAATGAGAGAGAGATGAAAATAATCCAAATCAGAATCTTAAAATGCACAGGGAAACAGTTCTGCCTCAGAGCAAAAGAATAAAGGGCAGTAAAAAGAGGTTTTATGTAAGATTCCATTTAAACAACTAGAAGGAAAGCAATAGAAGTTGTATTAAAAATAAAGAAGTCAGTACATTGCATTTCCAAGAAGTAATGGAGACTGTGAGTATGGAAATTTTTATTCATCTCTATAGACTGACTCTTAGGCTTGAGCTGTAAATCAGCAGAGGGCAAGCAGATTCCTCAGTAGGAACTGGAGCTAATCAGGCATTTTCCACATTTCCTTCATTTGAACCAGAGGCATTCTTATTTCTGCAGACAGGAGTGAAGATGCATCAGACACAAACCCACAGAAATGAATGTGCTTTCAGGGTTGTCCTTAAGGTACCTCCATCCCAACTAAGTGAAAGAGAGATATTATGGTCCCTGCCACAAGGAACATTTGACCTTTGAAACAAATAATTCCTTTCTACCAAATGAACAAGAGATTCTAGAGGAGAAATTTAATGACTACAACTATTCTATCCTTAAAAGTATACTGTGTAAAGTTGCTTTTGACTATTTTTCTGCATTGGAGTCCAAAGGTCTAAGAAAGAGAGGTTAAATAAGACATCATATAAAGATAAAGCATTAATTTCATTTTGACACTCAATCAGAGCACAAAACCTTGACAAAAAACTGCATTAAAGAGTTGGAATTTGCTTGGATGATTTTTCTGAAAATCATCTAAGCGATTTTGAATAAATGTCTAATATATTAAACCAGCTGCAAAGTTTTGCAGGTGTCTCAGCATCTATAGGTCACATCTGTAATAATAATTCTTTGTTTCTGATTAACCAAGCCCATCAGAAAGTTCAGTCTTGCTTTTATAAAGTAGATTGATTTTCAAAAATGAAAAAATAAATATGAACCCTTTTAGTCACTGTGCATGTGCATTCTCTCCATGTTTCTTCATCAGACCTAAAAACTAGTCTTGGGTTCACTGGTGTATGCCTTACTGTGTGAGAATTATGCCATTATTAGAAGTTATCTCATTGCTTAAAAAAACAAAAACAAAACCAAACAACAACAACAACAAAACCAACAAAAAAACCCACTACAATAAAACACAAAAACAAAACACAAAACCAAACACATGTAATGCACAGGGTATGAAAATATGTGATGCTGCCCTGAGAAATCAAACTAATCAATTAGGCTTACCAGCAGTGTAGTCGCTGTCATGTTTTGGAATATAATAGTGAAAACATTGCAATTTAAATGAGTAAATAAAACTATTTTCTAGTATCTATTAATTTCTCCTTGTTACTTCCTTTAACTTCTCACTAAATATATGTATCTTCTGTCTCCACCTGAGAGATATCTGGGAAAGGATCATCACTTTGTCCTATGATCCAGAACACCCAGAAAAATATATTGGTTTTGCTCTGTGCACTTCTCATGTAATACTGTAATGCAAAGACCCATTATTAGAAAGAAAAATATACCAAATCTAAAAAAAACTGAAACCAAAAGCAAACAAACAAAAATCTCCACAAAACCAAAAACAACAACAAAAACACAAACAAAAGCAAACAAAACCCCCTCAAATACAGAAAACCCTAACCAATGCTAACTTTAACATTAGCGAGATGTTTCGAAGTGCAGTCTTCATAGTACAGCACAGAATTACATTTTCAGATTAAGAAACTAAATACAAAAAACTCTTTAGAAATCGCTAGCATACCCTTTGCTCTCTCTCTGAACTCTTTTAATAATATTTTTTAAATTATTTTCACGTATTTACTCAAACAGTATTTTATTTCAAATAAAGTGATTTTTTTCTTTTCCACTCAACAAACCTAACTCCAAACATGATTTTTTTTTAGCGTATTTTCTCTGTACACATTTCCCTGCATTACTTGAGTGTTTTATTACTTGCACTATCTATTTATAATCCTAGCAGTTTTCTCAGCATAAACAAGATTTCTCTTATTTTTTGAGAAAATACTTCTATTCAAATATCCCTCAGAACTCAACCATTGCTCTCCTCAGCTATAGGGAATCTTGCTGACAATGGACTGACTTTTAACCCAGACATTTGCTTCCACTTTGCAACAAGAGTTATTTTGAAAGCTGTTTCTGCTCTTCCATGTTCCTAATTCCCTGAAAAAGGTCACTTAGTCCTAAAAGCTGGATTGAGCAGTTGGTATGTGACTAAAAGATAAATGCACTTTGAATAACATGTGAATAAAAGTCTTCTCTTGGAGATTCTCTTGAGATGAAAGGCTGAATCCAATTATGTTTTTACACTGTCAAAAGATAAAGGTGCTTTGAATTCCATTTGAGTTTAAGAAAAGAAGTTTCTTTTTCCTGTAGTGCTATGCTTTTCTTCTGGTAGCAACTCATTTCGTTAAGAACTTCTAGTTCTAAGAATCAATATGTAAAAGAGATTCCTCTGTATATTGATAATATTGCTGGGAGCACAGCTGAGGTACAGTGCAAAATCTTTTTTAAAGCCTTTTTATTTTTTGTTAATCCTATCTAATAAATATTTCTTGTCTCATAAAAAATCCTTCTGCTCCCTCCCTTCCATCTCTGTTTCCATGGTCTTTCGCCTCTATGCTTTTTACTTAATTCACAATCACAGAACAGTGAATCTTCTGCAAGAAGAAAAGCATGTCCTAACAAAAGAAAAAAGCTTCCTCTCATTCTAACAATTTCTACAAACATAGATATCTATCAGTTGTTCTGTCCTGGTTACCAAGAGGCCTGTGCTGTCCAGAACAGCAAATGCATTTCATAGAGAGAAAGTCAACATAACCGAATATTTAGGAGTGCTAGTATTAATTAGCTGATTCATTTAATCACGAGTATTCCACAAGCCTATCCTTTCCTTAAGCACAATAATATAAATACAATTTTTCCATTAATATAACTTAAATAATCTATCTTAAAAACTAATTTTGCAATTTAATTTGCCAGGTATTTATATATAAAGTGAAATGAGATAGAGTTAGACAGTTTTGTATTATCTTCTCTATTTCTTCCTTCTCATTAAACTTTTCATGGAAGACTTTTCTATCGTTTCCCTCTAAATGTTTTTCCTTATTCTTCACTTATGCTTCAAAGTTTCAAAAATTATCTCAACCACTGCTCTTCTCATAATTCAGAAGATGTCAGTCTGTACCCGTCTTCATATACATTCCCATAAGCAAGAATAAAACCAATGTTTCCATCATATTCACCAAAAAAATCATCAAGACCTTATATTATTTTTTTTTGTGCTGCTTGTTACTCTTTATATCATTATTTGTATGTAGTCCTAAAACCAGGCTTCCACATATGCACACTATGACATTCTTTCTGCTGTTGGACCAAATTTCACCTGGTAATTTCACTGAAGTAACTAAAAATCATACCAGGCAAAACTGACCCATAATATCTCTATTTTTATTGTTTCTTTTTCTTTTTTTTTTTCTTTTTTTTTTTTTTGTCTGCTTTGTAGATGATTGTTCTGAACACACTATGATTGAATAAGAGTTGTGAGGATGCATTTTCTTATGAAGCACCCAATTGGGTCAGCATCAAGAGAAACTAGCTTGTACAAAAAGCAAAGATCAGAGAACATACCATACCCACATAAAAGTTTAGTGACTGTCTTTTAACTCTTTCTTGTTCTCAGACAATACAAAGGAAATTAGGTAACAAAGCTACATGCTGGCAATTGGTCCAGGCAGCTCAAATCCTAAGTGTTTCACTGAGATCAAATTTCATCATTGTGGCATGAATATCCTATCTCATCTCTGCATCATATTCATCTTTTTTATATCTTTAAATTTGGTGACTCACTTACTTTTTGGCAATCAAACATCTGCTTTCTGGCACCTTATCAAATTTATTTGCAGGTAAAAGCAATTTAGAATGCTTTTCACTTCACACTAACAAGCTCAAAAGCTTATATCTGAGTTTGAGATCCCAGCATAAATTTTTTGTCGGCTTAATGACAAATATCTTTCCCCTCAAAAGGTTCTTAAACAGAAACCTCAGAACTGTACCAACATGCCCAACAAAACCATTATCCTGGTTTTTAAATTGAACTGTGAATTGTGCAATTTGATTAAGGAAGTATCAGTGCGCTGTGAATTTTTAATACATAAATACATGTAGTTTTTTTCTGTGCCCAGAGATTAAAGTGCTCTCTCTATTCCTCTGTTACCTGCTAAGCACTTGATAGTTAAGATCAGTGGTTTCACAGCTCATTACCTGTTATTGTGACGTACCTCTGATCTATTGCATATGCAGGGTCTATGATTTTGCAAAGCACCCTACGTACCTACAACAGTCCCCCTTGTAAGGCTAATCAATCATTCACACTCTTCTCATCTATTATCAGTAACTTCTGCTGACAGAAGCTGCAGCTGCACATCTCTTCTGAGGCTTGCATGTATTTCATTTTGTAGAATTATCTAAAGCCACATTTTTCATTCTGAGAGCTACTTTATGTTTGCAAATACATTCGTCAAAATCCTCAGCATCTCCAAATGCATAGTAAAGGATCAATATAACCTCAGACATAGTGGTTTTGCTTTACAATTGCAAAACTTGCTGGCACAGATGCAGAATTTCCATGCTTATAATATCAAAATTAATGCTCAATGTTCAATCTTTTACAATTTTTCTCAGACCTTCCAAGGAAATGCAGATAGATTAAGCTGTTTATTTCTTATCCACAGACTTTTCCATCTTGCAACACATGTACAAGATCTACGTAAATTTAAAAGGGAAAAGATGTAAAAGATCTCTTCTATTAAAAAGGTTAGAAGTCCTACCAAATAAAAACAGAACCAATGACTGAATTACTGAGACACAGTGAATACTTCTATGATATCATACAAAGTTTTTCTCTTCTGCATTTAATACTTCACAACTAATTCTCTTCCATCTGTGCACTGCAGTATTTAAAGTTTCAAGGGGAAAACAAAACAAAACAAAACCATTCCAAAATGTTTCAGTAAACAAGATCCAATAACAGAAGATTTATTTGTATGCTTTTTTGAATCAGAACATCTTTGAGGGCAGTGCACACGTAACGAAGTTACCTGAATATAACTTCTGCAACATGAAAACATTAACATTCTACCAGCCTAGCCATGTCTCTGGAAAGGTCTTTCCTTGCTTTCTAAGACAACAATAATTGTCACCGCTACACCAGACAAACCATAGAATGCAAAGAACTAGCAGAGGCATGAATGAACAATACTGGAGATAAGACTCTACATAAGTTGCTCACAGTGACAAAGGGGACCAATAGCAGAGCTGAATAAAAAAGTAGCTGTCTGATAGTTGCCTGTTGTGACATGAGAAAATAAACATTAACAATTTAATTTTCTATTTTCAGAGATAGGATTACGTTTGTGCTATTTTGCCTCTGGACATTGTGAGAATTCAGTTGTATGAACACAGACAATCAATTATTTTTTTTTAGTCTGAAGAAGCATTGTGCTTACCATGAAAATAATGAACTTAAAATTACAACAGGAGCACTAACAGATATTCATGGGTCCTGAACCTCGCCCAGCTGCATTCAGAACTGCTGAAAATGATCACAATCATAGTCCATGTTAAATTCATGGGTGTGCAGTGCAACCACCTTCTCCTTTTCAGATTTTTTCCCTCGTATACAGATAGAGATCTTCTACACTATATAACAAGTTCAAAGCTCTAGAGAAAATACTAACTCCTGCTTCCAGAAACAAGTTCATTTGCTTATAGATGCATTCAGGAAAATTATGAGGACTAACTACATCCTTTTCTGTATGCACAGGATGACATTGGTATAAAAAAATCAGGCCAAATAAGCTTTTCAGAAGATTTCCTACTAAGTATATGGAGCATTTCTTCAGCTTTATAATGTTTTCCAATAGAGTCAGTGGTTAGCAAAATATAAGAAAAAATAGAACTTCGGCCCCCACCTGTCATACCAACAAAATACAATCTCTCCCACAAATAAAAAGGAGGGATCTTCAACAGTATTGTTTTAAAACTTTACTTTGGAAAGAGATCTAACTGTTTGGAAGATCCTTCCTAGAACAGAATCATTTTAGTTGGAAGGGATGTACAATGATCATCTAGTTCAATTTCTGGACCAAGTCCAGGCTGACCAAAAGCTAAAACATCTTTTTAAGGCATTATCCAGCACAAACAGCATCCAAAAGCTTTCATTTCCTTTTTTTTTCTGGTTATTCAAAATTTGAGTCAAAGCTCTAGGCAGGCTTTTCTACTCAATGCTAATATACCTTTCCAGAAATCAGCAAATCATTCCTCTACACAGAAAAGCAACCCTTTCCCTCAAAGCTATTTTCTTTGTAACTACTTTTAAAAAGCAAGCGCAACCATCCTCTGTCCTCTCTGAAACTGGTGGTTGAAGATCTCTGACACTTATCTTCCTCACAGGCACTGCAGATAGTGTTCCCCTTCATAAAGAAAACGATACACAAGGTAAAGATGTTAAGGATTCTAAACTCCAAAATGTTTGTTCTCACCCACAGCTGCTCTGAGTTACACCACACTGATCCCTATGCAGTTTTGGATTTAAAAGCACTAACAAGGTGTGAAGGGCTTGCAACTGTGATTAAAAAAAAAAAAAAAAAAAGAAAAACAAAAACCAGAAATTACACAGTGTACTTATGACTGAGGGGATTAATGTTTGACACCCCAAAGGACTGCTGGGAAATTTTTTGTCCCCCAAGGCATTTGTAAAACGTCTCAGAAGTGTGGTTATCAAAATCTCTTTCTTTTTTCTCTCTCTCTCTAAATAGCAAGCTGGTGTTAATGGTGTTAAGATTAATGTCAAAACAATCCAAGTCTTGTCTTTAGTGCAAACAGAACATGTCCAACATAGTACAGGAAGCCTGTCAACATAGGGCAAGAAAACTGAATTATTTTTTTTTAGAGAGACTAGAACAAAATTATTAAAGAACATTATTAACTTGTACTGAGTTAATAAATTAATAACTTATGATTTCTGAGGGGAAAAGAAGTTACAAGATATTTTCTTCCATGTGATGAGTTGTTTTTGGTTTTGGTTTTGTTTTCGTGTTGTTTTTTTGTTTGTTTTTTTGTTTTGTTTGTTTGTTTGTTTGTTTTTTTATTTTATTAATTTTTTAACATACTGGTGGGCATTCTGTTCTGTATGCTCTCTTGTCCCCCAAGTACAACCCCATCTGGTGCTTCTAAAATCCAAACAGATTTATGGAGACTGACCAAATACTGTAACAACTTCCGCTCAGCAAAAGTGATGACTTGAACTCAGATGATAATGGAAAATGCTTATCCAGACATATTCTCCAGTCCTACTGGGCTGCTTGAATTTGTGTGTTTGCTGTATATATAGAGTGCTTTGAAAGCCAAGTTCAGTTCTCTTCTGAATACATAAATTCACTCACAAGAATCTGACTTCTAAACTAGCACAAAAAAATTCCTTATCCTTCCTCTTCAGTAGTCTGTCAGTTTGGAAACTGCATAGCACAGTCTGCATGCATTTATAAGGTAACTAAGAGAAGTTGTAATAAGATACACACACAGGGTGCATGTTTTTCAGTGTGGAGAAGGTGTTTATTTGTAGATCAATTAAACATGCAGCTAGAACTTTTGCACAAATGTGACAAAAGTAAGGAAGTGTAGGAAAGCCTTAATCCTAAACACTTGGACAGACCCTCAATAAAGCAGGAGTGGTATCAACAACATGGTGCTCTTTACTGTAATCAGTAGGTTGAAAGAGTAACTGTAACAATTATAAAGTCTGGTATTCATATTAGGCAATCACTGTTTGTGAAGCTGATTGCAGTCTACTGCACAGCTCATACTCTCTTCCCAGTATGCACTTCATCACATAAAGGAACTGAAGTTCTCTCAAAGCTTTCCTAGTATTATCTACACACAAAGTTTTTCAGTATTAATTTGATGTAACATACTACTCTATGGTAAGCAACACCTATCCGTTAGCTGAAAATTCCAGCCTCTGTCAGGAGACTGGCAGTCCCAAGTTGCTAAAAAGATTTTTCACAACAAGTGCTTTTCAAATTCGGGAGCCAAGTTATTTTAACAGACTGTGCTGAATCACACCACCTGTGAAGCTTGTGACCAGTGTGCCAAGCATGAATGAGCACCCAACTCTGCACATCTTCATAAAGAACGGACCTAACTAAGTAGGTGAGATACACAGCACAGAATTAAGATGCTGCCTTAAAGCGGTAGCATCTCCATGACAACTGTTAGAGGTGAACTAGAGGCATTGCTGCTCACAACCACGAAGCCTATGAGACTTGCTAAGTACCAGTCTTAGGTGCAAATCCTACTACAAATCAACTGAATGCTGTTTGTACTGCAGCAAGAGTATAATCTTGCAAACGAGAATGGGATGTTAGTTTTCAAGCACAGTTTATAGGTCATTTTGCGCTAGATGGAGTTCATACATCATTCACTACACATCATTCAGATTCTGTTAAAAACATAGATTACTACTTATCCATAAAACAAAAGAAGAAAATCTATCAGTCCCCTGAAAAATCTAAATGAATTATGCAACATCACACTTCTACCTACTTTAAAGCAATAAATTATGTGTGTAGGAAGGGGGAATAAAAGCGGAAGTATCCAAGAAGAACAAAATATACCATAAGAATTCTGTTCATGCTACAGGCTACAGGCTCTATTACTTTTTCTGTTTTGAACTGGTATGCTCTGGGGATCATCTCAGCCTTAGAGCAATTCTTTTCACTTGATGTACTACTCTAAAGTGGATGTGCTGTGCTGTGTTTCTTTTGGTTTTGTCCGTTCCTGTAACCAGCAAGGAAATTCTAAATATCTTTTTACAGATACCTGTATTGGTGAGATAAAATAGGCAGTTATCTCATATAAAATATCAGCATGAAAATGTGTTTAAACCAAGGCACAAATGCCAGTGTTACTGGATACTTAGAGTTTAGGATAAAAAGACTAAGAGTTAGAGGCTGGGAATTACCTCAGAGTTCCCAAAACAGGATATCGACTGCATGCCTGGAGAAGTTTCAGAGAGATGGAGTGGCACAAGTAACAGGTTAAATTCCTTTGTGAGGTAAATAGCTAGCTACTCACAGTTTTTCAGTTAAATTTTTACACCCAAGCAGTTCAAATTCTTCAGTGAGAAGTATGAGGAATCCAGCTTATGGGGTTGGTGTTTTGTGTTTGAAGGGATGGGGGGTGGGGAAGGATATTTCAAAACATTAGCCTAAGTCAAGTCTGCATGTCTTTTTACTTTGCTTTCTGTTTTGACTAAAACTGGTTGAATTGAGTCTGATTTTTCGCAGGGCACAAACAATCTTCATCCTTTGGTTTCTTGAGAGGAAGTTCATACCCAGTTCACTCACAGTGCCCCTCCAGCTCTTTGGTTGTTCTGGAATCATCTGTTAATGCACATTCAAAGCTTTTTCTCATGTTTCAACAACATTCATTAACAACATCAGTCACCACAACAGGGGTGCAGCCATCAGCTGAGAATTACACAGTAGCTTATTGTGGCGGTTAACTTCAACAGGACTGTCAAGCTAAATGACAGAGCATAAAGTAGATTCAAGTCATGACATTTCTGCATCTAAAATCTTGGCTCCCACATATTATTGCAGCTGATTTGATCTGCCTAGACTTCTCTGTTTCATGCAGAACATTCTGAAAATTTTCTATTTACTATAAATCGAGTTACAAGAAAGCAACAAAAATATAACATTCACCTTTTCCTTGCAGATACTTTCACATAATAGAAAGACAGAATGCAGGCTGCTAGTCATGCTAAAACACCTCTAAACTGAGACAGCTTTGGGCAAAGCAGTCAAGATATCATTTTCTGCTAATGGTAAGCTACAGTTTGCAAGAAAGAGAGATGCAGGAGGTTTTCAGTGTTCAGCATTTAGGGTAATAAAGTCTCAGAACAGAAAGTATTTTTTTACTTACCTTTATATTTACATTTTGTAGTGTTATACATAGAAGAACACCCAATTACCATTCTCCATAGATCACACAATTTCCTATCATCTACAGTTTCAAAAGAAAATCTAACATGAAGAAGTACAATCTGTGAATTATTTCCCTCTGATTCATGCTTCTTTTAATTTTTAATCTATTTACTAGAACTTCTCGATTGGAGACCATATTGCCTCATCCAGATTTCCCTATAGTTTATCATAAATAAGTTACCCTTTTACTAAAGGCATTAGCAAATCCAAGTCCACATAAATGCATATCATCGTCCCTCGAACTTGTTTCATTCTGTAATCTCTTTTTCCTTCCTTGTTCCATCTATGTGTCTAGCTGATACGATAGACGCTATATACTTATTCTTAGTTTGTCCCTTATGTTTTCTTATAAAGAATGCTGGGTCAAAAAAAATCCCTTGCTTTAGGCAGGAGCTAAGCAGACGCTGGGGACAGAAGATCCTAAGGTCACAGGGTGTAGTAGTTGAGCAGGAGGCCTGTAGGGCAAAGAAAGAAAAAATAAAAATGGATCTACAGCACCATCTCAGATTAGGACAGAAGGAACTTTCCTGTGGGTCAGTGAGGACTGAGTATGGTATAATACAGAAAGTCATGGAACTGGTTAAAATCAAGCCTTGAAGCAAGAGTATGTTCTGCTATGACACCATGAGCAAAAGAAAACCTGTACATAAATCAGTTTTGTTTCATGTTTTAACTAGTCACTTGAGCCTTTTGATTAAAAGGTAAGTTTTCAAGTTCACATTCTAACAAAACATTGCTTTTGAGGTTGAAAGATTTTTTTGAGATCTTAGAAGGAAAAAGACCTAGACAAATACATCAGAAAACTCTCACCAAGTATGAATCCTGACACATCAGGGATTGAGAATCATCTGAGGCAGAGTTTTGAGTCTAATTTGGCAATAATCAGTAGACCAAGACACATATTATTACACCAACAAGCTAACATTTGCAAGAACTGAGTTAAACCTGTCTTTTCCACAGTGATACTGACCTGCATCTTCCTCTCTACTGAACTTTCACACTGCCTGTGAGGATTTACTTTTCTCTTATATGCTATTATACTGCTCTGTCAAATTTGACCATGCTTGGGTAAGATGGTTCAGAAGTTTCAAGGGATGAGACAGAAATAGTATAAAATCACTGTTTTCAATTTTTGTACTCTGACACTTTTTCAGGATCAAAGATTAGAGGCATTCTGAACTGGGAGAAAGTTTTGTTTAGGTATTGTTTAGGTATTCAAACGTGACAGGATTAGTAGAGTGACTGCGGAGAGACTTTGAACACCTAGTGTAGGAGTAAAGGGAAGAGAAAGAAAAAAAAGTTGTTTCTGAAAAGTGTAACTGAAGTGACAAATAGTGATGTACTTGCAGAAATAAAGAATTAAATTAGATTAAGATGGTAGGATAAGGAGTTGAGAATGTGGTAGACTACATCCCTTGGCAAGCTACAAGAACTGTGGTATTTCATTGAGTCCAGAAACCCTTCCATATTTGTCCTCTACTGTGGGCATATATATATATATATATTTTTTTTTTCTTTCAGTTGCATAACTTCTCCAAAATAGTTGAGAAATCTAGGAAAAATAACCACTAGCATGTCTCTAGCTTCTTATAGAAACCACATGACATTAATGCAGATGATAAATTTAGTATCAACAGAATTCACCTAACAGGATTTTCTCATTCTTCCCATCTTCACACTATTCAAAGAAATTACTGGAAGAAAATCCAGAAACGGTCCCTCAATTAACCTATACTGTACTATTTCATTTTCCCAGACAATTTTATTAAAATTAAAGCAAGTTAAAAAACTTAAGCAGAGCAGTATTCATACTGTACATTCTGAGTATCCATCTTGGAAAAAAAATTATGAGAGCAGTTTTGATAAACAAGGTCTGATATGAATATGTTTACTTTAAAAAAATTGAACACCTTCCAGTAGCAAATTTTTTCATGACATTTAGTCCCACATAAACAGTTACTTAATGAACACTCAAGCTAAAACAGTCCTCAGAGTATGTTGAAGTATCTGTAGATATAGTAAATGAATGTTAAAGTAACTGTCATAGAAAGTACACATCACTTATTATGTCTTCTACTCCAAACACATAAATGTAATTAGTTGTAGTGGTTTGTGTGTGTCTGGTGTTTGTTTGTTGTTTTGTTTGTTTGTTTTGTGTAGTGGAAGTGGTTTTTGTTTGGTTGGTTTGGTGGTTTCTGTTTTGTTTGGTTGTTTTGTTTTTGTTTTGTTTTCCTTGTTTAGTGAGAAATTCCTGACTGCCACAATTTTGGAGACAGACAGGGATGGAGACAATATGTTTTAAGCAAAGTAATGAATGGAAGAGACTGTTGGCCTTTCCTTTACTAATTTGCTCCTTATTTCACTGGAAGTCTTGAAGTTTATCCTTGCATCCATATAAGATGAACAGAGAGGATAAAGAAAGAAATCTTGAAAGAAGAGAATTATCGGTCTTGTACTATCAAACATTAGTGGCATAGCTAGCTAAACTAGCTAGCTTACTAGGATTTTGTTAGCTTACTGCATTTCCATTTACCTTACAGCTAGCTTGCAAGAGCAAGAGATTGTATGAAAAGGATTTTTTCAATAAATATCTCCACAATGAACCAACCATGTTTGCACTGGCATAAAAACTCATAGCTTGAAGCACACAAAAATAAACAGACCGAACAGAACTAATATCGGATCTAATATTGGAACAGGCTCCTGTGAGTTGTTTGCTCTTACTCCAACATGTAATAGTCTGTTCAACACTTTTGCTTACCTTTTTGTACTACAGAGATTAGCATGACTCTACTTCTTTGTAAACTTTTGAGTTAGACAGGAAAAAATAAGTCAAAAATATACCTCTATCTTTTTAACATTATAGTATTTAGGAGTAGCTTAAGTCAGCAAATCTTGTTTGTTGCACAAATGTTTATCTAACTTTTTGAGTGTTTGATCATCATCTACCCCCCCCGAGCTTCTTGCACATGGAAAACTTTTGTTAAGGGAAAAACTTCAGTATATTCATAGTTTCTCTAGATTTGGAAAATCCACAGTGATGGAGATTACTGAAACATCTGAAAATTAGTTACAAAAATAAAAAGAGGAAAAAAAAACACATTAAAACAATTCAATAACTGCAGTTTGGCATGAGTTTATGCATGCTACAATACATTCAAATCAACTTTTTCATCTCTCACATAAACTCAAATTAAATGCTCAAATGTATAAAGTAATAGTAGTTACAGAACACGGAAGGCAAAACTTTATTCCAAAAAACCTGTAAGAGAATAAAGACTTTTGACTTAGTTTAAGTAACATAATCACTTTTGAAAAATGGATTCATAAAAGTCCTTATGTGCAGTGTCTCAGTTGCTGTAATTGGTTCATATGTTCACAAGTTCTTTATGATTGCCTGAGACAGTCAATTGATGTCAACAGAAGTTCCTTGATTACAATAAATTACTGTATATAGGTGATGGAGGCAGAGTATTTTATATGAACATAGAAAGTGAAGGGACAGGAAGTGGTATAATCAACAATGGGGAAAAACTTAATTGCCACTTTTCTTGCAGCGTGATTTTAAATACACCTTGTTTTCAGAAGCTGGCAAGTCTTACACCCCTTTTTAAGAAAACTGGCTTAAGAAAGCAGGTTATCATGGACACTGGCAGTTTTCATGCTGCACGCTGACATCCATTGTTCCAAATGACTGCACATTGTCACACTGGAACATGTGGTGAATGCCTTATTTCTGTTTGCAAATAGTTTGCAAATACACCAGAGAACTCGATAATATTATTTTTAAATGGTGTTAACTTATTCTTCCTTTTTTTTTTTTTTTTTTTTTTACTAACTAGACTGGATCTTTTCATGTCTGGATACAACACAGAATAAAGAGGTCTGATAGCTTCAAGCATATTCACTTCATATTGGTCACCAGAAATGATGATCTGTAATGCCCTGCAATCCCCATCAACTAGGTATAAATGTGTCATTTAACATTTGGTCCTGAAACTCAGATTGATGGACAGGGGGAAGGGAAAGTTATAATCCAAAGATATTTGTAAATTGACTTCACAAAACCTGGAAACTCATCTGTCTCCCATCACTGACACCCATAAGCTGCCATAAGTAAATCTGAGCTACATAACATGACAAGAACATACAGATACTGGTAAATAAATAAATAACGTTAAAGCACCTTCTATAAAGAGCTTCATGAAAATGCATAAAGATTGTCAAATATTTTGTATTACCAATATGACAGATAAAACACCTCCAATATATCTTGGATTTGATGACATCTCCTCAGACTTGCTTAAAAACTTGAGATAAAACAGAAGTCTCCAGGTTCCAGATTTCTTAATTTTTAATGTTATCCTTAAAGTTTATTCTATGTTTGTGAGACCTGCTCAGTTCTCTTTTGAGACCTGTTACATTCATTCACTTTTCACGTATATGACATTTTCTGTTGAGAACATCAGTTTACTAAATTAGTCAAACACAATTAATTCACTCTATTCTTACACTTGGGAATAGAGAGATTCTCATTTCCCTTGACAAATGAAGTAATTTCTGTGAGAACAACCGGTGATTCTGTGCTTTTAACTCTGTACCAGCAAGATGCCACACAACCACCTCCTCTTCAAATGCAGTGGGCTACTCTAATGAGTGCTCTGCTGTCAAGGTCAAAAGACAAAGTCTGACAACCTTCTCTTACCCATTTCAACCACTCAGGTTTTCCCACTACTTAATCATGTGCACATGCCTCAATCTGCTTCGTTCTCTTCATTTTTATAGAGTCATATAGGACTTAAGCATAGTAAACAGACCAGAAAAATTTGTGTCTTTCTATCCACATCCAACAGTAAATCTGACTTACATTACGAAGAATGATCTGTGTATGATGTATCTTTGCACTTGGCAGCTACATCACACTAGTAAAACCTCTAAGGCCTGAGATGTGAGATTACAGAAATCTCTTAAACAATAATTTTAAGGGAATCATGGAGATCTCTTTCAACCCTTCCTTCTAGCTTTTGTTAACATCATTATGAAATAACACATACACATCTAGGATACATAAAGTGTCATGCTAATTTTCTATTGGGGAAAAAAAAAAGAAGTAATACAATACTACTATAAATATGCACAAACCTAGATGTATTGTACAGCATCTCAATATAGTTCTGAGCAGAATATGAAGACTAACAGGCTTTGGATGCTGCTTACTAGTTAGATGTCATCAGTTCTGAAACTCCCCCTTGTTATTTTCTGAAGCCGATTGGAGCAGATGAGTGGTTGCCTTTGCAGGTTGCTGTTTCCGATTTGACATCTATTCATACCATTAGTTCTGTTGCTGTTTCCAGTTTTTAGAGCAGAATGTAATCTACAACAAGCACAAAACCCAGTTTGTATTTAAGATTGTCCATGGTAGTTATACCATGCTGCAATGGGATGAGTAGAATTGCCAGTAGGAAATTCCAGCAATAAAACTCCCTCCTACAATACATAATATCTTTTTTATGTGTTTTTTCTCTTTATACAAATAAAATACTGCTTTAATTCTCCTGACAACTGCTGCACTTTGACAGCACCTTTGTAGAACAAATTCTAGGAGTAAATTTGCTGCATCATTATTTTTTACTGTTTTACAGCCACACTCAGTTTTCTTGTTTAAAGTCAGCTAGTAGCCTTTTGCTGTCAAAAGTGCGAGGGAAAAAAATGCATTTTTCCTAAAGAGCAACAAAATTAAGCACTTACTCTGTCTGAGAACTTTTACTTGTCAAAAAGAAGTCTAAAAAAATGAGGTTTTAACTTTTTTCTTGCTAATAACATGTTGAAAAGTCTTCATTAAGAGACTTACTTTATTTTAGTCTGTCACTTTGAAAGAAAGACATAAGTTGAATTTTTTACTGAAAAATTCACAGCAAAGATAATTTAAAATAGAGTTGCTCAGCTGCTGTTCATAGTGAAGCAGACTGAAGTTGCTAGCTGGCTCTTGTGCTCAGAACCTCTCATTAATGTGAGTCATGGCTTTCTGGGGATTATGATGGATAGCATGTTAACAAAATGACAGTGTTACAGCATGTTTTTTTAAAGATGTAGAAAGAACAGCCTTCTGTTTTCTTTCCACAGGCCATGTTAGAAGACAGTTTTCTGAGATAAAAATCTGTATCTTACAGTCAAACCTTTCTTCAGCCATTAATAAAAGCATAACCTCTGTGAAAAATAAAAAAAATTGAAAGCTTTTGAAATGGATCCAGTCCACTCACAGAGCACTATTTAAAAGAAATGGATCTTGTAAATATGGCTATTGGAAATAGGGACATTTCTGCTTTGGACTGCAAATTCTCATTTCATTTGAGATTTTCAGGCAATTCAGCCGTAATGGGATGTCTTATGGCTAATCTCAGGAGCCAACAGAAGCCTTGCAAACATAATTTTGAGGCAACGTGCACTTCGTGAAAATTTGGAAGCCTGTGTTTGTTAGTCATGGACTTCCAGTACAGGGAGGGACACAAACAATCCAGCTCAGTAGGCCAGAACCCATCTAAAGACAATGTCCTTAAGCATGGAGCTCCTTATACCTTCAGATGGCTGGTCTGCAGAAAATATGGAAGATACCATTTCTCTGAGTTCCAGCAGCTATCAGAATTACGTGAAGTCTCTCAGTCTCTTATTATTTGGTATTTGCATTCAGGAACTTTCCTTAAATTAGGATCTTTCATTCAAAAAATAGAGTAATGCCATTCCTTTTTTTTTCCTCAATTAAAAAAAAAAAGACTATTATGACCCTCCCATAGCAGGGGTTAATATTAGTTTTTGCAAGAGCAGAGAGCAAGTACTCTGAAAGTACAGTGTATTTTATCCTCATGTTACATTTGCCTAAAGTTACACCAAAATGAGCCACAGATCAATGTGTTATTAAAATAATTTGGGAAAAAAATGATAGTATTCTAACTACAAAGAGACTGTGTCTGTTGTTGTTTTTCAGGAAAAGGAGAAGTGATGGAGAGATAGATGAGTCTTATTTTTTTAAGCAGTTTTCAATTTCTTTTGGTTTCTCTAGCAAGTTTCACTTCCCTCACTTGAATGAATAACAACCAATACAGAAAGAATTGGAAAATATGCCATATAATGAAAGACTGAAGGGGGTCAGGCTATTTAGGTTACCAAATAAGTTAAGTTGTGAATCAATCTCAGTTTGTGAGTATCTACAGCAGGAACAAAACTTTGATAATGAGTTCTTCAGTTCAGCACACAAAGATGGAAAAGTTGGAAAACAAAGCCATACGAGTTCAAACTAGCAACAAAAAGTAGTGTTTTTACAATAAGAAGTTATTCATAGAAACAATTTAGCAGTGATTGCAATGGATTCTCTGTCTCAGCCATTGCTAATAATATCTGACAGGATGGCTTGTTTTTTTTTTTTTTTCCAAAAAGCTATACTGTTGCTTGGAGATACACAGAAGTCCTATTTAGTGTGTTATAGGATAGTGAGGATCATAATGTTTCCTTCTTGCTTAATCATCTGTGAGCAATTGCATCAGATACCACTAAAATGTACACACATTAGGGATTTCCATCAACAAAACTGATTTGTCACCTTAAGTAGAAGTGATGGCATATTTTTCCTTTCCTTAAGAAGACAATAAAATTTCCAGAAAACCTGAAATTAGTCACGTTATTATTTGGAATGAAGCAGGTCCTCCTAAAGAACCATAAAAGGTATATTCATATTCATTTTCATTCTTTCTGTTACGGAACTACACAGCAAAGAAACAGAAAACTGCAATACTTGCCACAAGAAATATTCCGTGTTTCTGCTTACTTGCTACCCACAGCCAGTACTGTTCTGTAAAATGGCTACTTTAAACAGCAGAATCCAATTCCCTCTTCATGTATAAACCAGCTGCAAGCTACAGGCTTCAGGGCAGGAATTACAAAGTGAAATTCTGTACTCTAATTATTCTGGGCAAGCTAGTAATACATCAATAAAACTCAGACATATAAAGCAACAAATATAAAACATACCTGCTCACTAAATATATAGAGCTTATATATTTACTACTTGCTTTTCCTCACTGTAAAATTTGTCCCTTTCATTTACATCCCTAAGTTTCCTCTTGGGTTTCATAATACACTGATATCTAAGGGAAATCAATATTGGCAAAACAGTATGATGCCAGACTTGGGTGCCCTTCAGCAGCAGTTCATCAGTTTCTTATCCAGTATCATTCAAAAATGATGGTAATAACAAATAAATCACAGTGGCCTACACAGACTTCTTTTTAATCTCTTCAGTTTAATTTTGTCTTTAACTGAGTACTTCAAGAATTTACATTCTGCCTTCCACCCAAGAACCAGCTACATTTCATATAAGCTTAACACTGGAAAAGATAAATGACATATAAAGGTGCTAAAATAATGCTGATGATTTTTATGGTCATATGTTCAGTCTTCCAACAGCCTTCTTCAGGTAGAAGCAACATACAGTAAGAACTGTATTTTAATATGATTTTAAGACTGCTGTTGACTTTGTACCTCCTAAAGTTTAGACTTGAATGTATTTTGCTCTTCACTGCTCTTGCCCCTCCTCCCCACCCTTCTCTTTTCCATTGTCAAAACCAATCAAGGCATACAATACACTTTGAACCTGATCTGCCTGAAACAAAGGTTGTCTAGACTGGATTGAAACTTAGCTTAGGTGAAGTTGCCATGCGTTTGTCTGGCATGTATCATTTTTGGTTCAGGTAATTCTAATTCCAAGTTTTTCTTTTTCAGCTTTTTATTTAAACAACTTACTTATTCCTCCCCAACTAATGATTTCTTCTAACTACAAAAATAAACTGTACAGAGGGATGAGAACTAATATCCATAGGAAGTAGAGAAGGTTACATTCTCTTTTTATATAGAATGAAGGTTTAAAAAAAACCCCAAACATTTCTGTACAGCAATATCCCCAAACCATTTGTTTTTATTTCAAGCTTGTGATATGGAAGAACTAATCCATGTTTTATCTAGCCCATAAGAAAAGTTCCACTGAATTATGAAATTCAGAGTAGATTTTTAGATGGAGCACTCCCCACACAGTTGATGGAAGTGCAAAAAACCCAAAATCAATGCTGATCTTAGCCCGAGAACACTGGTTGGAGAATAATAGCAGACTGTGGCTGGGTAAGAAATGAACTGCAGAACAAGTATGAGAGATTTCTTGCAGACTGTGCTTGCGCAGAGCTTTACCTTTAGCTCAAGAAACAGAACATGTTCTTGAGTAGTAAAAAGTTTCTCTTTCAGTCCCATAGAGGATTTTTCAATATAAATTACTTTTAATTGCACATTTTTTCTTGTATGGGACTGTAAGCAGGTATACGCGACGGCCTCTGCTTGTTCTTATACAGAAATGTCACGCTATAAATTATTTTTATTTCACAAGTGAAGAAAGAGTCAATAACTCATATGTGGTGTAACCACAGGCAAAATTCCCAGGTATTTCTACACAACTAAAAACTATCCAGGACATACTCTGCAATATATATATTCAGGAGCTTCGTTTCACAGTTCCTAGTTATTCTGTCTTTTTCTGGCTGTAATTGCTCTCTTCTTTTTCTGGTCCTTAAGATTCTAGATCCTAAGATTCCAGTGACATTTCCTGAGAGTCCATTTGCTGAAACTCATTCTTACAAGCTTATGAATAATTTCAGCAACTGAGAGTAATTTTCAAGAACAGCTAAGTAATGATCAAGAAATACAACAAAAATAAGAGAAGCACTGGAGAAAGGAGTGCTCTAAAACATGTAATTTACATCCCTGATCCTGCGAACAAATGTGTTGTTACGAACAACTACTGACAGACAACATGGTGTTCACTGGCTTTGATTGGTTGGGCTGTAGATTTGGAAAACCTGCCTTTTTTTTTTTTTTTTTCAATTTCCTGACAAGTAATTTTACCATGTTACCTAAAGCATATGATAGACATTTTCCTTTGCATAGTCTTAAATCTAAACAGATAAATGATAGTAGTGATGATATTTTCCTCCTAGATAAAACTGTTACATCTTGCTATAAAAAAAAAGGGGGGGGGGAGAAAGAGGTAAATCAGTTTTTCATTGCATCAATTCAGAATCAATTTAACTTAGCTATACAATGAAAATGGTACAAGAAAATTATGCATTTAGGTGTCAACACAACATACTGGTGCTAAAACATTCTCACCTTCAGTTATTATGATGGTTTCCATTTCATACTGTTAAATTCTTTAGTTTTTACAATTATTTGCATTGGGGAGATAGATAAGTGTACAAACATCAGAGAATCACAAAATGGTTTGGAGAAGATCTTTAAGATCATGAAGTTCAACAACCTTTAACCTAGCATTGCCAAGTCCACCACTAAACTACATCCCTAAGCACCACATCTTTTAAACACCTCTAGGAATGGCATGGCAACCACTTCCCTGTGCAGCGTGTTCCAATGTTTGACAACACTTTCAGAAAAGAAATTTTTCTTAATATCCAATTTAAACCTCCCCTGGCATAACTTGAATTCATTTCTTCTCATTCAATCACTTGTTATTTGGTAGAAGAGAACAACACCCATCTCACTACAACCTCCTTTCAGGTAGTTGCAGAGAGTGACAGGTGTCCCCTCAGCCTCCTTTTCTCCAGGCTAAACAGCCCCAGTTCCCTTAGATGTTCGTCATAAGACTTGCACTCCAGACACTTCACCAGCTTCATTGCCCTCCTTTCAACTCTTTCCAGCACCTCAATGTCTTTCTTGTAGTGGGGGTGCCCAAAACTGAACAAAGTATTCGAAGTGGGGTCTCACCAGCACTGTATACGGGGGGATGATCACTTCCTAGTCTTGCTGGTGACACTATTCCTCATACAAGCCGGCATGTTGTTGGCCTTCTTGGCCACCTGGGCACACTGCTGGCTCACATTCAGCTGCCTGTTAACCAACAGCCCCAGGTCCTTTTCCACCAAGCATCTTTCCAGCCACTCTTCCTCAAGCCTGTAGTGCTGCTTGGGGTTGTTGTGACCCAAATGCAGGACCCAGCACTTGGCCTTATTGAATCTCACACAATTGGCCTCAGCTTGATGATCTAGCTGGTCCAGATCCCTCTGTATGTCCTTCCTACCCTTGAGCAGATCAACATGCCCACCAAATTTGGTGTCACCTTCAAATTTACTGAGGGTGCAACTCAATCCCCCTGTCCAGATCATTGATAAAGACATTAAACAGAATTAGCCTCGGTACTGAGCCCAAGAGAATACCACTTGTGACCAGCCACCAACTGGATTTAACGCCATTCAACACACCTTTTTGGGCCCACCCGTCCCATCAGTTTTTATCCAGCAAAGAGTACAGCTACCCAAGCTGTGAGCATCTGGTTTCTCCCAGAGAATGCTGTGGGAGATTATGTCAAAGTCCTGGTACACAACATCCACAGCTTTTCCCTTATCCACTAAGCAGGTGACCTTGACATAGAAGGACATCAGGTTAGTCAAGCAGGACCTGCCTTTCATAAACCCATGCTGACTGGGCCTGATCACCTGGTTGTCCTGTACATGCCATGCTATAGCACTCAGGATGATCTGTTCCATAATCTTCCCTGGTACTGAGGTCAGACTCACAGGTTTGTGATTCCCATATACTCCTTCTGGCCTTCCTTGTAGATGGGTGTCACATTTGCTAACCTCCAATGAACCTCCCTGGTTAGCCAGGACTGCTGATAAATGACAGAAAATTCCTTAGTGAACACCTCTGACAGCTCCCTCAGTGGATCCCATGCTTCCCCATAGACCTCTGTGTGTCTAAGCAGTGTAACAGGTCACTAACCATTTTCCCTTGAATTCTGGGGCTTCATTGTGCTCCCTGTCCCTGTCTTCCATCTCAGGAGGCTGTGTACCTGGAGCAAAACTGGTCTTACTATTAAAGACTGGGACAAAGAAGGCATTAAGCACCTCAGCATTTTCCTCATCCTTTGTCACTGTGTTTCCTGCTGCATGCAATAAAGGATGAAGATTCTCCTTAGCCATCATTTTGTTGCTACTGTATTTATAGAAACATTTTTTTTATTGTTTGTGACAGCAGCAGCGAGATTAAGCTGTAGTTGGGCTTTGTAAATTCTTTTGTAAATAATGTTATGTAATACTGTCTGCAAGCAAACTGAGCATATGGATAAAGCAAACATTAAAAATGTGTAGCCAAATAATATCACTAGGAAAATTTTTTTTTTAAAAAAAAAATCCCCCCAAAATCCATTGGAAATTTGTAACTTCTCTTGATGTTTATTCCTATCTTTATCTTTATTAATGTGTTTAACAGTATGTACTTGGATTGTAGAATGCCACTGAAATTAAATACCACAGACACATACTAGCTGAAAGATGTCATGTCAGACTTCATCATATAAAATAACAGGTACAAGGAGCAGTGTCTGTTCAAGAACTTAATGATATGCCTCATTATAAAGAGGAAAATGATAGCAAGAAGGACTAAGGTATTGAGAATAAATGAAAATAAAAGGTAAAAGTCATGCACATTAAAAGCTACCTGGAAGTACAATCCTGAAATAGCTTTGTTCACTCCCTATCTGATGTTTTAAATTTGAGAAACATATAAAAGTTCTGATTCTGTACATCTCTATGACCCAAAGTAAGATGTGGGATTGCTAACTCATGCACATCTTTCACAGATTCCCAGTTCTTAGATGTTTCCCAATTTCCATTTCATAGCTGTGGTTTTTTTGTTGTTGTTTTGTTTTTCCAGAGAGTGACACAGTACACATCTGCTGGAGTGTCAAGAGTGATGATAACACACGGGAGTCTTTGAATAAAGATTTGTCAACAATAAAACAAAACAAAACAAAACAAATTAATTTTAAAAGCCCTGCATATTAAAAAAAAAAAAAACAGATCAAAAGCATAAAAAGTCTGATTCACTTTCAAATAAGAAAACATAAAAAAAGAGATAAAAAGAGCTAGCAAGGCAAATGTAAAACTACAGTAAAGCAAGCCAGGTAATACTTTAAGATGAAACTTTCAAAAGGCATAACGGATAATAATAAAACTGTTTTCGAACAGAGAAGAAGTAGGACAACTGTAGAGCCAGTGGGGCCAGTAGATTATCAGAGTACAAAAGGAACATGACAGAAAGGTGAGACCACTGCAGAAAAGATAAGCGAATCCTTTCATCAGTGTTCACTATGAAGGAGGTCAGGAAGGTTCCTTTCTTCACAAGGGATGAGATGGAGAAACTATTAAAAAACCAAACCAAAACAAACAAAAAAAAAACCTCAACATCAACAGAAGAGGCTCTAGTGAAAATTAGTAAATTGAACAGTAAAAATTGTCAGGACCAGACAATTTGTTCAAAAGTGAAGGAAGTCTAGTATCAAGTTGCTGAGTCACCAACTGTGGCATATAAACTATTGCTCAAATCTGACACTGTGGCAAGAGGAATAAAAGACGGAATTGAAAAGATACAACTCTTGAGAAGACTCCTGCAGAATAGTTAATTGGATATTCATTAGGAAAACAGGCAGGAGTTATGACAGAACAGAATTAACAGATGCACAGATAAACGTGAAATGTTTGGTAAAATTCCCCATGGCTTTTATAAGCAATAATCTCACAAATTATCAGATTACTTTGAATGAGTTGATGAGCACTGATTAATTTATATAATTAATCTGGATTTTCAGAAAGCTTTTGACAAGGTTCCATTCTCCAATGTCTGACCCATGTTGTTCTTCCTTTTTTCATTCTTTTAATTTCTCCTGTTTTCTATTTAGTGTATTCCTGTAAGGCGAACTATATCAATATAATTTCATACACCTATTCTGTATTATTTGATCACCTGCTATTTTTAAGTAACTAAAATAATGAAAGCAATACAGGAAAATCTTTGGTGCACATTGCTAGAAAGCTGTTGTGGCTATTGAACAGTCAATTTGCAGAATTTCCTAGGGTCCTTTTACAATGAAATTATGACAGTGTTCCTTGTTAATTTAATGATAAATGCATCTCCTGAGATAATATACAACTCTGTTTTCAATGTACTGTTTATTATGTTCAAAATGCAATTAGTATCAAGTTAACAAGCAGCACTGTCAAATCTCAGGTGGAAGCAACCTGTACCACAGGACAAATGCACAGGAGAAGACAGTCAATTTTTATGGAAGCTGGGCAAAACATCCCATTTATTCTTCTGAAGAACAATTTTGAAAGTGTGATAAAAAATACTTATTAAAAAATCCAGAGAGGGAATGGCTTAGAAGTATTGGATTTGGATGTGTTCCTTCTAATTGCCTTTCAAATAATCTTTTTTAAGGAAAGAGTTAGAATAGATTAGGAAACATCTTTGGACAACATATGGTGGGGGCTTTGTGTGTTTTGGTTGTGTTTTTTTGTTTCGTTCTGTTTTCAGAACTGCAGATGCATAAATCAAAGAGGAATACAGTTCATCTACATACCATAGGTAAGATTGCAGGAGATTTCATCACAGCTGCAAAACCCTATGTCTTAGTTATGCAAAGGATTACCTCCTCTCTTGAAAACAGAAAGGAACAGGTCCTCATTAATCCTATTTCAATCCTCTTCTATTCAATTAGAATATTTAAATTGGATTTAAAGTTTTATGCAAGCAAACTCAGTGAAACCTTAAAGGTAAATGTCTCCTCAGGTTCACTTACTACAGCTTTGTTCGAGGAGGATAGAAATATGTTAGAAATATGTCCTTTGAGCAGCATCCACAGTGTTCAGCAAAATCAGATATAACACAGAACTATCCGGTTCATTTTATATCATGTTACCAAAATATTATATTCTCTTTTATAAATCCTCTTTTTTTTTTTTTTTTAATAGAAAGATGAAAAAGGGATTACAGTGCACATTAAGTTTAGTAAAGAGCAAAAAGAAACTTTTCAGTTCTAGGTTAATTTAGATAAATTCATTGCTATCTTTGTTACCTACTACTTGCTGTTTTGCTTTAGTAATTGATTATTGTATATCTGCTTAATTCCTTTATTACCTAGTTCCCAAAGATTATCATATAAACCAGAGAAAGGGGCAAACAATACACGTCTCACCCGAATAAAAATTAAAAAAAAAAAAAAAAATCCCACAAACTAGGAAAAACCCACCATATTTTTCAGGATACAAAAGATTCTACCAATCAGAAAATATCTAAAAACTTAAAATATTATCAGGCAATCTATTTTCTATGATTAAAAAAACCCTACCAAGAACATAATATTGTTTGAAAAAAATTATTACCTTGGTCACTTTAATGTCAGCTTTGTGGATTTGAGCAATACGCAACATTAGCAGCATACTACATAGAACAGCCTTTGAAAACAACAGTAAACACAAAAATTTTTCTTCTTAATCATGTAATTAGTCTAAAAGAAGTGAGGACTGTCCAAAATGTTATTGCTTGCTGTAAGCCAATATGACACAGCAAAGAAAGAACAAATGGCTACCCTCTTAACTGTCTGCAGTCAGTAAAACTTGAGCTCCCAAATACATTTGAGATAATGTTAAATCTTGAATTTAAATAAAAAGTGATGTAATCCAAACCCATTATAGCAGCAAGGAATTGTAGATTTCCAATAGAAATGCCCAAGCACACATGATAAACCATATGTGAAGGGCTCCACCAGTTCATTCTATGATTCAATAAATCATCATAGTTTCATTTTCATAGTCATTTTAGACCGAACGTATTTACTCTTAATGTCAGTTTGAAAGCATTCAAATGAATTTAGGAAAACAAAGTTTTCACCTCTCCCTCCCTCTTTCTCTTCCTTTCTTCCTTTCTTTCTGGTGTTTTTTTTAGTTCTTTTTGTTGATTGGTTGGGTCTTCTAAACTCCCACTCCGTGATTCTAATAGCATAGGATTGCAAAATACCTTTTTTTTTCTTTTCCCCTGAGAGGAGTCTTCCAATAGATTCCAGCCACAAACGGGACCAGACAAAGTTGCATCAAAAGTCAAAAGTCACAAATTGAAAAGGCAAGTAAGGGGGGTGCCATTTTTTGTGTTACAGTAAATATTTTCAACCAGCCTTCCCACTAAAGATGACTTTGTGTTAATAAAAATGGCTTCGAAAAACTGTGAAGGTGCATTGCTTAGATTACCCGAGTTTGAGAGCTTTGGAGTTTCTTCTTACTACAACACAAGTTTGACAAGAACTTCGAAAAACTATTTCTGTTTTGGGGGGAGTTGCTATCAAACTAACTGCAAATTTTGCAGTTGCATTCACATTTTTTGGTCAGTTCAAATAAAAAAATCTCATACCAACATGAAGAAAAGCGAAGAAGAAGGGAGTAGGCAGAAAATTAATATATGTAATTTAAAAAAAAAAAAATAGAACATTATAAATGAAAATTCAGAGATAAAAGAATGCAGGAAATGAGAAGACACTAGATGGAAAAAATTAACCACCTCTCTTGAAAATGAGAGAAAACGCAGAGAATGGGACCACAAGGAAACCAACAGGATAGTTTAGGAACTGAAGACCACAGACAGTCTGAAAGTTGTTTCTGTGCAGTGTACTGTGCTCACTGCAGTCACAAGGAAAAGGGATGTAACTGTAGTAAGGCTATGAAAAATACTATATACAATCCCTAAAGTAATTCTTTTGTACAATGATAATTAATTTCTGTTAAATGAAGTCAGTGCATCGGTACTTGTAGCTTTTATTTTCTAAAAGTAAGGAACAAATATTTGTCTGCTGGGTTGTTTGAAACCTGAAGTGAGCACTTGCTCTTAGAACAACAGACGTATTTTGGTTCTCCTATGTTGAACCATTTTTGATATTCTCTGCTGAGTCTTCTTGAAACACGCTTACAAGGAACAGAGACCTACCTTTACTACTCTGTTAGAAGCTACCAAAAATTGAATCAATGTGCACTTTTCTTAAGATCCAAGATTACCTTGGCTCAGACTGGTACTTTAAGGTGAAAGGTGGTTTAGTAAATTAACACTAATATATCCTCCAAAAATATGTATTAGACGCTCTTACACAGTACAGATTATCATGATAGTGTCAGTTGTAACACTTTACAAAACTTTGTAAAGATAATATGGTCAGAAGACATTCATAACTTCTGGTAACATGGAAAAGGTTTTCTTAATCCACTACTTTCTAGTTGTTCGACAGTACACAATAGAAGGCATAAAAAAGTAAAAAAGGAAAAAGAGTAAGTTCCAAGTAATTAATGTCTGAGGAACATTCCTCACCTGTTCTTTTCCGCAGCGTATTAATGAGTTTTGATAATTATTATGATCAGATACAGTTTTAAATATTTAAATTTAATCTGTTAATTACATTATATCATAGAGATTTGATCAATTAGCCTTTAGCATGCCCTGCACTTCTCTTTGGACCTGTGGATTACCTCCTAATTATTAGCTCTGCTATTTGCTGTTCCCAGACATTTGAAAAACTCACAAGTGCTGAGTGTAAAACATCTGCGGTGGATCTTTTCTACATGAAAGGCCTTTTAAGCACAACACCGCCTCAAATACTCTTGGCTCCTTTCATAGATTCACTCAACATGATTTCTGCAACGAATGAAGGATGTTGTGTCCCCAGACTATACACTTTCCTTTTCCTCTAACTTTAATACTAGTTTCCAGCACTGCATGAATACTTGCTTTCTGTTTTCTCTGGAGAAAACTGTCACAAGGTCACAATCTGTACTCTCTACTTCTCAACACCACATTAGCTCGGCTTTCAGTCCATTTCTAACTCATCTTTAGCCTTCCTTCCCCTTGATCATTTTGCAGACTAATACATCATTTTTTCGATAGGCGAGAAACAACTGTTTTGTAAGATATTATGAAAAATAACTAATAGAAAAAGCACCCTCACATTAGGAGTCCTAGCACCAAAAGATGTTAAGGAGAATTACTAGGTGATTGAGACAAGCAGTAGGATAAAAAATACTGCAAAGCACTGTGCTAAATATATTCCCATATCCTTACCCTACCTCAGACCATATCCAAGCCATCCTTTATCTTTCAAATAAATTTTTATTATTTCTTGTTTCTCAGCCAAAGTAACTTTCTTCTTTCAGGTGCCAGTCATAACAACGAAGAGATACCACTGTTGTCTCTAATGACCAGTAGCAAGAACTGCAGCTCCAACCCATAGTCCAGTTAGGTGTAGGAGGAACGAGTCATTTGCAAAGATCTGGAAGCCCTAGGGGAGCCAGAGAACAACACAAGCAGGTGAAGCTGCCTTGAAATTCATGTATATTTTTGGATAGAGGAGGACTGGGACTGAAAAGGCTGTTTCAGGTCCAAGAATTTCCAATTCCACATCACCTCTCCTGAAAACAAACAAACCAACCATTTCCTAACCATTATAAAATAAAATAAAAAAGTAAAATGGTAACTACATCCTCAGAATGTGGAATTATGGAGTATGAAATTCTAAGAAAAAGAAGCTAAGAGAGTTTCACAGGGATGTAGGCTACCATTACTTCAGTGTAATTATTATCCATTGTAAATGTTATCCAGACATTACTACCCCCTGAGATTCTGTTAGAATTCTGTAAGAATGTAATAACCTCATACATTTACCCATATTGATATATCTGAGTCATCTTGTTACACAGGTCCCACCGAGCAAGACAGGAAGTAATATTGTTTGATATTCATATTTTTAATTATTTGTTCTATAGTATCTCTCATTAGGAACAAAATTCCCTGTAAATATTTGTTCTGTTTTAAATCTGAATGGTTGCCTGCACCTCATTAACAACTTATTAAGCTGTTTATTTCTACCCTAGAATTCTGCAGTACAATACATCCTTTATACAGTATAGGAACTCCTTGTTTAACTCAGTCTTAATTACTCCCGTGTGTTGTGTCGCAATGCAGAGATTTCATTTGTGTTACACTAAGATTACATTTTTGTTTAAACAATTATATTGGCCTACACTTTGCTTTATCTCAATTGGGTTCTATGTGATGGGTATCATTTTGTGTTATGTAATTATTAATTTTTCTGTGTAATTATATTACATTTACTGTGTAATTAGGAGAAATGTACATTAGAACATTCTTGTATTATTTTTATTAACTAGTAATAAGAGAATTAGCTGTTTCAGGTGATCATGAAGGAAAATATGAGCAAAATAATACATCTAAAATCAGTTTTCAGTGACTAGGGCAGTGTTTAGAATTTTTTGATTTTGCAGCTGTTATGGTTTTGAGATTGTTTTTGTCACCTAGTGAGCTGGAGCAGGCATACTTTCATGGAGTAAATAATACTATGGGTAAATCATACACTTTTCAGAGTCCATTAGAAAGGATTTTTATTCTTGCACCACATTGTCTGACCCAAAAGAACACTGGTCAGTTGAATCTCTGATAGAGAGGCCTTATTAAAAGAGCCTTACTAAAGAAGACAGCAAAAGAAAAACTTCTAAATTGTTATTTATAGTTACTTGACTTTCTCACAACCACCATCTACTTCATCCTTTCCTAAACCCAAGAGATGCAGACGCAGTGAGCAAATAGCACGTGATAATTTATTTTGATGTTCTCCCTACAGTCTCCCAAGTATTTTGTTCAAGTTTTCACTATGCAGGAAACACCAGTAAAAATGTGGCTCCAGTAGTTGAAAAATAGCATTACTATTTGTTTGTAAAATCTGGAACATAAACATCATATGAAAAGAAACACAATAAGCCCTGTCTGTGATCTACGTTAAATGAAAACGAATTGGTGTGCCTACTAGCCAGATAGGTACATTAGCACAAGACTGTATTTGAAGTAATAAGCCCTGCTTAAAGACATGATGTAGCACCTAAGAAGTGATTTTAATATTGCTCTACAGGGGATGGCACAAAAGAAAAAAAAAAAATGGAACTCAGACTGGAATTCTCTGTATATTCAATAATGCTGGATCTCCACATGCATTGATCTGAATTGCGCTCTGTGCTTCTTAGAATCTACTAAGGACTGCTACCCAACTAACAGGTAGAAGGACACCTGAATATTTTAAAATCTTAGCCAGAGGACTGACAGTCTCTGATGGAAAGGTCAGTTTTCAAGTGAGATTTTTTTTTTCTCCTTTTATATGCAATAGTCCATAACGAATGAATAAACTGTATTTCAGTATTCTAGCTCAGCTGGAACATGGAAATTAATTATGTCAATCAGTCAGCAAGTAGCAACCTGTCACAACTGCCTGCACATATTAACTATGAAATGAGTCTAAAGAATAAATAATCAGCATGAAAACCTTCTGAGTGCATAGAACATAGTTATGTGTGCTTCCAGTAATATTCACAGCACAGCTGCATTGGCTGTACCAAACAGAGGTACAAGTCTAAAGCCAAAATAGGATTAATTAAACAAGGGTTGTAGGTTCACCAAAGGCTGATCCCAGAATCACAAATAAGATGAAGCCTCCAGTTCCTCTTGCATACTGGCCAAAGTAATTGTTCTGTAGCAGGCTGTACTTAGAGAGACAGCTTTGAAAGCATGCTATTTGGGTAACCTTTTACAATCAAGCCACAGATTTATCTGCTTGTTAATGTTTGTCATCATGTAAATACACTTTAAAAATCATAGATACGTTACTGCTGCCCACTATGAGCATCTGCAACAATCAGCTCCTTGGAATGCATTTTGAAGTAGTAATTCATATTGAACTAAGACTAGGCTGAAAATTAGTGGCTTGGAAAGTCTTCTTGTTTTATTCATTTATTATATATGGTGTGTAAACCATGTGCATATGATATCGTTTCTGTATTAAAATTATTCTAAGTGACATTTCCCATATAAGCCTTGAGTTCTCTGTTTCTGTTAATGAAGAATAATTTAGCTACCACCTCTGTTTATGTAACATTGCTGGTGAGAAGAAACAAACCAACCAACCAAGAATCACCAGAACTGCATTCCTAACAACTATACACTATAGGTGCAAAGTGTGAATTTAAGGGACCCATAAATTCCTCTTGGAAAAGAGGTGGGGAAACAGAACCCAGAATCCATGACAGAACTCCAGGCAGACAGGCTAAGGCTAAAATGCAGCTGCTCAACAATTGCTCAAGAAAACAGGGTTCAGTATTGAAGGGCAGTAGTACTACCCAGGTTTAAAAATACTTGTTTAGGATGGATCTCAATAACATCAGATAAGACATACCAGAACACCCAAGATGAAATTTTCTTGCTAAATCCTACTAATTTTGATATTTTCCTCTTCATAATCTGGTTTCTAGCCTCAGATTTAAGACCACAATCTTTTTATTTGCTAAAATAACTTTCTTCTGATTCTGACCCACAGACCACTTTGGGATAGAGAAGCATGCGGGTGAAGGTAATAAATCTGCAGCACATTTCCCCGAAGTCAATAGACTGAAATCAAATGGTGTATACATGTCACACATATGTGTACCTCTAAAGGATTTAGAGGCCTCAGGCACTGTTTAATGTACTGCAGCATCTTGCCAAACCAAATTAAGATTCAGTGTGAGAACTGGCAGCACCTCTTCTTTTCTGAGGATGAATTTCCACTAGAAGAACAGAACACCTGTTCTGTAAGGAATAAACAATGATAAGGCCCCTAAATCTCCATGGTAATTTGGGAAAATAAAAAGATACATTATTACTATATAATTGAAAGATGCGTTTTTGTCTCTACTTACAGCATTTTAATATTGCTATTACCATAATATTTATGCATCACTATTTATATGGGCACTAAATGAAAAAGGAAAAAAGAACTAATGCATTTGGTTTAGAATTTTCTATTATTTCTCTTCCTCCCATCCCCCTCACTTCTATTGAATATTACTGCTTGTACCCAAACAAGAACTCTGGTTAAAGTAAATCCTAATCCTGGAAAAGCCTTACAGCTTGTTACTCACTACAGAAAATACAAATAGAGTAGAGGCACCTGGAAATTGACCTGTGTTCACATGATCAGAATGCTAGCTGTGCTTGCAGCATCCCTGCCTGGCAACATAGGTTTTGTTAAAAAGATCATTTAACACTATAAGCAAACAGTCTTTTTGTGTTCTCATCCACTGAAATATATGAGAAACGTGACATCTTCCATCAGAGCAGTGATTACTATTACCACCAAATGTGTTTAACAGGGGAAGAAAAGCTAAAGAAAATCTGGATAATTCAAGCACAGTAGTGTGGAGGGTTGTGGAGTTTTTAGAGCAAAATATGTTGTGAGACATGTAGAATCCAGCTTTCACCCAACACAAAGAGCTGTCAGGGATTTGGAAGGAGAAAGAAATGTAAGAAAATGATTGGGGGGAAGAAAAAAATATTTTCTTTAAAATTAGTTAGACATCAACCAGAATTTTTTTCTGTAAAATATATTTGAGAAATTAGAATAACAAATAAGTTGCAATTTTGAATTGTAACGAAGGTAACAAAGATGATTTATATATTTACTTCAATAACTGAAATCAAGGGGGAAACAAGTTTGACTCAAACACCTGGTATTGAAAGCATTGAAGACTCTTTAATGGAAGACAAGTGCTTAGGGTTTTGCTACATCAGTTTCTCAGAGTTGATATTGAAGGATGTCTCTAATTAGCAGGGTTAGTCTAACTGTCCAGGTGGAATTCTTAAACTATGTCATTCACTAGTACAGAACAATTAACAGACTTAAGCTAAAATTTACCAGGACTCAAAACAGAATAAAAGACAAACTCCTTACAAATTCAAGTCTTATGATCTTTCCACATGTGCTGTGGAAAATATAAAGGCTAAAAGAGTCTTCCACAGCCATCACTAAAAGGATGTGAAAAAATTATGCTGTGATTTCATAACTTCTCCAGTAACAGAAAAGAAGAACTAACAATTTATAGTTAAAATTGAACAGCTGAAGTTTGCAGCAAGATTTTTAAGCCGATAAAGCTTTGGACTGCAGATAGTAGCTGCTGTCTATTCAACTGCCTCTGCTTCAGCAACATTACTAGAGAACAGCCAGTAACCTTCGAGACTGCGGGCAGATGTGATAGAACTCCTGTCACAGTGCTGTGCTCCAGAAATATTAAGCAAGAGCTTAATTTCAATGACCGTTTGTAAATGCCAACTATAAGCAATAATTCCATGAAAAAAGGAATACTTGGAGTTAAGACAGAATCTTGCACTTCTAAGTAGCATAGAATCAGCACTTGCAGATTTGAGCACAATTATCACCACGTGAAATAGAAGGAAGATAAACCTCCATGGATATAGTTTAATATTTATAAAGGTATACTTTAAGGAATTAAATATGCAGGAGGCAAGCTTGCACAGAAAATACTTTCCTGTGTGGAATTCATTGGGGA
This sequence comes from Patagioenas fasciata, assembly GCF_037038585.1. Lineage (NCBI taxonomy): Eukaryota > Metazoa > Chordata > Aves > Columbiformes > Columbidae > Patagioenas > Patagioenas fasciata. Next base: position 43,930,615 of record NC_092523.1, on the reverse strand, counting down.
ACCAAATGCAGAGTTCCATCTTCCACCAAAAAGTCTGCATCCTTGTAGCACCTGGGACTGCTTTGAGTGCACCTGCAGTCTAGTGAGATAACTCTAAAATAAATTTGTAGTCACAATATTATTAACAAGTTGTTGCTTGGATTTTTCAGGGGGGCAGGTGGGAGAAGAATCAAATTATTCTGATTAAAAAATATGAAATAAATTATTTATGGGCACAATCAACTACCTTTCTGCATTTTGTCCGCAGAAAAACTTGTGGGCTAGTGAGCTGTAAAGAAGTATTTGATTAAGAAAACTGTAACTAATACTCCTGTTCCCAAATACTAAAGTTATGTACTGCTCAGGCAGTCATTTTATGATGCCCTGGAAAGCAATATTAGGATCAACACTAGTGCATAGCCAGCATTTCTTTGTAGTAACCAATAGACACATGACAGAGATAGACAGTGATTATGATCAGGTCAAAACATACAACTTGTTGCATAAATTTTGGAAGTGAAAAGTTTAGTTTTCACCTTTGGGGCAAAAGCATATTAGAAGTTAAATTACAAGCCCAGGTTTTCTAATGAAACTACTGCTTAGTTGGTCAAAACTCTGCAACATTCCCTGCATGAAAAGCTGAGGTCACCACTACTAGGAGATGGTCCAAACAGAACAAAATTTACAATATATCTATGCACAAAGAATAAACCAACAGTATGTAACAGTATGTCTGTAGGTCTGACGGAAGACCTGAAGCAATGCAATAAAGCACTGAATTGGATGTCTTGTCACAGGCACTTAAAGTAAGTTTTATTCCTAGGAAGAATACTTGCAAGATAAGTAACACTTAATCTATTTATGGGAAGGGGACCAAGGCTTAATATCAGGAGATTTAAACATGACATAAAATCCTCAGTCCAGACCGTAAAAAGCCTGTTTCAGAGGTGATAGCACAGATGCAGCTTTTTCAGAGATGAAATAAAAAAGACACTTCAACAAACAAGGAGTAGTCCAAATCTAGAAGAACTTGCACAAACCCTTATCTCCTATGCTGGCTGAAGAGGAAGGCATAGAAAGGGGGAATTATAAGTAGTGCCAGTGGTATAAGCAAGAAAAGGGACTCTCTTGAAAAATTCGAATTATGAGTCATAATGTAATGTCAGAGCCATTTTCCTCTGTAGGGAACACATCTTCTATTAGAGGGACACAAGACAACAAATCCCTGCACAAAAGACCAACAGTAAAAAATGTTAAAAAGAAACAACAAGCAAGGTACAGTACAGGTTACAAAATTAAAAAGATGGGAGTTGCACCATGGCCTTCCCTTACATAGTTTTATTTGAGTGCTATGCAATATCCCAGTACCTCTGGAAAACAAACAACCCTACTTTTCTGTTATAGAAAACCCATCTTGTTTCACAAGTGTGGCATCCCTTTGTGTTATTACCCATAATGCAGCACATGAAATAGCCTGAGAGACGCCTGGCCTTATTGAAGTAAGTGGAAAATTTGAAATAGACTTCAGTGCAGTCAGGATGGAAGTCAGAGAGCAGTCCCATTGATTTCAGCAAGACTACTAATTGTCTGAAGCTGTGCACGAGCATGAATCTTTGAAAGAACAGGGTTTTGAACAATTTGGTTGTGTGTATTTACCAGTTAAGAAGATGACAACGTTTTGAAGCAGACTGTGACACTGATGGGTGTTTCAATTGCAATTAAGTACACTATTTCATTTTGTTGAACCTCTGGTATATGTAATCAAAATGAGCATTCTGGATCAGCAGGTCTCAGTCTCCTACTGTGAAATAAATGAAATAACTAGAAGCAATAGCAGCATCCTACAGCAGAGCCCAGGAGCCATGGATGCTCTATCTCTGCATCAGGGAGCCTGGACAGGCAGCTTTCAAGCCAAGGCTCTTACATTTTCCAGACCTGCAGTTTTCAGGTTGCTTATTTTTATGGAGTAGAAAGGATGGAAAATCTCCAGGTTGAAAGAAGATTTCAGGGCATCTGGGCTGCTGGTTCCATGAAGTGGGATTTCTTCAAATGCTCAGGGATTTTCCAGCTCACAGGGGAGAACCTAGTTCCCTCAGCTGCAGAGTTTTTGAAGTCAAAGGCAGCAAGAGGAGGCCACAAAACCAAAATGGTGCAAGACACCTTCCAAAGATGGAACAACTTTGCATTTGACTTTGCTTGTACATATGAAAAACAAACAAAATGAAAAAATGTGAGATCAACTTCTACCTTATCTTACTTACAATTGTTTTTCTTGTGTTTGCATGTGTATGAGAGAGTTTTTACATTCAGAATTGCACATTTTTTTTACATTACTAAGATTTTTATTTGGAAATTTTGTATCAAGTTCACACAAACAAATTTCACTTGTCAAATATATTAAAACTGAGGACTAAGAAGCAAGCAAACTACAAAGGTTAGTAACACCCAGGTGGTACAGTATACATCAAAAAAGTGCATTCCAAGTACAAAATGTGCCAGTATCTGAGTCACAGAAAATACTTTTCTTGTCTACTGTAAATGATCATTACTCTAAATGATCTACTTTTTTCATATACATATTGTCATCAAATTTTTTAAAGGTAATTGAGAGGTATGAGAAATACAGAGAAAAACAAACAAACAAACAAAACGAAAAAACAAACAAATCCCTTTCTTGTTCTTAAGTTTTTAACCCCCCCACCTCAAACTGGGCATCTTGGGCAGGATGTACACAGTTGCTTTTACCAGCACACAATGAAAACATAAAATAGCCCTGGTGCAAATCCTTCTTTTTAAGGTTGTATGTTAACTAGAAAAATCTGTTTTGCAGCTGCCAGCCTGTAACTTGTCTAATCAACTCTCAAATGGATATTAGATGAATTTCACTGATTGGCTTTTTTCTTCACTATAATTTCTTCTCCAATTGATTTTTTTAGTTCCGTAACATTATCCACAAATATAAACTGTACATTTAAAGTCATTAGGCTTTCAGTTTTATGAGATAATACCAGCTATACAGCAACTATTTAGCTTTAGCCTTTTATAATCTTATTTACTTAAACTATCTCTTTTTTATACTATTTATATTTTACACAAACCTTGTCATCAATAAAATTAGGAAAACGCAATGCTAACATTTTCTTGAACATCCATAATGAAATGAAACACTTAGTTTGTCTCCACCTTAAAATTCAGTTATGTTTATTTAAAAAAAAAAAAAAAAATTAATTAAATTGTATGGGGTTTAAAAACTGCTGTATAAGTTAGCATATTTAAAAATAAATTCTGATTCTTTTTCTAAAGAGATTACTTAAGACATCTACTGCTATTGCTTGGTCTGTTAACTTAATATTTAAGAATACTGCTATTTAAATGAAGATATAACATTTAGTCTATAAAGTGAAGACAACTCAACTTTGTAATATTATGTAAAAACATCCTTATGAAGTAGGTTGTAATCTGATTTAGACTTTTAATTTTCTGCTGCCTAAGAGCCAGTAGCAAATGTTTACTGTATACAAAAGTACCAAAGACCTCCATTTGTAATTACTGCTTAGGAAGTCAAATCAATTGGGGTTTAATCATGAAAATGTCGGTTTTCTAATATAACTTTTTAAATCATTTTCTAACGCTGTTCAATATGTTTTAAGGGTATTTTTCTATATAGAGAACATTTGAAGGACTGATTCTACTAAAGGACAGGAAAATTTGTGAGAAGAGCATAGTTTAAGTTAATTTTGCAGAAGACTTATGATAAATGAATCTCATACTTGCAGTGATGAACACCTGAGACACAGTCTGGATCTTAAGATATATTCAACTACCCCAGGAACAGTACCTATATTTCATTATTTATATAATTGCTCAAAACAACCAGAATTTCACATATCAGGAGGAAAAGAAAAAAAACCAAAACAAAACAAAAACACAACCAAAACCCCCACACACATTGAAGGAGCTCTTTATGGATATGAATATATTCATAACTAATTTTTAATAATTGTGATAACCTACTTAGGGGGATTTTTTTCATATTTTCAGCTTCCTTACCACAAAATATGCACAGTAGGTCTGATAAATTTTATATTGACATATTTTTTCATTTTCATTGTAAGTCTCAGGTACAAACTAAAAAGTGCTCCACCGTGAGCTTACCTATCACCCTGCCTGGAGCATCCTCCTCATTTTATTCTCAAACTTTTCCCCTTAGAGAAACTCATGAATGAGAAACAGCAAGGGCAAAACCTCCTGTCTCTAACATGAGCTGAGTATAGGCAGACCCAGGGCCAACAAACCCTAAGGTTCACCACATTCCTGCAGCTAAACACCCATACCTGCTTTAGAAGAACTATTAGCCAAGTTATTCAGCTCAAAACAAGCATATGTGAAAGCAATGTCAAAAGAGATATTCAGGGTCTCTGTTGTCAGAACTCCAGAGTTCATCTTAAGTCTTTTCTTAATCAGACATAGCAAAGCATTCCAGGATGACTGAATACACAGGAATCCTAATATTCCAGAATACTGAAAGTATCAGTGAAATTACATGCTTGACTTGGGTTTATGCTCTTTTTGAGGTATCGAGCTTTAAGAAATCGTAGATACACACAGTGGCTAGGTGGACCTTTGCTCCACGAAGTGGGTGTGCACTGCTGTCTGTGTTGGTCTACCAGTATCTCAGGCATCCACACTGAGGACTTAACCAAAGACTGGGGTCCCTTCTCACCTTTGAGTGCTACAGGACAATTTTGCCCTTGCACTTGGATTTTCTTACCATGAAAAACTGGGTATAAATAAACAAGGCAGCAACATTAAACAGTTTAATTAAAACCCTATAAATGAGGATTTTATCCCACGTAAAGAGATAATATGTTCACCGAATAACAAAGTGTGGACCTTCCACCTGGTAAAGTCAAGCATACAGGAAAAAGATAATCCCCTTCAGAATGGAACCCTTTTCATGAACATGAGCATCTTTTATATAGATACCTATCCTACAGCTATACAAAACCACAGATTTTTTTACACTAATAATATTGGGGGCAGAAGACAAGAAGCAAACTCACTTATACCTCTCAAGGTCTGAAAAATCCAGATGGCAGCACAGAGACTGAGACATGTAAGACAAAGTATTGTGAAAGAACTGAACTATTCCTATGCAACCTAGAATAGGGACTGAGAACTGTGCAATTGCAGTAACATGCTGTGTCATGTTGCTGTGGCTACATGTTCCCTTCATCTGAAGTAGTTTGTTTCTATGACACCTTAAAATACATGCTATAGATGTACCACAAGAAATTAATCTGAGAAAACAGTTAAGGAGCACAAGTACAGAAACATACTGGTGGTAGAGGGGCAAATGGGGAATGTGTGCACTTATACATAAAGTATTTGCAATGATATGTGTATATTTGTTATTACATTTTTTAAAATAATACATATCATGTAAAAAAAGGTGCAACTTACAAGTGTTGCCTAACAGATACGAACCAGAAATATTCACAGATGTCCCAAGACCTATAGTGTATTCAAGCAACATATCCAAGTATTTAAAGTGTTTGTGTTATCATCTTTTTCTTTGAAGCTTCATCACCAAAGATAAGAAAGGTTCAAAATTCTCAAATTTTTCAGAAGTTAGAACATGTTATGTTGGCAGTAACTCCAAGTACTGTTCTCAGTGCTCATCATTTATTTCAGAGGTCAAAAAGACTTGTTGAGAGCTCACAGAGCAGACAACTTGGAGTACAGCACAAAATAAAGACAGTCTTTTTTATATTAAGAAACAGGGACCTTTATGAAAGGGCCTAATTACTTTCTACTCTGCAAAGAGTAACTAAATGATCTGGAAAATGGGAAATCTTTGAAAATGTTTGTTGTACCATCCATACTGTGCATTAGAACACAGGCTGAATTTAGCAACATGACTTACTAGTTTCATTATCATGCTCTATAGGAAATGTTCTAAACATTTATTACCAAAAAAAAAAATGTTCATTTCATCATAATTTCTTCAAAGAAAGTGTTCATGAAAAAGGTACATTTGGCAAAGAAAATCTGAGACAGTTTTTTTCTGAATGTTTTTAAATTGCCTCCGCCCTCCCTTCTGTCTGTGTGAAACAGGGTTGGAAAACTATATTTGTAAAGGAGGTTTACAAGGTCAGTAGCCAGCCACTTACCTTTGAAATTCGCTGATTTTTTATCAAACTTCTTCCCTGCTACCTTAAGGGATTCTCAGTATATAAGTAGGTTTAAAATTATGACTCAGAATTAGTCAGAAAAATGTTTGTGAAGGTAAATAAATAATTATTTTCATTTATGATATTGTCCTGAAATATTATTTTAAATAGGTGCATATAATCTCATCACAATATTTTTACCTTATCCTGGGGTGTTTTGCATTAAGCAACATCTTATTATGTCTCTATTATTCATTAATTAATTTCAACCCTTTCCTTGATTCTGAGCCACAGTTGGGCAACTTTATTTACAGGTAGTCTTGTTGAATAAATTTTTTTTAGCTTTTTACTGTCAATAAGCAACATATAGTTTCCACAATAAAACCAATTGCTTCATATATTTTTTACTTTTATAGACCCAAGAAGATTTTTGCAGATGGCATTTTTTCTGATTGACACATATAACATCACATTGTGATCCAGCATATTGAAAGTTATAAAATTTGGTGAAATCCTCATCTAACTGAAATCAACTGGAGTTTCCTGTGACTTAAGTAACACCACTAGACTATTTCACTTAAAAAAAAAATACTTAGAGGAGAGTATTCCAGCCTATATTAAGGATTACATATAGCAAAACCACAAAAATTTATGAATCCTGGAAAAACAGATATTTCCAAGCGCTCTTTTTGATTAATTTTTAAAAATTATAGTTCATGAATTGAGATACTTGCAGTGCTGCATAGACAAGTAGTAACTGCTGTGGCTTGGGTAACAATACATGGCACAGTGTTTAACACTCCCTCGTGGCATTCAACTGGTCTCTAATATTGGGGTGAAAGGTTTTGCATTTCCCTGACTTCTAATTTCTCTGAGCATGTGATCTGTTTATCCCTTTCTAATGAAGGGCACATTCCTCTGCTCTATCTGTCTTTCCGGTCACTTGGTGAAGTGGCAATGACAATATGTCTTGTCCTTCAGCTCTTGTGTAGGTGAGATTCCACTGGAGACCTGAGACAGCCCCTTGCAGTGCTCAGTCCTGACAGCAGCTTTCTGCTTAGACTCACAACACATAGTTCATGTAAAAGGAGCCCCCAGAAATCCTAATTGTCACAAAATCAATTTCTCTTCAAAATCATACCTGTATGCTGTGTGGTTACCAGCTTAAGAATGTCACTGTTTTTACAGAACAAGGTTAGAGAGTCATTCTCTTATCACTGAAAAATGTCATAGAAAATATGAAGGAATTTTGCTTTAGTTCAAACATCTCAGTAAAGTGATAACAGGCCTGATGCTGGTTGAGGTGGACTGCAGACACTGGAAGTGGGCCAGATGATTCACAGGATAAATGTCAAAATCATTACTAACCAACTTTCCGAACAGAAATAGTTGAGTAAAAGAGGTAGGAACTAGCACTGTGTGTGGTCAGTGACAAAGTTATTAAAAACTAGTGTTTACAGGATCTCTAATGAATATGGGCCATGTTAATCAACATAAGCAGAGAAGATGATACCTTTGGCTCTTAGAAACTATCAAAACTTAAGGAGATAACAAGCTATGTTATTAAGCAACCTTCTCTAGGTAACATGCAGATTTTAGAGTTGTAGTGGCAACAGGACCTTTCATTTGGGAGACAAAAAAGTCTCAAGCTATTGGTAATAAGACAAAGCATTTTGAAGTCATTTAAAAGTATCAATTTTCAAACACAAAGGACATTCCCTTTATGATAGTTTCAAGATTAACCAGCCACCCATTTGGAAGTTGATATCTTTAAACAGATATTCAAGTAAGTGAATAAATATTTACCTATATCATGGCATCAATAATAAATTCTTTACTAACTGAATTTTACGAGCATCATTGTATCCTCAGCTGATCAGAATAACTTTGGAAAGAGTTACAACCATCATAAATACTGAAATGTTTGACCCTCAAGTCTAAAACTGAACATTGATTACCTCTCAGTGAAAGGCCAGTTTTCAGACTTGAGATTATTTTTCCATTTATACAAAAAAGCAAAAAATTAATGAAGTAGATTAAGTTCAAGATTCTAGCTCAGCTAGAACACAAAAATTTTACTTGGCTAATGATTAAAGCAAACTGTCAGGAAAGTATTGGATTAGCCATCCTTTCAAGTCTTGGGTAGCTTTATTGAAGTTATAACGCAAAGTGTAATTTACAGAAAGGTGTCTGATCTTGTATTTCTGTTTACATATTTGTAAGATATTTTATTCAGTACAGGAAGACAGACAATGGTTACCGATACATTAACTCAGACTAAATAATACAATAACACCTTCTGACCTTGAATTTTTGAAACATTTGGTGACATAATATTTTGTGTGTATTTTTTGTTGATTTGTTGAGGTTTTTTTTAGGATGAAGAGAGAAAGGTTGTCAGTGGCAGGTTGTTAGTGGTTTGTTGTGGAGGGGTTTTGTTAGATGGAAATATGTTGTTGAATTAGTCAGGCCCAAAGGAATCTCAAGGCCACTTCGAGAAGCTGAGAACAGAATCTGCTGTGAGAAAGAGGGGAGTTTCTTCATTAACAGGGCCTCAGCGTGGCGTGAGTCGTCGGACCTATCATCGGTGGGGCTCCAGCGTGTGGACTGCCCATGATACTCATTTAGCGAATCCATGCTTGGAGCATGGACGCATGATTAGAGAATAGTTGCGTATATAAGGAGACTTGTTTCTGTAACAAATGGCTTTGCGTGATTCACATTGAATCGGAGTGCTGAGTTTGGTTTTTTTTTAAAAAAAAAAAAGAAAAAAAGAAGTCAAACTGATGCTATTGTAACAAAAAAGAGTATGAAGTATATTGAAAACAACACAATAATTAAAGTTGTTTATCTGTACCATAGATTATTAGCTTTCTTTATTATCTACTAGTGTGTAGCACTAACCGGAAGAAATAAAAGAACTATTAATTTTACAAAACTTAAAGTGAATTCAAACAAAGAACTATTATAAATAGTTGTAAAGTTATAAAACTAAGTTCTTAGCACACATCAGTTTCAGAAAGCATGAAATATGAAGTATTTTTTTCTTACAGGAAAACAATATGAACTTTTTTGATTACCTCAGTACACATTCCAAAAATAAATTAATAAAACACACAAACCATCCCATACAGTGTGCAGACTGAATTTCTTTGATACTTTAAAATTAAAGTAAAAAAAAAAAAAAATCTGAAAGCAAGTCATCTAATCTCTGTTTCAGAATCAGAGCAGTCCTAGAGCTGGTTCCTGGCTTGGGTCCTTGCTCCTGTGACTCAAAAGGAAGGCTGAACACTTAAAGAACATGTATTATGCCTGTTCTGTTCCTCTTGCATCAGGAAACTTTAATAACAGAACATTGCTTACTCTTTTCTCTTTCCCATCGTGAGAAATTTCACGAACTGAATATCTTGAAAAATATTTGAAGAACAAATGGCTCTTACAGTCTGTTCATGTAATTTGAGGGTTTTGGGTTTTTTTGCTTTTGGATTTTTTGTTGTTGTTGTTGCTTGGGTTTTTATGTTTGTATTTAATCTGGAGGTAAAACTTGTTCTGATCCTTGTAATGAGATTTCACTTGATACAAGCATTTTTAATATGGATGGATAAGAGAGCAAATGGATGATGTGATGCCTTAATGAGAATGTTTGCTGTCACAGAGATTAATATGGAAAATAGATTATACCACCAACTGTTGCTGGATCAGATCTGAAGTCTTGGCTGTGTGATTAAAATAATAATTACTTATGATGGAGTGTATGACAGAGCATAAAGAGATTTTTGGACAGTTTCTAAATAATACATATTTTTAATTATATAATACATTAATTATTTTTAGATGAAGTACCAAAAAGAGCTAAGCAGCACAGTCATTTGTGAAATTATATTTTTGGTACAAAACAATGCAAAAGCTAAGTTATCATTGTAAAATGGACAAGAGTTACAGCACTTTATGAAGAGAGTGCAACCACTTCATTCCATGGTTTTCTTGAAAAGATGAAAATTAGTATTCTAACTTTAATACCTGGTATCAGTAACCATATAGAAAAAGAGAAAGAAGGATAAATCTTATTTTTTCTTCTGTGCCAGTGCAGAAATTAGCAGTTTTACCTTTTGGAATAGATATTACATTTGTCTGTGCAAAGAGAAAAGATGGACTTTAGTGGGTTATTTCGTTTCTTTTAAATTGACAAGAAGGCAGCGAACAGGGGTGTGAAATGGACCTTCAGGAGAGCAAGCATAACACAGCTCTAGCAGTATGTTATGACAACAATTTGTATAAGCTTTGGTAATAATTTGCTGAAGCTTGGATATTGGTAACAATAACAATTTGCTGAAGCTTGTGGTAGAACATAAAAGAGATTACAGGTTAAAAGAAAAAATATTAAAACTATGCAAGCTTCCTACCAGCAAACAGTAATTACTCATGAGCAGTATAAGCCAGGAAAAAAATCATGGGATCAGACAATGACCTACCTACAAATATTGCACCAGAAGTCACATTAGTCACTTGTCCTGCAGCTTATGAGTAGAGATTTCTGCCTGTTGGAGGCATAGATGTTTTTACCCCGTATTTTTCTTAGAGTTTTTTTTCCCCTTCTTATTATTCCCTGGCCAAAACATTCAATTTTAAAACTATAAACCTTCTGGAAAACCCATAACAACCATTTTGTTAGGTTTTTCCTCATAGTGTATTCTTATAATGGAGTTAGTTGAAAATAGGAATCTTGAAATGACCTTCAGAGTGATTTTTGTGTTTGTTTCTTTTTGGAGGGGAGGGATATTTGTTTATTACTTCTCTCTCCCTAAAAAAAAAAAAAAAAAAAACAAAAACACAACAAACCCAAAACCAAAACAGAAACACAAATTAAAAAACAAACAAAACCAAACCAAAAAAACACACACCCCCATACAACAAAACCAACCACACAAACAAACATATCCATGACATTGGCTTTCATCATAATTAAAAAGCAAGAAATTAAATGACCAACATCAGTTTTATATGTAAGATTGAAGGTCTACAAATAGTTATTAACTAGTAGTAAATTATGACTTGGTAACAGTAAAATAATACTATTCTGTCACATAATGAAGAATAGAGTGAGCTCTAAGTTACAGGGAAGATCATGTAGTATGCTAGCTAATGTCAGCCACAAACTGTTTTGATAATATACCTAAAAATAATGAGACATGGTTATATTATCAGAAGTTAACTACTTCACTAACAAAGAGGTGCTGAAAGGCAAATTATTTCCAGTTGTAGAGGCAATTAAATATGTATTTTTATGGAAGCTAGAAAGGATTTCCTGTGGCATAGGCCAGTACTATGTTATTTCACATCTACTTAACAAACTTCTTAACAGCTTAAAATTAATTCTTTTACAAATAATATTGTTCTATCATAACTTCTACATTTAGAGTGTGAAGGGTACTTAAATGATAAAAAAGGCTTGTGACTGTAAATAGAAAAATAAAATTCAAACAGCTTGCTTCCAAAAGGAAATAGAAGAAGCTTCACAACAATTTCAAAGGCTTTGTTATTTTGCATTTATTTGCTTTTTTTAATTTTTTTTTTTTTATCCAAAAACCTCTCCTGCTCTTAATACACTGAGTTAAGTACATATGTAACTTCATCTTCTGTTATTAATTAAAATTTTGCTTCTTTTTGATTTGAGTAAAGATTTTTCTTTATAATCTCCAAGTAGGCATGTTTTACAGTCTTGTATTTCTTCTTCCATGACTGAAGTTTTCAGACAGGGTGAAAAATTAAACATTGGAAATTCATCCCATTGAACATTTTGAAGATTGATGAAACTCTATCCACCTTGAATGACGGACTAAATACATGGAACTGTGAATGTGGGAGCTATGAAGTGAAACAGCAAAGTTATTTTTGATTTATAAGCTCCAGAAGGCTTTACATCAAAACGGCAGGAAGGGCTTTCGTATGGTCTAGAATGAATCCCGCTTCCTAGCAAACAGGAAAAAAACCCTAAGAATGAAAGTCAATTTAAAATATGTAATCTCCCTGCAGGTGAAAGCACCCTCCTATTGCTACTTATTCTAAATGAGCCCCTCAGTTTGGTTCATAGCACCAAGCATTTCTTGGCTTCCGATGGATTTATTGCTTTCCAGGCTGAGTTTCCAGCAAACACTTCCCTTTCTCAAAAGATGAGATCAGTGGCCTCAGACTTTTAAAGGTGCAGTTTTCCATAACTTTGAAATTTCAAGTTATACGCTGGCAAATTACAGTAGATATAGCCTGTCATGAACTGAGCCATAATTATAACCTGTGTTTAGGCAGCTACTCAAAAAGTTGTCCTCGACTTGAGAAAAATTCACTCATTACTCACTCATCTATCCATCTATAGCAGTTGCACATCCCCCTGAGATCCAGAGGGGGTACCAAGGTGCTGATAGTCAGATCCTCCTCTACCCTGGATCAATGTGACTTCACCTCCACCCAGCTCTGGGGACACAATGGATGGGACTCTTAGTCAGTTGACAGGGTCCTTAATAAAGGAAGTGCTCAGAGTAGCTGAGAAGTTTCTGGACTATGTTGTAATGCCCACATCCAGATCTAACCAGGCTATAAAACAGGGTTCCCAACAAAGACCCCCTTTGAGTGGTCTTCTTGGAACAGTGGGTCGGTGAACTGGAGCCCTCCTCCCTTAGATTGGCACACAGTCTAAAGAGACATCCTGGGATTGAGAGCACCTCATCTCCTCATTTGGGTGAGTGGTTATTTACTGGATATATCCTTGAATGAGTCCTTGTCTAACCCAGGCGAGTAATTATTTTCTTGTGGTTACCCTGGACTGAGAGAACTCTGGTTTTGTTTTTTGTGAGTGTACAAGTACATGTTGTGGATCCTCATTATTCTTATGTTGTTGTACCCAAATAATGTCCTCAACTGATATCCAAGCCTGTATTTTATGTTGTTGGAGCGCTAAAAAATTGTATAAACCCTGTTTCTAGCCAGTTTTGTGTTGGTTTTTTTTGTTTGTTTGTTTGTTTTTGTTTTGTTTTTTGGTTTTTGTTTTTTTTAATAGAAAAAAGTCTGTATTGGAACTTGTTGTTCATGTAAAATTGACTTTTGGGGTGCCTCTGTGACACCATCTATATATAAATTCATATAGCTTTATCAATCTAACTATATCTTTTCTCCATTTTAGCACAGATCATGTGTATTAAACACAACTGACACTGGAATACAAGCATGGTAATATCCCATCAAGGACTGAGAGACAGTTATGTTAAAGAAACATCACACTGACTAATACATAGACCTTCACAATACCGATCTGGGGAAAGACCCCTTTTCTCTCCCTTCCCCTGCTGCGTATTCCACCAAGGCCAGTCCAACCCTGAGATATTGCAACTACCTTCCCAGGCCACTAACCCACACAACACAGCTCCTGTGACTAACTGTATCCATGGGAGAACTATGTGGGCCAACTGAGACTACACTAGCAGATAAGGACCTATTTTATTAGGCAAAAAGGGAAGATATGCAAGCACAACAACAAAACACATACACACACACATAAATACATGGAACAAGGTATGTGCAGGTGCAAATAAACACATTCTTTTCCTAAAACTTCTCAGTATTTCTTCTAGCTCTCTTTCTTCCTTGTGCTGAGAATGACTTTAAAATAATATGTGCATGATTGTATCTATTCATCATCTATCCAGCAAGCTCTAGGTTGTTTTCTTGGAGTTTTGATTTTTATTTGGATTTTTTCTGTTGCTGTTTATTTGTTTTTGTTTTTTTTGCAGACATCTGAAATTTGATAAGATTGTTCACACGGTTCTACTGGAAGGTGTTTTACTAGCTTATATAATTAAGTCACTTGGGAGAAGTCACAGAAACTTACTTAACTTAGCAACTGTCTTGCACACACTCCATACGAAAACTGATTTGAGAAAGACTTCAGGGAAAGCCTAAGGCTGTGTTACCTCTCCAGGGTGCAGAGAAGCCAAGACTGCTTAGAACATTTGAGCAGAGTCCTGGCCCTAAGAAGGGAGGTCATCATCACAAATAGAAAGCTACGGGTATCCAGCTTTCTGTGATAGAAAATCCCAGAGTAAATGTTATTCAAAGCAGGCAAGAGATGTCTCTATGCTGCTACTTTTTTTTTTTTTTTCACTGAAGATTGCTTTTTTCCTTTTCTTGTCTGAAGATTTTTGACTATGTCTTGGATTATGGTCATAACTGAGAGAACTGAACTATAATCATGGCCATAACTATTTCACAGAAGTCTTGCTGAAAACTTAGAGCAGCTCAGACATCACAGCCCCTAGGGCAGTATCATCTGCTCCAGTGTGATGGGAGCATTTATTTCTTGGTTAAACTATTTCAATTAGGTACTGAAATCTCTGAAACCTACTAAAATAAAAGGTGAAGGGATTTTTCCTTTCCGTTTCCTATATGCAGGACAATTACAAAATTCACTGCTGTTCTACTTGCAATATAGAGATGTGTAATATTTAAAGATGATCAAGAACATTTAGCTTCATGGAAGACCTCACCCGCTTATTTTTTTCCCTCCTCCTACCCACAGATGAAAGGCAAATCTGTGTATATAGACATGGCACAACAGGATAGTCAAGATCTACCATTCTGGACCTTCTATCTCAATTTTTTCTAGAGGAACCCAGACTTTCATTGAGCAAAAACCTACTTTGTTAATACAGTCAAAATAGAGAAGCATTCTAAAACAACCAACAAATAGGTACTTCTGTAATCAGGAATGTTTTTATAGGATGCGTGGTGTATAAGATTATTGTACTATTGGCAATTTTGTTAAGATGCATGACAATGCTATGGTTTAAATAACAGAAGTACTATGCTTTCTGTCAAAATAGTGAAAAGGATGGGGTTCGTGTCTCACCTTTCACAGCTGTGTCCACATGAACGTGCAATGGAAGGTATTTGGTGACAGCAGCAAACTCCTTTGCAGATGTACCACTGCAGCTCCAACGTACAGAGGAATAAATTCTCGGAGACAGCAGGAGTGGAGTTCAGAGTCACTCTGCTCTTAGAGGTTCCATCACTGCCAAAAGGCAGGGTGCTGGTGGTGAGGCTGGCCCACAGCAAGGCAACCTAGAGGTAAAAGCAGCTGCTGCTGTGCAGTCATCCTCAGTGCTCACTGCTGTGATGGTCACAGACAGTATGGAAAATCCAGTTGCTTTGAGTAGTTCAGCATTAGGGCAGATACATTTCTCTTTCTCTGCTAAATGGTTATGTCAGGGGCCTATTACTCTCTAAAAGGAGGTTTTGATGAGTTAGAAAACACAGACATCTATCTTCACAATTTTGCTAAGTCTATGCTCATATACTCCTTAGAGAAATTCTATACTTATCAGAAGAGCATGTTTTTGACAGGTTTATTGTTCATGCCATCTTGTTTATATGTCTGTATATATCAGCTGTCTGATATCAATATCCTCCTCCTTACAATTCTTTTTCTTAATGAAAATAAACCTACAAGATCAGCAGGTTGTGGCATTTCTGAATGATCTTGAAAAACAGGATTAAATATTTCCCAGATTTTTGGAAGATAACCACTTGTATATTGTTGCTAAGTGATTGGAAGACTCTGGATTAAACAGACAACTAATGCAAGTTCCTGATAGTGATGTTTCGTAGACTTCTGACTTTACATTGTTACAATAACAATTGTTAACTGAATCTACTCAACTAGAACATACCTGAGGAATTGCTGACTTAATTTACTGAGCATTTCATGTTCTAAATTAATAAAGAATGAAAGGTAAAAAAATAACCATTGATGAAGTATGCTACATTTTTCACAATATAACTTCTGTAGATTTCTTACAAAGGAGCAGCCTAAATCCGCATGTCCACTATGGAGAAGAAAACTTATTCATATCAATGTCAGAGCTATTTTTCATGTCAAATTTCATCCTACTAACTGTTCTTTTTAGTAACATAAATATATGCTGTCATTTGTCAATACACTCTCATCCTCCCTAAGAGCATCTTTTGTTTGAAGGTTTTTTTTTTCTTTTTCTTTGTTATGAAGTTATCACATTTCCCCGTGGATTAAATATTTTCTTATTTTTCCTACATATGAAAAGTCTTGATGCTAAGCTACCATTGCTCACATTAAATTCCACTGCTTGGAGTCAGCAAGTGCTGTGAAGCTCAAATACAACATTATAGTAACTGTGCACTGCACCATCACCACTAGAGCAGGAGAAAATGATGATTATTTTCACTGGTGCTCAGTGTCATCAGAAATAGGGTCACACTAATCAAAATGTAGCTTTGTTTCACTGACACCCATATATCCACAGCAGCCCTGGTAAAGCAACAGTGGATCATTAAACATGCCAGGGACATCCACCTGTGGACCATCAGCATGTTGAATTACGCTATTATCTAACTTGATGACCAGAAAAATAAAAATAAAAAAATAAAAATAAAATTAAAAAAGACAGAGGCTCTGAAAGCCTATTTTAGTTATTGTTAGTCTTCGATATGTTTAACCATGTGGTTAATCCATGCAACAGTCAATCTAATAAATTAAAGAATATTATTAGTCTGGTTTCAAAGCATAAGAGAATGGTTCCATAGATTATTAATAAGACATTGTAATGTTTGTATCATGGCTAGGAACAACTCTTAAAATCATATGCATTATAACAGTGTCATCAGAATCAAAGCCTCATGCAACGTAGCACAGATAAATTCCAAGTCTTGGAAATATTCCTTTTCTGTTTCATTTCTACATCATTTTAACTGCTTAAAGAGATGTAGGAAAACACTACTGCTACCTCTTTGCCTACTTCTTCCTGACAGTTATGTATTGAACAATGTAGATGATGCACATCTAACGAGTATTTCATTCACTCTGCTTGAGATCAGGCAGAGCACAATGAGTTTCACTGAGACTGATCAGTGTTCATACAGAACATCACTGGTAGAGAAAAACAGTAAGCAATTATTTTTCTCTACAAAAATGCCATTACCTTTAGCATACGAAGAGGAGGAAAAATATCCAGATACTGCTATCATTTTGTGGTTGTGCCTCTGCAATCACTGTTAAATTCTTGTTACAGTTATGCTAATACAGGGATTTAATTCTGCAAATGCGTTTTGCTACTTGTCATGGGCTTTATCATACTTCATAAGACAAATTACTATAGAAACAGCCTAGTATGGACTAATTTCAAGTTCTCTGAGAACTATTGATTACCTTCTCTCATTAGCTGCAACAGAAAACTATTCAATAAAGTATAACAAAATAAAAAAGGACATAATATTACTTTTAATAATCAAGGTGTATATTGCACACCTATGACTAAAGAACAGAGTAAATTCTTTAAGTCGTGCACAGTTCATATTCCTATTTTGTATAAAGATATCTTATTCCCATAGCATACCAGTGAAGACTAGTGGTGGAGGAGTTTGCCCTGGTTGATGAGGAATGGATTAAAGACCAGTTAAGCAACCTGGACATTCATAAATCCATGCGTCCTGCTGGGATGCACCTGCAGGTGCTGAGGGAGCTGGCTGGTGTCATTGCTAGACCACTCTCCATCATCTTTGCTAAGTCGTGGGGAATGGGAGAGGTACCTGAGGACTGGAGGAAAACAAATGTCACTCCAATCTTCAAAAAGGGCAAGAAGGAGGACCCGGGTAACCATAGACTTGTCAGCCTCACCTCTGTCCCTGAGAAAGTAATGGAACAACTTATCCTTGGTGCCATCTCAAGGCATATCAAGGATAAGAGGGTCATTAGGAGAAGTCAACATGGTTTCAGTAAGGGGAAGTCATGCTTGACCATCCTCATACCCTTTTATAAAAACATAACCAGGTGCATAGATGATGGTAAGGCAGTGGATGTGATCTATCTTGATTTCAGTAAAGCACTTGATGCCGTCTCCCGCAGCATCCTCACAGCTAAACTGAAGAAGTGTGGTCTGTACAATCAGGTAGTGAGGGGGACTGGCTGAAGGAAAGAAGACAGAGAGTCGTGATCAATGGGGCAGAGTCTAGTTGGAAGCCTGTATCTAGTGGTGTCCCTCAAGGGTCGGTACTGGGAACCAGTACTGTTCAATATATTCATCAATTACTTGGATGAGGGAATAGAGTGCTCTGTCAGCAAGTTTGCTGATGACACAAAACTGGGAGAAGTGACTGACACTCCAGAAGGCTGTGCTGCCATCCAGTGAGACCTGGACAGGCTGGAGAGTTGGGCAGGGAAAAATTTAATGAAATATAACAAGGGCAAGTGTAGAGTTTTGCATCTGGGCAAGAACAAACCCAGGTTCCAGTATAACTTGGGGAATGACCTGTTGGAGAACAGTGTAGGGGAAAGGGAGCTGGGGGTCCTGGTGGACAGCAAGATGACCATAAGCCACCACTGTGCCCTTGTGGCTAAGAAGGCCAATGGCATCCTGGGGTGTATTATTAGCGGGGTGGTTAGTAGGTCCAGAGATGTTCTCCTCCACCTCTACTCTACCCTGGTGAGACCACATCTGGAATATTGTGTCCAGTTCTGGGCCCCTCAGTTCAAGAAGGACAGGGAACCACTTGAGAGAGTCCAGTGCAGAACCACAGAGATGATTAAGGGAGTGGAGCATCTCCCTTATGAGGAAAGGCTGAGGAAGCTGCGTCTCTTTAGCTTGGAGGAGACTGAGGGGTGACCTCATTAATGTTTATAAATACGTAGAGGGTGAGTGTCAGGAGGATAGAGCCAGAATTTTCTCGGTAATAGCTGATGATAAGACAAAGGGCAATGGGTGCAAACTGGAACATATGAGGTTCCACCTAATTGTGAGAAGGAACCTCTTCACAGTGAGGGTAATAGAACACTGGAACAGGCTGTCCAGGGAGGTTGTGAAGTCTCCTTCTCTGGAGACATTCAAAACCCACCTGGACACCTTCCTGTGTAGTCTCATCTAGGTGTTCCTGTTCTGGCAGGGGGACTGGACTAGATGATCTTTCAAGGTCACTTCCAATCCCTAACATTCTGTGATTCTGTGAAGCAGTGTGTCACAGGTTCGGTTGCATGACAGTGATGCTCTGGAATACAGGCAAGTAGTTCGTTGTGGGGAATAGCATTCATATGATGTTCTCCTAACATACTGAATTTAACCCCTTTTTGGACAGATCCTTGAGATCTCTTCTTATTGCAAGAATAAAATTTGATGAGGAGAACAGGGGAGCAGAAGAGGTGGAAGGAGGGAAAAAGAGGATGACAGAAGGTTAAAAAGGACACAGTGTTTCTCCTACTGAAGGTAAACATGGAATATTATTCACCAGGCATTCAGAATGACAAAAATAACACTAGCTCATCAGAAATCCCTAATAATAGAAGCCCAGGATACTAACAGAGATCTCCAAGGGTAGAAAACACAAGCTAATAAGGTTAGTTACTGGTCATTACAGGAATATACTCTTTAAAGCTGGGTAGTAACGGTTTTACAGGCTGTAAATGAAAACAAAAACATTTGAAACAACCCAATACAAATACAAGAGATAACAAGAAAATATGCAAGCAGGTTACAGTCTTTATATACAGAATGAGAACAAAGGGGGAACAAAGAGAATCATTCCAACATTATCCCCTTCAGTTAAAGAGGCAACAGCTGCCCAATGCCAATACTTCAACCCTAATGTGAGTCACTTCCCCTTCAGTAAAGGAAGAAAGCTATTTTTATATTTCCTACTTCCTACATTTTATATATAATTTTTGAAACTGCAGAATTTCAAAGAGCAGTGTATGCATGTGTTGCACGTCTAACACAAGGTGACTGATACCACACACAGCTGCAACAGTAAGCATACTACTAGGAAGGAGCTGGGAAGAAGTTTGTGGAGGACTGTCAACAGGGAGTGAAGCACGCCTGTAGTGCAGTAATGAGTGGTTAGGGAGTAAGAAGGCATCAAGCAACTGGAAGAAGGTTGCAGGTTGTTGAAATGGTAAATAGGGCCCAACCAAACATACACCACAACTACAACAGACTAACTTGGCTTGAGTTTCTTCTCCTCTAAATTGTTTTCTTCACTTTTTCATCTAGGACCTGAATGCAAAACATAGGACAGTTCTGGGGAAGGAAAAATTTCCTTGCTGTTAAGGTAAAGTCAGTGATACAGAATTTAAGTTCTGGACTCTGTTATATCAATTTTAATATTACATCAATTAAATGCTTAAAACAGAAAATGTTGTATTAATAAACTCCTGAATCTATAGGAAGTCTGAAGCCTACACATCTTGATTCTTTTCTAATGAAGTGTATGTCCAGTTATACCGGACTGCATTTTAACTGATGAGTCATTTAATTTTCCCAGGCTCTTCACACACATTGTAACATTTGACACATGTTGCTTGCAAACATTCTCATCTCTACTATGAAAATTGAAAAAAACCCACCATACACACTAGCAAACAACCCCATGTATCAGCTAAACCCTTAGTATCCTGGCTAAATTATCACCAGCCTCCAATTTTTCAAGCCATAAAACAGAATTAGGATTGACAAAGCCTCACAATTTATGTCTACAGACCATTAGATTTCCCTTCTTCATGTTAAGAATTTTCACCCAAAAAACGTATTCTGTTTACATACAGACAGGTCCAAACCTATGCTTGCATTAATTTTTTTTTTTCTATTTTGTGTTAAATCTTGAAAATAAATACTGGGTCAAAATAATTAAAAGTCATGAAACTTCTGGGCCAAGTTTAATTTGTTAAATTGTGCCATTTCAAATCATTTTCCCATCTTCCTGCAATATTAGTGGTTGCTAAAGAGTAACCACTGCCATTTTAATTCAGGATTGGCTTAAAGAAAGACTTTAGTTGTTTAGTTCTTCCCTATAGGTATGAAGGACATCAAAACAAGTTACAGTATCTGGATATGAAAAACTTCTGTTGAAGGAAAAAAGCTTACTTCACCATCTGTATTCTTCAGCCACCTATTTTTCATCACCTTTTCTTGTCAAAACTGGTAATAAGAATTGCTGTTATTTCAAAATAACTAAACTAACCCCTATAATGTAAAAGAACAACTAATAAAGTGTCTCTTAAAGCAGATAAATATAAGCCAAAGACTAGCCCTAGGAACAGTATACTGGTAACATAATAATACATTGTTCCCATCAGGGTTCGTTACAGTACCTGGATATATTTCATATAATTCATTTTATTCATGCCTAGCACAGCTCTCAGAAAGAAATACTAAGGTATATCATCTAGCTTATCACAAAAAGAAATATAAGTCATTGATTTAAATCTAAAAGTAAACTGAAAAAAATCTTAATCACTTTACCTACTATTTCAACGTGTTCACTCTGTTACTGCTGAGTTTCTGTGACATCCATGTAATAATGCATAGCAACACCAAAATCTTGTGAATTACCCGTTTTTTTCATACAAACAGTAGTGCAACAAATTTAAATAAGAATATAATCTTCACAGACAAAATGACAGGCATTAGTTTCAAGTATCATGTTGAAGAATACAATGAAAATGTGGTCATATTCCTCCCCAACCTGGGAGGAATACAAGGAGGTTGTTAGAGTATGCAGGGATGCGGTGAGGAAGGCCAAGCTCCACTTGGAAGCAAATGTAGCCAGGGAAGTCAAAGACAACAAGAAGGGCTTCTTCAAGCATATCAACAAAAGGAAGGTTAGAGAAAATGTAGGTCAGCTGTTGAATGAGGAGGGTGGCCTGGTGACAAATGATAGAGAGAAGGCAGAGTTACTGAATGCCTTATTCGCTTCCATCTTTACTGCTAAAACCAGCCCAGGCTGGTACCCAGACTCTAGAGACAGAAGAGAAAGTCTGGTTGAGGAAGATCGGGTAAGAGATCGTTTACACAAACTGGACATCCACAAATCCATGGACCCCTATGGGATGCATGCATGAGTGCTGAGATAATTGGCAGATGTTATTGCAAAACCACTCTCCATCATCTTTAAAAGGTCTTGTAGAACAGGAGAGATGCTTAAGGACTGGAAGAAAGTCAACATCACTCCAGTCTTCAAAAAAGGCAAGAAGGACAAGCCAGGAAACTACAGGCCAGTCAGCCTGACATCCATCCCTGGAAAGGTGATGGAACAGCTCATTCTGGATGTCATCTCCAAGCATGTGGTGGTAAAGAAGGTTATCAGTAGTCAGCATGGGTTCACCAAAGGGAAATGTTTGACAAACCTGATAATCTTCTATAATGTTATTACTGGCTGGGTAGATGAGGGTAGAGCAGCGGACATTGTCTGCCTTGACTTCGACAAGGCTTTTGACACCGTCTCTTTACAACATCCTCATAGACAAGTTCAGGAAGTGCGGGCTGGAGGAACACACAGTGAGATGGATCACGGACTGGACGGACAGCAGAGCTCAGAGGGCTGTGATCAACCTGCTTACAAAAAAAAAAAAACACACACAACAAAAAAACCCCAACAGGTTAACTCTAAAAGGAGAGTTTCATTGACCATATCACATACTGAACGCTGATTTTGTCAGCTTATGTTCCAGCTAAGAATTTGACAAAAATGAACAATTTTAGTAAGAACATTTTGTTGCAAGACACAACAAGCAGTGAGAACTATTTCTATGTGTAAGGAATTCACAATGGAAATACATTGATCACTGATGTATTTGGTTGTCATTAGTGTAGTCAAAAGAAAATGAAGTAAACACTGATTTCTTAAAGTTTATTTATACCCCACTTTTCTCTTTTTATAAAAATATTACTTTACTAATTTCTCAAAGTGAAAATTTATCAGCTGATTAAAACTATTATAACAAAGTTGTTAATTACATAGCAATTTACAACACACAAGTCTTTGTAAACCTGCCAACTTATTTTACAGATAATCAGAAGTAATTTATTTTTAATCATTTCAGAAAAAAAAAAAACAAGATTTCTATATGATCGTTTGAACAAGAAATATCCACAAATACATGATAATCCTCTTAAATAGCCCCCAGCTTAGTGCTGCAAAATATTCACTTAGGAGGGATTCAGCTGATTAAGTGATGGGTGAGCAAGACTGAAAGAGTCTAAACCTCACTTTCACAGAAAAGTTACTGCCACTGACTGTGGCAGTTGCACACCACTCTGAGATCTGGAATTTTCAACAGGGCAGTTAATGGCTCCTTAGCACCTTTCATGTCTGTGCATACATACACACCTTGGATGGTACTGACAGTCACACCCTCCCCAGTTGGGGCAGGGTCACTTCACCTCCACCCAATGCGGGGGACACGAGGAGTGGGACCCTCAGTCGGTTGACAGGGTCCTTAACAAAGGAGGTGCCCAGAGAAACAGAAGCTTGCGGACTGTGTTGTAATGCCCACAGTCAGATCTAACCAGGCTATAAAACGGGGTCCCCACCAAAGACTCACTTTTGAGTGATCTTCTCAGAGCAGTGAGTCTGTGAACTGGAGACCTCCTCTTAGAATGGGATGCCATCTAAGGAGACTTCCTAGGATTGAGAGTGCTTCACTTCTTCCTGTAGTGAGTGGTTATTTTTTTCTACTGGATATATCCTTGAATGAGTCCTTGCCTAACCTGGGCAAGTGATTGTTTCTTCTGGATACCCTTGAGTAAGAGGTCTTTGGTGTTGTTTCTTGTGAGTGTATGCACGCACGTTGTGGATCCTCATTATTTTTATGTTGTCATACCCCAATAATCTCCTCAACTGATATCTGAACCTGTATTTTATGTTGTTGGAGTGCTAAATAATTGTATAAATCCTGTTTGTAGTTGGCTTATTGACTACACTTTTCCAGATAAAATATAGTCTGTTTTGGAACTTGTTTTCCGCCTGACTTTGGGGTCCCTCCTCAACACTGACCTCCCACTTTAACTTCTCTCTTACAACTGCTCACAGAAGTCTGCATGACAAGCCTAATCTATGTACCTGAATTCTAGATGCACAAGTGTAGATAAAAGGAATAAAATAATTAGATTTTATTTATGTATTTTAATCAAAGTGCTTTTAAGACAAAAACTAGGTGTCTCATCTTTTATGAACTGCCTCTGGATTCTTTATATAAATCCTTCAGATCCTCCATAAAACTCCCTTCTCCAGCTAAGGTAGAATTAATGTCTTAAGTAATCTGAAACCATTTACTCACAGGGCCTTCAGAAATTGAAGATTTCTCGAGTAACCTAATTGGAACTTGATGATCTTAAAGATCTCTTCTATCCTAAATCATTCTATAATTCTATACTAAATAATTGCGTGTGTTTGCACCTCTGTGCAACTGCAACCTACTTACCCTTTTGAATCTTATTCTTTCTACTTGAAGTCAAGGACCTTTTTCTATGTTTTGTGTTATATTGTCACTTAGTACTGAAACCTAACAGCAATACAGTAACAGCAATGGTTTTTTTTGAACCACAGCTGCAAGTGAGGCCCCAGAAGCACTGAGCAATTTGCCATAAGACAACATCCTGGAGGAACAGCTCCAGTATCTTCCTGGCATTGACAAGCTATTTGACGTACAAGGCCTCAGAAATCTCCTGTTTTCTGAATACAGTCCTTTTTAATATTTGAACATATTACTCAAAACTTTTTCATTTATTTTATTTTTTTATATTCCCTTTGCCTTGTGCTCTGCAAATAGTAGCTTCTACTCTTTGGTACTCCACTTATTTTTAATAAGTTTTCTGTTGCTGAATATTCTCGAGTTACAGCACTCTTATTTTTCCTCTGGGAAATATAACATTTGGGTTTATTATCTGAGTGAAA
Organism: Patagioenas fasciata; assembly: GCF_037038585.1. Taxonomy (NCBI): domain Eukaryota; kingdom Metazoa; phylum Chordata; class Aves; order Columbiformes; family Columbidae; genus Patagioenas; species Patagioenas fasciata. The sequence goes on along the minus strand of NC_092523.1, from coordinate 43,905,725 downwards.
TGAGGAATAAGAACATCTAGATTTCAGCTTGGGTAAAACCAAATCCTGGATCTGATCTCTGCCAAGTATTTACAGTATTTCGCTTATCCTTTTCAATCCCTCTCCTCTCACACAGAGCTGAAAAACATTTTGGTCTGTAGAGAATAAGCTTTACTGGGACCTGAAATTCCCTCTTTGCAAAAACTGTTCCAACTTGCCCATCTGTTTTTATTTATCTGAGAATGCGTTCAGGTACTTCTTTTGTTCAACACAGATTTCTTGAGTATTTTTCCTTCACTTAGGCAGTAAAATGCTATAATTGGGAATACATGCTTGAGATTAACTCCTCCACTGCCAAGTCAAAATATGCAGCAGTTATGACAAGGCAGGATAAACATGCACTGGCAGAAAGAAAGATCAACAAATCACCTATTATTAGTGTGTATTCTAGTTTGCTTTTTCCAGTTCAAATTAAGTTATAGAAACTCAGTGAATTTAAGTAACTTCCTTTCTTTTCTCCTGAAGTGCCAAATTTTGTTTACACATAGACTTCATGAGAAAAAGAAATTATTCTACCCAATTTCTTGTTAAAAGTGGGGTCAAATATCTTTTCAGTTACATTCATTCACATGTGTCATTGTGGTCTCAAGGCAAAGACGGATGACAGACTTATGGATCACCAAAGGGGTTTAATGGAGATTGCAAATTCAGAGCTTTCATTTTACTAACTATAGCCTGAAGCAATAATAAATCATTTTCAAACAGCACTCTGAATAAAAGATAAGTACAAATATCACCAGGATCAATAGCCTGGGGTTTTATCATTGTGCTATAATTACTAACATAATTTAGCTTTAACATTATCTAAAAATGAGTTTAATTACTTAAAGGCACCAGAACAATGGAACAGAAAATATACGAAAAAAGCAGATCTTCAGCTGAAATGATGTGCTAATCATAGGAGACACTGAAAAGTCTACTTGAACCATTATGATCAATCAAGATGCAAACAGAAAAAGGCTAGGAAAATGTGTTCTGTAGATACTAAATATTTACTAGAAAACATTTTGTTTATGTTCCTCATTTCTGTGTTTACCTTTCTATTTGATGCTGAAACTTTAAGAATTCCACAATAACCTTTTTTTTGCTAATGAAATTCTAGAGACAAAAACCTTTTATTATTCTATTAGTAACTCTACCTTTTGCTGCACCACTGCACTTCAATCCTGACCTATAAAAGTGTTCTTTTCTAGAGATAATTGGGTCTGCATCCTCAGTGAAGCAAAAACTGCTGGTTGTCCCAGATGCTCTGATATTTTTATTTATGTTATTAACTAAGCAGAGCTCAGCTGAACCTACCATTGTTTCAAATGTATTCTTTTGCAGAATTTGAAGGAAAATGCTTCTATTTGCTCTATTTAATATACTTGGAAATTAAACAGTAGAACTGGTCGAAGTACACTGTTAACTTGCATTTTCCATAATAAGGTAACTCATCATCATTAGTGATTCAAAGTGAGTTTAACTTCATTGTATTTAATTGTTATTAATTGTTTAGAATGATCTGCACAGTGAATGATCTAATTCCTAGCCCCACTTGAGCAAATACTTGTTTTGCTACAATGCCAACATCAGAAACCAGATTTATATTAAAAAAACCCTTCAATGCAATAAGCTAACAAAGAAAACCCTATAGTTCTCATGTAAACACAACTCAGCTATAAGAACAATTTATTGAAGGTTAATTTATGCTGATTAGCTGTACTGCACTTCCTCTGTAGGAAAACAGTGATGACTGTTAACTTGAGCAAGGCTAATATTCAACATAAAGGTAAAATAATCTTACCTAAGATGCTTTTCCTTCAACTACCTTTAAGTACAGACATTAGAAGTAAATCCACTGATCTGACTATCTCTACCCATCAATGAAAGACCACAACTTCAGTCTAAGAAGAAGTGCTCTGCAAGACTTTGCCCCAAACAAAATTCATTTCAAAATTACAGTAACAGAAATGAGTGAGAATGTAATAACATGTTGATGGAGCAAAGTTAAGATGAAACGAAATTAAGAAAGAAGATTGTTTGGGTTGAAGTACTACAATTATAGTATAGCTTAAGAAAGTGAAATTCACTTCTGCATGCTGTACAATGCGGGAGAAACTGCATTTCCCCCCAGCTCCTCCATCCCACTGTTACACAAGAGGGATCCATCTCCCAAATGGTTTATTAAAACTTAGAGAACTAAGCCTTCCACAGCATACTGCTTTCTCTATTCCAGACATGTTTACTTTTGCTATTTGTGATTTTTCTCCATGCTCTTCCCATTATCTTCCTAGATTTCTTTCTGCAGCTGGAAGTCAGACTGATCTCTTAAAATAATGAAAAGTTCGTTAGTTTTTGATTTACTGTGGTAGCTCATAGTCTTTAATAGTAAAAACTGAACTGGAATTGAAATGGATCCTCAACCCCAGCAGCTTTTTTTTTTTTTTTTTTTTTCCATGTTTAGAACAGATTAAAAACTCCAGTGACCTAGAGCTGGTAGGAAAGGAGGCTTTAAGATATAGTGGGTGATAGGTATGAAGCTGCAAAGATGTAGGAAATGACAGCATGGTTGCTTCATTCACAAAGGCTACAAATAGAGAGGGTAACACTTTGGGGGGTTGGGGGGGAGTCTGTAGGTATAGTAGCCCCTATGTAGGATGCTGATGCAGGATACAGTGCAAAAGTGAGTCTTCAGAAGAGAGCCAAATTTCCCTCAGCACCTGAGTACTTCCATAGTTATAATCTCAGAGCCACATAAATTCGGCTGTTGGTTTTTAATACTTCACAAAGTACAAAGATTTCCTCTAATCTCTAAATATCTTTCAACACTGTATGTAATTTTACTGTTTCCAAATATCAAGTTTTTTGAAAAGATGCTAATAAAAATCCAGAATGCTTCACCCTTTTCACATTCTTTCAAAAAAAGTGTTAATAAACAATTAGATATTGTTTGACAGAAATTAAAAGCGATTCCATTGGTCACATGAAGCACAAGATTAAAGATTTTTTCATATTTAAAATTTAAAAAATTATATTTTTCCAGTTTTTTCAAATATTTCTAAACAATGTCATTCTCACAGAACACAACAATTAGAGCTATCATCAGTTATTTAGACAAAAAAAATGAACAAGTGATACGAACAAACCTAATTAACTTCCAACAAAATTTGGAAAAGAAAAAAATAACATACATTGTTCTACAATTACAGTCTCCGATAGCAGAACTATTTTTTAATGAAACACTTAGTATCTAATTTCTTCCAAAACCATGAGTTTAATTGACAGGATTTTAAAGTTCATATTGCACATTTCACACATCCCAAATGACAGTTTCAGTTATTGCTCATGTATATCTATCTGCTTCATTTGAATGGAAAGAAATAATCCATTATGTATAGTAGAAAAGGTAGACAGCTCATAAAAAAACACAAAGAGTTCTACACTGTACTGGATCCCAAGAGAGCCTACAGCTTTGAATTTTTCATTTTATTTCACTTAGTTACTGAAAAAGATAAGCTAATACTTTCCAGAGATGTCAATCTATTCACACAGGTCCCTCATGAAAAATACTCATTTGTTTTATAACTCATGTCTGAAGAGATGATTGCTGAGGTTGAAAGCTACTGGTATATCACTGAAGTCTGCTAAATGATCTGTATCAGAAGACTTTAAGTTGCCACATGCTATGTTTTATGAAGATCCTTCTATATTTAGTTTTGAAATGTTCTTTTTTTTTTTTTTTCTTAACAGTAACACATCAGCTCGTGTATTTTGTGTGAGCCATTTGTCCTTCACCCCATCATTAATGCTTTCAACATAGCTCTTAGGAGGATGCAAGGAGCATCCTGAGGGAGGAAAACCTTTGCTACTATCTGAATTTTCAGTTATTCTTGCACGGTAAGTATTGATAGAAAATCTGTGTAGCAACAGAGTCCAGTTTGAGGCTGTTAAATCACTGAAGATGAACAAAACTTCTGGATTACTGTGTTTGTAGCTTACCTGGAAATGACAAATACTAGTTGTTGCTGTCAGAGACTGATAAGGATAATGGCTCAAACACTGTGGCAAAACCAGTTCAACCAGCCACAGGAGATGGGACACTCAGTGTAAGGTGAATTGCAATTTACATATCAAAGACAAGCTAATGAGCCACAGACAAAAGTCTGCTGGCTGATACAGGAGGTGGGGGCCATGTTGGAGAGCACATAGCTCTGTCTTCCAATATGCCCAGCACGGCAGTGAGGGAAAAGCTGAGACCCTTCCAGATGGCCTGAGACTTGTCTGTCTTTCACAATCACCCTCGCAGACTTTTCTCTCTTTTGCAATAACACCTCCACAAAAGACCAAAAATTATACAAACAGGCAACCCAGAGGGCTATAAAGGCACACCTTGTGGAAGCAGTGGTGGCACCCACCCACCATCCTGAGGACCACTCCACCCACCACTCTCACCACACAAAATGAACAAGACACCAGAGGATGCTGCACATCACTGGATCTGAGACTACAGACCCCATCACACATAAAGCAGAGTCATGAGGGTCGTGAAATCTTTCTCTTTTCTTTCTTTCCTATACTTCTATTCTTCTGCTTTCCTTTTTAATAAGTAATAAAGTAACGTAAGATTTACAACCCTGTATATGCCATAAACTTTTAATGTTTACCAATTGACACCTACAATAATGTAAATCCTTCTGCTACCAGATCATCTGCTAATTGGGCCAAGCTTCAAAATAAAAGCCTTTTGTTTACAGACCTTAAGTGTTGTACCTACTGTTTTCCAACCAAAGGGACCCACAAACCTGAGCCACCTCTCCCCCTACTCATACCTCTGGGTGGGATGTGGCAGTTGCAGAAACCAGGCATCTGGCTCCAGCATAACCATCCACATTTTCATTTAAGGAGAATGCAAACTCTTTGCCAGATATATTTTTATTTTAAATATTCCTTAATATTTGCCTTCTTTAAGGAAGGTCTGTCACAAATGCAAAAGCCAAGTTCCTAGTCCTTTTTACACATGGTCTCTTTCTTAAACACTTACTTGTGCAAGAAAGAAAAACAACATGCACAAGGTACCCATGGGTCACAATCTCAATACAAACCCTGTTTTGCTGTGGTCTCTCTTAATTGTGCAAGAGGATCTTCTAAGACTTTCTGAAATCTAAAGTCAGTTTTGTACCTTGATTTTTCAAGAAATTATGTTAAAAGTGATTCACTACAAACATAATATGAATCAAATCATACATTCGCAAACATACCTGATGAAGTAATTTAGAATCATATATTATCTATTTTATGAAACATCTACAAAACATATCAGAGAGCTGAGTTGATGTGCAAGAATGTTCTTCAGTTCTGTATTATTCTTCAGGATTGTAGTATTAAGTGTTATTGTTAACAATCTTTCAACCTTTCTTGTTAGGAACTTTATTTTCAGTATTTTTGTTTGTTTTAAAGGAAGTATCACAACACAGTGATATGGAAAACAAAATAATACTAATAGAATTGCCAACAAACAGAGTACCTTTATACCAGTACTGATGAAGGTATACTACTATAGTGCTACTTTGGAAATGCATCCAGTAAAGCAAGAGACAGTTTTAATTATTTTGTCATTTATAGACTGCAGGGAATTTGACTAGGTAAGATGAGGAAATAAAGACTGAGCTTAGAACCACAAATTCCAAATAACTTAAGAATTAAATGTTCATCCCCCTTCTCTGACTTTGAAACTAAACCAATTTCATGTGGTACAAGAATTGCTGAAGAGTTCTTTCCAGGAACACTTTGTTGGGTTGAGTACTTCTATTATATTACCCACCTATATTCACTAAAGGTACATTAAAATTATCCATATTGTATTACTTTCATTTGTCTTCCCATGAGTTCCAAACACTTGAAGGATAAGTTACAATAGGAAAAATACTGCTAAATTCTGCATTTTGCTTTTTAAAAAATACTATTTCTGTACAAACTGTCAGTAAACATATGGACATAGTACTTCTTCCACAAAAACAACAACAACAAACAAACCAACAAAATCCCCACAAAGAACAGGGTGGGGAGGAAAAAACAAAACAAACACCACACACACAAAAAGACAAAGACAACAACAAAAAAAACCCAAACCACAAAACCAAACAGATTTTTTTTTTTTTAATTTAAATAACAAAATTCACTTGTAAGGAATTAGTATTTTCTGAAAGGTCTTGTTGCCATACAGTATATTTTGGATGATATTGTTCCTGTAGTTCATTCATCAAGCAGATAACAAGAATAGAAAACTAGATGACAGACCATGTATTCTTAAAGTAAGGCACACAATTTACCTCAATACCACATAACCTTCACTGAAAATAAAAAGATAATTAAAAATGAAGAAATGGCTTCTACTCTCTTCACAAATCATATTTTATTGTTGTTCATTATTTTTTTCCTACACAAGCAAATGAAGGGTACACATCATAAATTTTTATGATTACATAAAGAATTGGGTAATATTCCAAGAGTGTAATAATTTTATAAATTGTACAGAAACAAATGGCAAATAGATTACTGGTGCTGCTGCCTTTATATACACCCTCCAATAACATTAATCACTCAAAACGACTTTTATTCAAATGCCTCTGTCCAGCAGTCTTCCTCAATACAGAAGACTCATTGCTTAATGTCAAATCCTACAGCCTGTTCTTTACTGCAGTTGGACATTTTCCCCCTTACCTTTATAATTTTTGTGCAGTTGGCCTTAATATTGGAGAAGTTAGAAGAACTACCAGAGAAATTCAATCAGGACACAGGAGTTTCTGTCTATGATACAGATGACAATACGTATAATATGTAGCAGCTTATTTGAAGAAATACTCCTGACATTTGGCTATGAAGAGTCTTCCTCATGAAAGTGAAAAACCTGCTGTTGGCTATGCCATGTATTAGTCATTGTTGTGGGATTTTCTGAATGAATGAATTACAAATCTGTACTGCTATGGTAACATTCATACACCACTTCTATGACATCCTGCACACAGCCATAAATATGTACCATATATTCAATTGCCTACAACGGTATCACAATACAGAAACAACATCAGCCACGACAGTTGCTAATATTTCTTCTATTATGAAATCTCTTGACAGTGTATTTAACTTCCTGATAACTAACGAAAACAGATTCTAACATTTATTTGAAAAACGGTATCCTCCTTAATTTCTATCAGTATATACACAAGTGATAAGAATTCCAGTGATTTTCTAGCAAAACATGATGTTAAACAGACAATATCAGTCCTGTGATATGTATGATGGAAACAGAGATTACATTTCAGGACAGACATCAGGACAGCAGTCACCTTTTTATGTGTTCGAAGCTTGAACCGGACTTTTTACTTTTTTGGTCAAAGGCAATAAGCCTATTTCTTTCAACAATAGATCAATATACTTGTATCTATAGGTATCAGAATTTCCTGAACAGAGAAGTCTGTAGAAGTAATTTCTTTTATATATTAGGTTGTTATTCCTTAACATCTGCACTTCTACCACTTTCTCTGTTTCAGAACAGTTCTGTATCAATTTCATGGGGATTTTTTATTATCTAAATTATATTTTCATCTGTTTCTTCCTCTTTATTTAATTATATACCAAAAAAAAAAAAAATTCCTCATCTCTCTTCACTTTACTCTATGTTCAATGGGTCTTTGACTTCTACTTCCAGGTAGTAAGGTTACACATACTAATATATCACATGATGGAGCTTACTAACTATACCCACACATACGTTCCAACAACTGCTTCTCCTCTCTCATCCATTGTCCTGGCCTCTGCTCCTCCTTCAACATGTGTTGCCTTTACTATCTGCCTTAACTCTCTTTTCATCAAAAATGGGAAGTGGCTTATTAATTCTTTTCTATTTCTGAGATGGAAATAGGAAAGAGCAGTGATATGTTAGTTGGATCACAACCAGTCCCGTTACACCTCCATGCTAATGCTGCCGAGTCTCACACTTTTCTAGCTCTGCAAACATTATGAAACCAAACACAACACTGCTGTCTTCCTCCCCATCCCCCCAAAAAGCTGCAAGTGAAATGCCTGTGTGACCCTCCTTTGCAGAGCTCATCTGTCTCCACTCCAAGGTCTAGTTCTGAGGGGACATGGCTGCACAATTTTTTAATGTTTTCAAATCTAGGCTAAGTTGTAAGAAAATATGTAGACTATAGCCAAGCTAGCTAGAAAATATAAAATTGCTGTCAAAGCTAAGCTCAGAGATTAAAAACACCAGTGTGCACAGGCATACATTTTTTTAAAAAATACAACAGGGAGCTTGAAGATGGCAACTCAGCAACAAGGAAGATCAGCCCCTTCCAAGGGAGAATAGAGATCAGCCCTTCCACACATGACCAAAATATTGGGCCGCAAAGACATCTTTGGGGTCACATGGATAGCAAATATACTAATGCCTAGACAGTAGCCAGCTTAGTCTCATCAGTTGTGAACACTTGAGAAAAAGCAATTGCTTCGTAATTCTGCACTGTTTACAAATAGCTTGCATTCTCTCTGTGTGCACGGAAAAAAGTATATGAAGTGACCTGAAATATAAAGACTGTGCATAAGACAGCTATCGATGTCACAACCAAGACTGGTCCTTACAATCAGTGAAAACCTATATCCCTCATTACCTCAGTTCCCTCGTGGCTTGCTAAGCTAAGCAAAACTGACATCAGAGAGAGGTTACCACCACTAAGGAACTTGCATGAAACCTCTAAAAGACTTCTGGTGAGACCTGGTGTTGAAATTCAAAATGACATCTGCTTAACATCCAATTTGTTTTTCTTTTGACGATTTTGCTACATTTCGGCTTCCTGTAGCTGGGAATGTCTTGAAGCAATTTAGACATTGTGGTAGTGCTATTACAGATTCTCTGTATAAGAGGGTGAGAGATGAGGGATGGGAAACAATGTGGCCCTCCCTGCAACTCAGACCATGTTTCATACTTAAGTTCTGCATACAGCCCCCTGTCAGTGGGTAAGGCACTGATGTTCTTCAAATACACAAGTGAAAGGTAAATGCGCTGTTCTGATAGAAAACTACATTTGCTGAAGAAGAAACAAGACTACCAAACAATAAGTACAGAATGTTTTTAACTCACTAGTGATCAAAGATAAACTTTCAAAAAGGGTGAAGAGAAGGAAGGACAGTAGGTATATTTATGTCACAATGTAAAGTAGATAGCTGAGGGCCACTACAGGTACTGCACTAACTATGGGATACAAAGAAATTGAAGTAACCTCAGATAATCTAATATAGAAATGGATTTTGCTCTGGGAATTTGAGAGGAAAGTCAGGATTAAAGACAGTGGACACTAGAATGTTCCAGGCAAAGAAAAACATTTTCAGTCATGTAATGGTTACAGCTAGCCACAGGTCACTTCTTTCATTTCATGAAGCACTGAAACAAATATATGAAGGTCTAGTTCCCAGTCTGTCCTGGACTATGGTCTTTAGGGAATATGAAAAATTCAGTGACATGTTTTAACTCTTAGCTTTTCTGCTGATGAACTAGGGAAAAATATAATGCTTGTTCCTGTGAGAACAATCAGTCGTTTATGAGAATTCTGAAAAAAAAAAAGTTAAAAAATTACAGCTTTCATAATCCAGTTTGTCCCTGTGTATAATCTGCAAGACTCTATGAGGCTAGGTAAAGCAGAAATTCCAAGCACTTTTTTGTTCCTATCTTACCTAAGGTCAATTACAGAAAAATTACTGATGGCAAAACTATTTTTATTTTTTTTTTCAGTTTGAATATGCTGAAATTATCTCAGTTACACATACAGGCATTCATCTGAATTCCAGTGAGGTCAGCAGAGTGATTTCACTGTAGTTTAGACCCAGCCTCTAAATACTCGTGTGGAAGACAATCAGAGAATTATGCATTTCATTTACATGTTACCAGCCTAGCAAATTATTTTACACAGAATGTGAGTGTAAAATGAAACCCTCCACCCATAATTACCAAAAATTAAAATGCAATTAAGAAGCACCTTAGGGTATAAATTGTCCATGAATTAAAATTACCAATTCATTTTTATTCATAACATCCTCAACTCCCTTGTTATTTTTTGTTGTGTTGTTGAATCAAGGTTTCACAGAATTTTATAGTTATCGTATTTGACTGGCTTTCTGCCTGCACAGAGCAGTTGTGATGCATGGCAAATATGAATGGGAGGGAAGATCTACAGGAGAGAAAGTGAAGAAATACAGACCATTGTAAAAAAATTCAGATACATCTGTTCTTAAACCTAGTGTCCTAAAACATGTAATTAGGAAATGACAAATAGGATTAGTCCATGAAGAATGTTGAACGGGAGCTTTAAGAGATATTGCATTTTACTTGGATAGAGTAACACTGGGCACTGTGGGCACTGCCACTCAAAGCAAAGTGTCTGTCTCTTTCCTTGCCTAGTTTGCAATGTTATGAAGAAGGATATACCACCAGAAATACTATTTGCCATAAAAGATTGTTGTAGCAGAATTTATGCTCAGGACACCGTAAAAATCACATTAGATATGTCCTACCTGTCAGATGACATAGAGCAGCACTGAGAAACCCTCTGAAGTACTACCCAAGTCAGTCTCATTACTGAAAAGTCTCCAATTTTTTCAGTTTCTATATGGTTCCTTGTATTCTTTTCACGTAATTAAATCAACATAGGTGTATATAAGTAGAATGAAAGAGTAAAGATTCAGTCTTCATAGAGGGTTTCAACAAATAGAGTAACTAAAACACCTGTATCCAACAGCATTTATTTCTAAAATTTCAACCCCACATGAACTTCAAGAAATTTAACTAAAAAATTCCTTCTTCTGGTTAAAACAGATATTTAAAAGGTCCACACTACTCTTAGGAACAAGATGCCTTAATAACAAGGTAGAATTTTATGGTTATCTACCAAGAAAATATCAACAAAATACATCTACATTTAATTTAAAACAACTATGAATATGAAAAGCCAGAGGGCCTGCACAAACATGGAAGATTTGATTAGATATGGGTTTAAGAACCAGCTTTAAATGTCCAGTACTTTATTTCTGCATCATCATTTTTTCTATTAGGTAAGCTATGTTTTTCCTGCCACTAAGTACTGTATCAAATACACTGATCATTTGTTGTTTAACCCAGGAAAGGTTTATTCTGTTCACTGTTACTTCCCTCCCCATCTCCAAACTTTGTTTGAGGTCTTTTATAAAGAAAATCCATTCACAAAGAATCAAGATCAACAGCTAGCAGACCCTCTGATTAACTCCCCATTCATTACTATTTAGGGAGTTCATTGAAAGAAGAGGATTTATAATCACTTCAGAGTATACTTCATTCACTTCTTAATGATGTTTAACATTTTCAGAATTTTTTCATCTCAGTCATTGTATAGGGAGAATTACAAGCAGTGTATCTACTGCAACTTTCTGAAAATAGGTGTCCTCATATTATGAAAAAATTAGGTGTTTTTCCCTAGATGTATTTTTTAAAATCCATTATTTTAGAATCTCTCTTTTCATATGGGATATTTCAAATATCTATACATATATTATAAATACATAAATATATATAAATATATAATATAAAAATATAAATAATATATATATAAAACAGCTAGGCTTTAAATATGCAAAAAATTTTGTAGAGACCTTGAAATCCAACTTTTGGGCAAGTCTATTATAGCCATCCTGGGTCTTTTTGAGTTATTGCTAATGCACAGCTTTCTGTCCTGAGAATTCTTTCAGTTGGAGAATTTTATATTCATTTTAATATAAAAACAACCTTTGGCTTGGCTATAAGTTTACAGGCAGTGTAAACCAAATATTCATTTTATCTCACAGTTTCTCGAATATTGCACTACCTTAACCCTTGCAGTTCGTGAGCTGCATGTATTATTTCCACATGCGTTCTGTTATCAGGACAGCATTTTAACTATTAAGGCAACAGACATGTCATTTCCACTCATAACCAAAATCCAAAGCTTTCTGTAATACTCTGTGAAGAAAACACTTTTACAGAACCCTTCCCCTTGCTGCCACCCTGAGTGCCTGAATCAGTTAGGGGAGATATTTCAGCAACCAGTAATTGGGAACTATGTGCTGTGTCACTCAACTTTGCAAACTTCAGGGGTTTTCAAGCACCTCATATTAGTTTCCATCCACATGCTCCCATCAATCTAAATAAATAAGTTAATAAATTCATCTGAATAATTATCAATTTTAATGTTACTCAACAATTGTGAGGAAAAAACATATTAAAGAACATAAATTCTTCCTTTACATGGCAGCTAGTGACAAACTTCACAATGATTTTGCATTATTTTGAAAGCTGTCACAAATTTTGAGTACATACCTTTAAAAAATTACAAGTTATTCAGTAATTCTGGGTAATCTTAAATTGCCTGAAAGTTTTCTGTAGTCAAGTCTTGTCAAGTCTTATTCTACTTACAGATTTTAATATTAATCTCGCAGAAGAAAGCAGCTCTCTAAAGTATTGTTAGAATTCAACATTCAGCAGCTGTTTGGTCAAATTGCATCACACTAGGGTTTTCTGTTCTTCAGCATTCTGTAAAATCTGAGGCAAATTTATTCTTCACAAGAGCAATGGGAGAAGAACAGAAAAATACTTTGCTGCATTTCCCTAAAAATTTACTTTTTCTTACAATTTCTAGACAGTTTTTCCTGTTACATGAATATACATAGGAGGCCAGTTTCATAGAAACAAGTCAATTTAATGACCATTATAAAAACTCAAAATATAAATAATTTTTTTATTAAATTAAAAAGCTATTACTAAAAATGGCTTAAAAATGAAATCCAATTAAATCCTCATTCCATTAAAAAAAAATTAACTTTTGATGCCCAAAAGTTCCACTTAATATTTTTAAAGAAGTATATTCTTCAGGTATTTACTTAAACATTAAGAAAATCCTATATTATAAAATTTGAGGGAAATTACTCTTACCTAAAGCATTTCTGTGTGATAGTATTACATATTTTGGCTTTTCACACTAAAGAATTTTTTTTTTCTCATCTCTAGATAGGTCTAATCCACTGAAGGACTTGTAAATTTTGGGGGGGTTTGAGGGGGGTTTATTTGTTTTGGTTTTGTTTGTTTGTTTTGTTGTTTTTTTGTTTTCTGTTTTGCCTTTCAAGTTGCAGTCTGTAAATTATGCTTGAAACACTATCGTAGCAAGCAATAAGAAGCCTATCAGAGGTTTAGTGATTACTAAACATCTAACAATTCATCAGTTATGCCAGGTTTTCATCTCATGTCTGTTACCACATTCCCACTGCTGACATTTTTCATCCACCCATTTAGCTTCTCTTGCTTACTCTCAGACATAATAATTTTAATGAGATATACAGGGTTTAGTTTCAGCTATTTTCCTTGAAGTTTAGAGTGTCATACAAGTATAGAGAATAGTCTCTTTTTCTGGCAGTCTTTCAATTAACTATCATGTTGTTACTAGTAATAATTCATCCCTGCCTGCACCCCATGGCTGAATTAGGAATATAAATAAAACATGGTCTAACTCAAAGTCTAGAACTCTGTTGTTTTGTTTTCTTAAAAAAAAAAAAAAATGCTTCACAACTCTTGAATCCTCTTCTCGAGGCAAAGTGCAAAGAACATTTTTGTTTCAACAAATCATTGAGAGGTCATAAAGTGAAATTTTTTTTGTATAGAAACATAGACAATGTACAATGTTAGAACCTAATTTTTCTGGTAGGTCTGAAGATCATTGGCTTAAAATTCTTGAGTTTGCCTGGGAATGGGAAACAGAAACAACAACCGAACCCTAGAAATATTTCTGTAGGTTCTTAGTAGCATACTCCTAGAGAGCTAACACTATTTTCTACCTGAACTGGGAAGTGCCCTCCCCCTTTAAGTATCTTCAAAATTTTATATCATAAACCAGCAGTTTTTGTTTCTCCAAATAAAGCTGCAGATGACCAAATTAGTTCTTTAAATTAAAACACAAAAATAAAATAAAATAAAACAAAATAAAATAAAATAATCACACTACCAGTAAACCACTGCCCCCAAGACACACATCAAAAAGCCCACACTTATTCCTACATTTTCAACTGCTGTTGGAAAAACTCCACATATGCCCTCTCCAAAAACAAGTCCCAAGAAAATCAATTACCACTAAAGAGTTGTAGAAGTTTCACTGCCTCTTAAAGGTTGTTTTATCATCCTTAATAGGGAAATATATTAAAAAAAAAAAAACACAGTGTATTTCAAACACAATTACTGACGGGTTCATACATAATTAGAAAATACCAAGAGTTATCATTTTATATGGGAGAGCAAAAGGAAAGCATATGCTATGCATTTTTAATGATTATGAGAAAGGGTTTTGATGCAACAGAAGACAGAATAAGAAATTAATTCCCAGAGTTTTTAATAACAAGTTTTATTAATAGCCATGTCTTTCTTACACTTTTTTAAAAAAGGCTTTGGAAACAAGTCCTTCCTGTTGGTGCTTTGTAATACGGTTCCATCACATTACTACTAAATTATTTCCACTTTTCAAGATTCTAAATGAGAAACAAGAGGGCTTCTTCCCGTTTTTTTTTGTCTCAGATAAACAAAACCAAAAATCCTTCTTCTTTAAATATCAGATTCAACTCTTTCCTTCTTCCATCAAACTCCTCAAAGAAACAGAGAAATAGCTTTTTTTTTTTTTTTTTTTTTTTACACTACAGCGTTATTTTATTATGAATGCACTAAAGATCCTTTGAAAGGATCTGATTAATTTTACAAAATTAAGTGTACCATATAAACAAACAAAAAACCCCCACAATCTTGAAGAGAAAACTAAATGGTTCCTCTATATGTTTATACTTGGCAACTTCCTGTTTCACTTTAATGGAATCAATGTGATTCCTAACTTTATAACTTCTTGCACAGGATGAATACCTCATGTATAAAACACATAATCTGACTTTGACTATTAAATATGCAGGAATGAAAGAAACAATATTTTACTTGAAATTTCAAGATTCAATACAATCCAAAAGTTCATTTTTTTACCTATGGGTGAGAACATTGATTTCAACTCAAACCAACAGTAGTCTAAAAGCATCGATCGGAACATGCTGTGTCATACAGGTCTAAACCAAGTCACAGTTTCACCTTGTCACACTATCTTGGAAAGTCAAAGGGACTGTAAATGCATGTAACAACAGAAAACAATTCCTTTAACTTCCCTTACAATATGAAGGGGGTTTAGTGAACATTGTTAGTTATCATTTGCCCCTGTCATTCAAATTGGATACCTTTTCTGATGGTGAATACAAATAGTAATTCCCTTAGCTGAACAAAATAAAGAACCTATACTTATCTATATATGTACGTGAGTCTTTGTGTATGGATGGTTATGTACACCCACAATTTTGCTGTTAATATTAGACAGTAGTGTAGAACCAAATACCTGATGTGTAAACCCTACCAAGTTTTCATTATTAAGCACTGTCTCTATTTTATGTCATAAGCATTCTCTATTTCTGTCTCTTTTTTGTCATCTGTGGAAGATGTCTAGATTACCAATGATAATATATGGAGGCAATAAAAGTTGCTGTTCATATCAGATATTCTGGAGTATTGTGTGTTTTATGGGGTGAAGTTTCAGAAATTTGTCTTTTCCATGTAGCCCATTCCATTCCATGTCATGGAATTCAAGTGTTAACACCCAGCTCCACAAAGGAGTAGTACTATCCTGTAGTTATTTTAAACCCGCTTTACTGCAATAGAATAAGGTAGATTTGAGTCCCATTTTTCTATTTGTTATTTAATAGTAGTGATATCTTGTTGAAGCTTCCAGAGAGGAGTTGTAAATTTTCTTTCCATAGCAAACACGTTACAGGAACACGGCTTTAGTGCATCTCTCACCAAAGAAATAGGCAGGTTTTATTTCAGCATATATTTTCCCTCTGAAAGATATCACAACAGTCTGTTCCTCTTTTAAGGAACATTGAAGATTTATCTCCTACAGGAATGTGTTCTCACTGAGTTCACAACTACGCACAATGTAATGCTAATGTCAGTGTCAAAATGCCATTTCCCTTCTCTAAATGCTTCTAAAAAGAAAACAGCTCCCTTCCACAGCCCTCCCAAACACAACTCATACCTGTTTAACATCAGTAGATTCTAACAGGCCTGTTCAATTCTGAAAGATGTTATAGGGATGAACTTATGTTATACAGCATAGGGGCTTAAAGAATAATTGTAAGACCTCATTTTTTATTGAAAGATTCACTTGCCTAAAGGTACAATAGTAAGTCGTTGATACACATAGAGCACTAACTATGATACTGAATAATGTATGTCATTACCCTGTAGTCCTGTTGTCTATAACTATAAACTGTTTCTTATTTTAGATGTCAATGGTAATCTCTTTAGAGCAGTAACTGCATGTGGTGTGTTTGACCAATGAGATCCATATTCATGAATAAAACACCTTTGTTTACAACAGTGAAGAGAACACTATATAACAAACAACTAGCCTGCAAAACAAAGATGGGCTGTCAGGAGTAGTTGAGGACATTCAGGTAGTACTTATAATGTTACTGTATTTTTATGTTGTTGATATTTTATATATCTACATGCTGTTATGATTACCTTTTTAAAATTTAAACAAGTTTTTTTAAAAAATCAGTTCCTGTTCTTAATCAAAATTACTGCTCTTTGCTCTTCCCTGCCCAAAATTCTCAAGTTCCAATTGATTTAATTGTACTCAAAAGTTTTATTCCCCACCCTCCCCCAACTTTGTTTAGTCTAGTTATCAGATACTGATGGGTAGAGGATTTATATGAGAAGTCTTGCAACTACTCAAACAGTACACTGACTTCAGATAAGATAGTGTGCTGCTTTCCACAACTGCAACATCCAAGTAGAATTATTTCTTCAATGCATGGATAAGATATGAAGCAATCTGAAGAGCTTACAATACTGTTTACATCTTAAGATGCTAGCTGGCTGCAAGTAGCAAAGCAAGTTTCTGAGACTAAGTCCAGATAATAATTAAAGATATACAAAATGCATTCTATAATGTAGTGTTTTACATTTAGAAAAGGAGATGGGCTACATTAAAAAAAAAAAAAGTATATATATTCACTGTTCATGTATAGTCTCCATATCTTATACTACATTCAAGGTGGCCTGTATTTTGCATTAAACAGTACAAATTGTCCTATTTGTAAGGCTTTTTTAAAATAATCATAGTTCACAATTAATTAGTAACTCACTTCCGTTCTAATTCAAATGAATATACATTGTGAACAAAATTTTGGTTTGCTTGTTTGGTTTGTTTTGTTAGTGTATCAGTGTACGGTTTCTTCTCTCACACCTGGCCTGCAAATGGATCTCAAGCAATCTTTTTGTGGGTGCAGTGTGAAAGCTTGGAGAAGTTATATCACATCTCTCCTCCACCTGTGAATTATTTTACAGAAGAACAAGCTATCATTATATGTTTTAGTAGCTATGTTGAAGAACAATTCAAGAAATATTCAAAGGTAATGGTTTCATTCACTTGTTCCAGTAAAGTTATATAAGAAAAATTATTTAAAAAAAAAAAACAAAACAAAACAAAAAAAACCCACAACTCCATAGTGTTTTGAAGTCAAGATATAAAGCTTTATCTGTGTGTCAGATTTGTTTACTGAAGAACTAATCACATGGTACTGAAAACAATTCAAATCTTCATAGCTTTTTGTATATAACCTGTGGAAAAAGGATCCAATGCACTGACGTCCAGGTTAACAAAAAAAAAAAAAAATCAGACCCAGATTTTCACCCAATGTATATCACATGACCTGTCTGAAGAAAGCATAGCAACATTAAATCATAGTAAAGAACATGGTAATTTCTTTATGCTTCAATGATTTAAATAAATGTTCTAAATCCAAGTTGCCTTTTTAAATGAGCAAGAAATCTTGCCTAAAATAATTTAACATTGTTCTGTGTTAATGTAGCACCATTCAAGCCAGTGTGGTCACAGATCGAGTGTTGAAAGATTAAAAAAAAAAAAAAAAAAAAAAGTGGAAAAGCCTAAAAATTAGAAATAAGCAAATGCACAAGCTTTAGTTATAAATACAAAAATGAAACAACTCATCTTCCTCTTTATTTGTGACTTAAGACCTTCAGTAGGAAAAAAAAAAGAGAGAAAGAAGTATTTTAAGTGATGTTAGAAAGTATTTGATCACTTTCAATTAAATTTGATCACTTTTGGTCATAGAAACATTCTTTATAGACAGCTGGGATTGTCAGGAGACACTATATGTATGTACTGCGTATTTTTCTGTTATAACAGGTGACTAGACACAATGTATAGTTCTAGACTCCCTTGTTACTAGTATTTTTTCCATGAAAACACTGTTCCCCAGTGATTATTTGTTGTTGTCATTTTTAACACATAATTTTCTAAATTAAATGGAGTAAGGTATTTGATCCAAAGTCTACTCAGAAGTTAAAGCCTGACATAGGCTCTAAATATCTTTTTAACTAGCCTGAATTTTGAGGCAACTGAAGCAAGAGGTGAGATGGTGAGAGGGCTGTCAGCTGTAACATAATTCCATGTTTCTTAATCTGTTTGGCACACTCTGACAGATTTGTCTCTCTCATGTGATTTCCTCAATTCCTTTAAATTCCACCTTTCTCTGCTCATCTAATTTTCTCCCTTCCATTACAGTCCTCAAGATGCTTTTCCATGCCAGAATACTTGTTTACTTTCCTTATAAATAAGTCTAGTTCTGAAAAAATAGAACAAGGGGGTGGAATTGGTAAGTATATATGTAATGAGTTAGGTACCATAAAAACAGTGAACTTGCACAACAGTGAGAATTTAAATTAAACTACTCCTTCATAGATTATGTGTTTCATTTTATGCTGAAAATGCGAAGTAGTCAATTTCCAGTGAAAAACTGCAATGAAAAATGAGTACAAACTAAAAGCAGAAGTAATTGCTTATGCACACACAATACAAATACAACACATGGAAAACAAAAACCTGACATTTATGAAATTGTGGTCAGCTAAGCATACAGTTCTAACAAACTGCATAATGAACATACATTGTTTAAAAATTTCAGATAAAAAATAAGAATAGTTTCAACTACTCATTCTGTGGGGAAAAAAGAAACTATGCAATTAGATATCCACTGGGATATATAAAACTCAGTCTATTCTCCTAACAAATAACAAAAAAAGAAAGAAGTGGGGTAGAAAGCTATCATTAATCAGAGGAAAAGTATCGGGGTGGAAAACAAATAAAAAAAAGAAGGACTAATGTTTCTTTCCTTAGCTTGATTTTTTCACTTGTGATAATTTTAAAAAACTGTTAAAAATAGAGTGTTAGGACATAAATAATAACATCAGGTTTTGTCTTTATGTTCTTTAGTGCTCCCCATATTTTGTAGTGGGATTTTTTTGTGTGTATGGTTGTTGTTGTTATTGTTGTTTTGTTTGTTTGTGTATTTTTGTTTGTTTGTTTGTTTCTTTTTTCCTCCTGCTACTACTATTTGGAAATAATTCAAGTGCTTCCCAGCACTAAATTACACAATGTTTGAAAATACAATAGACAATTATCCTAACTCATTGGGGAAATAATGAAGACTCTGAAGGACAAAAGTCTTACAGAAGTGGTCACACTGGAATCTGATAGCTTTTTGGCAAGCAAAATACACAGTTGCCACTTTAATCAGTTCAGTTACATCTCTCAAATTTCTCCAGTATTGGTTCATTATTAATAAAGTGCTTTTCAAGTTACCAGAGAAAAAAAGTAAAGTTTTCCATTCCCTTCAACCTTTTTCCATCCAGCTTGCACACAACTGCTCCTATAATCTCACTAGCTGAAGTCCTTTGGATACAAGGCACCTTTTCAAGCAAGATATCTTTCATATTGCCTGCAGCCACTATGAAGTAGGTATTTTCTTTGACCTCAAAGCAGCATGCAGGATAGTAAAACAGCATTACAAACCCCAGAGAACATAAATAGTTACACCACAGAACATGAGTTTCTAAGGAGGATTTATTCCACTGAAGCATGGAAATGCCTTCATATAAAAGAACTCTTGGGCTTCACCTGAGTATTTTAATTAAGTGCAAATGCCAAAACCAAAATCCTATTAAAGTTCTAGTTTTGGTCTTGAGTTTCCCCAGGTGGTAAATGTGATATGATAACATATCACAATGGGAGAAAAAACAGGAGGTATTCGGAGCATCGCTGAACAGAAATACTCAAGAGTAATATGCATACGCTACTTATCACACAACTTAAGCAGGACTGTTTAATTGAAAAATGTGTAATGTGATTTGATCTGCCAATAATTCTTCAAGGTTTTAGTGATAAAACCCTTTGGAGATACCTTGTCCTTCATAGCACAGTGTTTGCAGCATATGACGAAGAAAACAGCATTGCTGAATCTCCATTTTTACTGTGAATATCTCGGTACAATTACCTATAAAAGTTTAAAAGCCCTGTTTTACAAAAAATGGAAGTAATTGTCAAAGTGAAAAATGAACAATGACAGAGGTCCAAACTGTTGTCTATCACTACATCCATGAGAAGTCTTTTTACTCTACAGAGGGCAAAACATTAATTCAGATATAAATAAAAGGGATCATGTAATGTGATGTTTTGCCTTGGTAGGGAACTGCAGTTAATGATCCAAGAAGACATTCCAAGTCCTGTTTGATATGGACAGGCAAAAACCTGCACTGCACTATGTGGATTTTGCAAAATATAAACATTACTGTTCATAGCCAGAATTAAAAAAAAAAATAAAATAAAACCACCAACACAACAAAAAATACCCACACCAACAAAAACATTGTTTGGTCAACTACAATTGCAAGTACATATAAAAATCCAGTAAAACTAAATGAGGTGCCAGGGAAATTAAGACCTGTCTGGCCAAAACACAAGGTATGAATATGGTCAAAAATGGGTTGTATGAGGTCTACCTACAAAACCAGAAAGGGTTCAAATATGTTTATATTTTACAGAGAAGTAGAAGTAGAATAATGGAACTAATCAAGGGTAAAAATAATATTAATAGTATTTCTTAAAGAAAAATAGCACAAAACCCACTGAGTTAGAAATAAATGTTCTGTACTTCAGACACCATTAAGTTAATGTTCTGTTTAAGATTATCAGTCATTATCTAAATTGCATTTTTTGCTTGGCATCAATGCCTATGAAGAAAACCCTTGAGTGGTTTTCCCACCTCTTCCCATCTGCCCCCAACATCCCACACTCCAACCTCTGAAGTTCATGACCTCTGGAGGGAGACAGAAATGGCTGTGTGACTCACTAATGGCACTTTTCTGAAGAACAAGTATGTTCTATCAGACGACTCTCTCAGAGGACTAGGAATAGTATTTTTGACAATAAAACTGCATTCTATTCACATCCTACTTGCCTAAAATATAAGTATTTGCACAAAGATTTTCAAAGCTCTCTACAAGCAGCATACTCTTCATGCTGCAGTTGATATCCTCTGCGCTTTTGTTGAAGTTGCTTAAATTCTACCACTATACTCACAAGAGGTGTGATCATGATTACATTTTTACCTCACATGAAATATATAAAAATAGAAACAACAACTATGCTTTACTAAGACTGAATTATTACTGAAATCAAATCTGAATCCCAACTTTTTCTCCAAATTTAGTTTTGATGTTTGCTGCTATACTCAAAGAGCTGACTGATATCACAGGGTAGGAGAGTGAATAATAAGATTTAAGGGAGGCATATCAGAAGCTGAAAAACAAATCAAAGAAAGGCGCAATAGCGGAGCTGCAGAAGGAAGTAAAGGAAATACAATAAATATTAATAACTTGGAAATTTTTTAAAAAATTTTGTAAACATCCTAGCCATATTACTAATGTTAAAATCTTCAGCCTAAAACTTCCACTATACTATGTTAAAACTGCACTTTCTTCACAGTGAAGGTAGTGACCTCCTCTAAATAGGGGACTGCACTGACTCCATAGCAGTGTGATTGTATCTCTTTCTAAAATCTCGTCTTCCTAAATATTCAATTATACATTTGAATGAAAAACAGAAAAGTCAGCTAGGGAAGTCTTTTTCACCCATGAGCTTTGAAATTTAGCCCTTTTTTTGCCCCTCTTTGCCGTTTTCATTATCTTCATTCTAAGTGAATAAGCCTTCAGCATGGAATACTCTTCATTTCTCTACTATTCTTGTAACACAAGACCTAATACATATTTATAGTTTTATAAGCTAGTTATCTTAACCCAAATCAAGATAGTTGTATCTTTAATTCACCTCTCAGTTTTAGCCAATGCAGAAACAACAGTTTCACATTTTAGATTTTCATCTCTGTAGATGCGAGGTCAGAGATGATTCACAAAAAGTTGAAAATTACCTTAGTTCTAGCAACCAGTCACAAAAATACCTCCATTTTCTTTTAACCAAAGGACCTAAAATGAGTTATAGGCTGCTGAGAAGATTCTATTTGCATTATGTTTACTTCATTGCCTCCTTTCTATGTTCATGTTTTCATCACTGCCTGCCTTAACCTCATTAGCTAATCTACTTGAAGATCACCTCAGGTCATGCTTATTCAGAGCAGACAAGTTCTGCTGCATGGAGCTGATAAATCAAAGGGAGTACAGACTTGTTTAGAACAGAGATTTGTTTTGGATTCTGCTCAACAGTTCTCAAGGGCTTTCACATCATATACAAACAAGCCCAGCCAGACAGTGAGGTGATTTTAAGGAAGGCTATCCTGCAATCATTGCTAGACAGTGTTTTTCTGATGGATACCAGCTGTTTCACAAGTTCTTCTTTCATTCCTACACCTTTATTTCTCATGGTAATTAAAAAAAAAATCAACTCAATAAACCGCAGACTAAGAATAAAAGACTGGATCTATATAACAACTTTGAAATTCCAACATGGAGATACTAGAGTATCATTCAGCTGTTGCCTAACACAGCAGTTAGCTAAGTCCCAATGCTCCACATTCTGTTGTTGATGTCTGCCCATGTGTTTTGGTGCTTGTGGCATGCCACCAATGAAATCTTGATCTGGTCAAATGCTTGGCACTTAGAGCAAGGGTTTTGAACATGTCATCCTCCTCACCAGCTGAATACTTTGTATATTGGCTCACAGTGTTAAGAGAAATATACTATTCTTTTTTTGTTTTTTCCCCTGCACAGGAGAAACCAACCAACCAACCACACACAATAAAACAAGAAAACAAGAACCAAAACAAAAAGACAAATTACAGAAGATAGAGCACTGGCAAAGACAGGTACTTCCCCAATGTAGTAGCCAAAAAAGGAGGTTTTCATTCTTTACCAGTTTCTCCAGGAAATGAACACGGAACCATTTCACAGTAGTATGTTTAATTTTTTTGTTTGGGGTTCAGCTTTTGTTTCCTTTGTGGCTCTACCAGCTGTGAGTGATGTTATGAAGTCATTCCTCCTTGCTGCAACAGCAATAAATGCTAGTCTTCTCCTAACCCACTTTTCTCATTTCTATGGCAGGTGAGCTTTCTGTGAAAGTGGCAACAAGGCAGATTTGTGGGAGAGGAACTGTAGAGGGGTGAAGAATTCAGCAGGGCTGTGGAGGTGAGGGAAGGCGGGGTGGGGGAAGAACGAAGAAGGACCTAATACCCTCAACAGATTATCAAAGCTTCTCAGTCTCCTCAAACACCTTATAGTCATTTGACAGCCCCTTCGAAACCTTCTCTGACTCAGCCACCAAATGTATTAGCAACCTCACAAACACTTCTGCTGCTCAGGGGAGAGGGCAGAATTTTCTTACCTCAAGGTTCCTGAACAAAGTTATTTTGTTCTTAACCTTAGAACAGTGAATTTCAGATATGGCTTATACTATTGAAAAGCCTTGAAATAGCTTTTCGGGAAAGGAGAGTATTAAATTTCATTTTTCTCCAGTGCCTAGCCATCTTAATGTAGGCTCTAGAGAAATGATGCTCTTCACTGGATTTAACATCCCTGAATACTCTTCTGGATTTGAGTGTTTAAATCCTTTCTTTCAAAAAGCTTTCCTTACAATAAAGCTCCCAGGAAGTAAAAAAGTGATGCCAAACTTTCAGCTAATGAATAGAACAATAGTTAAACCCAAGATGCTACTTCAATTTCCTTCTCTACCTGAAATCATTCAAACTACTCAGATAATTCCTCTTTTTGTAATGCTTTCATTTCACATGTCATAAATAAAGAGATAAAAATCAGGGCACTATATCCTATTAGCTCAAACACTCACACAGTGCGTTAAACAACAGGAACTTTACTACTGGAACTTGAACTTCACCTCATTTAATAGTAACATCTGAAAACCAATGCTACAATTTTAGCTAAAGCATTGCAACTGTCCAAAAGTAAAACCATATTTGGATTTGCAATACAAGAACTGATTAATCAGTTCCCCAGTATAACATGCAGCACACGCTAAAAAGATCTTTGTTCTGTTCCAGTAAGTACAATGTCAATTTTTAAGTGTTCACTTACTTCATAACCTAAAACTTTCATAGTGATCATACAGGAGGTTATACTTTTATATATTTTTATAGTTTTTTTTTCTTTGGATGGTAAAAGTTCCAAGCCAAGGAAATTTGAGTTTTCACTAGCCTAAGACGGCATGAAAAAAAGAGTAAGTATTAGTTTATCTTTCAGCAAGACTAACACATGTAAAGAGAACAGAAGAGGTGCACTTTACTGATAATCAGCTTATACAAAACTGTCACTCTCTGTTTAGCATCTTCACCAACTTTTTCCTTTTATCTGGAAGCAAATCCAATTGCTTCCTTTGATATGCTAAGGGCAGTCTGTCTCATGAATGAAATATAAAGGTCAAGTTCTTCTGTATTGACATTCACAAGAGTACATGGGGCATTTAACATAAAAATATTTTTTTTGCTGCCAATTGTCAGTCAAGTCTGTCTTCCCCAGCTCTCCTTTTTGTCATCCAAAGGAAGACGTGCAGCATAGATAATCACTACTGGTATTACTGAGCAAATATTACAGTTATGACTGCCAAACAAGAGGAAAAACATCTAGTGCACATCATATGGGCATGTTCTTCATTTAGTTTGATGAAATAGTGGCCATCCTGTAAACAAATATCTGAAGAATCTTTGGCCTTGATGTAAGTTCCACATATACAAGTAGAGTGAATTTTAAGTTCATTTTCACAATACTCTTTAAAGGTAAAAAGTATATCCCCACTTTTAAAGAAATCTAAGAGTCTAGCCCACAAAATCTACTATGTAAACAAACGAAATATCAGCATTTTCCTATGGTGCCCAATACTGAAGAAAACATAACTCCTTTGCTGCTTAGGTTCCCACTGAGGTATGGCTCACTTTCTGAACCTGCACATGATATAAACAAAAGCTGCCCAAATTCATCAATCAGGATTATCAAAAAGCATTGCTTTTTATCCAGCCCTGATTCTAAGCATCTTCCAAATACTCTTAAACTAGGTGCACCTCCCAAAACCAGCAGCACTGGTTTTTTTCCTCACATTTTCCTTATAGCTGGAATATTTCTCTAAGGAGTTAAGTTTCAAACGTCCTTTTCAGGGAAGCTCTCAGGTATTTCTACACTGTGGTCAAGCTGCAGCCACAGCTCACTTACCTGGATATATGAGCTAATTTCAAAAGCACAAAGGTGATTACTGTAACAGTGTAACTATGTCAGTACCTATCCCAGCGCTATCATTACTCAAAGTGCTGAGCTACATACTGCCAAAATAATATTGCTTGACAGTAGCCAGCTAGCTAGGTATACATACAGATAGGCTTTAATTGTATTTTAAAGACTTCCAGATAAAATCCCAGGAAACAAATGCCTGTAAGTTTGCCATCTGCACTGGGAAAGGTAGCAAAAACTACCAAATGAGGGAAGAAAAACAAAAAAGAAAACAGGTACCACCAGCCACCCCAAAACACATTAGAAGTATCACTGAGTATATCAGAGAGAGTCAGAATGCCTTTTCAAAAGTGAAAAGAGCACCATTAGGCTTGGGAAGTAGCATTTAGAATAGTTAACAAGTTCATGGATAAGGGAGATTCAACCGATACCATCAGCTACAAGGCTTTCAAGAAGATTTATTGCCAAAGCCAAGCTAAGTAGTCATGGGATAAAAAGAATGTCTTACACAATTTGGTGAAAGATTGAATAAGGTATATTTCCATGTCAGAGAAAGGCTGTGAAGAGGGTTTCACATATGGTGGTTCAACACCACGAATACATAAATGACCTGGAAAAGGGAAAAAACAATGCAGTAGCAAAGCAGTAGCTGCTGAAATTACATTGTTCAAAATAGAAGAGGTGAAGGAGGACTGCAAAGAACTGAAAAAGACTTTATGAGGACTGCAAAGAACTGAAAAAGACTTTATGAAACTGACTCGATTATAAATCTGCAGTGAAATTGAATGTAAGTGTGAAGTGATATGAGCAATGAACAGAAACCAAAAAAATCCCAGCTGTCTATAGATAGTAATAGGCATACCACTATCAAAATAAAACAAAATTTGGGGCTACAATAGATAGCTCTAAAAAAATGACAGCTTAAATAATAATAGCAGTCAAAATAAACAGTAATTATTAGGAAACCTGCTGTGCCTGACAGAGCCCACAGTGAAAATGTTGGTGTGTTAAAAATAAATAAATAAATAAAATCAAACAGCTCTCAAAAGCTTGGAAGCTTAAGAAGTGTAAATTAAGAGCTCAGAAAAATCCGTGGTCAAAAGGCAGTCATTTTCAGAACATGTTAGAAGCCTTCTGTGTCGGATGATTTCTCAGTAACCACAGCATTAACATAAGCACCATAAGAAAAGGATTGGTACAGAAGAAAGTCTCTTTCAACACGCACAAAGCACCAGCTTGCTCTGCTCACAGGAACTTACATGTAGTCCCTGAGAAGTGCCCACAGAGTTACCAGCAGAAAGATTCACATAAGCAGCATTATATTGTCTTAAAAGATTTTAGAAGATCCATTTTTCTGTTTTCTACCTGGTATCTGTTTTGATTGCTCTTAGAATAGGCCTAAGACAGGATAATTTGCCTTAAGCAATGGAAACAGTGTGACAGTCCTGTAAAGGCTGCCCTTCCAAGGTAGTGTATCGAATTGCCTTCTTTCTGGAATTCAACTTGCCACATTCCTAAATTTCCTGAATATAATTGCAGTCAAATTTAATCTCATGGGTCCAGTCTCACAAATTTATTTCGAACTAAGATGGATTTATTTCTATGGTAATATTTTTTTTTCCACTTTACTAGTCATGCAGTTGTTAATCCAGTAGATCTCTCTGTTGTTGCCCACCTGCTCTTCTATTTTGATGTTGCAGAAGTAATTAAAACTAAAGGAACAAAATGTCCAAACCTGCAAATTTATTTGGTCAGTCCTGTTTTTATAACTAATATAAGTGTTTTTCTAAAGCTTATAATATATTATGGCATCTTATTGGAAGGATTCTTATCTATAGCTTCTTATTGAAAATCATGTTTCTGTACATGCTAGTCATTAAAGAGACAGTGTTCCATAAAGAATCCCATAGTCTCAAAGACTGTCATTTTTTTGAAGTTGTGTTTTCTCTACATTAAGGAAGAATACATTTTCATTTCAAGTGTACTGTATTTGGCTTTTGTAGAGGTATGAAAAATATCTGAAAACATTAACTTTGTACAGAAAAAGAAAGTCCTTGCTTATGAATACATGTATGTTTTTCATTAACATAATTTCTTACTAATTGACAAAAATCCATGAATTATGAGACAAAAACTAAAGGCAGAGGATACTTTTTATTTAATAGCATTTCATGTATAGTAGACTGGTCCTGTTACTTGTTCTAATGCTGCTTTGAAGGGAGCTAAGGGCACTGAAGGCTATTCTTGAGGGTGTACTGGAAAAGATCCTAAATGAACTCACATGCCGCAATACTCCGGGTAACGATTCTTCCTCTCCTCAACTTTGCTTTCACTTTCTTCTACCTTAAGACAGAGGCATGTGATCCTTCCAGATGCTGTCCTACCCAGCACCAGCAAAACTATCAATAAGTAGGAATTGCACAAGGTGTGGGGACCAACACCAGTGGAGTAAGATGAGTAATAAGCGTATCTGTCTGAGTTATTCTGTATTTATTTGTAAAGTTCCCAGTGCCAGTGTGGAGTTTCTTCCACGTGCTCACCTCTATGACAGGTTAAAACTCCAACATTGTCTCCTTAGCTTCTTTAAAGGCTACAATCAGCAATGGAGCTTTGACTTAAAATGAGCAGAGAACTCTGATCAAAAAAGTAATGTTAAATTTTCCGTTCTCATGGAAAGCTGGGCTAAAGTAAGTGATGCTGAGTCCTGGGAAATCTTATTTTCAATTAGTCCTGCATCTTTTGCTGTTACTGTCACCACTGACGGTAGGTTACAATATGCTCAGAATTTCTGTGGAGAATATGTTCACTGTCATTCATCACTGTGATTTATGGAGATCCCATAACAGCAATTAGAAGTGCCTGTTTACTCATATGCTGTCACCAGAAAAGGATATAACCTGTAAAGTGGAACTATTCAGGGACCTGTAAATGTTTTATTTGACAGTCACACCTAAAATATGAGCCAAACAAGTATCAATTTTAGGGTCCTTTACACATTTCAAGAAATACAGAATTCTTGGCCAATAAAGAGACTTTGGTTTAAATATTTATTTTATCTCTAAAGTCAAATGAAACATTTATAACTTTGAAATCTGGTCAAGAATGAGTCAATAAAGAGATGACTGATGTTCTTTGTAAGTCATTCTGTGCTGCTACTGTTAACCCTCACTTGGTGCCAAACAGAAAATGTGAGTGTAAATGCCATACTTGTTAGTCATCCCTTGGTCAAACAGTAGCTGCATGATGCATAAGCCAATGCATAAACTGCAATAACATTTGCTGGAAGATTTAGGCACAAAGCTGATGAAGCAAAAAAGGAAACATTTCTTCTGCTCCACAGCCCAAAGGTGTTCTTTGGATGAGGGTTTCAGACAGAGATATAAAAAACACAAAACTTTGTATCATGAAATTCCTGTGGTGATATATACAATGGAGAATTTAAGTTTTGACATTCCTAAAATGAAAATAAACATGGGGTTTCATATAAGAACATGACTTTACAACATCTCCCATAATAAATAATTAAAATCTCTAATAAGTACAAGACACTTTTCATCAATTACTTAATGTCAGGGCACTTTTCAGAGATTTATAAATCTCTGTTGAGCAAGCTCACTGGAAGGCTAAAGTAAATCACAGGGAATAGTACTAATCAATAAAATAATGTGCATGGAGAACTGTCATGGTACAAGCTGTCTGCAATACTACAAAGGACTGCTTCATGCTGCAGTGCAGCTGCATGGGCATCCATGCCAATATTCACTGAAATAGTGTATCTACTTTAACGACTTAAAAAAATCAAATAAAGGTTATCACTCCTAACTGGAACAAGAAGTGATGCATAGCCTATAAAAACACTATTTTACAGAAGTAAGTCTGTTGCAAGTCTCCAAAACTAACAGTGAAATAGCTGATGTGACCTTCGGTTTCCAATTTGCAAGTATTTTTAGCACTCTATAACTGCCGTAGTTGATGAAACTTTCTGCTTCCATACCTAAAAGCCTTGTAAAGCTTCCATCACTCCTGAACAATTGGTAATAATATGCTGTTGTTCTAATGGGTGATTATGCGTGACTGCAATATTAAGAACATGCTCCTTGATTTTAAGCACTTTGTTTTTAACAGGAAGCAGTATATTAAATTTCAAAATTTCATAGTTGATTTCCTTTAGTAACATCTCAAAACTTCACATAATTTCTTCCTTCTGCCATAGAATATGTTTAATAAACACTAAATAATCATTAAATCTATCTGCTTTTCTAGAAAAGAAATGTTTAATGAAATCTGTAAGACAGAAGAAAAATCACGACCTGAGAAGCTGTTATATGTACATATATATGTATATCTCATTACAATACTAAGTTAGGAAATTTAGTTTTTATGACTTCCTAAGTCAAACTCTAGGTGAATGCAATCACATTTTAAAAAGTACTTTACTATAACCAAATGAAAGCCTAAAACTTTAATTTAACTATATATGTATTACCCGTTAAGGTTATAGGAGATTTGGTATTTAAACAAATCAGTTCCTCTCTCTTCACATATTTTTCAGTGACATTAAAACTAATTTACAGGAATTATTAAACAGTTTCTTCATGAACCAGTAAAATGCAAGACAAATATTCTTTGAAAACTTTTCTATTGTATGTGTGGATATCAAACATCAGGTAACACAGATATTCAGCCATTCACTTTTACAACTTCTCAGGGAAAAGGGTATGGTAGAAAGCAGTTAGAGAAAAGCCTGAGGCCACTCAGTATAAGTTTTTAATGAATATTTGTATTTGGTTTATGTGGCAAGGTTATGATTGTGGGGACCTGCAAGGGTGGCTTCTGTGAGAAAACACCAGGAGCTACCTCCATGTCAAAGCCAGTTCCATCCAGCTCCATCCCTGCTCCATCCACAGCAGGTGGATACTGCTGCATGGAGGAAGCTGCAGCCCATGGAAAGGAGCCCACACAGGAGCAGGCTGATGGCAGGAACTGCAATCTGTGGAAAGGAGCCCATACAGGAACAGTCTGTACGTGATGAACAGTACTGCACAGAAACGGATATGTTGGAGCAATTCCATGAAGCACTGTATGCCATGGGAGGAATTCAGCGCTGGAGCAGGGGAACAGACTAAACAGGAAAGGGCAGCAGAGATTAAGTGTTATGAACCAACTGCAATCTCTATTCCCCATCCCTCTGTGCTGCTCAGTGAGGGAGGATGTAGAAGCATCATGACTAAAGTTGAGCTTCAGGAAAAGAGAGGGATGAGGGAAGGTGTTTTTTTGTTTTGTTTTGTTGTTTTTTTTTTTTTCCTCACTATCCTACTCTATTTTTAACTAGCAATGAATCTTCCCCGATCAAGTTTGTTTTGCCTGTGATGGTAACCGGCAAGTGTTCTCCCTGTTTTCACTCAACTCATAAGCTTTTTCATTTTATTCTGTGCCCTTGTCGTGTTGGGTGCAGGGGCTGGGGGAAAGGGGAAAGAAAAACTGGGTGGGGTTCTGGTAGTCAGACTAGGTCAATCTACCATAATATTATAGATCTAGGACAAAAACTATCTAGCCATTAAAAACTCTGGCACAGCCTTCCAGAGTCATCTAAAAATAGAGGTTAATTGTTTTATGAAAGGGCTGATACAATATAATTTCCTGCAGCAAAGACATAGGACATCAACAATCCCAACGTGAATGTCAGCAACTGGTTCCTAACAGAATCCAGGTTTAAATGAAATAAAACATCATTTTGTATTGCCCTGCCTACAATGTCGAGCACTGCTAGTGATTTTGGATTCCCAGCCCAAAATCACTTAGAGGGTGATTTCTAGAAGGCAAGTACTCAGTACTGTTTGAAAATCCTGTACACCTGACTATTTTTTTTTTTATTTAAAGTCACTTTTAGAATTCCCACTTCACTTTTTACTTACAGGTAATTCTCAGCACACAGATGTTGTTACTTTAGTTTAATGAAAACAAACAGGAAAGAACCAGGAAAAAAAAAGGCTCCACGAAAGAGTACTAACCACTGAATTTAATAGATTTTTGTACAAGAGCGCAATATGCTTTAATGTTGCTTGTTTACGATATTATAGGTTTGAATTAGCAATACTAAAAATTAACCATCTTTAAGAAACTGGAGTATGGATTGTGTTTCAAATGAACAGAGTAAGAATAATTTCAAATTAAAACAATCACTATGAAACTAAGTATAAGGTTTGTCATGTCACCGAAGAATTCTAGATGTTTTTATAAAAATACTCACATGAAAACCGAATGTAAATAAGACCTGCCAAAATAAGTAAATATCCTGAGGAATATCAGTCTAAGAGAAGAACTCAAATTTCTACAGTAATTTGTTCTCATAGCACTATAACATCCAGTTTCTTCCAGATATAGCAATAAAAATGTCTATTCTGGTTGTAACCCCTAAAGTAAAGGATTACTGTGATAAAGTCAAGCAGTTGTCTCTGTAGAGCACTTTAGATTGTCTAAACCAAAAAAAAAAGGTGAGAGGTAGACGTAAGTACAGGAAGAGAATCTCTCTCTGTTTGACATTAACCAGTGAAAAGCCCTCGAACTGTTAGACTGGTGCTTCTCCTTCCTACAGCTCTTATCATCTTCCTTTAGGTTGTAAGGTGATGAATGACTTCTTTTGTGGCAAAGAGCACATGGTAGGTTCTCCTAATTTTATAGAACTCAGATGACCACATACATAAAGTGGTGGAATTATAACCGTAGTATTAAAAAAAAAAAAATGTTGAGCACAATACTAAAAATATAAAAGTACAAAACTCCAGGGAAAGAGATATTGTTGTAATTTCCCTGTGGCTGGGAAAGAATTGAATCCAGGTGCTGAAATTAATTCACTGGGGGAGAAATAAGTGGATAACAGCAGAGAATACCAAGGTTGATTTATTCACAATTATTTGTATGCCTGAGCAGGTGTCTTGATGGCAACAACAGCAGCAAATTTTACAATTCACAGGTGTAACACCCCTTTCAGAACTCCAGCAAAGACAGCTGTCTTTGAACAACTTCAGCCTGTCAGCAAACAGTTTCTCGTACTCCTGGTTTTCC
Source organism: Patagioenas fasciata (assembly GCF_037038585.1). NCBI lineage: Eukaryota > Metazoa > Chordata > Aves > Columbiformes > Columbidae > Patagioenas > Patagioenas fasciata. Next base: position 43,872,961 of record NC_092523.1, on the reverse strand, counting down.
CAAGACACTGTTCCCGAAACTGCTGCAAGCTTGTTCCACTGTCTCTCTACAAAGAAACTAAAGCCTCTTTGTGCTTAGGCACAATCATAACCTTCTTTAATATAGCAGGATCAGCAATTCCCTAGTATACGGAAACAAGGTTACTATTTGCAGTCTGAATCTTTCTGTTCGAAGCAAAGCAAAACTCCAGTGAAAAGTTTTAAGTTTGCCACAGAATCCATTTTAGATATTCATAGATGCTGTTCCAAAGATGGGGTAACCTCACAATCAATAATGGAAGTATCATTAAGCCATTTCTGTGCAATATTATTATCCTGATTTTTATAGAGTGGAACATGGGAAACTACAGGCCTGAATCCGCATCATACAACTGTGACCTATATGACTATTCCTTAAATACAAGAAGAATTAGCCATTTAATAACAGGATTAAAAGGCACCTCCATTGCTAAAAGCACAACTGCCTGAAAGGAAATACTGTGCCATGGGTGCAAAACTAAAATATGCTTTTCTCTGTGTCATAGCTGCTTTATTTTGGCACATAGGAAGAAAACAGTGTCAATATTAAGTCTCAGTATGGAAATCTTCTATAAACCCTCTAGAAGTTAATATTAAAAAAGCAGTTTGCGTGTGCTCTGTAAGTTCTCAGAGACAACAGTTTTACTCCAGTTTGTAATTTCTGATGGTGTGAACACAGTTTAAAAGATTATGGTTTTAATAGGGTATTTGAACGGCATAAAGGAAGTAAAAAAAAAAAAAAAAGTCTCTTCATTGTATCTCTGCATTGATTAACAAACACAGAAAGCTGTGAGAAACGCACATGCTCAAGTAAACTGTGAAGACCTATCAAAAGCCACCACGACTGAGTTACCAAAGAGGATCAATGCATTAATTCTAACCTTACTTAAATACAGCAATGCAGCAGGTTTATTGTTTCACCAGTTTTCAAGACTTATCCTCACAAGGTCTCTCTAGTCTACTTATGAAGGCTAAATCCTTTTTGCTGTTGGATATGTGGTCCAGCTATCCCAAGGAGTGAAGGCACAAGGCTAGCAGAGAACAAAAGGAACTGCTGCACTGAAGGCAGTGCTTTCAAGAACAGCATTTTAGTTCTAATGAATCTCTTCCTGCCATCCAAGCATGTCAGAAGTACAGATTTCTTGTACTGTTGTGATCTCAGTTCCTGTTCCTCAGACGGCAGGGCCTGAGATTGACAGCTCACTTAACTTCATACGGGGAGAGACTACCTCTTGCCTCATGTAACTTAAAAGTGAGCCTTCTGGCTGGATAAGAGAGACAGGCTCCAATGGGAAAGACATCTGTTCTCACTCAACTAAAAGGAAGGTGGTTCTGATGCCACGATTCAAAGGTAGAATAATGAAAATAGGGCAGAGTGGAGGAGCCTTTTTGCACTGAATGATACTTACAATCCCCTAGCAAATGTCTCCCGTGTTAAACTTCGAATTTTATTCATATCTACAACACCATGTGCCTTGTTCATTAAAATAATTCAATACTATTATACAATGATATTTTACTATTAAATATCCTTAGTAACTGCAATGAAATTATAATTACTTCACAAATATATTTGGAAAACATAAACAGGCTCTTAGAAAATTGCAATGCCACTCTCCCCGCTGCCCCCCCCGCCAAAAAAAAAAAAAAAAACAGCCAAAAAAACCCCTTAATTTCATTTGTATGAAACACATATTTTAAAAATCTCCTGTATTATATAAAGTCTGCTTCTTTATACACAGAAATTTTACCTAACTCCCCAGTGGCTGAAAACAATTAAATATTCACTAGAAACTCTCATCTATCAATCAGTCATATAAACTACGAGCAAATCAGAAGGAAAAAGCTGCAGCTCCAAAGAAGTAATTTTTTAGACATTGCTCATCAGCTTCACATTGTTATTGCTAAGTTTACCATTAGTCCAATGATGGCACTTGCAATAATTTCTGAAATGCAAATATTTCATGGCCTTCTTTTTTCAGCCAAGGTACACTTTACTTCAGCATTAAACTGTGATATAGCTTCAGAGACAGTTCAGATGAAGTCCTGAAAAGAAAATACCTGTTAATATTTTAGAGCTTGAATAACTATTAATAACTCTTATTAAATTATTTGATCAAGAAAAACGTCAAAAATCTAGCTGAGCAGAATTTGACCCACTAATGACAGCAACCAAATAACTACTACTAAGTAAAAGAAGCTGGAAAGAAGAAACTTATTGGAATACAAGTAATGGAATCAACCAAGAGCTTATACTGTGAAAGAGTGAAAATATAAACCTGGAGCCAGAAGAAAGAAATTTACTCCAGTGATTGGTTTGAGGGTTTGGAAGAGTTCTTTTAATGTGTTTTAAAGCACATCATGATATTTCTTTAACTTAAATTTTGTACTGTTTAGACATGACACTGATGTTTGCCTTCGAGTACTGGGCAACTGGAGTTACCCTAATGCTGGAGCTCCTATTTTGCAGAAGCAGAACCCATGCCCTCTGGAATTGTCCATTTCAGAATCTTGAAAACAATGAAGATGATAAATATGTTCAGAGTAGGGGACTGGCTGGTCTACTAACCTGTCCTTTGGGACTCAGCTAATAGCATTCTGTTTGTCAGAGCTGTCAGAAACAATGTGGATTATTTTGAAGGTTTTGAGATACCTATCATTCATCATCCTCCAGGGCTGCCTGGAGAACAGGAGTATAGTTTCATGAGAAAATATCAAAGTTTTCATCTCACATTAGAACAAAAATGATATCTTTGAACTTCTTAGGAAAAGACACAAGAGAAGAAAAACAGCCCAGGTTGCCATCAACACAATGGGTCTGAGAACTCATTTGACATGCTGAGGGCTCAGAAGCACATGCTTGCCAAAAACAAAACAAACAAAAAAACCAACCAACCAAACAACGACCAAAAAAAAAACCAACACAAAAAAAACCAACAATATAACCACAAACATACATCAAAAAAGAAAAACAGATCCAGTTTCTTGTGTCCCAAATAAGTGCTTTAACTGCCAGACTTCTACCCTGCTGCCCCTCTGCACATTCAGCCTCCCGAATTTTTGTAAAGACCAACACATTTCAACAAAATAGATTATTTCCCTGAACTAGCATCGTAGCATTTTTCTGACAGAAAAAAGGTTTTCAGTGTAACTACCTACTCACTGATGAGGAAACACAAGTTCTGCCCACCCTGTATTGCTGATGATAGCTCACTGAGTTGCTCTGCAGCTGTCCCTTGGTTTCAAATTTCAAACTGGGTACTCCAGCTCCTACTGTAGATGACATTTGGCAACTATTTTATGAAACAGCCTCTATTGTGAATCATCATTAAATGGACACCCCAAAACATGACTAAATATACTCTTATGTTCAAGATGCTATTGCTCGTGTACCTTTAAAGGAACAAAGACCTCTGTATAGTTTTCAAGTAGGTCTATCCTACACTACATGCATTTAAAGTGTAAGTTTACATTATTAGGTTTTCGGTATTAAAAAAAAAAAAGTACACAAACACACTTTAATGTTTCAACCTTGCCATCTCCCCTCCTGTTTCAATTGGGTTCTGCTCCCTGCCCCCTCTCCCACTGAAATTCTGATTTGAAGTGTGGAAACGTCAGAATAATACCCATGATTTTCTCATACTTGGAAACATCTAAACATAGCATTACCATAATAAAACATGCCTAACAAAAATCCCTCTGTGCCATAATATCAGTTATATCTACCAGCTAAATCATTGCAAGTGCCTTCAGCATTGTCTGTCTGGACAAGATCCATTTGGAGATCAAGTCACTCAAAGCTAAGTATTTACATTGGAGCCAGGTTTCTAAAGTCTCATTACAGAGTTTAAATAGGCAGAGTTATTCAGCTAACTAGTCACTATCATGAAAAATAAATCATTCTAGATCCCACTGGCGAGATCTCAACCATGCTTATCTGATATTGCAGAGAAAACAAACAAAACAACACCACACACACAGAGACTGGAATCTCAGACAAAGAACACATTTAACTGACTTGTTATTCATTTCACTTTTAGCCAGTGAATACTTTAAACATTTTACTTTGCTTTGCAATTTCAATCCACAACCTTATCTGTGGGAAGTTTTGTTTTAAAAAATGGGCACAGAAACCTCAAGTTCCTATATAATTTTAATCAGTCTTATTTAAGTCTTGCTTATCGGATCTCTATTTAGCTATAACAAGCCAGATTATTATGTTCTGTCCTCCTTTACAAAGCATTTATCCAACCCCACTCTACAGCCTCTACTACACAAAAATAACATCTACTACATCCAAAGCATCAAATTTTTGACAAGTTTGGCTTAGCAACACACCAAACAATTTCATGGCTGTTATTTTTTATTTCATTATTCATTTCTTTCATCTTCCATTGCTTGCAGAGAGATTGCCAGCTCCCCTCAGAGACTCTACCCTGAAACTCCAAGCCAATGATAGAGCAGCTGCTCTATTTTTTAAGAGGTTCCCACATCCTTTGAGACACAGCTTTCAGAAGCAGAAAGAACTACAACCAACTACAACCTGTTCAGGACATATTTCACCACTGTCACTTCCCAGTTTAAGCTATGCAAAACAAATAAACAGCCTGGGAACCCTCAGGAGACACACAAACTTTAAGGTAAAAGGTTAATGCAAACACTGCCTAATCCTATGTCACACAATACCTCATCTCTACCATCTTTTCAGAACTAAAAGGAGCACCATATATCATTAAAGCCAGCAGCTCATATCAAGCACAAATAAAGGTCTACCCATCATTACTGACCTCATTGCATATTTCAAAGACACTTGAAAATTCCAGTTCTAGCTAAATAACTTTTTTTTTTTTTAAAAAAGACCTGACGTTCATCATACAATTACTTTATCATCCTGCTGTGACAAAAAGCATCTTCATTACTTGTTTGTAGTTGTATGCTTTGTTTTTCGTATAACAGCTGATCAGAAGAACAGCCAGCCTGACTCTGGGGCAGGCAAAGTTTCCTGAAGAGAAAAAAAGAACCCTCCTTTCTGGAAGCACCTGAAAAGCTTCAGCTGGGCAGTCACATCCACTGGAGGAACATAAATCACAGGTGTGGGTGGAGAGACTTGCAAAGGGAAGTTGGGGGGCAGACAACAGAATTAATAAATAGAGGGGAAAGGGAAAGAAGGATGGAGTTTTGGGTAGAAAATAATTCTGTATTTTTCTATATTTTGTTGGAAGTTTTCTGTTGAAAGAAATCCACTGTTGTCACCAGTGTTTTAATAGATGGTAGTTTGGTTTTAAAAACTTCAAGTGCTAGCAGACTAATCAAAATACTCTGTCCAGTTTGCAGACCCAGGACATCCTTCAATCCCTTTAATGGTTTCTTTAAAAGTTATTTGTTCTACAAAGGGGGAAAAAAAAAAAAAAAACAAATTAATTTTCAAATCTACATCCTTTGTGTAAATCTTAAAAACAATGGACATATACCTCATTTTGTTTGTCAGCAACAAGTGAACTCTTTAGCCATACAAAGATACTGTAAGTGTTAGAAAATGACTAGAATTAAGAAATATAGGAAATATGTTTAAAAATCTAACTTTTCAGAATCAAATGTTCAAGGAAAAGTTATTGGTTTCAGCAAAACAAAAGTTTCTTGGTTCTAGATACCGGTTTAAAATGCAATAAAGATAGAACAAATAGGCAAGGATTTCCACTTAGCTACCGAAGATTACAGTAAAAATATTTGCCTTTTATTAGTTCTGAGCAGGGATCTATTGCCTCAGGTAATCCTTGTTATAATTGCTTGTGTACCGCCTTTGTGGCGGCTACAGCCAATATTCAGCTGGTCAAAAGGGAAGGACCTCCTCACTTGGTGATTAGAACACACACCTGAGTCAAAAATAAAAATTACTACAGATGAAAAACCACATGAGGCTGGGCTAGAGAGAGTTTTCTTAAGTGGTTTAGTAAAATGCTTTTTTCATAGTGTATCTTGTAAAATATATCAAATCTTGAAAACTGTCTATAGGTGAAAATATTTTTTATCTGTGCTCTGCTCCAGGAACATTATTAAGAAATTACTCCTAAGATGCAAAGCATTTGCATTAGCCTTAAAAGAAGAAAATACCCTTAACAACTGGTGCTGCTAATCATAATGATGAGTAGGGGAATAATTATGGAAATTTACGAAGCAACTCACATCCCAACAGGGCAATAAGGTGTTTGCTAAATAGTAGGAGTGAGAGAAAAACTTTGCTCTGTTTTTTTTTTGTTGTTGTCAATGACAAAGGTTCTGTTGATATTTCAGTCAAACTGTATGAGGCTGCAACATGAGTCTTATTGCTTGAAATAATTTCTAAGTGACAGCCTAAGAAATAGTGGGGTCTTGTAAGAAAGTAGCTTGATCCTTCCCCTCCCTGCTGTACTGATTGATGACAGTGAGCAAAGATTAGCAAATACTTTCTCAAAAAAACTTGTTTGTGAAAATTCAAATTTGAGTATGCTCTAATACAATATGACCTTGGTAGTATAGAGGTATGATATTTTTATTGCTGATACCACAAAGGTCATATGTAGTATCATGGTTTGAACTATCCAAAATCATGCTAAAAGACTGAAGCCAGTTTGTGTTCCAGTAATTGTAAGAACTTTTACAGAGTCATGACAAAGATTCATTTTATCTCCTGTGTCCATTTAATAGAGGTCACTAGTCATTGTTTAAGAAACATATGAGAGGAAAAGTAAAGAACAAACTTTTTCACCTTTTCATAAGAATTTAAGAATTTCCTGAGTTGAAAACCAGGGATGCTAATTCTCCATGCTGTTTCACAAACCTATCTGAAGATTTGACAGATATTTTATATTTGCCATAAAAAACCTTCTGTTTCTGAAATTATCTACGATCGGTTTCATGAAAGTAGGATTAATCATCTTCATAAAGTACTTGAGCCTTTGTTATGCAAGTCACGCTTCATGACTTTTTTTTTTTTTTTTTTGAAAGATAGTACTCTGGAAAATTGCTAGTGGAACAGAAGGCTCCAAAAGACAGCTGGAGAAAGAAAGAATTTAGGATGATTTAGAATAAAATATATTATTTCAACCAAGGGAAGTTTATTGCAGATGCCTCTCTAATATATATATTTACTTTTATCTAAAGGAATAATCTGAGAGATTTGCAGGTTGAGCATCCGCATCATGTTTCATGATCTGAATGCCCTAATTTAGTCCTTCTTTGTGACACTCCACAGGTCCTAAAGGGTTTTTGAGGACTCAGGCAGCTTATGCTAAACAGATTTCCCACTTGTCACTTGTCCAAACACATTTGCTTTCAAGCTTGAATATATGCTTTCCTATAACAGATAGTAACTGGCAATACTATATTAGTAAGAAGAAAATTAACCCTGGTCAACAGTAGAATAACAGAATAATCCTCATTTCTATCTTTCTTATGATGAAGCAGACTTAAAAGTTAATCTGTCGTGAAACTCTCCTGCTATATAACCGTGTTTCAGATAAGACCCAGGTTGATTTGGTTGGGGTATTTTCCCCTCCAGAAAGGGTGACTCTTAAGGGACTTGTACTATGTTGTCTGGAATGGACGAGTTGTAAGAATAAAAGCAGAATAAAAAAACCCTGGACTTTTCCCTTCACCTTCCATTCCCTCTAAACCCTCTGCCCCTCTTCTGTTTCAGAGACAGGACCAAAAGTTACACAGATAGGTAGGAAAATAGTAATTGTAATGACAATCCATGAGAACTAGTACACTGTCTGTAGTTGTACCCCAGCAAGGAGTGTGAACCCAGAACCAAAACCTTGCATATTGGTGGATTTAGACCTTGACACATTTGTATGTGACTTCATCATCATGAACAAGCAGTCATTTGCATTCCAACAAATCTCAGAAACCTGGTTGCTATTTAGTAAAAAAGGATTGGGATTTTTTTAAACCAACTCTTTCCTGTAATTTTGAGGGCAAACAGAGTGAAAAAAAACCCAAAAATAAAACAAACATCAGCTTTCTAATATATTTTGTGAACTACCTGCATAGCCAGTTCTTTATTATATATTCAGAACAAAGGTAATACATCTATTATTGGGAAGTCCTAAAGGGCAATAATTTTCAGAAACAGCAAAACCTGACAATTTTTTTTTTTTTGGGGGGGGGAGGGGAGGAGAAGAAAGGAGGATGACACATTGTTCATTGTGACAACAACTGCAAATGCAAAGCAATGTTCTAGCAAAGCATTTCTAAAGAAAGAGTTTACTGTGTATGACAAATCACGTTAATGGCTCCTTGAAATATTGGATTGAATTCCTACTACATGCACTAGGAACCCAACAGCGGATATTTTCAAGCATCTAGAAAGTGTTAAGACAGTAAGAAAATGTTGAGAAAACATCTTAATATTCACAAGAGCTGGCTTTCTGACTTCTGGAAGTCTTCACAATCGTAGAACCACCTTTTTTACCCCAATTTCTTAGTCCATTCTTGAAAACAATTATCCCTTAATTTTTTTCCTCTTGATGGAAACTATGTAGGCTTTCATTTTTTTTAAGGTTAATTTCAATTTAATATTTATTTCGTCTACTTTTAAACACTGGAACAGTTAAAGAGCTGGAGTCAAGATACAGTAACCCAGCTGTATGCATTTGTGGAATTTATAACAAACATTGCATTTCACACAAAGGATGAGATCTTTCAAAAATATTTTTTTTTTCATCCCAGTCATTTTAAACCCCAAATGGTACAGTTGGGGCCCATAAAATTATGTCAACCCAATATATAATTCAGGTAGATCAGTACTTGATTTTTAGTGCTGTCACTTATGTCTCCAACTGATAAAAGATGTAAATGATGTTTATGATGGAAAATCATATCAAATGAGAGAGAATTGTCATCATTGATCTCATAGAAGGAATAGTGAAAGGATGAAATGAAAGGATAAAAGATGAAACAGGTTTTCTCAGTTCTGATGTAGAGGTGATATTGCCTGTACCAGGTAGACTATGCTCCAAGAACTGTTATGGCCTAAAGAGAATAAGATGTTACATACAGAGTCAAGAATTTCTTTTTAACCTAATAGTAACAGTCTAATTAAAATATAACTGTTTGGTCTAGCTACAGTAATAGTAACTCACAGTCCAAATTCACACTGGAATGTCATACTGGTGATGCAATTAAAATCGTCATTCAACACTTACTAATATCTAGTGCTTTTCTTCGCTGTTATGCTCACTGTTCACACATCTCTTGGGTCACTAGTCTGATGGCACTAACCTCATCATACAGAGAGGTGGTAAGGGAAACAGTATTGAAGCACAGCATCAGCATCCTGAATTATTTCCAGTTGGGGCTTCAGTTTAGGTGTGTGTGCAGGATCCCTTCTGCCCTCTATACTGGCATTCACCTGGGGCTGTTTTTATGTGCATTTTTATCACAGTCTGCTGCTTTCCCTGGTTCCCAACTGAAGTTTGAAAGTTGTACCATAGCCTCCCTCAGCTTTATTTGCCATAAGGTGCTATTGCTCCTCAGGTAATAAATGAACACCCTGGTCTGTCTGATCTTTTTACAGTAAAAGCTATTCACAGGGCCTAACTAAAATAAGTTAGGCATTAATCTCTAGACCAGCAGAGAATTATTAAAAGCAGATAAAATGCCCAGCCATATGAAAGGCTCAGGTTACAACTTCACCAGTAGATGGCAGTGTTGTTTATCAGAGCGGACCTTCTTAAAGACTTCTTGTGGACTGGACATGAATTTTGGAGCTAGGATGCTGTTGAATGTATTTCATGATTGCTATGTCCAATCAAAACACAAATTATGTTAGAAAATCACATGTGGGTCACATGCAGCATTGCATGTGAGTTCTCAGTGAGAAAAATCTGGTTTAATTTTACATATGGATCTAAAGGAATTATTGTAACACCTACTGCATGAAACAACACGTCTCTTCTTATATGTTATTATGAATTACCACTCTTAGACTCTTCTTTCCATGGAGATACCATATTCCAGGCAAAATGGATTGCTGAAGACTAGAAAAAAAAAATTAAAAAAAAAAAAAGGTATTTCAAGAAATACTCACATCTTGTTGTTCTTAAGCAATTTCAATTTTCAACATCCATCAGTCATTCAGGTGAACTCTCTTGTGAAGTTTTTAAAGCAATGTAAAAAGCTCAGTTGCAGGGAAGCCTTTAATATACACTTCATTGAAACTGATTGCCTCATCCAGTGATTGCAGTTACTAAACTTCGACAAATCTGAAAGCATAAAAGGGTGCCACATGAATTGCAGCATTCAGTTCCTTCAGCAAAACTGTCCAAAGAGCAGAGAAGATGCTGAGACAGAGTCTACCCAGACTGCCCTGTCTTAGGCTGATATTGTTGCTTATCTGGTTGTAGCTGATTACCTCATACAACCTCACACAAGAAAAATGAGATTTTATTCTTTAAGACCTAAAAAAACATCTAACATTTTAAGAAAGTGTCTTTTGGTAAAGTCTAAAGCCATAATCCTAGAAATATCAACTACAGTACAGCCTAGCTGTGGAAGCAGCTATCTTATACTTAGTTTTGACTTCTCCTCTATCCCGGCAGGTACAAGTTCTGTTCTTGTGCAAGACTACCTCAGCTTTGATAACAATGAAGAGCTTTTAATGTTTCTTGTATGACATTGTGCAATCTGGGTCAAGAAAGTAGTTACCCCTTCATTGAGCTTTCCTAAAAAGGCTGAAGGTAAATGGTGTACTAAAATACAGCATTTTTGTTATTCCCAGCACATATATGAAGATACTAATGCCGTTGCACAAGGTATTAATGAAATCCCACGTAAAAAATCCATGTATTTCTAATCTATGTGTTCAGTATGAAAAAGTTCCCAAACAAGATTGAGGAACAAGTGAGTAAGGCAGCTGCCCATAAATGCCAGGCAAGCCTGTTGTGATGAGGCAGGTCCAAGGCCAAGGCAGGAGGCTAAGCTGGAATGGCCAAGATCAGCAAAGGAGAAGGGAGCAAAGCTCATGCAAAGGCCCTGAGCTTAAATGCTGTTCCCAGGCTGAGAGAGAGCCCTAAGCTTCTCATAGCTATTTCTCATCCTACAGCCACTTTCAGAGCAGTCTGACCCAAGGCTATGCAGCTGTGTCATAGCAGGGAGGGCCCTGAGCATAGGCCAGCATTGGGATGGAGGAAAAGGTTTGCATGGCCTGTTGATGCCCTCGGGGCCCTGACATGCTGCAGCAGTCCAGAAAACACTATGTCATCACCCTCACATGTTTTTCATATCTCCTCTACTTCAAATGCTAGTCTTAGCCTCTACAAGGCGAGAAGATCCAGAGTTTCCCTCTTTTTGCAGCTGGAAGGCTGCATTGCTGGACTTTGAGCACCAACAGTATCCGTAGACTCAGAGCTGCAGTATTATTGCTCAAGACAAGCCCTAAAACCACTCTGCCAGACAGCTAGGTTTTAAAATGTAACACAGTGTCACTCTCCTTTGACATACAGAAGGATCTATACTCTTCCCCAGCTTGTGCTGTGGTAGTCCACTGAGGACCTGTGTCTTTGTCCTCAACTTGCTCAGGTGACTCTCACTCAATTAGATATCCTGTCAGCTGTTTGTCCTCTGCAAGAAGATCCTGGGACTTTTGCAACTGAGCAGGAAGAATTTTGTTGACTTTCCAGCTGGATGACTGAGTCACAGGTCTTTCTGTGAAGGTGGGCTTCATCCCAAGGGGCTTCTGCATGCCTGACCCAGCTCTGCAACAGCTGTGCTATATCTAGACTAGAAAGCCAGTTTTACCAGAATGAGTACACAGTTGTGACACTACTTATACAGAGGTTTATGGTGTCCCATTGTGAATCTGAAGGCTCATTTAAGAATATAGAAACATTGAATCAATTTAGGTTGAAAAAGACCTTTAAGATAATTGAGTTGAACCGTAAATATTCTCACTAAGTTGTAACCGTTCATGAGATCTTTCCTTCCCAGGAAGCAGTACCACATATTTTTTTTCTCTCTCATTGCTTTATTCATTGTATGTTAAGAAGGAAGGGAAAGCAGGAGCAACTGGAGAGATCCTGCTGATGGACAGCACCTCACCTTCAGGCAGCATCTTGCATGAGACCGTGACAAAGGCTGCTGCCAAACTCAGAGACAATTTGGCATCCTGTGCTATGAAAACCAGTGGATCCTGAGCTCTTGCGGGGGTTCCAGGATAAAGGTGTTTGCCTCAAAACGTGCTTCTGCTTAACATAAAAACGTGATATTGCATACAGGTACAAACAGCTACAATTCAGTTATTAACGTCAGAGAACATTATGGAGAAAAAAAAAAAAAACTTTCATATTTTGTAAACCAAAGGAATGCTAACAGAAAGCAGGTTGCCACTTTTGTGACTGAGGCTTCTAGTAAGCTGATTGAAGTGTGTTTTTTTTTTTTTTGTCCTAGTCTTACTGATTATTTTAACTGGAGTCTGACAGTATGAATGTAACAAACTAAAGAAGGATCCTGTTTTCCCAATTACAGGGCCTTGTTTGCATGTTTTTCTAGAGATAAGAGACAAGACACAATAGTTACTTTGTGCAGGAGAGGAGCAATTCTTAGTAACTCTGGCGTTTGCTAATAATCTGCAAGAGTGCGGAAACCAAGTGGTTGCTATTGCAATGAAATAGTGCAGAGCTATCTCAGCTTTTTCATATTGTCACTTATTTCTATTGCTGAAAAAAGGAAAACAAAGTGAACTAGTTTCCTGGTATGTGGTTATTTCTCCCAGTAATTTTTCATTCAGTGTTTTAAACCTTATGGGTCAGAAATGGTCAGGATTTGCTTGACCTGCCTTGAGATCAGCTCCAGTATGTGTGTCCTATAAACAGAAGAAAACATTTGCTTAGTTTATGCTCATAGTAGCAACATACGGGCTGTATCGGCTAGAATTTGTACACATTTTCTCTGAAAAGAGAGAAGTCCATTTGTGACAGGGTTGGTCAGCCACAAGAGATTCTGGTGCTTAAAACACGTTTTCTCACAAGACTTCCATTCACATGTTGTAAATTCCACTGAGCATCTGATTGTCTTAAGTGTTAGACCTACAAAACATATAAAATGCCGGAGTACAAAATTAAGATCCACAAAACCTGTGTTTACCTGCCCCAAGAACTTGGGACCCTAAATTCTCCTGTGCCTATCAGCTTCCTTCGACATATTTTCTAAAAGATAAAGTGTCTGTTTCAGGACATATCAAGATCTGACCAGATTTTAACAGTGCTAAGCAATTTGAGAATTTATTTCAGACCTAAGTGTCAGCAGAGAGTATTGTCTTCATACCAAAACAAACAGCAGGGTCTAATTCTGCTGGTTCTTCTTATGCTGCGTTTGATGCCATTCTAACACAAGTAATAAGATCAAATGAATAAGTACCTGTCCACAATATCCATTACACACAAATCTAAAAGAACCTCCTAGAAGAGTGGAAATTGCCACCTAGTTTATGTTGGGATGGGTAAAATGAGAAAGCACTTCCAGCTTGATGGTTGCTACTAATCTTGTTGAGATACCAGCTTTCTTCATGCTGTATCAGAGGAACCTGGGCTTTCAGCCATGGATTGTGAACCCCACCACCAAAGTTCAGTGTAAATTCCATTTCAATTCAATCCTCCATCATCTTTGGTTCATTTACAGGAATGCTCAAACTCTATTAAGCACATACTTAGACTTCTTTACAGATATAAAACTATATGCCCAAACTCTCCTGCCAACGTGTTCTGAACACCAGTAAAGAAAGAAAGGTGGTTTGAGATTTCTGTTCTTCCCAAATGCAGCCAATAGCATATTTATCCACTGATATAGAAATAACTTTCAAACAGCCAAAAGGACAAAAACCCCTACATTTTGTCATGCAATTATCAATCAAATACTTTGCTCTAAGTATTTTATATACAATACTGAAGTAATTCCTGTGACTATTACTGACAAAAAAATTCCTGAGAGAGGGACCTTTCTTGAACTGAAAATTATTAGCATCTCATTTGGGAGGAGAAAATGGAGTGGACAGAACTTTGAACTAAATGGCTTTGTTAAACTTTGAGGAATAAGGCAGACAGACAAGTATTACTTAATAGTTGATAAGGGAACAGAGGATAAACTGCTCACACAAAGTAGTAAAATTATGGTATTGGGAGCACTGAAAAGGGAAACCTCAAAAAAGCAGTTGAATACATTGTTTAAAATGATAAAGGAAAACGAAATGCATTAATACCATTTTATTGCAATTATCTAGTCATCTACGATATGCCTAACACTGTGTGTTTGAAAAAGCCAGAAGAATTACTATATTGACTCTCTTAGAAATCTCCTCAATTGATGCAATCTAACTGGAAAAAATGATAAATCATATTACAGCATTTAAAATCAGTAATACCTGATACCATTCTGAATTAGTAGGGGAAATGTCAACAGAAAAGCATATCATTAATTTTCTTCTTTTGGCTTTCTCCTATACTATGGGCCCTTTAAATTAACATTTTGGGTGTAGCTGAAATTTTGAAGTATTTAATTAGTTTTCTAGTTTGCTTGCTTTGTTAAGAAACTTTTGGTGACCACCACCAATCACAGCATTGGTATCATCCTCCCTATTCACTACCTGGTACTAGAGTATGCCAATGCAAATACACTTTGTTACTCAGTAGCTAGTTAAATGCAGTTGAACTCTGTGAAGTCCTGACTTTGGATACTACAAAGACTTTTTATTCAGATAAAATGAAATGTTTTAAATTAGATTAAAGATCTCACAGTTGTTCTGGTCAGTGGAAAAAGGAATACTATAAAATTTTGCTTATCCTACAAGGTAACTGGCTTTCAGGTACAAATCATACAAACACTAACAGAAATCTGAGAGGCACAATTGAAAAATAAAATATTGTCTTGATCAAGAGAAGGGATGACTGGCACCACAGGACTATCTGCACACTAGAACTGCTGAATTTCAACCATGCAGTTCACTTGTATAAAATAGTAACTGGAAAAATTCTTCAGAATTACCAAAGCTTAGAAGAGAAAGAGGAAAACGGCTTTCTATTTTCCTCCTTTCTATTATATGTCTATGTGTCAAGAAAAAAGTAAGATTCTTGAAGGATGGTCTGTAATTATATATCAAATGATAAAAGAGATAGTGAGAATACAGTACTCTCAACTCCCCAAGAGACTGTAATTGAAATGGAAGTATATTTGGAGAAGCAACAAGGACAGTTAATTCCGTAATTTTACATATTACTGAATTATCATTTGTGTGTGAGGTGTATAAATCATGATCAATCTCAATCTATGAAAATCTACAGTCAGTAACTGAACTGCTAATTAAAATAGGGCTTTCTAGATCTTAAAAATCACAGTTTTCTAATTAAAAAAAAAAAAAGGATAGATCAAATGACAAAATGTTCTAGACAATAAAGCAAGAAGAGTATTAGAACATTAATGAAATCCTTAATGAACAGTCACATTTGCTCAACTGAGGATATTCAGTCTTTGGCACATGTGAAATGTTTAAGAAACCTGAAACATACTCTGTGGAACACCAGATAGGTTATTAAATGCCCTGATGTATGTGTATTGATCAAATCAGCCCTTCACTTTTTAGTTTATTTGGGTTCTCTTGAAGAAGGGATTCATTTATGTACTAACCTTTATGGTTTTTTCCCACAGTATGGCAAGTAGGTAATAAACAGTTTATCCCGTTCTGAAGACTTTGATTCCACCCTTCAATCATCACGGCTTTACCATGTCTTATGCATAATTACTTATGTCAGTAAACAGAATGAGGGCAAGCATGAAAAATAGGAACACACAATCACTTCTATCAGTGTATAGCTCAGGTGATGAATGCAGCAACATTTCTGTTACAGAACAATAGGATATGGGTGCCAAAACCAGCATTAATAATAAAAGTGACAATGAAAAAATATAATGAAAAAGTGAAGTAATCTTAAGGATTCTTAGCTCCTCTGAGAAAATTTCCTCAGCCTGAGACAGCAGTGCCCTGGCATTGCTTAGAATTCTGTTAGACACCATGTTTTGAAGGGTAGTGTACGATGTTTGGTTTGAAATCTGGAACTGAATTTGTCTTCCCCACTCACTGAGCCCAAAAACACTGAAGTTTCCTTTGCTGAAGTTACTATTTCACCTGCTTGCTCCCAGCCTCGGTAAAACTGCACTGGAAAAACTTCCATTACCGTCTCCCTGTAATTGTCAGCATCCCCAGCACGCGAAATAGCAGGAGGTAAACATGGGATGAAGGAGCAATAGTGCTTACTGCTTTTGTTTCCTGCTACACAGGTCTTGACTGATGTGGTGATGCCTATTTTTCATGACTTTCCTCCTTAATACACACAAGTCCTGCTGCTAGGGGATCCAGAAGATAATCTCTACAGGATACCCATCCTCCTCCAGAGTAAACAAAATGAGGCCAACACCTCCCTTTAGGGAACAGAAAGAAAAATGTCCTATTTGAGTTTTTAAAAAAGACAGAGGTAGGAAAATGTCTCTTCACTAGAAGACTGAGGTTAGCCAAAGAAAATTGAGCTTGACAAAGCAAGCAAGTAAAAGCAGAACTTTGTGGGAGTTCAACAACATATGAGAAAAAATTGTAAGTCATTTCAGCCAAAATTGGTTTGGGCACCAGATACAACTGTAATGCTCATGCTGATCTAGTGGGAAAAAGGTTCACTTGCTACCATGGGAGTGTTGAATGTTCTCTGTAAGCTTACAGGGGAGAACAGGACAAGACATCAGGAATAACACCCCAAAAGGCCACTTACCTGGACATACAAAGGAGCCAGAAGCCACCAAACAGTGGATGAGAGGATATGGAGTTCTCACAGCCCAGCCTGAACAGTGAAATTATGCAGTTCTGCTCTCAAAGTATCAGAAAAGAAAGTCCTATTTGGCAAGAGTATCCAAGTACAGTTTGCAAGTGTATCATGTTAGTTTATCTTTACAGTAATCATACGGTAAACGGCTATTTATTTTCAATTTTAATTAAGACACTTCCAAACTAATTTTACAATAACTTGGAGATGTAGCTCCTCTTCCCTTCTCATTTACACAATATTTTTTTCTTATGCAATCCTTAATAAAAATATGCTGTTAATTCTACTTCCTCACAGTGTATGGTTGGACCATCAACAATGATTTAGCATAGGTCTAATGAGATTAAAAAAGAATACTAATTATAGAAAACAAAAAGAATAATCATGTTTAGAGTTTATATTATCTCTTGAAGAGAGTATTCACATTAATAATTTACACTATACACCTCACACAAGAAGCTGGGAGAAAAAAGATCCTTTTTTAAAACTTGTGACATCGTTTCACAGAAGTAAAATATTTAATTATTATAATATGATGAAAACAGTGTTAAATTTTGTGCATGAGTGAAAACAGGTAGAGGGCCAGCTGAGGGAAGGGAATCTTCTCATGGAAGTCTTCAGGGAGTTGCTGGGGGATGGTGAATTGCGGGTTGCAGTGTGTTTTTTCTTGTTTTGTTTTTGTTTGGTTGTTTTTTGTTTTGCTTTGTTTTTTTGTTATGTTTGGGGTTTGTGTTTGTTTTTATTCTTGTTTGTGGCTTTTTTTTTTCTTTTCTCTCTCGCTTCTTCTCTTGAAACACATAGATGAAAAACACTGAAAAATATTGTCAGGAAAATGCATTATTTTTTGCCACAGGTTTAATGCACATTTAATTAAAAGGAAAGCATATACTTAAGTTTTAAGTACTAGAGAAAAATATAAAAAGAAGTGTTGCAAAATGAAAGAACTATTGTCCATTTTTCTGGAAAGATAAAGGACCCACTACCTCAGGAAGATTAAAAATGTGAACATTAACATTATGACTAATAACAAGAAGCTATTTTTTCATCTAGTAGATTAAAATAAGAACTATTTTAATATTCATAAGCCAGAAGAAGTGATTTTTCATGCATTACTTCTAAATAGAAAAAGGCAATTTCAGCATCTTTCAGTCTTTTACCAGTAACTGAATTTGTCATATTCTGTGAAAGATAGCTCACTGAAGACAGTTAAAAATAATTTTAAAAGTAGTCGCACACAGAACAGGGCATTTAACCCATTAAGAAGTGACAGGAGATATTCAAGTGAAACATTATTTTTAACTCTGGTTATGAATTTTTATAAAACTACGGTAAACAGGTGTTTGTTCTGAACACATAGTCTTGTTAGTACTTTCTCTGAAGGTTCCTTTTCACGTTACTATTAAACAAAAAACCCAAACCAAAACAAACAACACCCAAACACCAAACCGCAACAAAAACCAAATCAATCACACAAAACCCAAATCAAAACAAACAAATAAACTAAATTACCTATGTCAAGGAATGCAAACATCTCTGCCTTGTAGGTATAAGTCACCAGTTTAACTCTTAGCTTACAAACCCATCATAATCTCTTCCTTCCCCAATATAAGAATGAAATAGCTCACCTCGTTGTCTTTGTAGCCTTTACTGTGGCCTGTATAATGTGATGCTCACTGACCATCAAAGAACTCCTAATAGCAGCATAACTAAGATTTCACCCAGTTCTTCTAACTGTCATTGTTTTTGTGATCCCATGAAGTACAGTAAGTGCTGAATATGTTTTTCATTCCAGTATTATATAAAATGGAGTGGTAGTGGTTGAATATCAGAGTCCAATATCCTAAGACAAGGTTCTTTTAGATATCCCACATAAAGAGGCTTTAAAGTTAAATATCAAATTTACTTATTCGATGTATTTGTCATTGCATGGGATTTTGATTTAGTAGAGTGATACAGCAGTATACTGACATCAAAACATAAGCACAATATAGGTATTGCAGAATGCAGTTGAATCACTAAGCAAACGTGATACTCATGACCTGTCACACACTCACCATCATGGTGTTGAGTATACCTAGTCACAAGGAAGGAATGCAAGGGTTGAAATGAGGTCAAGCCCATTGCTCTCCAAAGATCATTTTATTAGCTGTCCAGTTTTTATACTAAATGTTGGGTTGAGCCACATATATACTTCCACTCATGCTGCACTGGCTAGCTCAGAAAGACATTACTCTCCACTAATTATCTCAGAAAAAGCTGTTTATATCACAGTATCACAGTATGTTTGGGATTGGAAGGGACCTCAAAAGATCATCTAGTCCAATCCCCCTGCTGGAGCAGGAACGCCTAGGTGAGGTCACATAGGAATGTGTCCAGGCGGGCTTTGAATGTCTCCAGGGAAGGAGACTCCACAACCTCCCTGGGCAGCCTGTTCCAGTGCTCTGTTACCCTCACTGAGAAGAAGTTCTTTCTCAAATTTAAGTGGAACCTCTTGTGTTCCAGCTTGATCCCATTGCCCCTTGTCCTATCATTGTTTGCCACTGAGAAGAGCCTGACTCCATCCTTGTGGCACTCACCCTTTATATATTTATAAACATTAATAAGGTCACCCCTCAGTCTCCTCTTCTCCAAACTAAAGAGCCCCAGCTCCCTCAGCCTTTCTTCATAAGGGAGGTGCTCCACTCCCTTAATCATCTTTGTTGCCCTACGCTGGACCCTCTCCAGCAGTTCCCTGTCCTTCTTGAACTGAGGGGCCCAGAACTGGACACAATATTCCAGATGGGGTCTCACCAGGGCGGAGTAGAGGGGAAGGAGGACCTCTCTCGATCTACTGACCACCCCCCTTGTAATACACCCAAGGATGCCATTAGCCTTCCTGGCCACAAGGGCACAGTGCTGGCTCATGGTCATCCTGTTGTCCACCAGGACCCCCAGGTCCCTTTCCCCTACACTGCTCTCTAATAGGTCATGCCCCAACCTATACTGGAACCTGGGGTTGTTCCTGCCCAGATGCAGGACTCTACACTTTCCCTTGTTAAATTCCATCAGGTTATCCCCCGCCCAACTCTCCAGCCTGTCCAGGTCCTGTTGGATGGTAGCACAGCCTTCTGGCGTGTCAGCCACTCCTCCCAGCTGAGGAATTACTGGTATAGACATGTATTTAAACCAAAGGTTACTCTCCAGTCTCCCTAGAAGTGCAGCTTTCTTTACAGTAATTTGTGGACATTCTCTACATTGTCCCTTGAGCTCATTATTTTTACCCTTCTCCTCTCAGTCTTCTTCCATCGTGTGGGGTCAGCCACAGTGAAACTTCTACAATGTGGTACAAATGCTAAGGTTCTTGACTGCATCTCACATCTGTCTAATTAGCAGATATTCATGTTCTGAATTACTTTTTCCCTCTCACCTAGTATGTTCTGTCTTTTCTTTGAATTTGGCTGAAATTGAGATTTTGACATGCAGAGTTAAAAATATGCTCTATTCAGAGAAAATGTAATTCACACTTATGGGTCATTACAGCTGAAAAATATTGATGTATCTCTTTTATCTTCCTATCTGTTGTATGTTTTTGTTGCTAACCTCAAAACAAAAGTAATCAGTAGGTTTCTTTAGGACCTGCTTAAAATGAAAGCCAAAATGCAAAATACAAACTGTTTAGAAATTAACCATAAGGTCTCTACGTGAAAGTGTTTCTTTTGAAGACATGACTATAGAAATGAGTTCTATCTCAAATTGATTAGCAACTTAACAAATCTTTTATTCCACTACTGAACCATATTAAAAATGTACCTATTATGTCTCAAGGAAATTCCCAGAACAATTTTACCTGAAGAGTTGTGACCAAGGATACATTTAAGTGGCTGCATTCACATTTGGACATATCATGTCTAGAGCATTAAGAGATCATATCCACAATGCTGTTCTCAAGTATCCTTTTTCTCTGCTGTAGGTATACTTCAGATATTAGAAAGGAGCACTTATCTTCACCTGTGCAAGTTCTGTTATCAGCTTGGGATTTCCTGGAAGCCAAAAAATGTAGTCCAGATTTCAAAATAATATTATTGGTTTAAGATGAGATATTCAAAGCTAAGGATTTCAAGTGACAAAATATATTACTTAGTGAGTTTTGCTTAGGCCACACTTCAGCCCAACATTAACACTTGAGTTTTTCATTTGCAAATATTCATTTAAATACCTGCTGTGAAAGCTCAGTCAGACACTTAAACAACTGAAACAAATTAAGATTGCTCTTTTTTCCAACCCCAAATCATAATCACAGAATCACAAGATAATTCAGGCTTGAAGGCACCTTAGCAGACCTCTACATCAACACCCTGCTTAAAACCAGTTCAGCTACAGGTCAGATGAGCACATCCAGCCAGGTGTTGAAAACCTCCAACGATAGAGACTACACAGCCTCTCTAGACAACCCACTCCAATGCCTGCTGTCTTCACAGCTTTTTCTTACACCCAATCTGAAACTCTTGATTCAATTTATGCTGTTGTGTCTTGTCCTCCTGCTACACACAGCTGTGAAGAATCTAGCTCCACCTTTTTTACAACCAGCTGCAACAACTCCTTCAACTATTCAGTGAAGCTCTGGAACTGGGCACAATCTGTCAGAAACAGGGTACTGTTGCTACTGGTTGATACTTGCTGCTTGAGTACTTAGGGATAATTTAGAGTCAAAAGGGCCTTAGGATTGATTAGGTACTACTGCCAAGTGGCTTTCTTGAGCTTACTGTTAGGAGTCCTCTATGTTGATGGAAAATGTTTGGTACCTTAGAATTAGAGCTTGGAGAGGCAGAGGATGAAAGAGATGATCTAGAGGGAATTAATGGAACTGACTTGGGGTGTAAGACCTTGTTATGACTTCAGTTTGCTACTGAGAACAGCTGGAAGGTGCCTTCTGCCATTTTGGATTTGAGTTCAGAAAGCTGAAAACAGTCATCTATAGACATATGGCCTCTCTTTTCTTTTAAGATGAAGAGTGGGCAAAAGCTTCTTGTACCCTATTCAGTGGTGAAGGCACTTGTCCAAGATACAGCATAGTCCAGTTCAAATCCACACATTTACACAATAAAGTTAAATCAGACAAAATTGAAACCTGTTGACCTATAAAATCTTTTACAAAGCTTATGCGTCTGTATTGGTTTTCCCTGAAGTTGTTTGAGAGAGTGATTAGCAGAGTAAGGAAAATAAATGAAAATGTTAGTTAATGCAATTTTGAATTCATATGATATTCACTAGGTGTGTTTCTGTAGAAACTGATCTATTCATTTTTCTAGAAGTTCTTGAAATGCATTATGGGTGTTCACTTTAAAATACCATGAAAAAGGAAGAAAGTGAGTACAGATGACTTCTAATCCAATTTGTTTATAAAATATCCTGTAAAGCATGCTGCTACTGGTCTTTCACTAGAAAAAATGTCCCAATTAAGCTGACAGTGGTCTTTCAGTTGAAATCAAACTGAGTATCTTGCAAGAAGTTGGCAAAACGATGCAATAACTATGCACTTTTCTTAATATAACAATCATAATTTCCAAGTCTACTACTCTGTAATCCATATTTGAGATATTTCATTTCTAAATGAAATGCAGACACTACTTCAGTGTAACAAAACATGTTCAATAACACACAGAAATACCATATGCAAGCTCAGAAGATTCTGTTAATGGAAAGAAGTAGGGAAGCAAATAACTAGCTGTTTATCTGTATGGAATAGTAGTTTAAAACATATCTTCAGACACAGACTATTGAAAACGTCTACTGTGAAACTGGAGGGAAAAGTAATATTCTTTTTACTTCGAAGCTATTTTTTTCTTTCCTTTGGTGACTCTTAAAATAGACTGACAAAGCCTTTTCTCCAGGTCTTATAAATAATATTTTTTTTAATACCTTAGCAAAAGCAGCTCTACCAACAGCATCCCTGGTGAATGGCACTCCATCTTGTCCTCACATGTGCTTCTTAAATTCATCAGTGTACAGGAACACAGGGGAATCTTTCAGCAGCTGTAACAGAACTTGATTGCCATGTACATTTGGCTTCTTCCAAACAGACTGTGGCCTCTGAGATATTACACTAGACTAGTTAAACAAAATAAAGGGAATTAGGAATAGTCCTTTACCAAACTGCTTTAGCTAGAGTCAAACATATTCTTAGGGTGCGAATAGAGAAATACTTTTCAGACAAGAATTCTAAATTGAGTGACAGTTTCTGTACTACACAAATTAACGTAATATTCTTGAAATAGCCAAATCTGTGAAGTATATTAACATTGTTTCATATAACAAGCTACATAGTTTATTCTTCAAGCTTCTTCAGTTGCCAAATGTTGCTAATATGACATTGCCAAAACTGACAACTGCCTTGGACTTTGACAGAGATTGTAAGGGATCACGTACAAGCCAGGACAGCTTTCATTGTCAAGGGAATCTCACTATCATCATGGGATTCAGTTCATATCTTTAATGTTAATGGTTAGGTTAGAGGGCACAGTAAGCGTACAACCCAGCTACACTGGGCAGACAGGATAGGGAGTGTGGTGTTACTGGAGTGCACGCTTTCAGACTGGAGGTTTTTGGCTCCAGAGGCTAGGGATAAGAATAGACACCTGTTTATACTCTAATTATAGTCTGTACTCTAATTACTCTGTGCCAAACTGATTAATAGATGAGCTTTTCTTTGTAGCTGCCAAAGAAAACTTTTCCAGTTAGTTAAGTTCTACTGCAAAGATTTCTTTCCACCCTTATTATAGATACATATAAATACATCTATTTTATAAATATACACATATAATAGGTAGATAAATTTCCTTCTACCTTGCTTTCAAATAAAGTTCATGTTACATGCCACTTCACCTTGGCTACGTCAGAGTATTCACCAAAGTCAGGACTGTTTAAAACTTATGGGGTTTATTCTCCTTTTGTCAAGCATTTTCTACATACAGAACATTCACATGGTGTAAGTTACAGAAGAAAAATGCATGAGACAAACTACTGCAAATAAGTGAGTAACAGACAGTTTACATGATTGCTGTTCATTCACAATGGAGGAAGTTGTTAAAAAGGAAAACAGATTCAGTAGCTAGAAATGTAAGCAGACTCTTAGTTAAATCTACCTACCAGGAGATTTGCTCAAGCTAAAGAGAGATCTACTGTACCACACAGGGCAGGATGCTAAACGCACACAAGATTACAATGCTAGAAAATTCCAGATTTCTAAGCAATTTTACACAATCTAAATTGCAGAAAAATTTTATTTAAAAAAAGATATTTTTTCTGATTGCCTTCAGTAAATGGAGGTCGCTTTAAGAGCTTATAAGCATTCTTTAGCAAAAACATAAGAAAAATAAAAATACTCCCAAACTTCTAAGTCATTGCTCCAAGTCTGGATAGTTGTTTACTGCTGGCTTTCTGATCCTATTGACTTGTTATTCTACTTCTGGGAATCTTATTTTTCCCACTTACATATTTAATCATTGTTAATACTAGAATTCTAAGTAAACAAACTATAAAAAATACAAAGTTTTTGTTGTTTGTTTTTTGCACTAATCCAATTGGATGCATGGAATAGAAAACCTGTTTATCTAACCAAATGGTTTAACAAATATGGATCAATGGTAAAATGCATAAGCAGAAATGTTATCTACTGGTTATAGACTTCAGCGCTTTGCATTTTCAGTTTCTTAAAATGCATTTTGTTTGTTTCTAAATAACAGTTTCCTCGGTGATTTTAGTGAAGCTTTGTGATGCCAGGTTTTTAGATTGTGGTTTACTCTGAAAAGATAAATGCAATGTTTATCTTTAGTAGAACTGAAACTCCTTGCTGATGAAACCCTGTGATAGCTGAAAAACATAACATCTATTTTTTTCTAAAAAAAGGTTAAGCTTCTGCAAGCAGCACTCTCAACTGAGACTCACCATAAAAATAAGCTTGTCAAATCGCAGTGATCAGAAAACACTGCAAATATAATTTCTCCTTTTTTCCTCTCCATGTATGTTCCACAACTTGAGACTAGAAATTTGTTACCAAAAGTTTCTTTCCAATGACAAGCAATCCTGAAGCCACAGTGGGAATAAATTATGCAATTTCTATGCTTTACCTTTCACGTGAGACTTTCGCTTCAAGGCACAAAAATATTAAACAGTGGACTGGACAGAACAGGACATAACATTTCAGTTTAAGGAGTCAAAGATTGTACAACAGCTCTTATTTTGTATCTGAAGCAAATCAACCCAAAATTTGAATGACATTTAAGTCTTCCTTTTACAAATGCGAAGTATAACTTTAAATTCCCTGAAGCTTTATTTTTTCCCCACTTCATTTAAAATAATGCAAGATATTTATCATCAATTTCAATATTTAGTAATTTCAGATAAAGAACACCATCACAGCTGATAATTATTAAGGAGCTGTTGTTTTAGTAACTTTTATGTGGAAGTTGATTCAAATTGTATTCAAGTCAAAAAAATAACAGGTATAGAAGGGCCTAACAATTTAAAATGAAAATTGTGTAAATTTGAAGAATGGTGTAATTTAAGTGCAATGTACTGTAAAATTATTAATTTGGTAAGTATCTAACACAGATCCTTATGCTTCTCCAACCCAAATTACTGTGTTGCCTCTCTCAACTTCAGTGATTTCACAATTTAACTTATTGAGCCGTCCATCCAGGATAAACAGAGATTCCTTGGAAGGGGTCATGAGATACTGGCCAAAAAGGCCACTGTCTTTTATAAGACGGTTCTTACTGTTCCAAGGCCATTCGCCTGCTTTGACAGGCTCTTTCAGGCTCTTCACCATCTTAACCTTGCCAGAGGAGAGCTCCACAAAAAGAACATCAGTTTGTGTGCTGGAGCTACAGTAGATGTTGTATTGATGAGCTTCAGTGAATGATGGCTGAAAAGCTACATCAGATATGTGCAAATTAGTGTGAATGTCAAATGCATCATGTATTTCTCCTCTCAATGTTATGGACTGGACCCTCATGAGACCTTTTGCATCATCAATGCTGACAAGGTAGTGTCCATCTGGAGAGGCATGTGGCGTGCCTGTCACGTCGCTGTTGTATCCAATCACAGAATCGGTAACGCTATCCACTATAAGCTGCGGCAGGACAGCCCCGGTGGTATCAGGCTTACAGCAGATAAACAGATATCCTCCGAGATGCGTATAAGCCAGTGACTGAGGAATGCAATTATAATCCTTTAAACTAATTGTCTTGATGTAGGACATAGTTTCTAGATCAATCTTCTGGAGCACAGGCTCATCCTTATGAAGAATATATCCAAACCTGGAAGTAAAAGCACAAAATCAAAGAAAGTCAGAGCTGCTGTGTGCATTATATACAAATGGGGAAAGCCACTATAAGCAAAGTAAATGAGTTAATATGTGCAGCAGTGTACTGCTGTATATCTCAGCTTAAAATGTTTCAGATATTATGCAGTTTATAATATTTAATTTTTAGTCTTGACTGCATCAAATAAAATGTCTAAAACCCTTTTATCTGATTAATGGGTAAAATATTATTTTCCTACTGACGTAGGGGAAAAAGTAAACATTACTCTGAGTACACCTATTTAGTTATAACTTTTACAAAAGCCAGGAAGAAGAAAAAGATTAAATATCAGTATGAAGTATATCTCACATATTTTCATTCACTTCATATAGTTCTTCGGCTTTCTCAAGAACATAAACTTAACCCAGCACTCATTGTTATTCAGATAATTATCTGAATCATCCTCATTTTAATTTGGTAGAAATGAATATCTTTAAAAGATTCAGATTTATGCTTCCCAACTATCCAAGCCCCATATTTCTTAAAATTTATTGCCCTTTATGCTTTTCCATACATCAAGGAGTTTTCACTGAACTTGAATAACACGGTTCAACTCCAAAATACTAGAGCTGAATGTTTATTACATTTAAATATAAACTACATGACTGTTCTGTAACGTTAATGTATAATTTATGACTGAACAATCATTTGATTGTAAAAATGCAAACCCCACCACTCTAAATATTATGGAGTCATGCGGAAATATACTGGTTTTGCTTATAATTAAAGTATCTTTCACAGCGCTTTTCCCAAACAGCTGTTTTCCTTTGGCACATTTCTTAACTTTTTTTCCTCTGAATCTTTGATCCTAAGAATGAAGCTGAATGCTGACATATAATCCAAAAATAACTTTCACATCCTGTTGATATAAAGCACTATGACAGCCAGAATGTTCCAACTGAGTTGACAATCGCACACAATACTCACACTATACTTTGCAACTCCATATTTACTAAGCAGTGAACCACCAAAGTAACACGCAAAAAGGTTTCAGGACATTGTTCAGTCAGTTCCTCTGACATACAACAGGGTGAATTACATTTACTACTGAACAAGAATATTTTTAATTTTAGCCCCATCTTCTGAAATCCTTGCATACTGCTTCAGTATCATACGATCACAGAACTACAGAATGATTTCTATCATCTTCAAAGAAAAATGGATATTTCACTTAGGTCTCCTCCTATTCAGTATGATTTAAAAAATTTTATTCTTAGAGGAAATTTAAATTACACTTAAGTTTATGAATATTTATGTTCAAAGATAAACCTACTATTGATTAGTGATGTCATTTGCATAAATTAAAAAATAAATATTATGTTCATGAACCCTTCTCAATTGTCCTTATTTTAATGAGTTAAAGGTATGTGAAGGCAAGGGAAAATATATATTTTAGGTCAATGTGATGGCAAGTACTGAATATATTAAATACTATTAAAGAGTTATTTCATCTATTTTAATCTGAGTACACAATGCAGACATTTTTTGCTTTAACTACTTTTGATCTCAATTTCAATCGTGAACACAAAGAACACTTTTCTGCTCGAGTTTGGTAAGATAACTTTGGGTTTGAAAACATTTTTCTCTTCCAGTATGCCAATACACAGTCACAGGGAACATCACAGGAAATATTTTTTACAAGAGAAAGAGCAGGCTCTCACAAAACTGGTTTTTAACTTACGTAGGTACTTAAACCACTGACTTATATACAAGCGACATTTTCAGATATACATAAATATACACAAAAGCAATTATGTGATTTAGAAAATCCCATCAGACACTATGTAATTAAATATATAATACTTTTGAAAGTTTGGCCTATTGTTTTCAGAAACTATATCAAACAGTTAAAAATTGTTTTCTGTAATAAATCCATCACTTAAAATTAAAATATATTTAATACATTTTATTATGTGCGTCCATTGTATTTCATGGTACTTTTATTTAGCTGAGGAAAAAGACTTTAAATTTCACTGTACATTTTGAGCTGCACTCTAGTTTCTATCCTACTTCAGAGAAAACACAAGCAATTTAAAAACCAAACAAACAAAACATTTTCTACCACAAAGCAAATTCAAGAATCTAAACAAATATCTTTTAAACCGGACAAAACCTTAAACAACATGTTTATCACATATCAACCTGATAAGCAAGAAGAATACAAAATCTTCATCCTACTTGCACACCTATTTATCTTAAAGATTATTTCAGCTGATAAAAATGACTCTTTTTTCTGAAGTAAAATACAAATGCAAAACAAGATTAGCATCAATTAGCTAAATCAGCAATTCTTATTTGCTGATTTAAATCCTGATTAAAATTTAAATCAGTTTGATTCAAAGAAATCTACCTTACTTATGAGTACTGGATTAAGCAGTGTTAATAATCAATTTATGTGTCATTGGTTTCAAAAGGAATATATAAGTTATTAATCTTTGCTTCTCAAATATTATTCCCAGCAAATGTTTTTGAATCACAGGTACACTCAGCTTATGTTAAATATGTTTGCATAAAAGCCATGATTAACAAAACAGTGAATATACTCTCTAAAGTTAAATTAAATATAAGGTCTTAGATACACCATGTGAAGGTGTGGAAACCGTCACACTCGACAACTGGCTTTCCCCATGGAGGAGGATGTTACCACTGGTTTGTCCTCCAGCTTCTCATTACCTGGTTGTACCTTCTGCAAGAAAAATCCCCTAAATTCTGCCAGCTAAGAGGTTTGCACAAGCATTCCCCAATGCATGCCATTAAGAGGAACTGTGGGATCATTTAAATGCTTTTAATAGTGTCTGGTGATTAACCTGGTTGTTACGAATAAAACAGTTTAGGTGCCAGAGCAGAATGTAGGTATAAACTTTCCCACTAACACAGGCAGATTTTGTTTGTCTACAGCTGGCGACTCCAGATCTTCAGTTAATCACATCTTTATTTTAGGGCAAACCAGCAAACACATTTTAAAACATACACCAGCTGATAACATATCACGTCTCAACTACTTCAACCACAACTTACCAAAGCATTCTAGTTTCTTGTACAGCTTTATCTGCCTCTTTGTAACATTTAGTTCCCATTCCAAAAGCCACAAATAAAAAGCTTACAGTATCCTGGACAGATTGTTCTTACAACTTCAATAGTGGCTTCAGCTTTGGTAATTGAGCTTACCTGAAAACTAGAGAACCTGGGTTCAGGATTGCTAAAACCTCATCCTGACACTGTGTTTGTTGCACGTAGGAGATCTACTGTCCCTTGTTCAGAAGCTATTAAGATACTTGATTTTATAACTTCCTACTACAGCAGCTAATCTACATATTCTGATAATCAGCTATACCTGAATACTCACAATGTATCTTGCTTTTGAAGTGTGCAAGGGGCAGTTTAATATAATTTTTTACTGAATCTTGAATCTTCTCAACACTGTAGATTCAAAATTATTTACAACTATCCATGCTATTTATTGTGTTCTGCTCTTTTCTGAATTTGAAAACACTGCTTTGTGAGATAAGCTTTCTAGTTCAGGAGTTTCTCTAGTCCAGGAAAAATATAATTCTATGTTCTTGTAATGTTAACATGCTAAAGACTTTTTTTCTTTATAATGTTTTCTAGTTCAAATATTAAAACACCAGTACTTTGGACAAAGATATAAAATTAGCCTAGAAGTTAATGTTTTAGGAGGTGAGCAGGCCAAAATATCAGCGATGTGAGCAGAATAATACACTGAACTTAACTAGCAGTTTTTACTTACTGATTTCAAAGCATTTTACAAGTATTATAGGATGATGATTTTCTTAAGGCCATAGAATGATCCACTGGCAAAGTCTGGATGAAAACACAGGTTATCTAAAGCTCAACGTGACTTCTAAGTGGTCATGCTACAGGCTACCATTGTAACCGAGGTCTTAAAAAGACAGATAAGAGCAAGTACAGACAACTAAAATACACCCTTTTGAAAAAGAATACAGGAAATCACTTTGTCAAAATACCTGTGAAAATTAAAATCAGACATAACTTTGGACCTGGGTGGGAGAGAAGATCCAAAGTGGGACACTGGAAAACCTTCACAAAGGAACTGCCCGTCCCCAGAACCAGTATGGCTGCCAAAAGTAATTTATTAGAACTAATAGGATTGTAGCAATACTATTGTTCAAATTATTCTTTCTCAGCCTGTCATATTGCCTGTAACTGTTCAGTGCCCCAGTTAAAATTCAGTAAAGCTGGACAGAGACATAAATACCCAAACAGCCAAATAATACAGATAAAAAAGAAGTGGGGGAAAAAATCATTTCAAAGCTGCCAGTCTTCTTGTATGTAAAAGGATTTGGCAAGCTGTGTGTTTGATATATTTGTTTGTCTGCCTGTCTCAGTGAGAGTTGTGTGGCTGGGTTTTGAGAAGCTGAACAAATCAAGAAAGGTCTGATTGTTCCTGTGCCTGTGAGGCTTGCCTGGCCAATTCTCAGTCCATGAGAATTGTGAGGCAGAGGTGTAAGGATGGGAAAGTAATGGAAGCTCTGGAGGGAAGATACAGAAGGGAAAATGGGAAGTGAAGAAAACTGATAAGGAAAGCTAGTACAGTAAAAAAAAAAAAAAAAAAAAAAGAATGAGAAACTTCAGGTAACTTTTGTTACCTGAAGATGAGGAAGTATTTTCCAGGTCACTAGCAGCTGAGAAGGATGATAAACTTTTTTTATAGGAACACACATCCGTCAGGTTAGATATTTTGTTCCTGATAATTTTGAAAGAGTTGACTAGTTCTTAGTATTTTAATAAATCTCAGAAAAACAGGAAAAATTGCAAAGACTGGAAGAAGAGTGTTGAAATATTCATAAGATAAAGCCAAGTACCCCAGCTAAGCTGAATATTTTGATGCATATCCCAAGGAAATAATAAAATAGATGATATAAGAACCAACTACAGAAAAATGTGAACATAATGCAGTCAACATGGGTTTATGGAAAAATGAACTTTGCGAGACAAACCTAATTTAATTTTTTTATTAGAAAACCTTGCTGAAGGTAACTGAGTATCAGAAGTACGTACCTTTCTAGTACTAAAAACTGATACCTGAAGGAAAAATAATTTCTTTGCAATCAAATGTAGCTATCAATGCAGAATCATCATTTTGCAGGGAAGTTTAGCTTCTGCTTGTTACCAAATCCGATACTTCACAAAATTTTCACAGGCAATTTGAATGTATATATGTGTCCATGACACTAAGATTGTCAATAATGACAGAAAAGTCATTATATTAGTTGCTCATTTAAGCAAAATATGTTTGAATTTAATCAAGTGTAAAGTTGAGCAACTTCACATGTGAATGAGCAATGCAAGATGAAGATATACAACAATATCCTGAAAAGTAGCAACTATGAAGGGATTTAAGGATCATAGCAGACATGCAATTCAGTATGAGATCTGAGTCTAATGAGTCAAAAAAAACCAAACCAAACCAAAAACACCCCAAACCCATAAAAACAAAACAAAACAAAACAAAACAAAACAAACCAGACAAAACAAAGCACAAAAAACCACAAACAAACAAAATTACCAAAATAACAAAAACAGAAAGAAGTAAGATATTGCAGTAGTCTCATATCTGTGTTCTACATTAGGGAGACCAAATTAAGAACATTTTATGTTGTTTTATTTCTGCCTTTCTAAAAGGGAATATTAAAAAAATATTAGGAGCAAGGAAAAATATGAAAATTATTTGAGGGATGGAGACAATGATTGTAAACAAAAGTCTGAGAGTATCACATATATTTAGCTTACAAAAAATATAACCACAACATAACTTATTTACAACACAGATAAACCTGAATGGAGAGAACATATTGTTTAGTAATGTTGTCTTTCACAAAGAAATTATAATAATGACTGCAGACTGAAATCAGACAAATTTAAATGAGAAATAGGTAACTTTTTCTAACAATGGGGACAATAAACCATTGCAACAAACTATCACAGAGGTGATGACTTTTCTTTAGTAGGAATCTCCTTGTAAAGACTATGATCTTTTTTGGAAGATTTGGCCAAACCCAAGTAGAAGTACATTTAGAAATATCAGATTCATTAGGTGAATCCCTGGATGACTGTTTGAAATGTTAAAAATCTATGGTATACACAGAAAGTCAGAGAAGATGTTCACATGGTCTCTTCTAGCCTGTGAATATATGAAAAAACAATTTTTTGGCTTTGTTCATAAAATCAAAATTGTTTCAGTACAGCAGATCTTAACTTCATACTACTCAGTCATTTCATGCTGAGATTTTAAGAAGCAGCCAAGTGTTTCAAATCTCATGACATTAACTGTGATTTTACACAATACCTTAGCTCATACAGATACACACACAAAAAAGCAGTATGCAGAGAAGTCTGTCTTTCTGCAGACCTGAGGTTTAGATGCCATTTTTAAATCTCCTGTAGAGATTTTTTTTTTAAATCTTACACTGTTTCTGATCTTAATTAATTGTGAATTTCATAAGTGAGTAACAACTTATACAACTATAACAGCTATAATTCCAGGCAGAAAGATGTTCTGAGGATGGATTGGTTGTTCCTTTGAGGTTTGTTGATCTAAATGCAGAAGATCTTGGTGGATAGGTTGGAGGGACAGTGATGGGCTACTGACACCCGCTTCAGAACATCTACCTGCTTGCACACAGCAATGATCAGCTGCAAATAAATTTTACCCCACTGTCCAATTACTGCCTTCTAACCACAAGGTGAATCTGTCCATGCTTCCTTCCTGTTCAGTATTAAGAACCTTCTCAGCATACCAGTGTCAGATTATTAACTCTGCTTTCATTGCCAGGTTGGCCTTCATCTTTCTGATGAGAAGGCAAGAACAACTGTAAAAAATAGCACTTACCAAATTTGTCAGAAAACAGTATTGCAAGTCACTAAGGTTAAAGGCAGCTTTGGATTGCACAGATTAGTAGATTAAGGGACTTGAAAATGACGTATGTAAAAAAAGAGGGTGATTTATCAGAGCTGTAACAAAATGGTCTCCTCCAGTTGTGTCTATAGGCCCAGTGTAACAGGGACATTTCACAAAATTTATATTAGTAAGAGAGTTTTGTTGGAGGTCTCAGTAAACCAAATCAGTGAGTGCATGGGCTGAACTTTCACTATTCTAATTTGTTTTTCAATTTGAAGTAAAGGAAAAATATTAAATCTGAGTAAAGAAGTCTGCACTACTGCTCTATGTTCCATGTATAGCAGAACTCAAACCCCAAAGCTACCATAATCTTGTAATTTTTCAAAAGCACTTAGTTTACTAAAATGATTAAAAAAATACAGCCATTCATAATCATGTGATGAAATTGTGTCTATTGCCTATGTACTGTTAGCCAGGTTTTTATGACTAGGCTGTTGGAAAACAACAAGTGATACTTGAGAGTACATTCACTTTTCCCAAATGATTTATAGAGAAATGGTGGTGTATTTAATGCAAAGTTTCCTCTCATATAGATTGATATGCAGAAGCTTCCCACTGTTCATTAATCCCTGATTAATATTTATGAGAATCTCAACCCTCCTGTCTCTTCTATGCAGTGAAATCATGCACAATATCAGACAGCATATAAAGGTATTTGTCAGAGTGCATATTGGGATCCTGTACAACTCAAGCTTGCAAGACATGAGACTAAATCTTCACATTTGCAATAATGTGTTTTACAGCTAATGCAAGTGAGAATCTGTAGCCTGTGGGCATATGACTCCAATTGGAGTATATGCTAGAATCGCGAAATCTGAGACTCTTTCTCTCTTCACTTACTCCATATGAATAATAAAGATTTTAATCCAAGATTTTCAACCATACATTGTGACAAATAGTTAAGAGAATAAAGAATAATAATGTTTAGCAACTCCATAGCACTTTCTGTATGAGTAGCATACTGGGTTTGGCTGGAATGGGCTTAATTTTTTTCATATCAGCCTGTATGGTGCTTTGTGATAACCCACAAGTGTTTTAGCTATTGCTGAGCAGTGTTTGCACAGCATCAAGGCCATCTCTGTTTCTCACTCTGCCCTCCCCACAAGTGGGTTGGGTGTGGGAAAGACGTTGGGAGGTGATGCAGCTGGGACAGCTGACCCTAATTGCCCAAAGGAATAGTCCATGCCACGTGATATCATGTTCAACAGTAAAATAAACTCCTTCCGAAGTAGCCATTGCTCCTTCTTATGCCATGAAGCACGAATGTTAAACTCATATTTTAAAAGGTATTAATTTTGGAAATCTTACTGGCTATTACTGTTATATATCCACATTATCACTTTCTGTAAGTTTTACTCTCTCTCATCACATCCAATTTTCATGTTATTTTTCACAAAATTTCCATCACTTAAAGTTCCACTGTTTGTGACAGGTATAAAGGGTAAAAACAAATTCTCTTTTAACACAAATCGTCACATGGTATTCAACAGGTGACTTTTGCTTATGAAAAAGTGCAAGTGCAGACTATGTTACCACAACAGGACTTATATATCTAGCTTCCTTTCACTGTCCAAATGCTTATTCCATCATTGTCCTTCAAGATGGTGAGCTGTGTTCAAACCAGATCCAATCCCCTTGCTACTGTAGGAAAATAGTTCATTATATTTTTTAAAAAGTAATGCTGGTTTTACATAAAATTCCTGTCAAGTTCTTTATCAAGTCTGTTCAGTCTAAGTAGCTTTGACTATTGCATAGCACAATGGGAATATTTTGCTTTTGAGGAACGAGCAAGAACTCCCTCTTCCCCTTAAATATCTCACTGTTCTCATATGTCTGTCACATCGGTGTTCTTTCTATCCATGCCAAAAATGCTTTAAGTGTGATTTAACAATTTAAAATGTGTACAGCTTCCTGTTCTATTTTTGTATGGGTTTGTTCCACAACAAGATGCTAGAGTTCAATACATTTATTACAAACATATTGTAGAAATATCATTAGCAGAAAGTGTTACACATTGGTAACAGTAAATTAACTTGAAAAACAGAAACTTGACTGAAATATTTAGTGACTCACCCAGTTCTATGGAAGGTTTCCTGGTTACAAGATGTCACACTTGTGTGCATAACTCCCCATCTTCATCCCAGTAGTACCTAAGTAAGATTTATCCTATTTTCTAGTATCAGGGAAAGGCTTAATGAGAACCTTAATGCCAGAAAGTCAGTAATTATTGTCTGAACTTCAGCAGTGCCACGTTTCAATATCCCTTTCCATACCTGGAAAGAGTTGACATTATTTTCAAATTAAAACTTGTAGCCATTACACAAGGAGGTTGCATATTGTCCAGTCTTCTCTGAAGGCAGTTGATATAGCCGTAGGGCAAACACTCATCTTTTGAGTTGTTGTATTTCATAGTTCATGTAAAGTTGATTAAAACTGACAAGAATTCTGCTACTGTTTTGTTACAACTATGTATAGGTGTGTAGCAAAAGATCTGTATGTGTCTAGGAAGTCCCCTGTCTTCAGACTCTTCTTCTGTTATATGAATCCTACAGGACAGAGGGAGGGATAAGAGGGGAAAAACCCCACACTGATGCAGTGCTGAGACTGTATGAAGTAGGACTCTGAGGCACCTGCAGTTTACTCACTCCCAGTCTGCCAAGTTTTAATAGAGGTTTGCATTATTTGATAGAAAAAGTGCGTGCATTACTTATAAATATGCATACATGTACATGTGTATATATAGCAGGTATAATATCTCTGTCTGCAGTTGAAATACAGAGAGAAACCTATATGCTAGGGCAATCCTCCTCTGACTGTTTTTTCTTCTAGTACCAGAAATGTATGAGTAAAAATCATTTTTGCCTCATATATTCTGGGCTTCAGTTCCAATGCTCCAAATGTTTTCACTGCTCCTCTCTGCACAACCCTATGAGGAGCCCACTGATGCTTTTACAGGTCAAATGGTAAGATCCTTGAAAGTGATGACCTCTCCTTTTCGTCTCAAGGGAAAAACATGTTCTCTCCCCTTAGGATTAAACATAAATATTTTCATGTCACAGTTGATGAATTGGGTAGTTGAATGCTCGTATTTCACTGTCATGTATCATTTAGAATAGCAGTGCTAGATCTCCTTTCCTGCAAGCATCTACATTTCTATGCATAACTGCGCATGTCTGCATATGAGTTAAACACCTAAGCTGGTATTTTTGTCACCAGACATCTAGTCCACACAGACAGAGTCTAGAGAATTTAGGATGACCAGTGCCAGAGTCCTGCACGGCATGAGTAAAATTGCCTTCTAGACTCCACTATCTCTATAGACTAGATCTCCATTAACTATAGCTGAAGATAGGCAGCTTACACGCACAGACACACCACATTCTCACACCTAAATCTAGGTGCCTACAATGTGAACCTTGCACTCACCATAAGCACCCTATCAGAATAAAAGCATAATATCCAAAACCAGTCTTACAAACATTTGCACAGATTTGGAAAACTGAAGGTGAGATGACTAACACTATAACACGATGTAAGGGCTACACTTATGCTTGAAATGTGATTGTCTACTTCTCCAAGCCATTATAATCAGGTCAGGTATCACAGAGCTGTAGAGGTTATTTAAGCTGTCCTTTATGGTCAGAAATTAAAATGGCTACTTAGAGGAGCAGCTAGCACTACTACAGGTACCTGGATAGAATGAAGAATGTTCTGTGAGTCTCCATGCAAAAGAGAGCTAAAACCAGAAAAAATGTCCCTCCCAGAATTTTACAAGATCTCTGAAGTTGGTCATCACAGGTCTCAAAGGACAGCTTTAACAGAAAACCATGAATTCACTTTGCTTTCCACAGAAAGAGTATTTTTCCAACCAAAATGATCAACTTCAATATCTTCTCAAGGCTAGGGAGTCATCAAAAAGACAAATAAAAGCTCTTCAGTCTGCTTCCATTTTTATCTTCTTAGAGTTTGCAGAGCTCTAAGAATTGCAGGCAAATCTTACAAATGAATTTTCCAAAAGCAACTTTGTCACTGTATCTCAGTGAACTACATTTTCATGTCACTACTGAAGTATTTGACATAGTCTGTTAGAACTAACACCATAGCCTACTGCAAAACATTAAGATGGAAACACATCATACAACTTTTAGTATCGCTCATTCAGACATTGTATTTGGAAATTATAACAAATATCTTTCTTGGAGTACTAAATGTAACAGAATGTGACTCATATCCACTGATTTTAAGTGCTTAGGAAATTTCCTGGTTTTAAAAGATGAATTTCAAAACTATTTCTGTTTGTGCAAACAGGAACTATGAAAACTGTACAAGGGAATGGGACGCCACGTCTCTAGTAGTTATTCAGATTGAGGGACAATACTGAGACCTGTAGCTATAAAAGTTACTGAAGATGCAATCCTATGTTGATGGGAAGTTCTAGTCAAGTATAATATGGATTAATAATGGACCAGATATTCCATACCAAGTTCCAAGCCATGTGAATTCTGACACTGCATCTTCAAAATTGTTTTTGCAAGGTACCATTATTTTCCACCCTTCAGAAAGAGCAAGCTGGTTTGCATCTCATATGCACAAAGAATAGCCAAACAAGATTCTAGAGTGGAGCTGCCAACAAGTGGTAAATTATCAACCTGGCTTCCTGAATGCTATTTTCTTCCTTTAAACAAGCCATATATGTTACTTATTAGTGCAACTGCATTTGGTATAAAAGAGGAAATATCTAAGCACTGGTTAAAAAGATGAAAAAAAAAAAAACTTAAGAAAATTATTCCTAGAAATTACACTAAATTTCACTGTACCTTGCATTTTTTTTAACCAGTGTATTAACATAAAACTGTATTTATTATTGAGTTCAAAAAGATCAACAGAATATAAGACGGTAATGATGTAAAAACTGACGTCCTCTTTTCATTTTTCTTCTAGCCCCATATCCACAGATTACCCTCATGAAGTTAATAGACAGTTTTTAAAGAGATATCTGAAATATTGGGAAGATTATATTCTCAAAACAGAAAGCAAATAAAAGAGAATTAAATGAGCTACAATCAAAATTATCTGTACAAGAAGCAAACTTCAGCATCGTTTTACAAAAGAGAAGTTTTTTAACTTGATTCAAGGAAATAATAATAAACATTATCTACTTTACCCTGAGTGAATAACATTGTGTTTAAAGCCACTCAACACTCTACACACTAGGTACCATTTTTTCAAAACTTATGCAAAAAAATCAACCAAAGAAGATAAAGCTCCATTACTACAAAGTCTGATCAAATCTGCTGACCAAATGTTTTCTGGGATATTAACAGCCCATGAACAGATTGTTAGAGGATCAAGGTAGCCCCTGATCCTATAAAAAACTTCTAGTCTGGCAACATGGGAAGGTATTACCATTTAAATAAAATTCTAAAATAGAGGTGTGCTATATACCTCTTATTTTTCTGATTAAATGAAGTTAATCACAGTAGCTCTGGAGAATCAAATATTAACAATTAAGGAAAAGAAAAAGAAAATTTTGTCTAAGAATTGTCTTCTTAGCTGTATGGCTCAGTTGTCTTCACTAGTCCTTTGAGATTTTGCCACCAGCAGAGGGAAAAAAAAATGCACTTTTCCCCACTAAGATTTTGTAATAGCTTAACATAAAACATTGGCAACCATTACTTCCTATTTATATTGATTTATTTTACTTCAAACACCGTGCATTTGTACCATTTAAATCATCACGCAATTCATTTTCCTTAAGTAATTTTAAAATACACCATTTATTTTTATTGTCATTTTCTATTACAATTACTGTAGTATATCGCATAAAGAAAATATTTACCTCTAGATAAAAAACCACACTTTTTGCTTTGGAAGTGTTTCTGATTTCACAACCCATCAGCATTGCAAGGGCATACCAGTCTTTCCTTTAGGACTTAGGAAAATTATTGTTGCCTAGAATAGTTCATTTCTGGCAGGTTGCTGAAGAAAGACCTTTCTTTAATTTCTGCAGTTCAGAAATGGTTGTTTGATGATAACAAAAGGCAAAGTGGATTTTTCCCAATAGCTATTGCTCATCAACACAAGTGGTGCCTTTCTTTTGGGTACTATAACAGTCTTTGACCTTTGAAGTCTGTTTCCCTAATTTTGTTCCTGATGCTCGTTACAACATTAAGAACACATGCTTAATATTTTTGTTTTGCATCAGAAAAGGATTTTTCCTCCTTTCTTGGTATTGAAATATAACAGCACTAAGCACAAACCATCCTCTAACTGAGGACATATGTAAATCTTGAGAAATATCTTGATAATTCTCTATTTTTGTGAGTGTTTTGGCATGTGAACATATATACTCACAAGCATCTGTAAAAGATTTTTGTGCTCTTCACCAATTTTATTTATCTACTTGTTGCAATTGCTGTAAATGAAATATTTAAAAATGCCATCTAAAAAATGAGAGAAATAACAGTTACAGCAGTAACATGTGACCGTGATAACATACCTCGGAAATACTAACATAGTAGTCCTAAGAAATAGGAATGGGGAAAAAAATGGTCAAAAAATAAGAACATTAAAAAACACAGAACAGAAGGTTGTGGGTTCACTCTTACGGAAAATTACTAATTTTTGTGTAAAACAAAATAATCACTATCAGTTGTTAGATAAATAAAAACGTTCTGATGAAGAACAGAATTCGATGGCAAATCTCATTTTCTGAAAGTACTGACTACTTTGTTATACTCTGGCTTGAGAAGAAGTTCTGGGTTTTGAAAATCTCAGGCTTCTAAGTTCTTACAGACTTGCACATGAAATGTCTCATCTGTAACTGCCCAATTATTAAAAGAAGGAAAACATTGTCTATACAATAACGGGAATTATCTGAAATTTATAAATCGTGGGAGGAAAGAGGAAAATTAATATAGAGATAAAACTTGCTTTCAATGAAAACCAATACTATTTTTATTTTTAATTGCGGATGAGGATTTACAAATACTCTTTTAGGATGAAAAATGGATGCCAGCAGGGATCTAATACATCAGAAGTCATAAATGCTTCAGAGGTTTACTTGATAATATTGTTATAAAGAAATATAGATCTTCATAGATTAATTCAGAAATGAACTTAATATTCAATTGTAAGATCTATGAAACTAACTTTTTTAGATCTATGGGAGTACATTCTTTTAGTAATGATAAACTTTCTGATTAGATCCTAAAATGTAGTGAAAAAGAAGGTTGGATACAGCAAGGGCTGAAGGGGGAAGGAAATCCCACAAAAGTCTTGCTCTGCTTCACAGAGGTGATAGCAATTGCTGAACATCACCTGAGAGGCCTGACTGAGAGGGAAATGATTCTTATAGTAAATATTCCAAGATTTCAGTGACTGATATTCACATATTTTTTCTGGAAGCACTGAAGATTTTTACTTTTTTTCAGTATTGCTTTGTACATACCTCAAAGAAGTGATCATGTTTTCTCTATTTCCACTCACACTAAGAGAATTCAGTGTAGAGAGAATTTAATTGGATGATTGAGACTCCACAATCAATGATGGCCAAACATACTAAAATTATTCTTTCCTTCTCGCTTTCTTTTCCTCTCTCAGCACATACTGACCATTACTTGGAAAAATAAGGATATCAAGAACTTCAAGACAGCCATGGGAAGAAATATCATTTCTACAAGGGCTTGAAGGAATCCTGACTAGTGCTATCTTCTTAGAAGAAATGGATCTGTTCAAATCAAACTTCGTGCTCAGAGCATGAATCTGAATAGAAAAAAAACTTCCATTCCTAGACAATAAGTGACAGAGATTGGAATGAATAAGTAAGTTTTGAGTAGTAGTACGCTTTCAGTAATGGACAAAAATGGAAGCATAATTTCTGAGTTTATCCCACATCATATTTAATCAGATTAGCTTTAGACTCAAACAAATGAGTGCCACAAATTTGAGGCTGCTGAGCTAAAGTGAAGGACATTGTAAATACCATCAACAAAATTCTCATTACTATTGTGATAGTTTTCACTTGGGAAAAAAAAAATCACAAGTGATACAATCTTTGAAACCCTTATTTGTGAGAGACACTTTATGTAAGTTGTCTTCTGCAACTCAGCTAGATAAATCATGTAAGTGCTTACAAGAGAAACCTAAAAATTTCTTAACTAAAGTCTCATATTGATAACAAAAATTGTATACTAGCTGAATCCCTTCAAAAATTTTATTATTATTCATGATTTCTATTTCTTTTTTTTTTTTGTTGTTGTTGTTGTTATTTTTTTAGAAATTTTATTGTATTACTATTTCAGTTTAAGATTTTACTTGCAGAGCATTTAAGTTATACATCATGAAAGATCCAGAGGAAAGAAATGGGCTGTCATCCCAAATTCATATTGAAGAATATCTTCAAATGACCCAAGTGTAAAGAACAACTGGGAAAATGATTAGAGTGTTCACAAGAAAACAATCCAAGGAATTTTAAGACAAAGTGCCTTAATTTCTAGATTTTAAGAATCCAGGAATGTATGAAACTGTTTGCATTATATCATAAAGGAACTTTTCCTCAGCAAAAGTTTATTTGTAATGTTAACAGCAAAAGCGTTTTTTCTTTCCTGTACTCTCTAGGGAAGGAGAGCTAGCAATTTAATAAATAGAAAAAAATTCACTTCATTTTTAAAGCAATAAAAGTCAAAGAAAGGGCTAGCTACACACACAAAGTGAACAAATGACATTCCTAAAGATGGTCCTAAATGTCAGTGCAAGGTAGGATAGGATTAAAAAGATCTGACACTGCAGAAAATGAGGTAACATTAAGGTGGGCAGATGTCATATGGAATGCACAGCCAAATTCATCTATGCCAAAAGAAGTAGTTCAGTACCAGTAGAAAATGAATAATGAGGTAGAGGTAAGGACTACAAAGGTGATAAATTACCTATATCAAAACAGTGTCAAAAGATCTTTTTCTTCATTTAAAAAAATGAAGTTCATATACTGTTGCAGCTGGGGATATGCAAATACACAAAAGAACATATACTGAACTTTAACACAGCTCTTTTATCTGTTTGGGTTTTTTGGGGGTTTTTTTGTTGGTTTTTTTTTTTTTTTTTTTGTTTGTTTGTTTGTTCGTTTTTGGGGTTTTTTTTTACTAGTGACCCAAATTAAGGAAATGCTAGGCTGAACCCAAAAAATATTTTTTGTTTGTAAAAAATATGATAAAATAAGGGATTGGGCACATAAAAACATGAGAGATGACACTTGTGTTGAAAATGTATTATTATAATGGAAAAAATGAACAAAAAAACCACACAAACAAAAGCAAAACAAAAAAAGAAAGCAAAACCCCACCACCAACAAACAGGCACATCATACCAAGTTGCTATGTTCTAATTTGTAGATAATACAGGGGAGTGAGGGTTGGGAGTGGTGGCTCTGTTAAGATAGAAGTTTGGATATTTAATCCACAAGAAAATGTTGCTAACAGACAGTTGGGAACCCATTAAAGGAATGCAGAAGAAATTGTCCATCCCTGTAGTTTCGGAAGCTTCCTTAAAGTCTTTGATTCATATGACCACATAAGCATCTCAGTTTTACCAAAAATTAAATTTGTAACATAACATCAAATAAGAAAGCTTAAATGTAAAGAGTAAAAATCTACTCTAAATGCTTAAAAATAGAAATCTACAAATGAAAGTTTTCAAACAAATTTTCACTACTTCAGGGTCACAGATCTAAAACACAGCACCACTGTAGCTGCTATCAAGGAAATTAACTCCAGCCAAGCCAGACGCAGCACAATTTTTTAAAAATAATTGTGGTCTGGTAGTTTGTTAGCAAACATACATAAAAAATGGTTAATTACATAATTTTAAGATTGCTACAAAGCTAATAGATGAATCTTTATACTTTGGTTTATTTGGAAA
The DNA here is from genome assembly GCF_037038585.1 of Patagioenas fasciata. Classification (NCBI taxonomy): domain Eukaryota; kingdom Metazoa; phylum Chordata; class Aves; order Columbiformes; family Columbidae; genus Patagioenas; species Patagioenas fasciata. The sequence goes on along the minus strand of NC_092523.1, from coordinate 43,829,910 downwards.
ACCATTGAGTAATTAAGACAGCACTAAGATAATTTCTAATCACTGGCTACAACAAATTATGTGCCATAATTGCAGGGATTAGTTTCTTCTTATAGTTGATTACATTTTTATACATTTCATTGTGTCATGTCTTTTCACATACTGATACATGCTGAATTTGAAAAGCAGATATGTACTAGGAGACAGGTACAAAGGCTATTTATTTATAATAATGGTTGATTTGGTCACTTCAGAGAGACAAATCGTATTACCCTAAAGGTAAGTATTCTCGTAATGACTTCTGAAGACACGAAAGGGAAAAAACTTACAGTGTAAAAAACATATATAGTTTAAGAAAACTCCCCTTTGCTTCAGTAGAGTCAACTAGATTTACACCAGTTTCTGGCCATTTTGTGAGCTAATGGAGAAAGACAAGTAGAACATAAGGAATTTTACTTTTCTAATGGTATGGTTTTATAGTGGTACAAAGGCTGGCTGCTATCCCATGTTTTAGGCAACATCTGAAGGAAATTTTTTTTTCTAAATGGCCACAGTGAAGTGGAAATGCTTTTGATTTTTTTTTTTTTTCTGTTGACAGTTGACATTTTCAGTTAGAGAGCTTTGTCAAGTTTTACTCAAGTTATGTGAGAGGAAAAGATCTGGACCATGAGTTGAATAAATTGGTCAAGCAGCATTTGTATTGTATTGTCAGCTGACATGGGAAAAAAAGCATGAAGGATAACTGATTCCAGAAACAAGATAGTTTTCAAAACTGATTTCTTACATATATGTGTATGCGTGCATACGTACATATACATTGCATGAAACAATTACAGTTTTCAGTGCATTGTAAAGAATATTTTTATTTTAGCTAAATTTAAATGTGCAATTAAGTATTAATTCTATTTCATAACACTGAGCTGAAAATGAACTTTAAAATTAAAAATATTTTCTCCATGAATTCCAAAATTATCTGGATTAAAAGACGTTATATACACCTCAGAACATAAGGTCTTTGCCAGATTTCAGTGACAGCAAATCTTAACTGTATTTGTGGAGTGCTGGCAGTTACTTCATAATTTCTTTAGGTGCTTTTCCGCAGACACAGTTGGGAATCGTTACTGCCTAGTACATTTTAAAGCCTAAAAACACAGGTCATTTTGAGTCAGAGTATCAGTGTGGAGCTGAAGGAGCATACAGATGAAGCATCACTATAGGCACATAGCATATTTTGTATGTATGTAAATGACAGGGAGTTTCCTAGTTTGAAGACATGTTGTGGTTACATTTATGTACTCTTAGGTTTTTGGGTGGGGACATGTAAACAGAGGAGGAATGAAGTGAAGAATATAGGTCTGATACACTAAAGAGTACCTGCATATTTTCTAGAGAGGCACTTATTTCAACAGTACTTGCTGCTGCCAGTGGTGGTAGTTGAACAAAGTAAGGTTCAGAGCATTTAAACTGTCTGAACTGAATCTCTCAGTCTTTCATTCTTCATATTCCCTCTGGAAGAAATACGCTGTAAAATTCACTAGTTAAAGAAAAAAGAAATCTGAAAAAGACTTTCTACTGTTTCTCCTCCATCTTTCCCAGAAATTCCTATGAGATTATTTTTCAAAAGCAACACATTTATGTACCACAAGGGTTCTTCTTTTGGGAGGCAAATACACAAAGAAGAGTGACTACAAGGTTTCCATTTGGCACTACTCTCACAAAACCACAGTTTACAGAGTGGGACACTGCAGAGGGAACCTCTAACCCAGATGGACCTCCTTTGTGTGCTGACAGATTCCACAATCACCATCACAAATTGCAGTTACTTTCTAGATAGTCTCTGCTTGCCCTGGAACTACTGTGCTTCCTTCTTCAATTCCTCAAACTTTCAATTTCTTTCCCTTCTACCACTATATATGTTTATAGCTTGATGACTAAGAAATGTTTCATACATTCCATTTCCTTAATGTGCCTTGTCAATTAAGTTTGTAAAATATTAAATTACCCCTTATGTTTGAGCTAGATAATATTGTCTACATGAAACATTCAACCTCAAAATTAATTCTACCTTTTCTGTTGATGCTTTGTCTACAGTTGACTCATCATTTGACACTTCCATTGTTTGATTTACAAACCACTGAACAGAAAGTTCTTTCTGATTACGTAGGAATTTGGAAGCAAAATAATACTTTGTTTGCTTATTTGCACAGAAATACTGAAAATGTTCTCACAGACCTTCACCTACTTCACACCTCTGTAGGGGCTTAAACTCTGGAATGAAGTGTGAATTTACTGAATCACCACCCCACATGGGTTTCATTTAAGAAGGTTCACAGGAATGCATTGGCAGCACATTCCAATTACCTCAAAGAAAATCTTTGATTTTGGACTGTTTTGTGAAAATGAATAAGTGTGATTTTAGAAAGACTGCTTCCCCTATTACCATGCACAACAGAGAAATAAAAAAGATTAAAAAAACCTCAAACTGAGAATATTTTAACAGTATTCAGATCCTGAGCCACCTCACTAGCAAGCTGACTGCTCATTCTTCCACTTGTTAGGTCAGGTAACTATAAGACATTTAAAGTACATGCTAAAAGATTAAAACATCTAAGAAGTTAGAGTAACTCCATTACAGTGAGATCATTTAATATTGCTTTTGAAACATTTTACAGCAGTGTAATGATAGACCTTAATTTATTCCAATTATCTTTTGTTCACTTCAATTTATGAACAGTGGAGCTGAAATAATCTGCCCTTTTGCTCCTTAGGCTTCCAAGAATGTATTTTCATGAGTATTGTACAAGTCATCTTTTTGCAGCTATCACAGATACTAATTGCAAACGTCTATTTTACGATAAGGAATGGTATTTAGCAGATAATTAAGGAGAAGATCATTGCTTGCTCTGAACTGCTTTGGCACAAAAAATAGTTCACTGAATAAAATTTTCTTCTCAGGAAATATATAAGGCCAAATGTTGAAAATACATATACACAGTTCCTAAAGGTGCATCTACAAAATTAATAGTCTTTGTATACATTTGCCTAAGTAGCAACTGAAAAAACAACCTTGGGATTTGTAGCATTTATTACAGATGAATAGATCTCATACTTTCTACTTTTGTGGCCCCAGTGTCTGATAACTTTTCAACACAACTGGAGGGAGAGGGAAGTTTTGTTTTTCAAGTTGTGTGCACTGAAAACACGGGCATGATGGTGTGAATGAAAACAATGCTTTACCTTAATTCATTCTCTTGGTATAATTCAACAGATACTGGCAGCAAGTGCATGTCAGAGGTAAAATAAAGCCCGTGATGAAGGCAGAACAGGCTTTTTTCAAGACATGCAAGATGAACATATAATTTCTTCCCCTTGCAATCTTCTGACTTTGAACAGCAAGCCTGGGCGCACTTCTCTAAGGGTTCCTTCTGTACATAATTATTAGCGTTTTGTGCCACAGCCTCTTTTTCATTACTAAGAATTTCTATGCATTGCACTACAACAAGCTGGCACAGAAAACTCATGAAAAGCCACAGGAAACTGACCTCTGAGCTCTAAGCTTCCATCTTAAAAGTTTTGTGAGAAAAAGAAGGAATTTTATTTCCATCATGAAGGAATGCTTAAAGGCATGATACCATCCCTCTCTTAGAGTCAGTAGGTGAGCTAGTCTTGTCTCAAAACCACATAGAAATTCTAGAATTAAGTCACATACATTTTTAGAGCTTTATCATGGGGTGCCAATCTGATCTTCCTGCAGCTGAGGGCCTCTATGTACAAACAGGGATTTGCTATCTGGAAACATCATTGGAGTGCTGTACAAATTATTAGGAGAGAATTAGTGGACTTCTACTAAAACTAATATATTAATATATTGTCTTTATAATTTTTTTTTTTTTCCCAATAGATATATTTCTAAACGGTTAGCAGTTACACCAACATTACAACTGAAACTTTCCTTGGTTTCTAGCGATGTTTGGCTGCACCAAAATATTTCTCCTTCATCTCCACAGTGGAGGGAAAGAGTTTTTCTGGAACACAAAAGAGGAAGATACCTCACCACACCCCCAGAACTAACCAATGGTACTGCACACCTGTCACACTTCTCACACAAAAATGACAAATCTTCTTTTCTTGTCCTCTTCTGTATACACATCAACTATTCACCAATTATAAAAGAGGGTTTAAAAATAACAGAATTAGTCCATTCTTCCTCCACTTATTTTGGCTCATGTCTACTTTGTTTGCCTATCTGCTGCTCTGAAGGTTCATCATAGTTGTATAGAGCACGAATGTTATCCTGGCTGGTCATCAAACCAAAAAGTTATTTGCCCTGATTCCTGATGTCCTGTGTGTACAACCAAACATTGCCTCAGCAGGAAAAGTCTGGGAAAAGTTTTGTTGTGTTTTTTTTTTCTTGGCATCAGTTACTGTTTACCTGAGACTAAAATTTTATTACGTATTCAAATGTGTGATCTGGGGGGAAGCTTGTCCTAAATTATCTGCTCACCAAGAAAGCATTAAAATGCATAGTTTTCTTTTTTAATAACAGACAGTCCATTTCCATTTTCATATATAAAAATAACCCACCTAGGTAAACGTATAGTTGCATGACTTCTGGACTAAAATTAATGTGCAGTAAGTTATAAATACATTCTTAAGTATTATTACCCATTAACATTTCAGATATTAAAGGGAAAAAAATAATGACCAACAATAGCTTTAAATTCTTCACCATTATTTCTGTTCCTACATGTCAACAAACATACCTATCTTTACTGTCTGTCCTTTATTCTTTACACTGATTAAAGAATAACTAATTGGACAGAATATGCAGTAGATGGTAATATACCGTAGGTGTTGGTAGATCATTTATGTTAACTGTATTACAAAACACTTTTAAGTGGTAAGCCTTTTTTGCTTAGAAATGCCTTTATTCAGAAGAAAGTTTGGTTCTGAATGCTAATTTGGTAAGTCATGCACACTCTGTCTTCTGCCCCATCATTCAAAATTTTAGTTTACAGGTGACAAACACACCCAGCTACAGAAACCCTTCTGTTTTCTGGAAGGGGCTGGTGTTTCATGGTCAAAGGGAACTGACTTTATGTAACAAAGAGTGAATAGGGCTCCTGAGCAGTTAATTGTACCAGCCAACTCAGTCAGTGGGGTTATTTCCCTTGTAGCTGTTTTTTGCTATTCACACTCATAAAATGCTCCCCTGGTTGGTATATACACTGAAGAATAATAACCTCAAGCTTTAACTTTGTTGCCTAACATCCTTAACGAACATCTGCTGTTATTGAGCATTTGTATTGTTGACTGGTTACACGTTACATTTAATAGATGGTTTTCCTATATCACGACTAATTTGCTAAATACAGTTAATTTAAAATCTCTCCTAACACACTGCTCACATAGTTCATTTTTACTTAAGCAAAAAAAAAAACCCCAAAGTACTTGAAGGCCGGACATTTTATATAAAGCAAATTCTTTAATGACTAACTTCACATAAATAGCTCTTGAAAGAATACATTAAAAATTAAAATACAGTATTTGTCTACTTAGTGTGTGGGTTTTTTTTCTTTTCTAGAAAAGGCATTCAGAATTCAATAGCATTTCAGAAAACTAAAATAAGATTCTTTGAGTTTCAAGTAAGCTCATGAGCAGGTAAAAACAAATAATTGCTGCTGAACTAATTTTATTTGATAAAATCCCCAAATCTCCAGGTTTAGCATTGGAAAAATTACTACAGGGTTTTTGTCAGACTTCAGAAATTTTCTTTTGGCATGTGAATGTAAAAACAAGAAAAAAAAGTCACAAGATAATTACACTAAACCTCAATTGACATATTTGTTTATTTTATCTCTGCAGTCACTTGTGCAATTTTATTCTTTCACTGTTCAATTGGATTTCATATTCCTCTGTTATGTATGTGCTTTTTCTTTTATTCTTTAATTCTCTTTTGTCTTAAGTTGCACATAGGACAGGTGAAATGACTCATCAGCTGAAGGTAGCTGTGACTCACCCTGCAAAGCAGAAAGCACCTACTTGACCTATTTAGCCAAAATATCATCTTAAAATTATTTGAGTTAGATGAGTTCCTCACTAGCTTTGGACTGCACCTATTTTTCTCTTCCCAATCCTGGATCCCCTCCTTGTACAATGTTTATCCTTATTCATATTTTTCTTCTCTTATTTACATGAAAATTAATGTATCCAAATGTCAATTCTGTTGGGGTAGAGCCTCTAGTACTTGATAGTTTATGAAGCACTAACTTTTTCTCTCTCAAGGCAAATTTGCTCCAAACATTGCAGAATTATTTAATGTTTATCTAAGGCTGAGCATTAGGACTGCACGTTACTTCAGGGACACAATGTGCATTTATCTACTCGATTCAAGAAATGTGGCAGTAATGGTACTTAGAGTCAATTTACTATTCAGCTATATTAATTTATACTTTCCTTTTTAAATTGTATATGGCTGATTGCTAATTTACTTGTTAGTTAAGAGCTTTATAGAAAATTTTAAAAAATTATCTTTCATCAACTATTTCTCTTAGAGAAGCCAAATGTTTTTTGATAAAGAAGACCAGATACCTAACAGGCACACAGAGAGTAAATTCTGGAATAAATTGTAAAATCACCCTAAATTGCATGTTTTCAGGTTTAAAAGACTAACATTCACTACAATCAGAAATTATCTCTTTTTTTTAACAGAGATGCATATTTATAAATGTGACTTGAGATTTTAGCTAAAAGTGAATTATGATGTTTCATAATTGTAGGACATTTAAGATCATCCTAATGAAAGCATTTCTATGGAAACTTGAATTTAGAAAAGGAGAATAAACAACTGAGTTAGTTATTTGCAGAGGTGTTTTGAACTTTTGAGCTGAAATAGGTCTGTGTCACCTTGCAAAGAACCTAACAGTCTTACACATAAGAAACGTTAATACATAGTAATGCAATATTCAGATGCACAAGTCCTAAACTGCGGAGTCTTTCAGTCCCTACAGGTACAAATGTTACAGAAAATATTAAAAGAAAATGATATTTCACATTTCTACTAATGTATTTTGAGGAAGAAAGAGATTTTAATTTAAGAGGCCTTGGGGAGATCTTGTAAAGATTTCTGTTTTACTCCTCTGTTAAAAGTTGCCCTCTTTTTCTCACACTCTCTGTCTATGTGCCACATCCTTTAAAATCCAAATGGTCACTTTGTCCCATTCCTCCATACTTAGAGTATTTCTATCACAGCCAGAACTTGTCTGTTCTTTGGACAAACATAAAGACAATCCTACGTTCACTGAGAGAAAAAACTAAGGTGTCAAGAATTTACAGTGTTTCCTGGCATGGATTATAACATGAACCCTTTTTACACCATATACTCAGCACCCATGAAGCATGACCAATTTTATTCACGTGTGTAAACGGAGTTCATGTCATATAGTCTGTCAGGGTTTGTTTTAAAAGCAGAGATTGATGAAAAAAATGGTAGAAAGAACTGAATAAGGAGGAGAAGCTAGTTCATAAAGAGTTATGTCATATCACAATTCCTGTTAAAACTCCAAAAGTGCTTTTTTCTGGTCTGTAATCAAGAGAATAACTCCAATACAACATACATCTAACACAACATGGCAACTACTATATATAGCAACCATTATTTACAAATTAAGATTTATGACACTAAGTTAGGAATTATCTTAATATTACAGTTATAAATTCCTCAAGAAAACCCCAGATGGTATTACATCTCAGTTTTAGTATGTAGAGCAGTGGAACTTTCGAACATTTGGTGAGACAAGGAAGAAAAACTCTAAAAATAAAAAATTCTGATATCTACTTTGTTTCCAATAAAACTCAAATTCACATTTATTTTGCTTATGAAGAAGTGTGTTCCAAAGCAATACTGAAGTAGGTTGTATGGTCTCAGATTTTTAAGGTTTTTAAATTATATTTTCTTTGGAGACAATGTAATAATTCAATTGGAGTTAATTATAATTCAGCTAAAACTTACCTAATATGGGTAATGATGAGGGTTGTAGTTGGAATGAAGAAGTCATCCACTCTATCAAATTGCTTTCCCACTGGCTGAGTATGGATTGTGTGATGAGAAACACTCCCACTGGCTTGTGTTATCACCTACATAAAATAACACCATTATACACTCAAGAAATACATTTCAAAATTTATTCTTCACCCAAATAATAAAGTATTGCCTCTGTATTCCATCTCTTGTATTATCCTTCAGTTACCAAGAAAAAGAACACAAATGACAGTGAATAAAGCTGATCAGCATTACAGATTTCAGACAATTGTCACAAACCTGACCTCTTAATCTTCATATTTACTTCCCCACCCCACCTTTTCCCCCACCATTGTCTATATTTTTTCATTTACCTTACTAAAGCTTCTAGCAGCTCTCAGTGCAAATTAAGTTGTGGGGTTTTTTTGTTTTGTTTGTTTTTTGTTTGTTTTGTTGTTGTTTTTAGGGTTTTTTTTCTTTGTTTGTTTACACAAATCATAGAATGAGGTTAAATTTCTCAAGCACTTCAGCCAGAGTGAAAAGTTAAGATTTTATCAGCTGTTCCACAGGATGCTATAGCTATGCTTATTCCCAGTTCTTGTCAATCATGAGATAATTCAACAAAGCACAGACACATTTCAGAAGAGCAAAATGATTTGAGTTTACACATTCCTTCAGCTGTTACACACCAATTTTCCTCAAATCTCCAAATCTTGGACCTTCTCTGAAGTACATGTTTATGGGTGAATAAAAGAAAATTCCATGTAGCAGGTACATGTTATATTCACATCTGCGCACTTTAGAGTGGATTGAAAAAAAGAAAATAATCGATTATCTATACTATAAGGAAAAATGAGAATGAAGATGATCAGTTGATTTAAAAGGTGATAAGACTGACTCAATTATCAGTCATTTTCTGGGGAGGAGTGAGAGCTAAACTCCCACAAATCATCTTGCATACTCATAGTTACTAACAGTCTGTAGGTGCTAAAAAACGTGTTTTCAAATGTTACTAATCTTTCTGCTTCAGCCCTGTGTTTGAGCTTCTCTTATTTTTCACCTTATACATATTTAAAAGAAAAAAAAAAAAAACAACACATAAGGATTTCATTAATTTCTAAAGAAAAGGAAAATAACTTGAAATAAAAAGTAATTTTGAAATTATGACATTAAGATGATCACCATATTCGCAAGGGATTTCTTTAAGTAAGGAACAGAAAGTAGTGAAAAAGTAGGAATGCAAGTACAGCTTCTTGAAATGTTTCTTTAGTGACTGTCCCTAGGCTTGCCACTTCTCATAGGCATGGGAAAAGTAAAGATTTTTAATGTTTTACATCTGACAGATGCAATACATAAAGATGTAGCTTGTCACCTGAAGAACATCAATATGATTTTAGTGAAACAGAAATATGCAAAAAATCCAGTTGGTTCTCTAATTAGGGACAAAAACACCATAAACAACAACAGTTTGCTCTAAAGAGACTGGCAGTTACAAAACAGGATGCTGCTTTCAGCTGTATTTCTTATTCTTCTACCAATCCAGCATTGTCACTGCTGAGTAAGGGTGTCAAAAATAATCTCTTAACTTTCTGTAGCCAAGTCAGCTGTCCAAATTGTTTTCTGGTTACCCGAAACCACTTTACTGCCCTTGCTGGGGTCACGAAAATTGTGCTTTCTGGAAAATATACAAAACGTTGCCATTACACAACTCTATATAATCATTCTGACCATCTCACCTGCAAAGTCGGTGAATTCTTTTCCATGTTTCCCCAGCTTAGCACCCAGACTTGATCATGTGATTTATCGTAGTGTAGTTTCACTGGAACAGGATCTGTACTTACTGTCTGAAGCACAATAAAATTAGAAATCTTTAGTTTCTGTCACATTTTCAAAAGAAAGATAAATATGCTTGACTTCAAATGATGACTGAACATGCATTTCCTGATGTTTTCAGATTGTATTTAAATTTTTGTTGCTGATTGTAGAAACAGCCCTCTGATTAATTCAAAACTATTGAATTGCTAAAAAAATGGATTGTATTCATCATGTGCTCTAACATTTAGCATCAGAATGACACTATACTGAAGTTATTAAGAAGCTGAAAGCAAAGATTTTAAAACAAGTAAAAAAGTATTATCTTCCTTCCCTACCATCACTCTCACTTTATACATATCCATTCAAAAATTACACCAATTACTGGAAAATGCCTAAAAAGGGAAGTGTATTCTCAAGCCACATATTAAAATCAATGCAAGGTGTTACTACACAGTACTGCATAAAACCAACATGATGTTGCTACACCCGAAGCTTCCTATCTCTGCTAAACTGTGTATATTCTGTTGAAGTTGGAAGGACTTTTTTCTTATGTTTTCCAATTACAGTTGCTACTTGTGGTAGACTTGTGATCAGAAGCCAAGTGTTTTCCCTACAGCCATGAGGATTGCCTCTTGAGACAGCTGAGGTCTACGCTTCCTTTGTTATGAGAACTGAGGACTTCAAAGGTATGAAATGGGAGGACAACATAGTTGATTAAGAGACATTCTGCAAGAGGCAAACAACTGGAGGGATTACTTTTCAATTTTCATCATTAAAGCAGAAAAACTAAGTGGAAATTGTTTTTTAGTCTTACCATTATGGAACCGTAAAGCATAGCTTGTTTATCAGTTTGTCAAGGAGAGTACCAGCTGGCTAATTAAGTGAACCTAATTTAAACTAATGATGTAGATCCTCAAGATAATGCACTAATGGCTGGCTGAGACTACTGATGATACTTAACTGTACTCCTGAGGTGTTGCAAGCCACAGCTTCATCTAGGCAGAATTTCTTTTTCTTTTTGAAAATGGAAAATGAAGCCATGATGCTCCTCAGCTCATTTAAAATCAGAAAGACATCCCTTGCAAAAGGTCATTTGTGTTGGATAACATTTTTCTGCCGCAGGCTAGAACACAAGCTGTCTAAAATAATACTTGGGTTGTATAGCTAGTTTGTTCAGGTGTGTCAAATTCCCTTTTGGCTTCCCCAGGCAAAAGGTCTGACCCCTGTGCGTTCTGCTCAGGATCTGGGCTGTGGCACTGCCAGGAGGAGAAGAAAGAACTGCCCCCCAGACTCAAGCCCAGGTAAATGCAGCTCCCAAGAGAGGAACCAGCTGCAGAAAGGAGCTGAGAATCTCAGAAGGAGACTTTCACAGATGCTTCTAGCTAGCCAGGCTGACCAGCCAGCAGTACAGTGTGGACTCTACATCAGCATTCCTCTAGGCAAGCGATGTGAAACTCATTTTCACCAGGGGCCACATCAGCCTCACAGTTGCCTGCAGAAGGCTGAATGTAATTTTAGGACTCTATAAACGTAGAAGTAGTTACTTTTTTACACTCCTAAAATTACATTTGGCACTCTGAAGGCAACTGTGAGGCTGATGTGGCCCCTACTGAAATGAGTTTGACACTGCTACTCCAGGCCACCCCAGTTAAGGATGTGCTGCCAAGCAATACTGGACAGTTGCAGGTGACAGTGCTTCCTTTCAGGAATTTACAAATGAAAGCAAATACTTCTATTAACTTTATAATGAGAATTACCTGGCTAAATCAAAAAGTCTACATATACCTCTGTAAGGACACACCATCCATGTTTCCAATACATTTCAATTTAGCCTGCTCTAGAATCTTATTCTACTTATTTTGATAAATATTTGTAATAGAAAGAAATAATCTGCAAACATAGCTGCTACATATGTGCACCTGTATACACATATTTTACATTAACTTTCATAGTAGAAAGGAATAAATGTAGTACTTCAGAAAAAACACCATAAGCAAAACCAAATCGACATTATTTTACACAGAAAACAGCATAATTACAGAACTCATAGCCTGTTCGAGTATGTTTTCAGTTGTATTTAGTTCTTCTGTACCTTAACAGAATTCTTATTAGAGTGCTGCTCACTTTCAAAATGCGAAATCTTCTCAACATTTGTTTCACCAGACTATGCATTTTTGAAAACTTGGTTTTACAGAGCAAAGGTTTCCTCTTTAAGATATAGATTAGAAATAGTTAAAATGTAAATAATGTCCTTGGTATTAACATGACACTTAGAGAAAAGGCAGTCTAGTAAGCAAAATGCTCTTCTTTATTAACAGCTTAGCATCTGTTTTCCAAAAATCAATTACATTCTGATTTATTTTTTCTCTGCTAGGCAGTACAGTAAATAATGAAAATAAACCGACCTGACAGAAACTAAACTCCCTTTCTTGCTTCCTGTATGAGTGTTTGAGTATGTGCATGAGGTAAGTAGAGCAACATTTAACGGTTAGAAAAATTCTTGCTGCTTGTGAAAACCAAAACAAAAAATAAATGCTTATTGTTAAAGAATAAAGAAGACAAGGCCATGCTTGTTATAAGAAATGCTGAACAAAGTTTCTCTTGACTTGTCACTAAATTCCAAATTAGCCTTACTTCAATTCTAAAAGCCATCTGTGAATCAGTAGTGGTTTTATTTTTTATAGTCTTCAACTATATGAAAAAGATTATGTAGGTTTTGTGCTTCCATGATTTGTTTATTTTGTTTGCAACTACTTTTACTCGCCTTTAAGTCGGTCTTGAATATCAGCATGGTTAAGCCGGACACAGAGGAAATCCCAAAACACTATTCCCATGTATTTGGTTAAGTGTACCCAGGAAATAATTTTCAAGTCAGTGACAAAAAGCAGAAATTCTGCTCAGGTACCCAAACATGACAGTAACACACTTTCTTTAATTGACTGTTTGTCTATTACACCTTAGTCATATTGTCTTACCAAATGTCTGTGCTAAGTACTGTGAAATGGAAAGATAATTTATCATTAATATCTAAACATTCTAGAGCCATCAAAACTGAGACTTTCATTCCTGCAAAATGTTTCTACAGATGGAATAAATTTCATTCTATACTTCCCTAAGTTCATGATCTGGATATTACGGAAGTAATGGAAAAGTAATGCTATTCTATTCTACTGCTCAAATGAAATGTATTTGAACATGAAATGATTTTTTCCCTGGACTAGCTAGCATGAAGGCTTGTGGAGTATCCAGTTTCAGCTCAGCATATTTGCTAAGGAGCACAGACTTAAAGCACAAAGCTCTATGTAACACCTAGGTATCCTGTATGCCTGTTTTTCAACTCATTACAGAAATTTGAATACTTTTGTGACAGAATAGCAACCCATCTAACTCCATCCAAAACCTGGAGAATCACTTTACATATTTCTGGGGGAGGAGTATACTTTTAATTAGTGGGCAATTTATTGAATTTTACTTTTTAATTAACATACATCATTGTGGTAAGTATCTCTGAACATCCAGTTAATGGTAAAGTACTTAGTAAAATAATAGCTAACGTATCTGAAGGAAAATTAGAAAAGTCTACCAATCAAACTATTCCATAAAACCCAGTTTTAAAAGAACCTCCAAATTCTTTAGTATTTTTCAGTGAGCTCAAAAGGCATAATATGTTTTTGCCACTGAAGTAAAAAAACTAGAAAATGCAATTGGTGTTCCATCCATCATCTACAGGAAAGCAAGATGACACATGAATATGAGCCAGAGACCAGGGAAAACTTTTCCAGAGATTCTAATCCTTCAAATTCGTGGATTGCAGTAGGACTGTGGATTTTTTTAGTCTCTCTTCCTGAAGGATATACTGAATTGGCTGTAAAAAAAGCCTTCTCTTCAGAAGACAAAAATTCATTATCCACTCAGTTCATCTCTGCTTTGATAATTCAATTTACATTAAAAAGGTAAAAGAACAAAAAATACGAACTTTTTATTATTAACTTTTTGAATAAAACATTTTATCAGACCCTGTCACCATTTGGATAGGTCAGGTTTTGAGGAAGCTATGTTTACTGAGCCAGCTGATACAGAACATAGACTGTAGAAAATGCAGATGCTTAAAGAATGTACAAGTATTGAAAACTTAACTGTCAAGTTCATTACATTAACTGTCAAGTTAACAGAATTTTAAAATTGCATTTTTCTATGTATTTTTAAATTTTATGTTAATATATGTAATATACAGATATTAATATCATAGAAGCATGGAATAGTTTGGGTTGGAAAGGATCTTCAATGGTCATCTAGTCCAACACAGCTGCAATGACGAGGGACATCTGCAACTAGATCAGGTTGCTCAGAGCCCCATCCAGTCCGGTCTTGAATGTTTCCAGGGATGAAGCCTCTACCACCTCTAGGCAATTTATTCCAGTGTTTCACTACTCTAATTGCAACACATTTCTTATATTTCTATATAGTCTGCATCTCCCCTCTTTTAGTTTAAAACCATTACCTCTTGTCCTATCACTACAGACAGGACTTATTAAAAAAAATCTGTTTCCATCTTTCTTATAAGATTGCAATAAGTTCCCCCTGGAATCTAATATATTATATATAATCTACATGTTAAAGATTTTAATTCATTTGTTGGTGAAAAAAGCAAAAGGCATGAAAAATCTCTATTCAAGTATTTTTATTAACAATTTAGATTAGATTTCTAATTTTAAAAATCCATATTTTATTTAGCTAGAGAACATCTGTTTTCTATGAATGTGATGATACTATAAGTAACCCTGTAGACATTACGCATGTTTGTATGATTAAAATTTCAATGAGAACTCTCAGTGTGGTGTCAAAAACCTCTTTATCAGTTTCACATACAAGTGCCCTTTCTTCGGAGAATCAGAGCAGGATTGTTAACAAGTTATTAACCAGCTTCAGAGCTCTTTGCCCAGGAAATAATTTGATTTCAGAAAAAAAAGATCTTTACTTTTAAAGTAAATGTCAAGATTTTACATGATCTTTATATGATTAAAAAAAAAAAAAAAATACACAAACCCAACCAAAAAACAAGCCCCTGACAAGACTGTTGAGAGTCTCCAACTACAATGGATTGACTTCTTTTTTCCACTGGAAGCGAAACAGTTAATCTCTCTGATCAAATGACATCATCCTGAAAGACTAAAGATTATATAATGAAATATATTCTATTGTATGTGTCTGATAAAAATGAGAAAAATTGTGTGATATGGTGGAAATACTAAGCACAAGCCAATTATGATTTTGCCTTTTCCATATGCTTTGTTAACACAATCATTTTAAGACTTTGAGTATTCTCTTCATATTCAGAAAATATATACTTAGGATTTAATGAGTTTATGGCTATTATTTTCTAAAGGCATTTTCACATGTCTTTAAAAATTCCACAAAATAAAATTTGTCCTTATGTAAATCCCTCATTTCACAACATAGTACAATGATAATACTGATGCCACTGGATACTTAAGGAAAAAAAGAAGGGAGAAAAGAGACAAGAGTACAGACATTATAGTATTTGATTTGAGTGGTGGTAACTATACATGAAATTTTTCCTCCATTCCAGGCAATCTACTGACCATTTGGATTACACTGAGACTCTCTCAGGCTCCCCTGAGGAACTGTACTGCTCCAAAAACCTAATATTCAGTATAACGTTGCCCTATCTTCCACAAATTATATGAGAGCATTAACGCCTGTACCATACTATCTATTTTTCTCTTTCACCCAATGAATTATTTTGACTACGATGAGTATCTCCAGTATCCCTGAGACTGAGAAACTGATAGTGCTCAGAGGAGCAGCTAAAGTCACTTGTTCAGCCTGGAGAAGAGGAAACTGAGGGGAGATCTCATGGCAGCTACAGCTTCCTCACAATGGGGGGACGAGGGGCAGGCACTGAACTTTTCTCTCTGGTGACCAATGACAGAATCCAAGGGAATGGCAGGAACATGTGCCAGGGGAGGTTTAGGTTGGACATTAGGAAAAGGTTTTTCACGCAGAGGGTGGTGGAGCACTGGAACAGGCTCCCCAGGGAGGCAGTCATGGCCCCAAGGCTGACAATATTCAAAAAGAGATTGGACAATACCCTCAGACATGGTGTGGGGTTGTCATACGCAGGGACAGGAGTTGGTCTCAATGATCTTTGTGGGTGTCTTCCAATTCAGCATATTCTATGGTTCTGTGATTTCACTGTCTACACAGTAGAGAGGAATAGAGAAGTTCAAATTCATTGTCTTCAATTTTGGCTAAGGGTGATGTTGGGTCTTCCACAATTCCAGGAATTTCTCTGTCTAAAAGCTTATTGAATAACTCCACCTTCTGTAGCCAAACCTAACTCCCCGACCTTTCCTGCCAAAACTGATAGACACATTCCTGTGATAAGACTTTATTTTAATGAATCTTCATTTTTAAGTGGAAAGTACCTCAAGCCAGAAACTTCCCAAAGAACTTGTTTCTTCAACAATGCGATTAATATTTATAAGAGGTATTTTCATGTTGATTGTCTCCCTCCCAATTGCCCATTGACAAGAGCAGTCACTAACTATAAACTTTTGCTATATGTGGAAAGCAGATGAGTTGTTTTCTAGATATTATGTTCATTCTCAAGCTAATTGCAGATTTTAAATATGAAGGAAAACCTTAAATTCTTGTGATCAAATTAGATATTAACTTAAAAATTAGAAAGAAATACCTGCACAACTTTCTGAGACTGTACATCAACAATAAGAACTCTGTCAAGTGTGGGCTGAGTTACATAAATGAACTTGTCTTTTACATTCACAGCAGTTGCCCATACACACCGCTGAACAGCCTCTCCATTTGCTTTGGGACAAACTTCATCCTGTCATTCAACAGAAACAGGGAAAGTGTAAGAAACAAAACAGTCAACAACACAACAAAAAGACAAATTATACTATTTTTCTTCTTTTTTTAACTGTAAAATAAGATCTCAGAATGTGTAGGGAAGAAAAAAGGACAGGTGACATTGGGACATACACTAATGTTAGTCAAACTGCATATTTTAAGCACCACACAATTCACAAGCACTTCAGTGTAAGCCATACATCAGCTTATTTGGACGTCTTCCAGATAATCAGGCAGTTGCCACTGTTGTCATGAGAAAGAAATAAATTTGAAACAGCAATACAAGAAAAAATAAAGTGAGCAAGAGCCAGGAGACCTTAAAACCAGAAAAACAAATTAAGCACACAATGTGTCATCACTTTGCAGTAGCTGGCAGCTCCGTCACCTGCACCATCACAGGATCTTGCAAAGGAAAACAGGTACAGCCATGACTTACACTTATA
Source organism: Patagioenas fasciata (assembly GCF_037038585.1). Lineage (NCBI taxonomy): Eukaryota > Metazoa > Chordata > Aves > Columbiformes > Columbidae > Patagioenas > Patagioenas fasciata. The sequence goes on along the minus strand of NC_092523.1, from coordinate 43,812,762 downwards.
TCTGAGCACACAGCAGGAAGGCAGGCAAATAGCAAATTGGGAAGATGATAATGTATAAATGAAGAGAAAGAGGAGGAGATGTGATGTCACATGGCACAGGGGCAAGACAGCAGCAGCTGGGGAGATCCACTGTTTTGGTCACAAGAGGTACTGATATGTTACTTCAAAGGTCAAGACGTTTGGCTACTTCTGCCACAAGACTTTTTCATGGCCTGTCTCACTAGTGTCAAACCCAATACAAATCAAATGGTTTCTTACTATCACTCCTCCCTCCTCTGCCCTTCCATTCCTACAAAACGACAAATTTGAAAAAAAAAGCAAAGTTCCTGTTGACTTCAGTGAATTCATATTTCATAATGCATGTATTTTTTGCTATGCACTCTCACTCAAAATAGCTATCTGTACTTTACATGCTTACTATCAATATTTATATATAAATATATTCCCACTCATCATATAGATATCTATTTCTATCTATCTGTCTTCTTGTAACTATTTGCTTCCAGTAAAAGCTTGCGTTTATCTAAAATAAAAGTTAATTAGTTGAATATGTTGCCATATTTGAAAATTCCCTTTATGAAAGAACATGATTTTTTTTCCCATAATGGACATCAAACTTATGGAAAAACAAGGACCTGGAAAATATTCTGCTTGAAGAAGTACAGCATGTGTCAAGCTTCTTTTTTTCCTGACCTATTTTTCATTTCCCTCTTAATTTTTCTTTCATCACAAGGGGCAATTTCACCAAATCATTATTATTTCTTTTTAGCACTTATCTGCTGATTATTCCTAATTTAGAATGCTCTGTTTGATACATCGTAACTGGTTGCTGTGAAAATAATGACATGTCAGCAGAAGATGAGTTCATTATAGAATGACCAGCAAGAGTTGATTCTGTTTCTAAGCCTGAGACTCCTTTTAAAAGGAAAAATAACATGACAGAACAACACCAGTACTAAGCAGTGCTTTTTCAGAAGAAACTGATGCATTTCAACACTAACTTTTCTGTATCATCATCAACATTCTTTGCCTGCTGTGCCTCTGTGGGAAAATACATCCAATCTTTATATGTTGAAATAAGAAATAAATCAATTTCCAGCTCTAAAAGAGGGAGTTTCTTTACAGGAGATTGAAAGTCACTGCTCATTCCTATGTGGCTTGTAAACCGCAACAAAGGGAGGGTCTTTCAGAAGTCACGTTGATAAGAAAAGGTTACTAAACCCAGGTACCGTGGGATGGCACATAATCAAGAACTTCAGCAGAACTCAGAAATAAGTAAAAAGAATAAGATGTATTTTGCACTGTTAAAAAGCCATGCATTTGGAAGGAAGAAGTTGTTTAAAATCTGTACTTTAAAGAATGATAGGCATGGTGACAAACAGAGCTTTCATTCTTAAAAGTGGCTAAAAGCTATCTATCACATGGATTGTCAACATAAAAAAGTATGTCTCTAATATGATGTGCACTCATGATCTATTTTCATGTGTCTTCTGTGCAATTGTCACTTCAACTGCAAGGTTTTTTCACAGATCTCAAATTATTTTATACAATTATTCTAAATACACTTTGTCTTAGTTCCATGTTTTATCTAAACAGCTACCTTAGACTGTTCTACACGCTCTTCTTTCTTCCTCAGAGAACACCTTCTTCACATAATGTATCTGTGAATGTTTATGACAACTCTATACTGTTTCATTCTTTTCAGTCATGTTTCTCAGGGACACACCTTATTTTAATCCAGCTTTTGGTGCTGTGAATTGTACAAGGTCTCATTCAACACACTATTAAAAAATCACATCAACTCCTGCTGAAGGAATCTAAGTTCCTCTAACATGCCATCATGTAGATTAGTATAAACGATTACAGTAATCTTGCTTCCCATCGTTTTCCTGAATCTGAGTCTAAAATACTGGCTGAAGTGTATTTCTAAATATTATTTCAATGTAAAAGGAATATACATTTAGTTTTTAATATATTCATACAGATGTTTACATACACATATATATTTACATTAGAAACTACACAACATTATTATTATTATCTATATAACTAATAAAACTTGCTCCTCTTGCTCACAGCAAATAGGAAACATTGCACTTTGTCAGATCTTAAGCAAAAAATATTAAGTAAAAAATAAAACTACATATACAAATGCAGTTTACTGGTTCTAGCATATTGTTTATATTGTCATAAAATTCTATAATCCAATGCGAACTATCACTTTGTCCCCAAAACTGAAAAATTAAAAGCAAAAGAAGTGTTTCTCCAAAGTAACAGTGAAAATCATTCACTAAAATTCTCATATCCAAAACAGAGTCTTTTTTTCCACAGCATGAATCAGTTTATGCAGTTGTTTTTCCAGTTATTCAAACCCACTTTTAACTGGATGCACCATAAATTGTTTCAATCAATGGAACTTAAATCTTGGTTTTGAAAATTTAATGTTTATCTGATTAGGCAGTTTGGATTTCTTTTACAGTACAGGTAGTAATTCCGAGTCTCTATATTAATTTCCCCAGTGGTTGAGTAACCGGTTAAAATAATTTTTCCTTTAAAATATAAGCACAAAACCACATTTTTTTAGTTCTAATTAAAATGTTAGCAATTTACTTTTCCCTAATTTATTCTCTTTGAAAAAAAGCTAATGTCTGATAATACAATTTATTTCACTGTTCCATCCCCTCCCGACTTTTTAATCAAAAAGTGACTTACCCTCTACCAAGTCAGCAGATGGAGGAATATAAATCCTTACAGAAAAGGAGTTTGGGGCAAGAAATTCTCAAGAAAAACCATGTACTTGTAGATTTATATGTGCAAATTCTTTGTTTGTAAACTTACACTTAATTCAAGGTTCCTCAGTGTTTTAATAAGATTTGAGTCAAACTCTTTAAGCATCATAAGGAAATATCTATCAATGCTATAACTGTCTAAAAGTATGATGATGCCAACAGGTTACAGCAGTGCATGCATTAAGACACAAATTCATGCATGTAGTAATAATCAGACTGTGAACCTTTTCCACATTTTTTTCAACAAAGGTTAACAATCTTGCATTTACTACACTTAGTGTGCTGTAAGAGTGTAAACCCAAACAATTTCTGTGGATTAACAAGTTCATTTCCTGTGGAGACTTTGTCATGTGGTCACATTAATTATTTTGAAATTAAGTATTTCTGTCCCTATGAATCCAAAATTGTCACTAATAAAAGACTACTTTCATTTGATATTAATTTACAAGATTCAAGTAATTTAGGATATTCTGGGAAGGAGAGGAGGAAGCTCTTAACAATTTCCTGTGAACCATGATGGTCCAGTAAAGCACTAAATATTTTGCTTCACTTTCAACACAATGAAACTCTAATTGATTTCCATGTTAAACACACACTCAAGGGTTTTGCTATATTGACACTCAGTTGCATAAGAGGTAATTAAATATTTAGATAATGGTTCTCAAGTATATTGAGAAACTGCATTTACCTTTGGCAAAATTAGCATACCCGGATACGTACACGTGTATCTACTGCAACATTCATTCACAACACAATGCAATGCTGTGTAGAAATATCTGAGTTCATTTTTTTTCCACAGGAGCTCAGCTAAGAGTGATTTATTTTGTTGACAGGCAAATAGGAAACCTGGGAAGGAATACTGCAGTATCACGTGTAATATCCAGATATTTTCTGTAACATTTCTAGTACCTAAACCACACTGTAGAATTTAGAAATATTCCTACACTTTAGCAAATATTTGGCAATGAAACAGGTCTACTGGGGTTTTACTTATCATTTGAACAGCTAATTCAGAAAAGTGTAAAGAAATGGGAGTTTTAAGCAAGCATTTTTCTTTAGGTATATGTTAAGAGACAAGTGATGGAGATGTCAATAGCAGTAGCTGCCATAAATGTGAAAGTCTATTTAAAGCCACCTCAACGCATGCAGTATAAGAATCTGTGATTAGTAACGTCATATGACAGAGTCAAAGAGAATTACTAATGAGCAATTTATGACATGAAGTCTTTACCACTGAACAATCACATACTGAACTTGATAAAAATCTGATTTTGGGACAGAATTGGGTTATTTCATTATTCTTATTTAGAGAAAATAGATTTTCCAAAGAGGCTTGAGGAAGGTAGGATATTCTGCAAAGGAGGCAGTAGCTGTCTACACCTTCATAGTCAATAAGTTTGTTCTAGAAAATACTACTGTTGTCATAGTATTGGCAGGGAATTCTCTTAATGAAAACTATTTCTCAATTTTCTCTCTGTCTCTTTTTCTTTTAAAATATATTTTCCAAATATTTCTGATTTCTCTTGCAGGAATAAAGATTTATTAGCCATCACGCGTGAGTGAAGATGTTTTCAGTGTTCAGGGGAATAAGTAAAAATATTGTTGAATTTAATGGGCAAAACGACATGCATGGAGGTACAAAGCTTAATTTCTGACTACATATTTATCACACATACCCACAAACCAAAAATATTCGAAAAAGGACAAGTCTATACCTACTCTAAAATGGAAGTTTTCATGTAGCCCACTTTTTGCTGGGGAAAAGGACATAATTAGTATACTACTTTAGGTTTGAAAGCTACAAAAAGGAAACAAGTTTAACTTATCAGTCCTGATTATTACCACATTTGCATAAAAATACACTTAAAATCTAGGCTGCACTTTAGACCAATAAAAACGTAACAGACTTCTTAAATAATCAGCCTTTGAATTAAACAGCCATAAAAACACTCTTTGGCTTATTTTTGGCTTTCACTTAAGCGGCACAAATCAAGGTATTATTAGCTGTTCAAAGCATAATTATTCACACTAAAATAAATCTTGCTGCTGAGTACAGCAGCCTTTGACATCAATAATGACAACTGAAGAGGCAAATTCCATTGAGACAGTTCTGCTCTTATTTCAGTGTGCTTTAGGTATTAGGGAAAAAAAAACCAGTGTACAACTCATGGGTTATTATGTATTTCAAGGACACTCATTCAAATCCAAATAATGTTTAAAAGGTATTAATTTTGGAAGATGCTAGATCATACTGAACAGGTCTTAATGTAGTCACTAGTATCAAGTGTTCTTGTGAGAACATGCATCATGTCAGCTGGCAATGTGATTAGCAGTAAAGGAAAAGCAACAAAAGAATAAATGGAAGTGGAGAATACACTACTGTTTTTATGTATGTTACACATGGAAACTACTCCATAAATGCACAGAATGTGGTGAAATAAGCTATAGATTTATCAGCAATAAAATTACTGAAACTACTTAAATGATTTGTAAGTTGGAGTAGAAACATCTATCATTTCTACTTCAGTGGAGCTGTGAGAGCATTTATCAGCATAAGGATTTGCCTCATGATAGCTGATGTTCTAATATAGAGAAACATCCAGTATAGAAAAAGAAATAATTAAAAATAGTAACTTTAGATCTTATATTTAATAGAGAGAGAATCAATCCCTGATTCAGAGATTGGCATAGTGGGGAGAAAAAATGACAAGTAAACCAGAAATAAAGTGTAGAGAGCTGTTAAAGGAAAGGACTGGGAAAAGATAAAGACAGCCAAGGAAAATAAAGAGTTTTAAAAGTATACAGGGAGCATCAAATATAAAGGAGAAACTGAAAGTTTGAATTTGATCGAGGAAAGTACAGCAAATTTTGAGGACACCATTATAAGTTGCTTATTAATTGAGAAGACATACTTGATCAAGCAGAAAACACTAAACTAGCAAGGTCTTATTTAAATAAAGCTATAACTGAGAATCCACTACAAATAAATGAAAACAAAAAAAAAAAACTTGCCTGAAAACCGAGGAGTTTTTCACTAGGTTTAATATGTCTCTGAAATTCACATTCCACTGGCTGTATTACTTTGATGCCATCTTCATAAAAAACATAAAACATGTTCCCAATTCCCAGACCTTAGGAAAAAAAAAAACGCATTGAAATATATAAAATTAAACAATGACAAAAGAGAAAATCCTTGTCTTGAACTAAAAACTTCATCACATATTTGGTATGAGATCAATTTGTTTATGTGTATAGTGCTAATGCAGCTAATCCTATGGGATATTTCATTATAAAACTAAAACAAAACCTTTATTCAGAATTTCACACAGTGTTTTCCTCTGGCAAGACAGTGTCTTTCTTAAAACAGATTTAGAAATATACATTTTGACAGCTGTAGTAATGGAAGTGATCTTGTAAAATCATCTACCTTGAAATCAAATTAATATAATATCTCCAAGTATTTTTCTTTTTCTGACGGACAGAGAGTTAAAGTAATTTCTGTATAACACTGAAAGAGAAGTTCTAAATCTTTGCTATAAACACTTACTTGACATTTCTTTCAGTCAGAAAAAGGAAACATTCTCTATTGTATTTTATTGGAAAGCCAAAGTTGGGCAGATATTAATTCCAAGTTTGAAGGGCCACAGATGTTTATAGAACTCAATATAGAATGCAGAATTCAATACTTCTACTAAAATGTTGCTGAATGAGACGCATGATGTAATATTTTTTGGAGAAGATGGGAACCATATCTATAGTATGAAGTCTCATAATATATGTGGTCATGCTCATGACCACAAAAAAGGACATGCTCTTTAGTTCACCATGTGCCAGTGCCAATTAAGACAAATTGTTGATTGATGAATGGATGATCAGTCCATATTTGTAAAATTCTAAGAAGAAAATGACAGTGCATCCTGTAAGAACAGCTAGAATTTTTAGATAAGCCTGAGTGAGGTTAGGCTGCTCCTACCAGTGAACACAGTGTAGAGATCCATAGCTGAGTAACTGGGTTAGTGTATCTTGGTGATAAATAAATATGCGAAGCTGGTTGGGGACAAAAAAGATTTTCCCTTCTCCCTGGTCTCGCTGACTAAAGTATATTATAGTTATCAGCAGGATAAGTACTACCAGAACATGAGGAAGTAAATCAGCTGATAGCCCCAAGTGATAAAGACGTTTGATAAACAGACTCCCGAAACTTCCTCCTCCTCAGTTACCAGGACTCCAAAGCAGGCTTTCCAATGTACAGATAATATTTGTGCATAGTAACTCAGTCCAAACTTTCAAGGCTTTATTTCCAACATCTCGATAGTAATGTTCACCAAAATTTTCTTCAAAATCAGTGAAGAAGACACAGTAAGAAATGTCTTTCCACTTAAATACTGAGTTTAGGAAGTCACTTCATATAAGGAAACTTTACTAGTGTATCCAATGAAATAATCCTTCCAAGTTATGATGATCCCAAAACTCTTCCTTTGAGCATGTGTCTACAAATATCTGTACAAATATCTAATTGTTCAGGCAAGCCACTTTTTCACAGCTACAGGAGCTATTCCTCTAAAGACACCTGACCCAATTTTGCAACCCTCCTCTCACAAACCAAAAAAAAAAGCCAGTACATTTATTGCACAGTGCCAGGAGCAATGACAATAAACGCAATTATATTTGATTCATTTAGACTGAATCTATATTTAAAACTGGCTAACACTGATTTTTTGTTTGTTTGTTTTTAAAATATAGATTAATATGAGGATACATTTATACATGCGTAGATATTGTATTATTGTAATACAAATTAATGTACTCTCAAAATCCTTTCAGATTTTCTGACACATACTCTTTTTTACACTTACACAAGCAAGTAGTTGTGTTAAGGCTCCTGTGTACCCCATATACAAATATGCATTACAGGTACTAAAGCCCACCTATGGTTTCACAATCTTAACTGTCCTACTAAACATTTGTCACTCCCTTCCTATGTGTTAATATGTAGATAACAGAAAATGAGAGTATGCATGGCCCAAAGAAGTTAGTTGTGATGTTTTTCACTGATAGGCATTTAAAGTATTATTTTCTGTTATTATTTTTTTAATTTAAATCGAATTCCTGCAATGTTACAAGAAGGAAGGTAATTACAGTAACTGTAGAGTATGAGCAAAAAAAACCCCAAAGTGAAACACACAGAAGGAACAGCAGATGAGGATTTCATCATAATAAACAGATTATGAAAAAAGCCATCTGTATTAGTACCTTGCTCTCGCCACAATATATTTGCAACTGCAGCATGTAAGAGAGAGAAAAAACAGAAAACACAAATGAACAAGAAATAAAAACATAAAATGATATATCAATTCTGAAATAATTATGACGTTTTAACCTCTGATTACCTAAAGTTATTCTACAGGTAGATCAACAGAAGCAGTGAATTAACAGTAAGATTAAATAAAGTTCTCTGTATCATGTGACAAAATTGCCATCGGCCACCGAAGTTATTGGTGTTAGGGTAAACCCCATCACCCCATGTTACACAATCACTCCCACAAGTTAACTACATTAGCCTTTATTAATAGTGAGTTTCATAATCCATTACAAAAAGCAATGGAGTTTGCATATCCATCAATTATACATATTAAGTACAGGAGACATAATTTTCATAATTTCCTTTAAGCACTGGATTTCGAAAATATTTATTTCGGGACATAGTTATGAGAGAAACATGCAAAGCCAAAATGTACGCAAGATATACTTCTGTACTCCTGTAACACAGCCATGTTATCAAAGCTGTCATGCTGTTTGCCATTATCTTTGCAAGATCAAGATGGGAACTATAATATGACATGGTAAACAACTAAGTTATTTTTCCCATGAAAACGTAAGTTGTACTTGTCCATCTTGTCTGTAGTTGGATTTTAGACCTTTGAGATCAATAAAAACTAATTATCCTAATATTGCTCTTTCTGCCTGGGGACAATAAAAAGAAAGCAAATATAATTGTGCAAATTTTAAATATTTAGAACTCAGCATGACACAGAATAAAGCGTTTGAAACATCATCACTGTTTTGTAAAGTAATGATCTTAAGAAACGGAGGAAAATGTAAAGAAAAGGAATACGTATACATCACACAGGTATAATGAAATTGTGATGTTAATTGAAACTGTTGCAAAAGCTAAAAACATTAATGTGCTTTAAAAAAAGTTTGGAAAAAGTAATAGAAGATACATTATTAAAAATTATACTAGTACACTAATGTCCTTCAACTGCTGACAGTTCAAGGTTGAGAGCAGAAACAGTAACAACTATCACTCAAGAAAAGTCCCAGATACTATGATTTTCCCAAGCATCTTTTACTCAGCACTGCTGAAGACAGGCCCAAGATGGGCTTTCGGGCAGTGCAGCATTTCTGTCGTTCTTGTGCTCTGAAAGAATGTGCAGAGCCACGGGTACGTAGAAGGGTCCCTGGAAAAAGTGTCAATCTACTTTCTGACAAGCTGATGATTCAGAGGCTTAGCATAAAAGAGCTATTTGATTTTTTTTTTTTCTCTCTCCCTTTATTATTTTTTGCCTCCTGCTACTTCATGATATGATCTTAGACACAGTTTTTAAACTGCGTCATTTTATCCCTTGATAACATGAAGGTGATGATGACGACGACTTTTTACCTCCATTGTTTTGAAGTGTACAAATGAGAGATCCCCATATAAGTAGAAAGTAGCAGTAATACTGTTGAAGTGATAATACTAGAATAAAAAGGTTCTGCTTTCCCAACACAGAACATCAGTGCAGCTTTCAAACATGCTCAGTCTGTGTTTTATTATCTTAAATCAGCTTAATTCTTTGGACTATTATGCATGCATTACTTTCAAGTATCGGCCTTTCCTTTAATATTTGAACTGATGGGATCCAATAAACTGCCCAAAGCCAAGCTTAATGGAGCATGCCATCCTGTCCATTACTCAGGCTGAGTATTAAATCTTTACATCAGGAAGCAGAATTTCTGTTGAACTGCTGCTAAGGTCAAAATAGAGTCAACACGTTTTAAATATATTTCTCAGTCATCTGCCTTTATACTTGTTCTTCTGATTCCAGGTTGTGGCTTTGAAGGAAGTCTTGAATACATTGGCTGAGTATGTGGCCTCCAGACATCCAGTTGTTCTGAATTAAACTTCTTGATATCTAAATTGCTAGCACCAGTATGGCTCTTAGATTTATGTACAGTGTTGCCAGCACAAAATGGATTTGGTCTACTGCATATTTAAGTGGCAGACCTGAACAGAGTATTTAACATGTCTCATTTAAATAATATTTAGCTGCTTATATTCGAACTATTTCATTATTCTGCTAAACTAGACCTCTGACTATAAGTTGCAATCATGAGATAGAATATTAATTTGATGTTTTATTGGCAGGTATTATTTTTTAAATAAAGACCTATAAGTAGATCATCAGTACTGCAACTACAGAAAGAACAGAATGAAAGGTTTAAGGGATCTTGAATTATTTTAGTTTAGACAAGAAGAAAAAGGTGTTGATTTGTATAAAAAGAACATTTAAGAAAGAATTATATCCTTGTGGCCTTAGAGCTACGGAAAGTTTTTTTTTTCACTGCAGGATGAAAGCCGCTGAAGTCTCCTCAAAGATATTCCATGACTGAAAAGAGAAGAAATTGGGACAATATAGTACTGTCCTTCCCATCAACTAAATATGGCACCTGCTTTGCAAGCACTATACAGTCAAATCTTTGTATAGAAGTTGACAGCATCAAATACAGAATGCTAAGGTGCTTATGTTTGTTTCCGTTTGTTGAACTGTTAAATCAGTCATTTGTACTTAGACAGGAGGAGAAAGAAACACCCCTGGGGTACACTGCACGTGACTGGCCTCTGGGTGGAACTGGTGGCACTGTGGACAACCAGATTCTGCTCCAAGTGGGTTTTGGAACTTCTCACTGTTTCCCTGCATGCCCAGGCAGTGGCCCTATTTCTTCATTCAGATGACAGTTCTGTACTTGTCTATGTCACCTTATATAGTCTTTTTTCTGTAATAAAACAAATCGATTTCAATTTTCAATTGCCTCCAGGGCAACCAGGAGGAGGATTTTCTTTAAAATTAGCTTTCTGTTTGCATTGTGACAAAGAACCACGTCATATATGGCACTTGAGGTCCTGTAAATGTAGCCATAAAGTTCTACTTTTCATCAGTCTTTTTTCTAGGGGTGACACAGGAAAAAAAATAAAAAGTAACTACAATTACTCAACTGTGTGGAACTACACAGCATCAGATTAAATTATTTAAGATACTAAGTACAGAACACATTAATGTGTGTTAATGCAAAATGATACGTATAATTCTGAGCTTTGCTCGGAAAAAAAAAAAATGGAGGGAAAAAAAGAGTGCTTTAAAAACCCCACACCCATTAATTTTAAAATTAAGAAGTCAGTTTGAAGAAAAATGAGACATTATTTAAGAGTGCAATATAAAATAATAAATAATAGCCATCACCTCACATAATACAGATCAAGAAACCTCCTATTTTTTTAATCAGTTTATAATCTGCGTTCAAGAAAGATGTCCAGTCTTGAGACAAAGACTGCAATGCTGGAACAAGCACAACATCCATAGATGGAAGGTAGGCTAAGGAACGTATTGTTTACCTTCCTCTTTGGTTAAGCAAAAATTAACACCTTCAGCCACATCTTATACTCAATTATCACACATTTATAAACTTCAACATATAAAAATACAGAATTGTTGAGAGATCTCAATAAGATTTTCTGGTTAAGACAGAACACCACCATCTTCTCCCGTGCCTTATTTCCCTGATTAAAAAAAAAAAAATGGTATTCAGATAACATACAGTTATTAAATAAGATGCAGTGGCAGTCTTGCAGAAGACACTGTATTCAAGAAGTAAGTGACCTTGAGTAGGCCTTGTACTTAAGGCTTGAGAAGGCCGTACGTTAGCATGGGCAGCTGCTGTAAGGGTGTACGCTGGAATGCCCACAACAGGCTGTGCTGCACATTACTGAGTGTTACATTGGAAGATACATGGTTTTGATTGTTACACAAGATAAAAGCAACAACAGTACGGGAGGGAGAGGGATCCTCTCCATGGACAGGTTCTTTGCAGTGTGCTATGGGAAAATCCATCCAGAGTCCATCTGATGCCACATGAATGTGGGGTGCCTGGCATCTGATGGGACGTTAGATTTAATCACTGTTTATATTCCTCTTTTCATTCTAAAACAGTTATTTTATTATGCCATTTGTTGTCAGGTCTTCGAGATGGACATCCAAAAAGAACTCTGCATCATGCCTCTCTCTCCCCCCATCCACCCAGTGATTCTCTCAGAACAGGGGAAAATCCATGCTTTCTTGAAAGAGGGTGTCTTTCTTTTTTTAAGCACACTTATAGCGCTATAAAACTCACTCTTCATGCTCCTTACATAGCTATTCTATGCTTTTGTGCTAAGACCCAACCTTTGATTACAAGTAGCTAACATAACATCTGAAAGCCTACTCTTCATCTTTGTTATTCATTTTCTCTGTTGGTGGAATAGTAATAAGTTGCACAATTTTCAGTAAACTCTGTCTTAGCACTTCACGAAATTCTGCAGCAGTCTGTAACAGAGAACAGATTCTTATCCCTTTGGATGGAAACAACAACTGCAAAAATCCATGGTATTTCTGTTACTAATGAATAAGATAGTAGTATAAAGTAACTTTCCAAATAAATTCTGTATCCTACTTCTTTTCATCACATTGGTAATAAATATTATGTTCACTTTTCTGTCTCAACAGCCTTTGTGAAAGTTTCCAATGTTAGTTATAGTGCACAACAGTTGGAAATAAAGTATGTATTTGTAAGATTGACATTCAGTGAGTTTGGAGATTAAATTGAGCTCTTCTGCTTCCTTTTGGCAATATAATTAGATGTTCACATTATCAGTCATCAGCACATAATACTATATATATCCAGGGAAAAACATGATTAGGGCTATAAGATTCAGAAAAGAAACTTCTTCAAGTACAATACATCATTTTCATCCAGAAACAGCTTTCCCTCTTCTATCATATGATTCAGTGGTCATTATCCAAGAAAATGCTGAATGAGCTTTTCAAATAGATTTATTTTTTATAAGCTTCTTTTAAAATTGAAAATTGTCTTCCTTCTGTACCTATTTTGTGCATCTGTGATTAAATAATCTGAATTTTTTCTTTTATTTACTCCTGGCATTACATATCATGAAAGCTAAATAAAATTATTTTATAAAATGTTATTTGGTTGCTCAAACAAAATAGACAACAATTAAAACCTTAATATCTGAAAAATTTCCTAGTTTGCTGTGCTAATAGAACAATACAGTTCAAAATGGCTTTAAGAAGAGGGAAAAATAGCAGAAAAATCTTTTCTGTGTTGTGTATTATTCCAATAAACAGGAGGGAAAAATCTGCTGGTATCTTCTGAATGCAAATAATGATTGTTCATGAATATAGAACCACTGTTGTTAATTCCAGGTATTGTCTTGTCAAAATACAAGCTTTGTATTTAAAATTCTGTAAATAATTTTACTTCAATTTTGATCAGAATGTAAAAGGTGATAAATTAAAAAAATCAACAGTTTCATATCAGCTCATTGTGTTAGACTTCATACAGTCAGGTAAGAAACCTTTGCCGCTTTCCAAGCCTTAAGTCCCAGAAGGGCAAGGGGCCACAGCAGATGTAATAGAAAACAGTACAATGACTAAGATGCAATAAGGTCATATGGCAGCTGGGCAGACTTGAACATTATTTTTCAGAATTGTCCCACCATGATCTGATGGACTTTTAATTGCATAAAAAGGTAATTTCAAGATGTTTGAAGTGATGTTATCTGCTTAATTCGCTGATAGCCAGCACCATAGACACCTGTTCTTGTTAATCATATACACATCATAAACAGAATGTATCTGTTGTCTTACCCTTTTTTTCTCATATCTCTAATATATAGACACAAGTCCTTATGTTACCAGGTAAATCTCTACCGTCTGGTTGCTGAACCTCAGAAATTTTTAAGCATTATTTTTGTTCTAAAAATAATAGTGCTAGAAGTGAAGATGAGGTTAAGATGATTTACTTCTTGCTCAGCTTCCACTATCAGATTGAATGGAAACCCTTCTACACATTTCTGCTTTTAATTTTATTCTTATTTTGGAAGAAATTCAGATTTGTTTGGTTTCTATACAAATATAAATATATATAAATTTGTATTTGTGAAGCAAACATTTTTTCCCCAAAAAGTTATCTGTTGTTTACTTCAACTATTTTTAAAGTGATTATGTCAACTCTATCAAAATTCCATTCTGTCCTCATGTGACATGCACTTTCATTTAAGGTTAGGTTAACCTATAACAAAATATATATTTTTATGAATATTAAACTATTATTTATCAGTTAAAAGACACAGTTGACACTCTACTTTTTGTCAAATATGACCATATTTGCTTACTGTTCTCTACTTATTTTCTATAAATGGTTATAATGAACCACTCTGAAGTCCTTTTGCACAGCACATTAACTCAATCCAGTCCATACTAGAAGGGAGAAAAAAAATGGTTCTACATTATACTTGGAAGTTTGAAACAAAGTCTTTGCTTATTATACTGTCAACAAGTATAAACTTGTTTAGCTCTGCCATAAAATAAAATGCCAGCATAAATTATCTCTGAGAAAATTACGTAAATAGGTACCATTCAGCATAAAATGTGACAGGAAGATTCTATTAAAGTTGCATAAAGCCTTTCAGAGAGAATTTAGGCCATAAATCACAGTCAAAAGGCTTTTAGTCTCATTTCAAGTTCTAGATAGTGGAGATGCCTGGTTGCTTATGATGGCCATAAACCTGTCAAGTCAGTAACATTCAGATCACATAATCTCTTGTTAGGTGATAGGACTATGACATAACGTAAAAAGGCACAATTAGAAATAGAACTACCTAATGGCATGGAACAGGTATATTATTTTTTAAAATTTAGCCCCAAGATACAGTGCATGAGGCAGATAATTTTTACCCTGCTTTGTGTGAATGGGTGAAAGAATCTACAGAAGTTGCTTTGCAATATTTGATGATGTCGTAGTGGGTGAACTGAGTAACACAGCAGATTGTGATTGATGACCAAAAGCTTCTAAATATTAAAATATCCACAAGTACTGTCAAATAGGTCTTGGAAAGGTCTTAATAGGATCACTTGATAGCTTTCTATCATAACAGTTGTCTCCTCAAGGTGCATGCCTATATCTAAATAAAATTTAGAGAATTACTTAAGTCAGTCATTTAATCAATAGCAAACTAAACTGCATTTTATAAAATGAAGTCTTGCAAAACATTAATAGATAGTAAACTATTGTTAAAAACAGAAAATAAAATAAACTACAACAAAACCATAAAGATGTTTAGCTCTAAAGGGAACAGGACATGTTTTCATGGGCTATGACTAAATTGAAAGTGAGAGGAAACAAAAGCAAAACTGATGTACCCATCAAAATGATCGAGAAACAGAAAAAAACACTGATTTTTAAAGTTACTTCAAAATACTTGATTAGTAGTGAAGACAAGCATTTTAAGTATCTGAAAATCACCCATGAAAATATTTCCGTGCTTTGATGATCCACTTTTGTTATTTTCCGTTTTTCTATATTGATAGATTTTCTTCTTTGGATCTGTAGATTACACTGATATACCCTATTCCATTGTTTCAATTAAATATTCCCATGCTATTACAATTTCTTCCTTCCTATCTTTTTTTTTTTTTTAAGCTCACAAAATGGTTGATTTATAGTCCTTAGCTATGCATTATATTTCAGATTCAGCTAATGTTACTTTGACTAAACACCGAATATTGAACCAACTCCATTGGTTCTAATACTACCGGAAGGAAACCTAAATAAATAAACAATCAATCAAACAAACAAATAAATAAATAAATAAATTCCACTGATGGAAGTTGTAATTTCTTCCTCCTCTATTTGTAATTATTAGTATACTCTGTATCAACATGACGGGTAGTAATATCATGCCCACTCTATCTTTCTCATAAATATATTGTCAAGACACGCTAACAAATTATCTTTGTTCTGTATTTACATTCTTTAGCTTCCACACAGTGTTTCAACAAGAGCATGCTGGTTATTTTGGTCTGCCTTATGGATTCTAGGCATTGAGTTGATCCAAATCTGTGTGACCATCAAAGGAAGTCACCAGCACAAATCTGCAGTGGAGCTGTCAATTTAAACGCTGTTATATACAGTAATATGGACAAGAAAGCTATCAATTGAAAAAGATTTGAGAGATGCCTAGAATGCATCTGCCTGTACTGCGAGCTAGAAAATGAAAAGCTACCTTTCTCACAATAAAGATCCTCTTTACAAAAAGAGAGAAAGAGCAGTCCTGAAGAAATTAAGTAGCCTTAGTTCCAATTACATCCCATTTTTGTACCAACAGAAGTTCCAGTAGCTTGATAGCCCTTTACACCAATGCAGTAGCAAAGGCCCCAGAAGTCATCACAAATGGATATTAAAGGTAGAAGAAAAATACTGCGATACCAAAGTTACTCATGGTTTAAACTGCAGTGATAAGAACCTCACCTTTTTTCTTTAACATTCCATTGAAAATATTATTCCATAAATATTTTTGTTCTGTATTTGCACAAAAGCAGGATAATAATTGAAAACAGACACCGATTAAAAGCTTTCTATCTCACGAAGGAAGAAAAAAAGAGCGTAAATGATGTGTAGTCAAGACAAACATTTAAAATAACCAGATTCAAATGAAGCACATAAAAATACTTGCTAGAAGTTTTTTTGGATGTTTCATATGTTGATATTGGTTTTGAATAAATTTCAATATATGTCACAAAGTTCAAGAGAAGTACCACTACATATTCCTCTAGTGGGTCCCCCACTACCTGAAATTTAATGATGCTGTAGGCCATTTAGCCTGGTGTGTATGTCCCAGACAAAAGAATAGACAACACGTGTACAGCATTCAATTCAATAAGAAATTAAAGGATGAGAATATAACCATAGGCCAGATAACATACTGTAATGAAAACCAGGTCTTCTCAAAGAAACCTAATTATATTATTTGAGGCAATTAAAAGTTTGGTAATGTAAAAATTCATATAGGTGTAACCCAGGATTTTGCTAAACATCTAATTTGTTACCACAGAATATTCTAATTGAATATCAGAGTTATACAATAGTAATAAAGTACATATTAATTGAATTTAAAACTTCCAAATTGATTAATCTGAAAAAGTAGGTTTAATTGTTAAACAATCAGTAAAAGGTGAAGAAGACAATACTAGAATGTGTCCAAAGCAATGGGCAGCGAGTCTTGTCTTAACCTTTTTCATCAATGATCTGTAAACAAACATAAAATCATTTCAAATCACCTGTTATGATAAATAACACAGTTCCAAAATGTTGTTTGAATTACTTTGTCAAGCACATCTCTAAAATAAATCACATTGTCATATAGCCAAATGTAAATTTAGACATGTAGAGAAAAGTGACACAGTCTACATTGGGGGGCTGAAACAGGTGGGAATAAGCAGGATTTGGAAAGCAAAGCCTGGTAGGATATAAGCCATGTAGTAGATAAACACATAAACTTCCATGACTGATACTAGTGGGAAAAAGTGAGACAGGATCAGTGGATGTTGAAGAAAAATGTTACTAAATATGTATTTCTCTCTTCAGAACATTGAATAAACAAATAATACACTTGCTTCTGCAAAAAGTAGTTCCCATTTTTAAAGAAAACTGTAACAAAAACAATTACAATCCTCATAGCAAAAAGACCATTTGAGTCCCACAGTAACAATCTTATTACGAGAAATGTCTATTTAGTGTGTAAGAGAGAAAATAATCAATATTTAACAATGGTACAGTTCATAGGGCAAAAATTCTTAAGAGGCCAATTTATTGAAAAAAAAAAAAAAAAAAAAGAGACTCCAAAGAGGAAGCCGAAGGAAAAACTGACTTCAAATTGAAACTAAGCATTATTCTTAGTGAAACTGATTAATTAGTAAAGAAAAATACCATGAGAAATTTGGGGTTCTCTGACTCTTTGTGTCTCTAAGCTCAGATGCATTTCTGGGAGGATACACTTCAAGCAGACAAAGCATTAGATTTGTATTCAGGCAGAACAGGATGTTATTTAATGTCTTGTGAAATGGAGAAGATAGATCAGAGTTAGATGAAATGGTTCCATCATGTTTAAATCTGTGAATCCATGAAATATCTGTTCTGAAGAATCAAACTACACTGGAATGAAACTAAAACCAGATTTTAAACTGCTATTTGTATTACAAATGTGATTATACCAGAGACTCCTTCCAACAAAACCAAATTCTCTTGGGTATTATTAGAGGAGCCTGACAGTAGTGGAGACTCTGCTGTCTTCACTGAGATTTAGACCAGGTCATTAATCCCCAGAACGTTTTTACCAGTCACTGCAGGGGTTATCTAGCTATCACCCAGACCAGCTATCTCATTCTTGATGGCTGTAACTGCAAACTTGAGGGAAAACGGAATACACAGCACAAAAAGAGTTTCCAGTCTCCAGAGAATTAAACAGCACAGTCTTGCATGTAGAAATACTTCAGATGCTCCTGTTGTAGAGTAGGATGTACAGATCTATTCCTATTCAGGCTACATGGCTCTTGTTGACTATCAAAGTCATGGTATTTTAAAATGAATGTTCTGAAAAGGTATACAAGCCAACAAAGAAGGCACAATAAATAGAGAGATAATTAGATTTTTAAAAAATTAATCTAAAATGCTAATTAATACAGAAAATATTGATATCTAGTGGGAAAAGAAAAAAAAACAAACCTTCTGCATTTGTATAATATATCATAATGACCTTAAGTAGTTTTCAGTTACAGTAGAGCATTTTCGTGGAACAGCTCAAAGCCAAATTTTCCCGGATTAAAATATACCTTTTCCAAAAGAGATTACAAAATCTAAAAGTTCTCCGGCAAGTGCCCTGCTGGGAAGAAGAAGGGAGAGCAAAGACCACATTACAAAATATATGCACACCAGGAACAAAATTCATGAGAGAAGCAGGTTTCTTCAGCCTGGAGAGGAGAAGGCTTTGGAGGCACCTAATAGTAACCTTCCACCATCTTACACAGAGCTTTTCAATAACACAGAGTCAGGCTTTTCAAAATTGGCTCTACAGCAGTTGGTATTGCTGAAAAAGGCAGACAGGTTTTCACACACACACGCCCTTCTTCAGGTCTGATAGAGAAGCAGCATACTTCAAAGCCTGAAGAAGAATTTCTGAGAGTTTAGTTAGTAAAACTGCATTTAGACCTAGGGAAAGCAACTAATTTTTCTGCCAGAGATGGTCAAAATGATACTTGAACAACTAGATAGATAAATGCCATCAAATTTATCTCACACTATAGACCATTTCTACCTACAAACCTTCTTTTAACTGATTTTTTTCATGTTTGCAGATTTTCCTTTAGTATACATTCATACTCCAATATACTGTCTTTAAAGCAAAATAAAACTTCAGTCTTCTCAGATTATCTCTCGTATTTCTTTTAATTGGTGCTAGAAATAGTGTTATTCTCCACATGGATTAAAAAGGAGCAGCAGTATAAGATGTACAATGTCGTTGTGTGATCACTGAAGTTTAATGACAAGACACAAAAGTGATCAGATATTCCTGGATGCAACTCCACATCTTACGGAGACTATGTAGCTTTTAAGGGATCGGTTTGCCCTTGTGCTCCTCTCTCTTCTCGCTTGCATTCTTTCTCATCAGGTGTTTAAATATTCTCACAATGTGTTCTCTTTCACCTGCTGCTTGTGCAGTATATTAGTATACGAGCAGAAACACTAAAAATTAAAAGCAACAAAAAAGCTGTTGCTTGAGACAGACAGTAATAATGGAATGTTTCAATCTAAATGGTTGACAACAGAGGAATTAAACAAGATATAATAATAGAAAGTACCAAACATTTGTCACCAGTACTTATAGCAGCTGTTTATATAGGCAATAGAAACTAAAACTTTCCATTACAACTTCAAGAATCTAGCAAAAAGTGTGTGTGTATTTGGACTCAGATATTTCGTACATGTTTAGCTACCGAATGACTTACCAATGCTGAAGTTAAGGTATTCTAAAGAAAATAATTTAATACTTCTCACCTGAAACAATGCCAAATGAAAACATATTTTTAGAAGTTTTCTTTATAGTGCGCATTGTAAAAGGCTGAGAAAGAAGCAGCTAAACTATTCTTGAGATTGTCATCCATTATTAAAAACTTCACCTATGTGTGATAGAATGGTTCAGTGTTCAGCGCTGTCATCTACTGAACAGATCTGGATGACTAAGCACATTCACAGTATTTTCCATTCACTGCCATCTTGATGATAAATCAGTATAATCAGAGCATACTGATTTTCTTGAGAACTGAAATGCGAATTTCTGAAACTGGAAATGTTAAAATAAACAATGGGCTGGAACCTCAAAGTTATATTCTGCATTATTTATTTTTATTTTTGCTAGTAGCATCACACTTCCCCCAACTGAGTATAGGTTTACCATTCACTCTAGTTCTTTTCTTTTTATAATACAGACACATGCATGAGATGTCTCTGTAATCAATTCATGTCTGTGAATTTTGGAAACCTAGCAATCTGATAACATTTTTATGCACATAGGTGAAAGAAAACTTCTCTTATTGTTTAACAATTCACTTATTCATAATGGCACTAGTTTTAATTTAGGCAAAGGTGCCAGAAAATGTAAGATTTTCTCTCAGGAACATTTTAGGCATTTCTGCTACATATATTAAAGTTTTGTCACAGCACTGTACTGAGTTTTCCACATAACAAATTTGGGATGTGTTGAGAATGAGATTCCACCGATAACTACTAAAAATTCAGCTTATTATGCAAAGTAACATTAAAACCCAAAATCTTTCATATGCACATATACAGTGAGTCATATAAGTACAAAAGTGAACATTTCCTCTGACTATTAAACTTTATAGGAGATAAAATACATATACTGGTAAAAATGGAACCATGTTCTGTATTCATTATGTGGCTTAAAAAATTGCTGTCATGCTCAATGCATTGCAATTATAGTTTATAGTTTAGAGCTCCACTGTAAAAGTTCTCGTTACCCTCTCAATAACCAATCAATTCAATGTTGTGAAATGCTTTTATTTTGCTATAACTTTTACCTTGCATGACATTTAAAAACTACAGAAGCCCAGATTAACTGACAAACTAATGAGAATATGTTCTACTTTTGTTCAAATCAATACTCCAAGATTCCCAGAAGGGAGTATTCCAGTAAGGAAATAATAAAATATTTAAAAAGAAGCACATTTGCTTTATTATCTTAAAGGAGGTCAAAAGCAGAATTATTTATAATACTGTCCTCTATGACAGGAGTAGTTTATATCAGATCATATGAAACCACAGTTACATCACCAAAGATCTTTAGAATGTAACTTGTGACCTAATCAGCAGGCTTTACATAAAAATAGTAGTAGCATTGTGTTTAAAATGTGTGGGTGGGGGAAAAAAAGCCCACAGTACTATACTGGAGGTTTTACCTATGTCATTTTCTTCCCTAATTATCCCTAATTTGCTGCACAAGACAGTGTTTTGGGAGAAATACAAAAATAAGCAGAAAAGAGTTAATTCTAAAGCCCTTCTACACTTAAATTCAGTTTTCTAATGCTAGCAAATCCTCCCTATAAAGGGACTTTTTTTTTTTTTAAACAGAAGCATTTATTTAAGCAGTATCTATCAAATTTGTACCTGGGAAGGCAGTTTATTCATGTAGTTGTTATAATTATATTGACAGTAATTATTTTTTTTTTTATTAGTATGTGCCTTAGTCTTCTTGCAGATACAAAAATGGGTCTCTGATCCAAGGTAAGTGACTCTGAATACCAGAGTAAGCTTCTCATGCAAATATCTGTTGCACCTATATTTGAATCATACAGTTACACACCTATGGACTATGTGAGTATTTACACATTCACCAATATTTAGAAAACCGTGCTCAGACAGCAAGGAACACAATGGTAAAATGCCTTCCTTCAACTTACAATACAGAACTTGCAGAGTAAATGACTTTTATACAAAGTGATGAGACTGTGTCTTTTGGATGAATTATCTTAGAAATAACTGAATTTATATACCGTCTTCCTTTATTTCCATCTAATGGTCACCATAACAACTTACTGTTAGTAGATTTTAAAACATTTGTTGCAAACAATGTTCATTGCATAGAATGTGATTTTAGAAATCTTATTATGCTAGCTGAACTATAATTATTGCATCACATTACAATGCCTGAAAACAGTATTTTGCATAGGTGTGGCTGTTCCTGCATAATCATTGCAGATCAGGTCTTCAGAAGACACAACAATTATGCAACTGAAATACTTGGAAACTGGACGTTTGGAGATCAACATTTTGTTGTTAAGGTCAAACAAGTCTTAAATGGCAACATCCACAACATTTTACACAGATTGCAAAAGGCAAATTGAGATGACTAAGCTTTTTCATATGACTAGATTACTAGAAATTTAGCATCATCAAACAATTTTATCCTCAGCTGCCTTCTCAGAAATGCCTGAGCAGTCATTTAGTGACACTTAAAAAAATCCATGTTAAGACTTGTGAAATGACAGTTACAATGAGCGTTACTGAAAACAGTGCAAACAAAGATATTAACATGTGGATTGTAAAATTTTCCTGCATAGGAGTTTTCCTCTGAAATACTTAAAGCTTAATAAACCTATATGTAACTGAACTCAGCGTCTTGCGACAGGCAGTGTCAGGCAGACTTGCAGTGCTACAAATTCCGCTCCTTGTATCTTCTGTCAAATACTCATTACTGTTGAATAAGCTTCTAGATAAACAGGAATGCCTTCAGTTAATGCAATCAGGCTCACTAGGAAAACAACTATCATTCTACTAGATACTTTTCTAATGGATATGTAGCATTCATTAAAATAACAGGTTTAAAAGAAAACAAAAAACAAAAAAGGCAAAAACGGATGAACTGTAAACTCAGGAACAGATTTTTCTGAACAGAGGAAAGAAAGGGAGAGAGAAAGAAGAATTAAGGCAGAGAAATAATGGGTAAACAGGGTTTATAAGCCCCACTAACATTCTACAGAGGATAAACAAAGCTACTTTTCGGTAGTGGTAGAGATTTCTTGGGCACACTGAACTCCCAACTTAGCAAGTGCACTTCTGGAGAGCCACACTTGGCCAGACACAAGACAGCATGAGCAGGCTGGGACTGATCTGGACTTTTTGGCCACTCCAGCAGGTGAGATCAAGTCCTGTGATGACATATCATGAGGGCCAAGTTCGACTAGTGGTATACCTCAAGAACATACAGGAACAAAGACTGGAAAAAGTCATCCTTCCACACCCCCATTAACTCCAGAAGCCACACCAGGACTACTGCTTTGCCTTATTTAGGCATCCAGTTCCTTTTTCCCTTCATATGCAACAGATCTATCATGAGGAAACTATCCAAACTTTAACAGCAATGTGAAACAGATGTCAGTTCACAGAATTAATCAAAGATTTGATTTTACTTCTAAACAAACTTTGGATTATGCACTCTGTCTTCAGTGACTCTCAGATATTGTTATTTAAACTTTCTTTTTTTTAAATCAATTATCTACACATATTCACTTTATTTAATATTTCATAGTTTTTAATGTCAATTTAATGTTTAAGTGAAGGGTACATGTGTTTTTATACTTCTCCTAATACTTACGGGTCTTTCGAGCAGAATCTTCTACAAAAAGAGAAGAAATGTCTTCATCCACCCCTGCTTCATTCTTTGCAATACAAGTATATGCTCCTGTATCTTCATAGCGCACATTGCTAATGTGAACCTCACTGCCATTTGCTGAAAGGAGAGGAAAGATTCAATGTGCCGACATGCTACAGTGCTTTCAGATTATACATTTAGAAAGCTTACTCTGCTCATACTAATTAAACCATTTTCACTCCTGAGTTCATAACTTGGAGGAATGCCAAACTAATCCAAAGCTATTCAACTGGCTAGTGAATTACATGCACTATTATTCATCTCACAGATATCCAGAATACCTCAGCTGATTTTGCACTTCAGAGCCAAATATCAGTATGAGGTTTTATATATGTTTAAATGACTATGTTTGTATTTAAAATCAGGTAAATGTTATATTTTTATTATGTTGCATTTGGTCTCTTGACACTATCACTGGTTTTACACAAAATAACCCAGGTTTCCATGGAATGCAATGGGCTAAAATTTCAATATAAATACTAATTTTAATAAAATTATTTTTTTTTTCTAGTAATGAGAGGCACCTGATTTTGATTTTGTGTGAATACAGTGTAATGACAGGAAAAACAGGTTCCTTGGAATTTTACACTTACATCAGTGTAGGAGTCTGTGGAAAACATTTCAGGAAATGTATGTCAGCTTGAGCAGGAATGTTAAACGGTCCAGGATTCACAGGCAAAGGTCTTTCAAATTATGTGATGCAAATAATGACATGACCAATGATTCATTGCATTTTAAGTACAACATACTTGTTAACTGTGGAATCTATTTTATAAAAATGGCTTTGTAGTTATTCCAAAATATGGACCAGAAGAGGCATGGGGTTATGGTGCAATACACCTTCTAGACTGTCTTTGGGTTGAAGCGACTACATAGATAATTTAACTCAGTAAAAGCTAAGGGAAAATGCAATGAGGTTTTTCAAAACTTTGAAATACGTACATTCAAGAAAACAGAATTAAATGTATTTTGCTTAGAGAAGGACTATTCTTATTTATTTATTATAAATATATGATACAGACATGAGGAGGGAGAATTCCACTCAAATCCCTACAGGAGAAACTAATAGAATATTGCTACAGAAGAGGAGTCCGCCACTTTCTACTTGTAGTGGAAAGTGTTTCTGCAAGGCAGTTGTTCATGTACATCCAGAAGAGAGGGCCATGAAAGAACAGAGGACTATAACACCCATAGGGAAGGTAAGACTCTCTTCAGAGAAGCATTTGCTGTCTGCCTGTCCCACTGTTTCTTCTGCTGCAGCCTGATTGCTGTCCTATCCTTATAGTCATCCTGTTTTTGCAGACGAATCAGAGAAGGTTTTGAAGGGAACGCTGGCAGCATTAATTTTTTTTCTAGGGCTGAAGAAAAATCACCAGAAGGACTGCAGAAGCTAGAAAGTTTTGTGCTGGTCAGGTTCACTGAATTTGTTAAAGATTTGCAGAAGACTCATAGACTGGCCTTTATTGTTAATTAAAAGTAAGACTTTCCTTTAGTTGGTGGTGTGTGTGTGTATGTGTGCAGCGTCTTTGCACTCCCCTGGCGCTCTGCTGAGACCCCTCAGAAAACACCAGATCCATTTCAGTTATTTGTCCTCCTGTTCTTTCCACCATCATCAGGTCCCCAAATCTCAGTGATCCTTATAATCCAAAAAATTTCTGTTTTCAACTGAGCTGCAGTAATTTGATCCATATTCTGATGTAAATGTAAATCTAGACTAATTAAAAATAACTAGATTAACATAAATGAATTAGAATAAAATCTTTACAGACAAAAGTATTGCTTCTCAATTTAAATGTTAGTGTTGAATAATCACTGAATGGTATTAATATAGTTGTAGTGACAGATTCTAATACTGCATCAGGACTGGGTCTTGGGCTGCTTGCTCTACTCATAAATTGCATATTTTTTAATAGAGAAGAGCATATTGAGATTTACTGGCAATCCTGCCAGTAAGTACAATCATCACTTTAACAAAGAGACAGCAGAGAACATATGTGTCTTGGGAAATAACTAGAAGTTTTCCAAAATGTTTCAGCTTAGACTTCAACCATTGGTTAAAACTATGAAAGAAGGACTGCTAGTATGGAAAGGATGCACTGATAAAGCATTTGCAACCTGTAGAAAACAATAAATATGCCTCTTTACCTTGAAGAGTTAACTGTTTTGATAGCTTCGGAGTGATATCAATTCCATTCTTCAGCCAGCCAAGTTGTGGGTTGGGAATACCTTCAGCGTGGCACCGCAGGCTAGCTGTCACACCTGGCTCCCTTGCCTGGCTCTCTGGGTAGACACGGATGACTGGTGGAACTGAAGGCACGAAAAAAGTTTATTTTGTGGAGAAGTGTATTATCTTCATTTTAAGAAAAATGACTATAAGCAATTCTAAAGACTCCTGCAGCTACATATGACAACACACAGATGTGGTATTAATCACATATTCAGCAACATTCAATGCTGAACTCTGTCACAGTAAATTTACGAAGCAGAAAAAATGTTCTGTGAGAAAAATCTCTTTCAATTGCCTGTGGTATCAATGACAAAAGCCCGTATTCTAATTCAATAGTTTGTCCATCAGCACCCCTAGGTCCTTTCCTGCCAAGCTGCTTTCTACTTGGGTGGTCCCCAGTATATATTGGTCCGTGTGGTTATTCTTCCCTAGGTGAAAAACTTCCTACTTGTCTTGTTGAACTTCATGAGGTTCCTGCCAGTCCATTTCTCCAGCCTCACAAGTTCTCTCTGAATGGCAGCATGACCCCCTGGTGTATCAGCCATTCTTTCCAGTTTGGTGTCATTTGCAAACTTGCAGAAGATTTGCATCTGAAGGTTTGCATCACTCTGCAAACACAAACTCCGCCCCATCATCCAGATCATTAATGAAGATGTTAAACAGGACATTTATAAGAGTAGTCTTCCAAGTTTCATTATTAGTAATATAATAACATATAATTATATTAATAAGATAATAAATGTAATAATATAATTAATATAACAGCAACATATAAGAATTGTTGACATCACTTTTACAAAGTTTGGAAACTTGCTGCAGTATATGCTTACCAACTAAAAATCTGCTACATACTACACATCAGTATTGGCAGAAAGAGGGCATATGAAATTACAGTGGACATATTCTTATTGGTAATCAATGATTAAGCAAGATTTTAAAATCTTACAGTGTAGATTTTTTTTTTTTATATATAAATAATTATTGATCTTATCTTTAATTATGTATATAGAGAACTTGCTTGAGGTTGCTTCCAACAATAAAAAAATTAACTGCAATGAAGGCTAAAGAAGCATATTTCCTATACTGTAAAGTTTTGTTTGATGTAGCTTTAAAAATGTGGAATACTTACCTGATGTTACAAAACACAGCTGGGTAGAGGATGAACTATCAGTTGATAATGAAAGAAGATAACAAGATCAAAAATTAACTGTGTCTATTTTGGCACAAGATTAAATATTTTCAAATGCTATCCAACTGTTTACAAGAAATGACCCAGCATGCTGTCCTATTAGAGTAAAGAAATGCCTCAGGTGTCTACACTGTAAGAAATACAAAAATGTATTTTATCTCAGATAGGATGCAGAAATCAGTAAGTTTCAGGGATATTTTAAACCCAGTGAGAGATAAGGGTCTTTTCAAATAATATACATAGACAATTACATATAAACCCAATATGCAAACTGCAAAAATACACTAAAAGAACACGGAAGAAGATTAAAAATGTGAAAATTATGTTTGCTAGTTGCTGAGAGCAAGAGCATCTAAAAATCAGGGATTTAAGGTTTCCATTAAGTTGCAGGAAGTGACTTCTGAATCTGCTTTTATGGATGCAGATCTCTAGGTTTCATCTCAAGCCTGACATTCCCATTCCTGTTCCCCCTTCACTTCTTCCCTGTTCTGACTCCTCTCCCATAGAATCTGTGTGTTCCATACTGAGACCTTGCCTTCCCCACAGTGTTCATCGCCCCACTCGACTGGCTGTGTCCTTGGATGTCCTGAGGCCCTTTTGACACCTCAGCTCCCAGTCTGACTCTGCCTCACTTTCCAGGCTCCAATTTTCATGTCTGCCCTGTTCAGCATTTTTTGACATAAGGTCCTTTAGCAGACTACCTCATGCTTCACATTTCCCACTGCATCAGAGTCAAATAGTTTATTTCTTCACCTTTCCTTATGAAGAGCAAGGAGCTCCATTTCCATAGAACCAGGACTGCCGTCATTTAACATTCTTGAGCATCTCAAAACACAAACAGATTTAAGGACCAATAGCAAAGCATTGAGCTCATCACATTCTGACTCCCCATGATAGGATATTTTTTGTGTGGTTTGTGCTAGTGAAATATATTCATTGCATATAAAATCTTAAAGGAATTAAAACTACCACACCTGGACAGACTTCTGCCTAGTGCATGTGAAGAGAAACTTTCTAACAGTCCAATTTTGGAGAATTTTAATTGAACAGAAAAAGGAAAGTATTAGTTTAGCTTGAATGAAAGACAGATAACATTTCTGGGGCAACTTTATTCTTAGCAAAGTTTTAGAACATATTAAAACTGAAATAAAATACTTCCTAAACAAACAAAAAAAATCAAACTCTGTATTACAAGCTGCTTGTTGCTAAATGAACTCACCAATGCTTAGGAGTTATGAAGGGAAGGACCTGCTCAAGTGAAAGCAGGTTTTGATTTTCTTCTCTCATATCATATTCCTGTAGAAGGTCCTGTTCCCTTTGGCAGTGTTTTCCCAGACACTGAGATATTTGTATGACAATGGACTTCATTTCTTGCCTTATCTTTCCTCCATTTGTTGCCATTTCCCACTTTCCACAAACCTCTGTCTAATATGTTACCTATAAAACTAGAAAATTTTTCCACTCTTGTTTTGCATTGTAAATTTTTATTTCTTATTACCCTGGAGCCTACCTGCAATATGCCCCAAGAACTGTGCAACTGAGGCATGCAGACAATTAAAATATTAGTGCAGGTGGGCTTAGTTTAAAAAAAATAATTTGATATGACAAGTTTGATGTAAACTCTTTGGGTTCATTTCAATCACTTTTTTGTGTAACTGACCATAAATATTAGCAGAAAGTAAATCTTAAGTGCTGACTGTTCTAACATCTTAACCTAAAGAAGCCTACTTTATCAGGGAGACATCATTATGTAGGTTAAAAAGGGAGAGGAGAGGAGACATTGCATAATTGTATTTAGCAGAATCATATAGACTATGTAATTGAATGAATCCTATATCTCCATCCCCCATCATTCAGTTCAAAAAGCTATGTGGCATACGGGGATGCGGGAAGAGGGAGAAAACAGTCTGCTCGAGCTGCCTGGAATCCAGGCAGAATACATGTGTTTAAGAAAGAAACATAATATATATAGCGAACTAGGCTGTATATGATAACTCTCCTTTTCCTTTGGAAAAACAACGGTGGTAAACAATTCTTCACACACTATAAATCACCAATTCATATCTGGCTGAGGGCCTGCACTCTCTTTCGTTTACATTAAGGTATCAAAAACTTCGGGGTTTTTTAATCAGTCTTTTGTCTTGGAACTAAGGTGGGGGAAATACTTGTCACCTCGCTGCACAAAACTTGCCTTGTAAATCAATGTGAAGGTTCAGGGAGTAGGATAATATTGCTAATACATAAACAGAAAGAAAAATGTCACATTGGTGCTACATATATATTAAGCTGATTTGTAACATATTCCATAAACATACCATTTTTAGAGCAGGTTTGGATTTGAAGGAAGAGTTCCTTTTTTTTTTTTTTATAATATGGTAAATGACTGTTGTTGTCTAGAAACACCTTCAAATTTACACTTTGAAAAATCTAGGCTATAACATCTATGCTTGTAAAATAGAAAAACTGAGGTATAAAAAAATACTAAAACTCATCTAGGTATCATGTCTGCAACTGCCATCGTGATCAATAATATTAACACCTGTGGTTATGGACAGCATAGATCTTTAACTTGATAAACATTGAGTTAATGAGAAAACACGAACTTTCTAGGTATTTCAGCTTTTTCAACAGCAGTTTTCAAGGCTTTTTTTTTGGTCAGATGCAGATATCAAATATTTTATATATACATACAATATTTGCAAACCAGTTGATGTAAAGTATATATTAATAATTTTTACAAAAATGTATATTTTACACAAATGGAAATCAAGAAAGAACTTAAGATCTAATTAAATTGTTTTCACTGAACCTTCACAGATCTTTGTGATCAGCAAAGCCTCATTATCTCGTTAACCTTTGTCTGATTCTCCTGTTAATACAAGTGTCATTATATTAATTAGTCATTATTACAGCTACAAGAATTGACCATCATGCCTGTGCTTAGGAAGATTATCACTTAGATGTACAGAGCTAAACTGTGACAGAGCTGTTCATTTGACCTTTAATCTCGATGGTTTTAACTCCATTTACCCACAATATTCACAGCAAACAATCCTATTGCTCAAATGGACTCCTTTCTCTTTTCCCTCACTCCCCAAAAAATCAAGAGTGTTGGAAGATACCACTCCAGTGCCAGCTTGTGGAAGAGCAGCTATCTGAGCAGAGCAAACATGGACTAGTCAATTTGTTTGGACAACTTTAAATTTATATGAATGATACAGAGCAGCAGCAGCGACTGCCTTTGGCACCATAAAGTTTTACAGTGGTTTCCAGATGAAATATACAATTTCCTGACAGATAATTCATCACCAGACAAATCTACAGTTGTCCTCCTTCACCTATCCCAAATTATGTTTCTTGATTTTCTAGTCTTACAGAAAACCTTCTTCAAATTAAATGCAGTTTTGTGTCATGTGCTAAACTGAGCCAGAGTCCTAGTATTTTAACTGTTGCAATACACCTCTTTAAGATTTTAATACATTGGAATAGGTAGGGAACATGTTGACAAAAATATAATTCTGTTAACAAATTAGGGTAAATCAAAACACACCAACCAGAAGAAAGTTGGTCAAGGACCTTCTAATATGCCCAATTCATCAAGAATTCTGACATGCATACAGAAATTAAAATAGGAGTAAACTTCATCCTTTTCACTAGTTTAGCCAGTATTTGCTACCTGACTTTTTAAATGACAGAAAAGAACTCCTGAAGAAAAACTGGAAGCAGGAAAAGATGTTGATGTCATGTATTAGCACAGGCAGGAAACTCCATTTACAAAGTGTTGGGGGTGGAGGAGGTGGAAAAACTGGGAAAAATATCAAAAGAGATGGATAAATAGATATTTTAAGAGAGTTTCACAGAGAAACACAATGGTGGAGATAACAACTGCAGTTAAGTTTTGTCCAAGTACAGAGCCTTGGAAATGGTCCTTAGAACTTGAACAGATGTAAAAAAATGTAAAGATCAAGGTTTCAAATCCAGATGCCTGGAGTTAATCTACTAAAATAAGGGTTAGTGCATATCTCAAATTTAAAATTAAATGCAACATTCTTAACGTGACAGACCTATGCACTCATTTTCCCAGTGTGTTCTCCAAAATTACTAAATTAATACTAAAAACTACTTTATCTGTGTGTATATATATATGTATATATAAAAAGACTTATTCTGCAGATAATCTGCTAAACATCTTCACAGGTGAACAGTTCACAGTGCAGAAGATGTCCTCTGAAGCCTCTTTACTCATTTTAATAACTATTATTCAAATGGAAGTAATTAATGAAAATTATTATATTTTATTGTTCTTCAAGGTTATTCACAGGAGAACAATAAGGAAAAAAAAGTCTCTTTCTGTTAAGCTGTAACACAATATAAAAGAAGTAGAATAGCAACAACATATCTGTTCAACAAAATACATATCTAAGTCTCTTATGAATTGGTAATTACAACATTTTTCCTTACCATTCACTTGGAGAATATGAGTTTGATAGAGTTTATCATAGCCAGCAGCATAACAGGTGTAATTTCCCATATGAGTTGTGGTAACCTTAGTAATGTACAAGGACCCATCATCTCCAAAATCCTACCGGGAAAGATTAATAACAAGGTTATCATAATTATGCCTGCATCTCTACAGTAATTATGCTTGTTATCTTGGCAACAAAGCTGTGATGTAAATATCAAACACCATAAATATTAAAATAGAACAGCTGATTGTAATCTGAAACCTGAATATTATATTGTGAATGGCAGAGTTGTTTGATATTGCCACATATATTCATATAATCATAGAATACTTTGGGTTGGAAGGGACTTCTAAGGGTCACCTAGTCCAACCCCCCTGCAATGAGAAGGGACATCTTCAACTAGATATGGTGCCTGTAAAAGAAAATACAAGTTTTATTTTAACAATTAATTAAACTCTTCAGAAGTAAAAAGGTTGTATATTTAGTTATGATAGTTATTTACAGAAGAAAAGCTATTTCAGATTGGATCAAAATAGACTGAAAAACTAAATGTCTGCACAATTTAACAAGGTAAATTACATCCTGTGGAAGTTTGGTCATCCTTTGAAATGAGCAGGTATACAGAAAAAAAAAAATCCTAACTTTTCTTCAAGTTTGAGTCATTATTTTTAACTTCATCCTTCTATGTATCTCTAATTGGCATATAGATTCCACTAGACCAGAGTGCAGAATCTTACCCTCATTTTGATTCTGAGTTCAATTTTCAGTTTAATTTCAATTAATACAATATCATTTAAAATTTACAAATCATAAACTATTCTGATTATTGTAAAAAATTTATGGAGCAATTAATAGTCAGTGTTTTATTTTTCCTTGCTATTTTTCATGTCTGCAAGAATCATCCTAAAATAACAGTCCTAGTCCAATCTAGCTTCTTCCAGTTTACATCTCACAGATTCTAAAGTGTGTACAAATCCTGCTAGAAGTTGTTTCTTCTACATTATATCCCATTATTTACTTTTTCAAGGTCGCTTGTTAACAGTTTGTTTCTTTTCAGTCTCACATAGCAATATTTATTGTTATATATGCAGTGTATTTACACAAAACAGTTATTAAATTATTTGAGCAAAGAATATAAAGTAGAAATGTAAAACTATGAAAAATTACTTTCACTCTAGTAGATAATTTCTACTGTAAAATATTTAATTCAGAAATTAAAGTGTATAAATGATGATGAAAAACATGCAAAACATCATCACTGTTTCGTTCTAGGAAAAAGTGTGCTGATCTCCTATGCTATGCAGGTCAGCCCCTGTTCTGGAAGGGAACCCACGCTCTATAATCATATGCCTAACATTAATATGCCTAACATTAAAAGTATGCCTAACATTAAAACTATCATAAACTCAGTCGTCTTATGTATACAATACAGCTTTATTTTTATCCTAAACCTGTTCATTGCAGGCTTATAGCCATTTTATACCCTTAACGTAAACAGCCTCTAAAATAGCCTTTAAAATCTTTACATAACTTGAAATATCCTCTCCTTGTGACTAACCATAGGATATGGTATTATACACACAAACACATTATAATTATATGCAACACAAATATTCAAACGCACACACAGGCTCATACATGGAGTCCAAAGTATCAACAAGTGCCTAACTCATTAGAACAGAGATAATCACCAAACTACAATATCTATGTGTCTCATTTGATTCAGTCACTCATTACAGAAGAACTACTTTTGTAAACTGATTTCAGGGATCTGGTATTCTTGAAAGCAACTGTTATCGGTATAGATCATAGCAAAGGAGACTTCTAGTACATCAGCCTCTTCCAGTAAGTTCAATTAACTTTTTCCCCTTACTAGCTAAACAGACATTTTCAAAGTGTTGCTCTTCAGATTATTAGTGGAAGAATGAAAAACAGCTCTTCAGAAGAGTCACATTAGAGGTACTTACTCTTTATCTAGCAAGTGGCTAATATTATTGCTGTCTAAAATTTTTTGCCTAGTCTCTGCAACAGTATTTCTTAACTAAATGTGACATAGGATGGAATGTATTAACATTCAGCTGCTACAATGCAATCTGGAGACTACTTTCGCATTCCTTATATTATTACATATTGCTTTGAAGTACACCAACCTGTTCCACTAATTCACTGCAGCATGATGATATCTTTAAGTACCACAGCTATTTTCTAAGTAAATACATGCCTGTGTTATGGTTTCTCTCTTCTTTTTCAATAGGATTCCTGCATGATATTGTAATTTCATCACTCAGATTTTGGGTTCTATGGATGAGGGTTTTGTTTGTTGTTGTCATTGGTTTTGTTCTGTTGCTTGCTTTGGTTTGGGTTTTTTTTTTACAACTACAAAACAAATATCCCTAGCTTATTGTTTATACTGAGTTCAATGTTTGTTTTGTTACTGAAAGCAAACAATTCAACAGAAAGAGAACTGAATGTTGTAAGCAGAGTTTGGAAAGGGATGGCGAAGTCCAGAGTTCTTTGACATGGAATGTTGACATATATTTAGTGTTTTACAGAATAACTCATCAGCTAAGTTAATTAAAAAAACCTGCATCCATACAGACACACACAAGCATCATTGAAACAGAGCCTTCAAAAATTAATAGCAATACACACAGAAAAGGGTTTTTTCACGTTTTGAAAAAATATTTGTTGACCCTAAAACATTGATACAAGCTCAAATTTTGTTAAATAGACTACTTTCAAACAGAAATGGCATGGCATTTTTACCATTAAATTGAGAAGCTCTAATTCTTTTCGTCATGCATAAAAAAGATAGAATTGAACAATTATTTCAACAATGATTCCACTGCAACTCTGTTCTGTTGAAGGACCTGACATTTAAGAATTATGATACGTGTTATGAATAACGAGTACAGGAATCAGGAAAGAAAACATTCATTTGACAATCTTTGCTTAGTTGTCTTAGTGTTAATGCAACAGAAACCTAAAGATTATTTTTGTTTATAAATCAATAATTATTTCCTTTGGTTTTATAACTTGCTTTCATATGTTAATGCTTTGCATATGAGAGATACTATGATCGTTTGCCTGCAGTTCTTCATTTCCAGCTCTACACAGACTGTTGGCAGCTCTCCCCACAGGAGAATGTATAATGAAACAGACTGCTTGAATTTGTTCATCAGCATAGAGGCTAGGATTTTTTTGTTTTCTTTTGTTTTGTTTTTTTTAAACCACAGTTAATTTATTGTCAATATATTGCTCTTACATTACTTGGTTTTCTTTGTATAAAAACCTTCTTTACTCCAAATATTGAGTATTCTTTCATCTAGAGACCACAGACATCACCCAAAAAAGCATCTCCCCCAAAATGAAAATTATCATGCCTTCATTTTCCTTTTCACTCATTGTATCTACACTGTTCCCTGTCCAAATCTCACTTCCAACACATAACTCAGAATTCAGTTCTGAGAATTTAAGAAGTTCAGAAAACTGAATTAGGAATGAGGTCTAGATTTCAGTGATCTGAAACCATTATACAAAACCTGGCAGAAGATGCTTTCTTTTTTTTTTTTTAATCAGAAAACATGATTGCTCTAGAAAAAAGGCCTAAGTCTCTCACAAAATAACTTTTGATCTAGTTCTTGGAGTCCCAAGTAATACATAGGTATACCATAGCTAAACCATTCATGTACATAATTCAAACTAAGGCTTGGAACCTGGGTCTTCCATATTCTGAGTGATGCAAAGGATTAATCTCGAACTCAAAAAATTTGAAATATTTTCTGGTTCTTATGTGGTTTTTATTTGTCTGTTTTTGTTGTTTAGGGTTGTTGTTGTTGTTGTTATAATTATTTTACTCTCCTAATTTTTTAGTCCTAGATGATAACTTTCTGACCAGAATTTCAGCCTCAGCTTTTTCCATCGAGAACCAAGATTCAAACATTTTATAAAAGTGAGCACATTGTATCTAAGAGATCTATGAACTTGTCAAGAATCTTCTTCGGAAATTTTCTCTCTGTAACTTCAGTTTCTGACAACTGATGAATTCTACATGCTTTTTCCTGGAACACCAGCAATCATATGTAGTAAAAAGTCATTTTTATGCATCACAGTTTACACTTAGACACTTTCACAGTACTGTTTTTATGGGATTCGTCTGATGTAGATCAGAAGAAACAACTTATACAATCTTCTTATGGCCTCACAATTTTCATCTTCTAAAGAACTTCAAAATATTACTCTTAACTCCAAAACTTCACACTTTGGGGAAGGGAGAGAGAACGGAATGGCAACAAGGACAATATGAAAAGAATACAGGAATGAGAACATGAGCACAGGAGATGTGAATTCTTAGTTATGTTATACTTAGACAGAAAAAATAGTTTACTGGGTCCTTAATAAATGGACTTAGCAAGCACCAAATATTTTGAATTAATAGCTTTTTGATTACATATGAAACCTGTATTTCTATTTGCAGTCTTTGAAAACCCTACAACAAAAAAGAAAAGTATATTGGTTGGTTTATTTTCTACTGGTGGTTAATAATATCAGCACTGTCACACAGTTACATTAGCTCAGTGATAATGACAACACAATATGGGTAGGGACTTTTCCCTCTTCCTTTTTAAAGGGAAATTTTCATTTTATTACGGGGA
This sequence comes from Patagioenas fasciata, assembly GCF_037038585.1. NCBI lineage: Eukaryota > Metazoa > Chordata > Aves > Columbiformes > Columbidae > Patagioenas > Patagioenas fasciata. The sequence goes on along the minus strand of NC_092523.1, from coordinate 43,776,555 downwards.
AAAAGAATCATCTGTTTCTGAACTGATAAAGAAAATAATTTTCACTTAAAAATTAAAATTTTACATTGATCTACTGTGGAAAAGCTGTATCAATAATTGCAGCCATTCAGATATTTTCAAAACAATAGTTGCCCAGTTGCAAAACACAGGCAGTACACATAATCCCCTTCTTTTCCTATATATCCCTCCACCCTTTCTGCATCTGATTTCAGTCGACTCATGGAAGTACCAGTAAAACTAATGTCACACTTTTGTTCATATTTTATGTATTTACTTTTCAGTATCTGTAACTTACTTTATTACAAGGACACAGAGAGCAGATAACCTTTTGAGAGTTAACTAGAAACATTTTTCAAAAATAATTATTGATGTATGCTTGGTTTGCCAGATAAATTCAGCTCAAGCTTTTCATGCTAATGTCAATTTTACAATTCTTGCTTTCCAAGTAATCAGTTTCTCTGTCTGTGTTTGTAGAGCAATTCAACTCTGCAGTTTGCTATTGCATGTCAGGAAGAAATTAAATTCTAAAAGAAATGTGAGAATAATTGCATTTGGCACAAATCCAAGACTTTAAGTTTTCCTTCTAGCTCAGGAAGCAAAACAAAACCAAAATTTCCTAAGCACAAATTTTGCATACCTTCTCTCAATCTCGTATTTTATAGCTGCAATGAGAACAAATTGTGAACCTGCTGTAAATCCACTCATTGAAGAACCAGACTGACAGAAAATTGTAAATCAAGTCAAAGCTTAAAGAAAGAACAGACTGTAATACAGTAAGTAGCAGTATATAGTAGTAGTATATACAGTAGTAGCATATATAGTATAAAGTAGCAGAATCCTAAAACTTTATTCTGAAGAATGTAACACCAGACAACAGGTCGTGGTTATTAATGCAGGCTAACTTTAATCAAGGGAAATTAATCTTCCTAAGCTGCTTTTACAGTCAGCTGAGACAGCTAAAAGGTAGCAAAATCCTTTCATGCGGCAGTTTGGTGGATTTGTCTTTGTGCTCATTGCTTTGAGTTACTGTCTACCTCTCTCCGCTGACCATGGAAACAAACTTCCTAGCTACAGGTAGACATCGTAAGTATTTCATCGGTCCCTCTGTTTCTTGACACTGAGGAAATTAATACAAGAGTATTTTTCAGCACAGCAAGGTAGCCTTGCTAGCATCACTCTACTGCCAATGGCGAGAAAAGGGATCATCCAGTGAGTAATTCAGAACATCAAAGTAAATCTCAGATTTTGAGGAAGCCTTCACACATGTTTTCCTAAGCTTGTCTTAAAAATAGTCAATGCAGAGATCACCTTCTGTTATCTCTTCCTAAAATAAGACTTTGAATGCATGAGCCCTGACCACTAGTTGAACAGGATTTGTCTGTATTTTGCAAATCCAAGAAAAATATTATTTCTGTGACTACAAATGAATAGAGTAACACTGTACCTAAAAGAAGTAGAGAGGTATGATTTTTCCCTTATTCTCTTGGATACAGCAAAGACTGCAGTTTCACTTCATGAGGAAACTGTAACATCTAATAAATGTTATAATCCATTATTATATGGAAAACATGTAGCTGCTTTTTGCTCTTCAGACTACGTCACTGGATTAAAAAATTGGTTTTCTATTTGAAATCTAATAATGTTACAAGTTTCCTAAGAACCTGCAGACAGACCACACAGAAAAGTGCCATAAAATCCTTCACTCCTAGATCACCAGTGAGAACAACTTCATTTTATACATAGTCGTGTAAAAATAATTTGGATCTTATATATGGGAGATAGAAACTAGACATAAGTGACAGCTTTGCCAAAGTACTAGAGCTCATGAGGGTAGCCATAAGACATCACTGATCTTTCACCTCCCCAAAAACTTTGTAACTTTTTGTTATCTTGCCATGAATCTGCAATAATGACTGATAATTTATTTAGATATTCAAAATCTCCAACTGAGTAGATACAGCTTACTCTAAATGGAAATTTCAGCATGCTCTGATACAGCTCTCTTTTTTACTGGTTCATGTTACACACAGAGATCTTCAGTGTGATTCATATACCATTTATTTTCTACTCCTTTTAAACAGAAAAAAAATGTTATATAATCAAAGTTAATCAGAGAAAGCTATTTGACATTCATTTCTCATATATTTTTAAATTTAGCATTCATAACATGAATTTTTAATAATTTGCCAGTTACCACAGTTTATTACAATTCCCCCAAACCATTTTTTTTTTAAATCCACTTTAATTGCAGATGTATTTATTACTACACTTCAAGTAAAAAAGAAATTAGCTTTGCATTGTGCAGTTTACTTGTATCAGATCACATTCCAAGTGATATCTAAGTGCTAGGAAGTCCCAAAGAAGCAAAAGTCCTGACACAGTTTACACCTTAAGGTGATTCAATTTAGGGTCAGATTTGTGGAATGAGCTTGATGAGATTATCCCCACTCCTACTTACTTTCTTTAAACACACTTTGTATGTAGGAAGAGTGCAAAGCTATCACTGAATACTTCCTAAATTTTGCAGATTCTAAAAAAATCAGCTTTTTGTAATTACACTGGGATAAGACTGAATTGGTTTTCAGTCACTTAGATTACAAGCACTTTTGTTTTATATTTATAAAGTTTACTGGAGTTTTTGATCTTCCTAATTGTATAAAATACTGGGTTTCAGCTTTAGTTTTATGAATGCAAAGCCCTTTTCTTATGCTGGCAATAATTCATCCCTTTGATTTCTGAACTGTGCTCATCTCCAAGTAATAGAACTCACTTATTTCATTTCACAGAAGCAACTTTCCCAGAATGTTTCTTTATAAACTCAAGAGAATCTACAAACAATGTAAAAATAACCCTTTATACTTTCATATTACTAAAATTTTCAGTCAATTTTCATCCAATCCACCCCATGTATTTCTGAACTACCCAGGAATGAGACAAATAGGTAGGGAGAGTATCTTCAAGCTTTATGCAATCCACAAAAGCTCTGTGGGATAAATTTTGTTTTATCACAAATTACCTTGTGTATGTGTGATGAACCAGACAACAGGCAATAAAATACCTTGTCAAACACATACAGCTTTCAAATAACTTGTAGACAAGAGTATCTAAAACAAAAAAGATAGAGATTGGTAGGGAATGTCCTGGTATGTGGTAGCTGAAGAGGAGATTCGGGAAAAAAAGGAAAAATAAACCTAGTACCTTCAAACCTGATTATGAAAATCAGAATTATTTGCTTCAACTTATTCTTAGTGTACAAAGAGGAAAAAAAAAAGGTATATTATAACTTCAATAGTTTTCTTTAAGATGATATATCATTTTATATGCAGCATTAATGTATGATTTCCAGACACAGACAAGGCAAAATAGGGCCAGCGACACACAATACTGGGATTATTAATACAATGCCATTTGTGTCAGTTCGTTATCAAGTATGTTGTGTAAGAAACAGGTACATACATGATTAGAAAGATTTTGAATGTCATTCCTATATAAAAGATTTTTTTAAGTATACACTTGCACATACAACAAAGTGAGTAGCACCTGCTGACTGCCATTCTTTGCTCTTCGCTTATAAAATCAAAACTTGGAGAGCTTGAGTGCTTGCACAATAGCTTTGCTTAACAAGGGTCTAGCCCAGATTGACAGACTCAATACTCAGAAAAGTATTTTTCTTAGAGCCTTTTAAGCAAACAGCAAATCTCTTTCTTTCTGAAATAAGCACAGTATGAGCTGGAGTAAAACATACAAATGCTGAATTACATTAATAAAAAAACTGAAAGCTGAGACAATTTACATTTAATTCCAACCTTAGTTATCTGCAAGCATCACACACACTGCCTGTGTTCAAATGACTAACACAACGTTGTATGTTCATCAATATAATATTTTATTATAAGAAAGCTTTACTCGGCAAGATCAATGCCTTGATGTCAACGAAAGAAAATACACTTCAGTGGGTAACTTCCTCAAGACTTCCACTGTAACCACTGAAACTATACATGTAGGAAAAATTCTATTCCCCCTCCCCCGCCATCTCTACATAATGAAATTGTGATGATACTTTTTAGGGGTAGCCTTTGTATCCTTTGGTCATGCTTTCTGATCAGGTAAACTCTAAGCTTTTCCAAGATCCTGGTACATAACAAGTCAAATTACAGGATTCAGAAAATGGTCAAAAAAAAAAAAAAATTAAGCCTGTGGTGGCATTGACAAACACATTTTCTAGAGCTGCACCAAGTATGACATCTGTTCTTCTACTAATATGAAGCCAAGATGTTACGCAGTTAATAAGCCTACAGGTAACATAAATTTTGATGGTTGTACACACAAATATAACAGCATAATGCTGAACTAACAAAATGTTATCTTTTTTATACATTATGATCAGCAAGATATTTGTGTTGCTTCTTCCTGGTACATATCTTTCTGTTATATCTAGTCTGTCTTCAAGTCATGGAAATGAGGATGAAAATTCCCCATTTCCTGAAGGGATCGTGAATAGTGGTCATTAATATTTTCTGGTTGTTATTAAAGTAGTAAAGCAAGCTTGCTGGTATTTAGCAACTTTGTTCTTATTAAACACTCACATCATTTGTTATACATATAAAGTTTATCATGTCCTACCACTTGCAAAACTCTTAGTAAACTGCATTATTTTGAGGTACCTAATTGAGGTACATAGGTTTCCTATGCATTATAGCAGTTACAAAAAAAAGTAAATCAAACACAAGTACTTACAATTGCACAACTGAAAACAGCATAAACTCCACTTCAACAAAAAACTTATATAAAATACTCCTATGCAAATCAAGCTATCACACTGAGTCGCGACCATATTCTTGTGCTTTCTTTGAATTGAGACTAACAGGTTCCCTCTTTTGTGAAACATTCACTGCCTCAATTTTACTACTGCTGTGCCAATCATGATAAGTAATCCTCTTTTGTTGCAAGAGCAGCTAAGTCTTTGTTAAAAGATTTCAAGTTTCTATGAGATCTACCAAAATAATTTTACTTCTCAGGACACCATCATTGTTTACATTCCTCTCCAGTATTTAACTTTTTTTTTTAACTACCACTTTCTGCAACAGACCTAAAAATCATTAGAAGTACAAGTTCTTTATGAACCATAAAGCTATATATACTATATCTTATTATTTCACCTTTGTTCTATGCTTTCATATGGAACAACATAACAAAACTATGACTGTATTACTGAAATATCATCATACAATTTTTTCTCATAGACAGTAAATGCAAGAAGTTCTATTCTTATTGCTGATCTTGGATATCATCTCCAAGCATATGGAGGAAAAGAAGGTTCTCAGGAGTAGTCAGCATGGGTTCACCAAAGGGAAATCGTGTTTGACCAACCTGATAGCCTTCTATGATGGTATGACTAGCTGGTAGACCAGAGAAGAACAGTGGATATCATCTACCTTGACTTCACTGAGGCTTTTGACACCATCCCTCACAATATTCTCATAGGCAAGTTCAGGAAGTGTGGGCTGGAAGAATGCACAGTGAAATGGATCGTGAATTGGCTGGATGGCAGAGCTCAGAGGGCTGTGATCAATGGCACAGAGTATGGTTGGAGGCCTATAGTTAGTGGAGTTCCCCAGGGTCAGTACTAGGTCCAGTCCTGATCAAACTGCTCATCAATGAGCTGGATCAACAGACCGAGTGCACCCTCAGCAAGTTAGCTGACGATACCATACTGGGAGGAGTGCTGACACACCAGATGGCTGTGCTGCCATTCAGTGAGACCTGGACAGGCTGGAGGACTGGGCAGAGAAAAACCTGATGAAATTCAACAAGAGCAATGGCAGGGTCCTGCTCCTGGGGAGGAATAACCCCAGGCACCAGTACAGTGTAGGTTTGGACATGCTGGAAAGCAGCATTTCAAAGAAGGACTTGGGAGTTCTGGTCAACAACAGGTTGAACATGAGTCAGCACTGTGCTCTTGTGGCCAACAAGGCCAACAGTATCCTGGGGTACATTAGGAAAAGTGTGACCAGCAGGTCAAGGGAGGTTATCCTCCCCCTCTACTCTGCCCTGGTGAGGCCCCATCTGGAGTACCGCATCCAGTTCTGGGCTCCCCAGTTTAAGAAGGACAAGGAACTACTGGAGGTAGTCCAGCAGCGGGCTACGAAGATGATTAGGAGTCTGAAGCATCTTTCTTATGAGGAGAGACTGAGAGACCTGGGTCTGTTCAGCCTGGAGAAGAGAAGGCTGAGAAGGGATCTTACAATGCTTATAAATATCTCAACAAAAGTTTCAAGAGAATGAGATCAGACTCTTTTCAGTGGTGCTCAATGATAGAATAGGGGCAACACACACAGACTGAATCATAGGTGGTTCCATCTAAACATGAGGGAAAACTTCTTTACTTTTGTGCTAGTATGAACGAAAATGGGTTAATTTTCTTCATGCAGTTAAAAATCTTTCTTTTTCACAGCTAGCACGCTCATTATTTGGACTTAGTTTGAGAACAAGAAGATAACATCCCAGCACAGAGCTAATGTTTTTAATTGCTCTGGTCTGAGAGTCAAGGACATTCTGAGCACTCTGCCTACAAGTGTGAGGCATCAAGGAAGGGGTGCATGGATGAGGCAGAGCTTGACTAGCATCTGGACTGATTCATAAGAGTTTTCCATGCCATTAGTGTCATGCTTCGTATTTAAGGAGAGTTGGAACCTTCCAGTTTTGCTCTTCTCTTCCGCTTTCTCTCTCTCTGGGGCACAGCCAGGGGAGTTTTGGTCAGGACATTTAGCCCGGCCTTTTGCCATTTTGCAGAGGCCTCTGGGATTTTCTGCCTTTATCCTCTCTTTTCTCTCTTGGAGATTGACTTTAGGACCAAGTGTGGCTTGCGACTGGCTGCTCAGTTGTGGACAGAGTTCCTGAGGAACTGCCTTGAGTATCTTTTATTTATACTAGTAGTGTATTTTTTGTTTTATTAAATTGTGTGTATCTCAATCCAAGTTTCTGCCTTCTCTTTTGATTCTCCTCCCTATTGGGGGGGGGGGGAAGGAAGGGGGAGCAGGGAGGGGGCGAGTGAGTGGCTGCTGTGCTTATATTGCTAGCTCAGGTTAAACCACAGCAACTTTGAGGGTGACAGAGCATGGGAACAGGCTGCCCAGAGAATTTGTGGAGTCTCCTTCCCTGGAAACATTCAAAACCTGCCTGGACACATTCCTGCGTGATCTACTTTAAGTGAACCTGCTTTAGCACGTGGGTTGGACTACATGATCTCCAGAGGTCCCTTCCAACCATTCTGTGATCCCTCTAGCTAACCCTTGGTTTCAATTATATTTTACTCTAATATAAACGTATCATCAACAGTTGCTGACCGATAATAGAATTCTTGTCAGAAATAAGATCTTTAATACAGAACAGTGGGAGAAAATGCAGCTTTTACTCCCTGCCTTCCATTTACTATAAATTATAATGTAAGTTTTCAACACTCAGGGCTTCAACTTCAAAGCCTTTTTCAAAATGAATTTCTTGTCCGATGTTAAAACATGTGTATAACATGTCATAAACATGAAGGGAAAACAGGATTTCAGTCATCTTTGATTAACCGTGACAACAGCAGGAACTTCACAGAATTCCGAACATTTTTAAATCTGCTGCACAAAATTTAAAACATCTCGTACACAAAAATGGTATGGCATTGATATTTTACTGTGCCAGAGTGTGGCAATTCCATTTCTTACTAACATAAACACGTCTGGAAAGACAGAGTTTTGCACGGAAGGAGCACATACTCTACAATGGAAGATGTAGTTTCATCCCAATTGAATAACAAGACCATTTGAAATAAAATGGTATTTCGGTTATCAAAATTCTTAAGAATAAATAGAAACCCAAATCTGATTTTAAACCAGACGAAGTAACCTACTTTTCTTATTTTTTTCCTTCAAGTGTTCAATTAAATATCTGTATGAAAAAATAAACATTGGAAAATATGAAGATATTTTAATTAGAAAGTTCTAGAAGAAAAATGTTAATCATAAACACAGCAAAAATCTCTCAAGTATTTCTGGATAACTGTCAAAAATCCAGTCACTTCTATCACATTTTACCCACATAAGCATAACAAAGAATGCAGATTCAGTGGTCCTCTGTAAATTCACCTGAATTTCCATTACTCTAGAGTAGGATAAATTTTTATACCAGGTTTTATTTAGGAACACTGTTTCAACTTCCCTAATTCAGGCTGGAGTTTTAGGTGCTACAACAGCTAGACATACATGAAAGGAGAATTAGATTGACATAATTGATGCATCTGTTCCCCAAAGCACAAATGCATCTTCTTTTTTATAATTCCCACCTACTTTGAAGAATACATCTCCTATATTCTCTATCAGACTAGATGGAGCCCAGAGCAAGCTTCAAAGCAAAAAGTAATCCTGGGAAGAGCAAGAAAGACTGAGAAGTTGATTCTCCATCAAGGCTTGGCAGAATGTTTTGAAATGCAAAAAACACAAAATGGAAGCTTTCACCTACAGATATAACAAGTCCAGCTCAGTGAATTAACCATCAAAATATGTAATTACTGTACAAATGTTCCAAAGACTGTGCAAAAACATAAGGTTGTATTCATCTTATGAATTGTAAAGCATTGCCAAAATGAGAGTCAGGAGAAGACAGAGCAGCAAATATAACAAAAGGCAACAGGAGCTGAGCTGAGAATAGCCAGAGGGAGGTTGGAGAGATGACCATCCTCAAGACTTTTTCTTCAGTTAAGAGTTGCAGCATGACCACTTGATGGATGGAGAAACAAACCCATTGATTTATTGAGCATTTGTTTCCAATGTTTCTAACGTTCCAAGGTTTTCATGACTATGATGCGTAGATTTCTTACAGAATTGTGGTAAATGTAAACAAACAAAATTTATTAAAATCCTGTAAAATTTACTACAGTTAAAATTCAGCATTTTAGCTATTTAGGTGAGAACTTGATACCTACATGAAAATCAAGAAAAACTAGACGAACCTTTTAAAGTATAGACAGATAAAGGCATTGCCATAATTCATAATAAATTTAGGAAAAGTTTTAGTTTGTTTTATCTTCCCTTTTTAGCAGAACCATGAAAACACGTTAGCAATGACAAAAGTTCTGAATGTAAGCTTTTGAAAAAGGAGTTCTAAATTATCAAGACAGTTATACAAAAATGGTACAAAAATGACAAGGAAAGGAAGAATACACAGGAAGGGGATGACATTTATATATAACACAGAACTTTGAATGCTGAAAGAGGAATTGGTCTGTACTAAAGTATATCATCAATAAAATTTAGATATGAATGGATATATGGTAATGTGAGTATGGGTAGATGGATCACTCAGCAGTTTGATTCAGAGAAATCTTAAATGTCATCATTTGAAAAGTGTGGCAGATGTATCTTCTGCTGTAATCCTGTCAGAGCTCACAAAGTAAGTGGGCTTGATCTGGCTAAGTCTCTTGCTTCATTGTCACTTTTGCAAATAGCAATACTGGTCATTTCACAGGTGAGTCACATTTTTCTTTTTTGAATCGGTATTGATTTAATACTTTGGTATACTTCTGAGGGACGTATTTTTTATTATTGTTATCATTATTTTAAACAGTACAATGCCAGTTGAGCCAATTCCCAACAGACAATTAGGTCCTACCTATCTTAACTCTTCCTCCTCTGACGAATGGGAGAGATGGGTAGAAAGGGTTTCTGGTTTTGATGTTTAAGCAATTGTGCCACTCTATTCACTGAAAGACTCTTGGATATCAAAGCACTTTTTTTTACTGGTGATCTGGCCCTCCTATTAAATGTATTATAGCAATGATTTGAAAGTCAGGGTTGTGAGCCGCAGGAGGCCATTATTAGCAAAGCAACTTCTTCAGTCTTTTAAGACAGGCTGACCTTTCCTTCTAGCTGTAGCCTAGTCCAGGTTCTTCTTTTAAAACTTATTTTCTAAAACAGTAATCTGAAAACTTAGTATTCTTTCTGCATCCATCAAAGCTGTGGAAGACACTGAGTCTATACAGTAGGACAGCAAAAATACTGCAAAATGACCTGGAGAAGTTGGAAAAATAAATACATAACTAGTAATAAAAGCATTCAGAAATGATGCTGGTTTTCACCCAGCTGAGGGAATGTATACTGCAGAAAAAAATAACAAGAGCAAGTCTATAACTGTACATAAATATCAAACTGCAATTTTTCATGCACCAATTAGAAATTAATAGCACAAGCTCAATTTGCTAATACCAGCAATATAGAGTGCAGACATAACCTGCATCTCTATAAATACATATGTAGAAAAGAGAGAAAACAGTGAATTTGAACATAAAAGAAAGACAAGGGGAAGAAAGATGCTACAGTAGTGAAAAAAAGATGCTTACAAAAATAACTTCTAGCTTATAACACAATAGATTAAATGGCTTTCCACTCATTTTAAAATACAGGGAAGATAGGTAAGAGTGTAGAGAAAGGTAGGTGTGATATAAGTTCTAGTGTGTCTGAAAAGACTAAAAGTTACTGCAGTAGCAGGACAATAATAAACAATTTTTGAATTAATAATATCTTAGAAAAATCAAGATGTATTTTAAACACAACTTGATGAAAGGAAAACAATAAAACAAATACAATTGGTAGCTCTGTACCTCCCTTAAAATATTTCCACGTTTCTACAGAATCTGTTAGTTAATGTTTACTAAAGAAAAATTAAAAACAGAATAGGCAAGGGTGAATATAACTATATTGTATATTGTATATTTGCTGTCTTTATATTCTATATTTACGTTTAGAAATTTCTAAATTTCTAAAAACAGTCACTGATATTTTCTGGAATACCAAATGAAAACTAGAATGAATCAGCTTCGATATGCAGAAAGATATATCTATGGAGAACAAGGACAACAATGTTTTGTACACCTTTGATATTTATATATTTCAGCTCACACAGAAGACCCTCTTAACTGCTAGGAGTAGCGAACTTCCGTTTCAGCTGCTTTTCTAAAGTTCACCGCACTATGCTAAAAAACTGGTTTGGAAGAACAGATCAATTGAGAAATCCACAATTGCCCTTTTATTTTATTAACAGTTTTTGTCTCTGTAGGTGTCAAAAGTGCGTAGTGCTGCCTTACAGGTCATTTATCATGGCCTGCCTGGGGTTATTTTCCAGGGCAAAGGGGAATGGTTGCACTTTATATTATTGTCTTTCAGTGTCACGGGGTCTTTCATTTTTAACTTCTGGAAAAGCAAACAGGAAAATACAAACAGACTCAGCCATTTTGCATATGATTAGCAGAAGCATCACTAGAAAGCAGAATTGTGAGTAGTGCAAAACAAGGGATTCAGCTCTGCAAGAAGCAGCTACTTTGCCTCATTCTCTAACAAGGAAAGAGAATATATTATCATCCACAGAACATTCTGTTCAAATCTGAAATCAACACTTCAATTTCTAATGAAGATAAAATGAAGTAGACTGATCTAGCACAAGAGAAGAAAAAGCCCATGAGGATCTTAATGCTTCTTCATAATGAGAGAATCAGCTGGCTCAAAGTTAAAATAGTCCCCACCATAAAAAGATGTACATAATAAAATGTATCATAAAGTTATGTGGTGTTATAACTTTGATTAAATTAGAGTTATAGAACTTGCACGTCCAAATTATTTTAACAGGAATGAGAATGAAACCTAATCACAATCTTTTTAACTGTACTTAACCAACCCAGAAGATTACAGATCAACACTGGTACCTGGTTTAAATGTGTCTTTACAGTGTCATGAAAACTAAAATATTAAAGCAGCTTCAATATCCAAACAAAACATGCTAAATCTTGCAAGTCTTCCATGTAACCAAAGTTTCCCTTTATGTGATTTATCCCACTAGGAATCAATCAGGAAACAAAAGCAGATTCCAAAAAAGGAAAGAGAAAAATAAAGGATGGAAGAGAACTGAATAAGATGGTTGCACTGGTGGTCAAGACTAAATACTTTTCATGTAGCTATAAATAAAAAAGAATTAGAGATTTGATAAAGTTGATTGGTATCTTTGACAATAACTATTTTCATTTTACTTTTAAGATGGAATAGAGAAAACTTGGTATTTAATCCATTAAAAAGCAGAGAAAAGTTAATAATACATCCTAATTAAAAGAAAGACTATGTAACAGATCAAGGGCAATTCAATACAGATCAAAACAGAAACACACTGACTTTCTTATGAGTCACTTTTAATCAAATCCAACCACTTTTCTAGGAAATACGCTTAGCATTCTGGACAATCTCAAAACATTTCTGTCATCAGTTGCTGAGTAGAACTCTCCAGGATAGAACATGTTCTTTTAAAGGACATTAGCTTTTAATGGCATCTCCATTACATTATGGTGTTCTGGGGTTGTGTTTATTCTTGGGGGGCAGGGAGGAGGGGGTAGGGCAGGATCAATCAATAAGAGAATGTGGACTGTTCAACAATACAGAAAAAAAAAAAAAGAAAGTTATAATCTGTAGATTAATTTTAACAAGATGAATGAATGAGAAGTTTTGAAAGAAAGACAATCTATACATAACCTCAAAACCCCCAAAATTTAAATATTACATGCTTCCCATGAAGGTAGCCTAAAGAAATATATCATGAGCTTGTATCAAAAAGTAAACGCTGAACTACACTCCTTTAAAAAGTTACTAATTTAAATATGTTAGCAGATGTTAAACTTTATGTATAGACAAGTAATTAAGTAGATCTTGTATAAATGTAAGAACAAAGGGTAGACACCTTGTAAGAAAAGTGAAATTGCTGACAGGTATAGGGAAAAAGGTGAAAGCAAAATTGAAGGCAAAGGTCAGAAAAAGAATATAGTGAAATATGAACACTGTTAAAAAAGTGAATTAACTAACCTGAAAAAAAAAAAAAAAACAAAACAAAACTTATTGCAGATGGGAAAAAAATATGCTATTTTAAAATTTTTCGTGAGATTTTCTGTAATGAGTAATAGGTTAGATAAAATATATTCAAAAATGTAAGTGGAAAGATAGATACAAAATTTAAGATGCAGGAAAACAGAAGGAGAAAAAGAATTTCTAGATGTGTAGTATCAGCAAAATGCCCTGTGGTGTAAATTGTGTAGTGAACCATGGCATAAATCTATTACAAGTTAAGTAAAATCTGCAAAAGCATAGAATCATTCACAGCTTCATTTAGATGAGTGCTAATTATCCCTGACTCCTATCAGTTTCAATAAGAGAAAGATCAGTAGGAAGATGCGTTACTTCCACAAATAGAAGTCAGAAGTACCATAAGAAATGCTGAGGAGTACTAAGGACTCCTAAAACTACCAGCTGGATACCATCAAATTACTAATATCTGACCACACATTTGATAGCATTATTTTATATATTTTTATATATATATACACATACACACGTATATACTTTTTAAAATGCACCACTTAAATAAAATGTTTATTATCATCCCTTGAAAGTCAAACAGTATTTCTTTAAAAATGCAAATATATATTTTTAAAATGTCTTAGAATACATAATATTGATCATTATTGAAGACTGGCTCTTAATGCCATACTTGACAGCCCTACACATATAACCTGTATACTTTCAGCAGAGCAGACTATTTTTCAACAAAATAGAAATTCACCAGTCACAATTTGAGTTTATATTTAGACTCTCTTGCTTTTTCTTGTTTTATTTTTCTGTTTGGCAAAACACTAGACCATTTTATTGTTCTGAGTTTGTCCCTCTCTGAAGCCAATAGCTTAACTCACATTGAGAACTGCATATGGCAAAAATTTAATTTCTAAGTATGAGCACTTGCAATGATTTACACAATCATATTGGTGCTACCTCTTAGTCTGGTTTCCTGTGTATGTTCTAACTTCCATTTATGATGATCTTTGATGAGTTTGGTTCAAAAAAAAAATCTACCTTCCAAGGACAGTGGTGGTCATGTTGTTTGTTTGTTTGTTTAGAAAGTGTACTACTATTCACACAGCATTAGTCTGGAGATTCATGGATGTGGTTCTTGTATAACTGAGTAAATTAATAATTCCCAGAGTTAGACAAACATGATTGGAGTTTATAACATAGCCATAGTAAAGCCTAGAATACATTGCCTCTGGGGACATCTTAAATTATACAAGGACTTAGTGGATTTGAATGTTTAAAACTGCCTGACAACATATTCTTTGGTGGTTAAATTGCGACATAAACTTGAGCACACTATGTTTCTCTCTGCATTTGTTCCTTTGAACTAAATTCATTTTCCATAGTGAAATATAAAACACTACTCTTTTTTTTTTTCCAATTATTTTTCTTTTCCCCAAGGTTTTATTTTTATTACGTCGCCTGAATGGATACTAAATTATGGCTACATAACAAGCTCTAAGCAAATGTGAAACTGTAAGAACCAAACACGGAATATCTGATGAACGAGGTTCAAAAAGGCATGGAATGACCACAGATATATGGAAGAAATAAAAAAAGAGACAAGCAAAGGGAAGATCTAGAAATAAAAATAGAGGGATCAAATCAATGCAAACAATGAAACATGTAAAATAAATTTTGAAGGAAGGAGACTCTGAGGACCAATTTAACTCAATGCTTTTTTTGTTGGTGGTGGGCTTTTTCTGGTGTATCCAGACTCCATTAACTCTTTGTTCCACCCTCTGTTAGTTTATCTACAAAGACAGATTAATATCACCTATACATATTTGAGTGCTACTAATTTTAGTGCCTCACTCCATGGATATCAGATCTATCATTCTCATTCTCTTTCTATATTTGAATCATAACTAAACTGTTAACATTAAAGGACTAAGCTATAACATAATTTTGCTTAAAAAGACTTCCAAGCATTCCAGTTTATGTTTTTCTTAAGCTAACAAATAAATGATGCATACATTCATCTTCAGAATTATGCACTCCTGTCACTTGAAGCTTTTACTCCATTTACAGTTCTTCCTTTATACAAAATACACACACAGATATCATTTCCAGAACTCAGGTAACATGTTGCAGATCCTTCTTTTTATGTTTGAGGGTTGTCAATCCAGTATGCCATCACACATTCCTTCTCTCTTATTAAATATAAAAAATCTGGACAATTCTAGCAATTGCAACTTTGCTTTGAATGTCTGATCACCACTATAATATGACTTCAAAATTGGGCATCCCATGAGTCTTCAAAAATTCCATACTTGACTCTCTTCCAGATAAGCTAAGTGCTTCAGAAGTGTGCAGCGTTGGCCCTGGCTAATAGCTAAACTCCCACACAGTTGCTTTCTTACTCATTCCCTCACAGCCTCCCACAGGAAGACATAGGGAAAAAATAAGAGGAACATGAATGAGAAAGCCCATGGGTTGAGATAAAGACAGGAAGATTGCTTACTAATTACCATGGTGGGCAAAACAGAGTCATCCTTGGGAAATTTAGCTTAGTTTATTGGCAATTAAAATATACAAGTATTTATTAATTTGTGTAGTGGAAAAAAATATATATATACACATTAATAAAAAAACAGATTTCTTCACTGCCTTCCCCAGGCTCAACTCCACTCCCAACTCCTTTACCATCCACTTGAGTGGTACAGAAGGTTAGAGGGGTATAGTCAGCACACAGCAGTTTCTCCCTGCATCTCCTTCCTGCTCACTCTTTTGTCTGCTCCAGCCAGGATTCTCCATGGGTTGAAGTCCTTTCATATAAACCTGATGTGGTGTGGGTTCCCCACCGGCTGCTGCGGATAACCTCCTCCTACTCCAGCCTTGGACTTCCCTTTGCTGTTTCTTGCTGTTTTTATTCTCTACTCCTCTGTCTCTGGTGTTTAATGCCCTTATCCAAATGTCTTCCCAAAGGTGCCAAGAGTGTGGTTGAGGAGCTTAGTTGTGCCCTGTGGTGGGTCCTTTTGGACTGACTGCGTGTCCAGCATGGGCCATCCCCGGCCTCTTCCCTCAGAGGCCACCTCTGCAGCTCCCACTGCCAACATCTGGACACCTGCATCCAGTACATGAAATTTCTCTGTGGTTTGTTTTTCAGTTTTCATGTTGTTTGGTTTCTTTTTTTTTTTTTTTTCATTTTCATACTCACAATTCTCTTTTCACATCTGCAAATACAGTCAATTGAACCTTTCAGTTTGAAACAGAACTGTTAGCTTCATTATTTCTATTCATCATTTCCCTTTTATTTCTGTGTCCAGATGCATGTTCCTTTTTCCATCTACAGCACGCCATGTATTATACTTAGAAATGATTAGTAAGAACTCCAAATCATTATTTACAAGCATCATGAATATTTACAGAAAGCTAACAAATATTGCAGAAAGGAGCTTCTGAACATGAGCAAGATACTTTCGAATGTCAGTCACATGATTAATACCAAACTAAAAAAAGAAACAATTATTTAACTGAGAACTTTTCAGAGGATGCTGGTTTTATCCAAAGACTCTTAGAGCTACCATTCAAGCAAGATGAGCTTTGAAACTGCCCCTTATTTTACAAAGCACCACTGCAAGCAAGCTGAATTTACAAGCAGAACTAATGTAAAAACAGATAACAAAACAAAACAAAGGTGATGTCCTACCTTAGAAATAAAAGCATCCATATGAAAATGAAACAAAAATAAGCAAACTAGATATCTGATTGTGGCAATATTCCACACATGTAACAGTTCTAGTGAACTTGGACTCACTTGTGTCAGAAAGCAAGCACAACTCCCCATGCAAGAGCTTGTCCATGTTTTGCTAACATACCATGGCCAAAGTAAGCATACCCACAAGCAAGCAAAATACAGCCGAAAGCTTATGTGTAGAGTTTTGTCAGAAGATGTAACTATTTTTCTCATTTTCTATTTTGCTTCACATTTTGAGGTCATGGCAAAGTCAGGTGGTAAATATTTGCCTCCCTAAAGAAAAAATTCTAAATTATACTGATATTCACTGATGATTCTTTCAGAAGTACCATATACGCTGGATATTCACTGATGATTCTTTGAGAAGTACCATTTACACTGCTGAATATTGGAGGAATGATGAAAACAACTAGTTTCATAGTCAAATACTTATTTTGGGAAAAATGCGTTGTTTTTTTTTTTTTACTGAATTATTAGACTATAAATTTAGTACAAACATCATACTAGTAACAAGTTAGTATTAATTTATTAATATGTTCATCTCTTAGATTTCTTTTTTTTTCTTACTTTAGAAGTTTGAAGACTGTATTACCCTGAATGTACAATGTTGACTGTATTTTGGGACACAATTTTGGCTTCATGTGCTTTTATTGCTATATTTACTATTTTAAATGGTCTGTGAAACATGTTTTCTCTATATTTAACAACAAGGACTTGTACACACAGAAGAAAAAAAAAAAAAACAAAAAACAAAAACAACAAAAAAAAACCCAAATAAAAACAAAACCAAAACCAACCAACCAAAACAACAACATAAAAAACCACACACAAAAAAGACAAACAAACAAACAAAAAAATAAGACTGAGTTTGGCAGGCATTTAATTTCCATTTCTTTTCTTTGAAACATTAGGAGTATAGAGCTCGTTACATATCCCTTTTCTGTTCTTTATTAAAAGTTTTGAAAATAAGCTGTTAAATAGAGTTTTGTCTTACTTACATTGATATCTTCCAAATCTAAGCTGTTCAGAATGACGTTGTTCCTCTTCCAGATGATGGGAGGTCTCAGAGTTCCCTGGATTGCACAACTTAAGACGGCACTTTGTCCCACTGTTGCTGCAGTGGTGCTTAGTTTTTGATCTTCAGGCAGATTCAGCTGAACTACCTCTGCAAAAGATATATCGTTTGTAAGATTAATCAGCATGCAGCTTCATAAGGTTAATTAGCATGCAGGTTTTGTACACTGGTAATTTAAGAATTTTAATTGGAATCAAAGTAAAAAGAACTTCCAACAATCACAGGAAGTTCAGAGTATTTCAAATAAAGGCCAGCATGACATTTCAATTAAACTGACTGACAAGTATCACCCTGTCAGAAGAGAAGCATTTAACATGGAAATGAATTTCAGAGGTAAGACTGTCATAAACATGACAATGTATCCAAAGTCAGACACCAGAAGTTATTTGACAGTTGAGGCCAATGCAGTGGAGTAGTAAGCACCTTTGTTTGAACTAAGATGGCAGCACTGCTAAAAGAGTCACTCATAGGAGTTCATTTCCAGAAAAGAAAAAATGGTGCTCAGGTTACAAAACACACAAGACTGAAACTGAAATGTGAATGCTGCATTCAGAATATAAAATTGAAGTACACCGTTTCTATTCTGCCAAGCCATTTTTATGGGGATTTTTCCTTAATATTAGTGAGCACATGCTTTCCAGATCACACAGACATTAGTAATCTCTCCCATTTCAGTCTCAGAAAAACATGCATTCCTCATAACACAGATGTCGTTCTTTAAAAAACAGTGTTAAAACTCTAAATAAAAAAAAAAGAAAAAAAAAAAGTGAGAAGAGATAAGCAAACACCACCCCACCCCACCCCCCCTAAAAAACTAGAGTGCTTTATAGCATCAATTCTGAAACAGCTCTGTTTGGCAAGGAACAGAAGCAATAAGCAGGATGGACTACAGCACCTGACAGAAGTAGAGACTACAATACTTCATAAGAGTTAATGACAAACTTGAAGTAAACACAGTGCATCACCTGAAAAATTGTGAATTATCTCAATACACAAATATTTGCCAACTATTTTTGCATTTACAGTGAATACAATAGAAGTTGCTAGTGCTGATAAGCTATTTAACAAAGCTTGCCAAACCATTTTTAATTTATTTAGTATTACCTAAAATACCCTAGTGTAAAATACCTGTAAATTAGTAAATTTAGAGGAGGCATTTTCAAAAGTGTGTCATGGTTTTGTGTGTAGGGTTGGAGACTGTGTGTGTTTTATTTTTTTCTTCAAGACAGACAAATTGGTAACATGTTTAGAAACAAAACCGCCAAGAATACACTCAGACACACATTCTGCATAGATGCATGCATATGAGAAAATTCAATCAATATGAGAAGTTTTAGGAACATAAAACTACTTTTTCACATTCACTGTCTGAACTATGAGAAAACTTCAACATCACTCTCGAAAACTATCCAACATTTTTAAAACCAGTGCAACAAATTCCAAGTCACTTTATATCCTGTGAGAATGAAGAAAGGTTTTGGCATGGTACCTGAAACATCTAAAAACATGTGTAACCACAATACAAAATAGATTTTATATCTTTTGTTTCTTAAGTAAAGAAAATATTAATGAAATTAAATTTAGTATGAATAAATATAATAGTAAATACAGAGTATATAGTCTTTAAAGGAGAAGTATTTTTATATTCAATTTAAGGAAGCCTTTGTCATATAATTTTGGAACAAATCTGCTTGATGCAAAACCAAGTAAATAAAATTAATACTAGGAGAGAAGTACTCTCAACCCTTTTAACTTAACAATATGGAAAGTACATCTTCTATTTTTCACTGCCCCTGGTATTTCATATTGCAAGAAAAATAATGTATGACTTTAGTAACAACCTTTGTACCATAACACAAACTAAAACCAAAGTAACTGAACAAATTTCAACAATTTCAACAAGAAAAAAAATAAACTGTGGAAGCATCCATGTTCATTTCAATCCAAAGAAAAACAATACAAGACCAAAAG
Organism: Patagioenas fasciata; assembly: GCF_037038585.1. Classification (NCBI taxonomy): domain Eukaryota; kingdom Metazoa; phylum Chordata; class Aves; order Columbiformes; family Columbidae; genus Patagioenas; species Patagioenas fasciata. The sequence continues at coordinate 43,756,889 of NC_092523.1, read as the reverse complement.
CACCACCACTAATTTTTCAGGTAAACCAGAACTTCATCATTACTCAATTTTTCAAATAATCTTTTAAATATTTCGATGTGTAGCAGGAGTTTGTCTCTTGTAATTTTCTCCACTAATCTATGTACTAAACAGCTGTAATAATAACTTCTATGTCCCACAACTCATTTGGACACTTACATAAAAAGAGAGTGAGTGATACATGTTAATTTGATGATATCGTATACTCTTCCCTCTTGTGTAATTGCCCATATGTGAGAGGATGAACAGCTGAGACTTGTCTTTTCACTTGTGGTGTGCCCAATTAAATATAACCTATTAAAATTCTACATTTGTAAGGATTTTTCCATATGAGACATATGAGAGCTATATAGGAGTTGAAGATCATCCAAATTGCAATTTTTCCCCTCTGCTGCTAAGGTATGAAAAATCTCTAGGTTTTTTTATCTTTCTTTTTAAGTAAACTACAAAGGGCATCATGTATCTATTGTCTTTCACTTACCAAATTACTTTAATATAACACAGACGTTATCTTTCCATTATAGCAAAGCAGCAACCTATAAGCTAGCTAAGATGCTTTCTAAGTTCTTTTTAGCCTCATAAAAGCAATGCTCGGTAACTAACACCATTTTTTATTATTCCAAAATGCAAGCATCAGAGAGACATCTCAGTATCTTCAGAAAGCAAAGCTTTCTTGTTCTATAATTAAACTTGATGCTTCAATTTTGTGTGATTATAAATATTAATTTATATTTAGACAACAACAACAAAAAAGACCTGATTAATTTATTTTCCAACAGGAATGTTCTATGACTCAAAACACAAGTGATGTAGCTCAACAGACATGCTCAAATGAGACTGATTCATTTTTATCTGACACAATGTCTTACACTAAGGAAGTGTAAATATTAACTTGAATATTGTACTATATACTACAGGGTTTTTTTAAATTTACTTCATCTGTGTGAAGCTTTTCAGAGATATTTCTTCAGACTGTCATGTGGACTTCCTGAGACATACCTGAATGGCTATGGAACAATTCAAAATTTCTGGTAGAGAACTGACAGTACTAATACTTTGCATCTTTATAGAATTCACTATGCAGTGATCTCAAATATTCTGATATTCCATGTATAAGGAGTAATTACAAATGTTTTCAAAAGTCAATTAGAAAATTGACTTTTACAATTATAATTCAGAAGTTAATTCAGGAAAGTCACACAACAGTGATCATGACATCATGTTCACATTTCATAAAATTAAGAATGCTACCTGGAACTGGTCAATGCACTGATGCTACATATTTCTGAAAAGTTGTGAAAAAAACAAACACTGATAATTACAATTTTGTCACTGCTTTCCCTCAAAATTCTGAACAACATTTAAGTTAAAAAAAAAGTCATATATTATACAACTATGTATATTTTAAATCATTATTTAATAAAAAAATATAAGTTACATGATAATTTGTCTTATTTTCTGAAGATAGAACTATTGTATTTTCTCCTTAAGGGGGGGGGGGCGGGGAAGAACCACTACCACTCAACTCAAAAACCCTTAAGTCTACAGAGCTGTACCAAGAGAAGAGTTATTTGACAGATGACTTCCTGAAAAGCCCTATTGATGAACTGTCTGCAGCCAGGGTGGAAAGGGCACACACTGATGTGGGGCAGAAGTGTCCAGTGTGTGCCGAGTGCTCTCAGGTGCACAGGGCAGCACCTCTCATAGCCCTGGCTCCATTACATGCCCTTAGAAAAGGTCCAGGAACTCAAAGATGTATTTGCCATCTCTTCCCTCCTCCCTAAAAGAAATAAACCTGGTTCTGAGAGCAAATGATTTGTCTTTCCAGAGACTGAAGTGATGTCATTGGGATATACCACCTGCTACGATGCTTCCCTCTATGTTGCCCTTGTAAAGCAATGAAAATTCTTTGAAGTTTAGTCTCACACATCTTGTTTATTTAAAGTGAAAAAGTAGAGTAAAGCTTTCAAAAAAATGGAAATGGAATTAATTCAGTTTACTAATATAACACCAAGCAAAAAAAAAAAATTGGATATTGTTGGTTACAGAGCAGTAATATTATATGTAAGAAGCCAGGTGGCTTTACCTTCTATGACTTGTCATTATCAGAAGCATTAATGTTCTACTATAGCATACTGTACTAATGACTGTTTGCAATTCCTCCAGGTACAATATCAGTCTCACACACCCCCCCTGTTTTTAGCTACAAAAAAGTCACTGGATAGATGCTTTCAGCTAAAGGGGAGAAAGGAAAAAAAAAAAAAGAAATCTAGAGGTATAGTTACGAGGTTGTCCAATTTCTCTACTACAGTAATCCATTTTTTTTTTTTTTGGTAAGGGTATTAGTGAAAACATAAAATAAGTTTGCTTCCCAGGAGGCCACTGAAGAACTTCCCTAATAGCTCTCAGAGTGTTCTCTTCCTATTTCATTAAAGTCATATCACCTTCCTTTCAGCCAGCTCCTTATTTTTATGATTTCTCTACTAACTCCTAGTGCTTTAGTTGACTGAACAGGTTCTCATGTGGCATCATATCAAGTGCTTTACTGAAAAGGATGGAAATATTTATTTTCTCATTGCTTCTTGCTAGCTGTCTAGAATCTATGTTAGAGACTTAGTTTTGCTTCTCCTACAGTTAAAATTGGATCAAAATAAGACAAGTTTTTCTATTACATTTTTATACACATTTTCTGTTATAAATATCTTTATGATATCTTTCTAAAATATCTTCAGAACTTACTGAAACCAAATGCAAAATAACATCACTCCTACTGAATCAGCAAATAAATAAGACATTTATCAGGCATCTTCTGTTTCTTGAGGTATGTTTTGTTTTACAATATATCATATCATTGATATACATCACTATACATCATTGTTTCCTTTGTTTTAAAGTTTAAAGTGTTTGTTCATCTCTGTTGTATGTCCCATAGACACGTATTTTTGGAAGATATAGACAATACATTCAAATAGCTCTCCCTAAATTGCTTACAATGTAAAATACATGAAGACACATACAGTGAGTGTGTTCACTTATAGAGCTTCTAGCTCTACATGCAGCTCACCTTAGGAAAATTTTAAAATTTATCAACCAATACGAGTGAAAGCAGTTAAGGATAAATAATTCTGAGAAAGGTACTACAATACTTCAAATGATGATCAATATGAATAGAGTGAACATGCTTAAATTTTCTTAGTTTGCCCAACATTTAGTAACTAAACTGTGAAAGGCAGGAAAAAGAGTTTTCAAAGCTGACATTTTGCAAAAATATCCCAAAGGCAATAGGGATAAATCAATAATGGAACCCTACTTTAATTTTTTCAAGAGTCATACATCTGGGGTTACCATTCTTTGTTTAAGCTAAGCTATATCGATATTCTTGCAAGCCAACAGATAAAATGGTATCACTGTATTTTTACAACATAACAGGAAGGGTAGGGTAATGCTAGGAAAAAAAAAAAAAGTGATAGCTGTGTAGTACTTTGATCAACCTTTTTATTTTCTTAATCCTAAATACAATGAGTTGATGTGCACAACATGGAACATGCTGATGCTTTAAACTGAGTGCATTTATAAAAATAGTTGTTACGTTTTTATTTATTTGAGTTTTCTGAGGAAGTTAATGAATAGTGAAAGATGGGCTCTTCAGTTCTCTGCCTGTACATGAAAAAAAGAAATCTTATTTCCAACTCCCTTGATGGCCGAAAACGGTCCGTAGGGGCTGTACACAATCATGAAACTATTTTGTCATAGGATACCAAATCAGGCCACTAGGAGGAAAAAGACTGAAGCATATGAGATTTCTTGAGATTAAGTGGTACCTTACCGTGTCTTATGACCAGTAAAGAAAAGTCACAATGTCATTCTGAATAAAAGTTTTTGAAAGCTAAAATGTATGAGAAAATGTTATATTGGGACTTTGTATATCACTTTATAATTGATTATCTATTAAAGGAAGGAAGATCTTACGCAACTGCAAATTGTTTCGTTTAATTTAATTCCATTAACAAATGTACCTTTTGAACCCTCTCACTTACTTAAGTTGTATGTATTTATTCATAGCAGCCACAAAACACACTTTTGAGTCTGAACTAATAAACATTATGCAGACTGGTTCCCACTACCTAAAATTAAGACCACATTAAGCCTGTATTTATTTTCTTTGCCTATTTCAAACCTAATTTAAAAGCAATCACCTTTTAAAACCAAGCAAATAAGTTTCATCCATGTACTACAGTAAGCTCTGTATTTAACGAACAGCATTACTTGGTGGTTTGAAGTAGCTAAAATGCAGCTAGGTAATGTGCCATTTTGTTATGGTTTAACATGGCAGGCAGCTAGACAACACACACAGCTGTTTGTTCACTCTCCTCCCCAGTACGATGGGGTAGAGAACTGAAAAAAGGTAAACCTCATGGGTTAAGATAAAGACAGTTTAACAGGAGAGGAAGGGAATAATAACCATAAATAAATATATATATAAACCAAGTGATGCACAGGGTAATTGCTCGTCACCTGTTGACTGATACTCAGCCAGTTCCTGAGCAGTGGTTGCCACCGCCCAGCCAACTCCCCATGTTTATATACTGAGCATGACATCATATGGTGTTGAATACCCCTTTGGTCACTCTGGGTCAATTGTCACAGCTGTGCCCCATCCTGGTTTCTTGTGCACTGCCAGCCTCTATGCTGCAAAGTCCTTGACTTAGTATAAAACATGGTTTATCAACAACCCAAACATCAGCACTCTTCCCATACTAAATCCAAAACATGGCATTATACCAGCTACTAGGAAGAAAATTAGCTCTATCCCAGGCAAAATCAGGACATTCTCCTCTTCTGGCATTGATCCCACTTTCCTGAAAATGGCATAACAAAAGCTTTTTCATCAGTGTCGTTTTCCTGTTCTTTTACATCAATTTTAAAATCAGTACACATCACCATTAGTATGACAAATTTTGTAGTTTTCTGCTGTATCTTCTGATTTGAATTTGTTTTAAACATATTACTCATATATTTAGTAGAATGTTTCAGTAGAAGTAACAGAACATAGTTCATGAGTGGCTGTTCTCTAGGGTCTTATGCCAGCAAATGAGTCTTTCTGTTCTCATAATCCATTTAACAGCATACAAGAAAAAAAACAAAAACAAAACCAAAAACACATAAATAACCTCTTCATGACTCCTTAATGTTTTAGCTGCAGAGTTTGGATTAAAATTCAGGATGGCTTATTTCCAGCCTTATGGCCAGAATAGCAGGGGATCACAGCATTATGGTTGCTATTCAAACCAAAAGCTCTTAATAGACTTACCATTATAATGAATATTTATTCATCTTTCATCTTTGCTGAAAAGAGACTTGAAAAATCAACTTTTGTTGACAATTATAATATTATAATAGTTCCAGTTTTTAGGGAGTCCTGTACAAACCAATTCTGTGCAGAAAATTAACAGAAACTATAAAAGCAAACACAATCCTCTCTGAAGCTTTACTTATAATACTGGCCAATGAGATTTAATGGAGTGTGATTGATAGCTCATGCTAGGAAACATTTATTTTATGGAAGAACTTAAAGCTTCTCTGAAAGACAAATGTGAAGCAAAAAGCCCACGATTTCTATTTCCTCTTACAAACATCAAATGCAGTATTCTTTATTTAATTACCTAGAAACCTTAAGAATGTTTCAGGTTTTCAAAATCAGGATAAAGTAGAATATTTCAGCTGACCTCTTGCTTTGGTGAATTTAGCATCAAATTCTTTTATTACTGAAACAGCTTTCATTTTCTGATTTTGTTAGGACCAAAATGGCCATTTAGGCAAATTTCTTAAAAAAAAAAAAATCAGCTGAAATAAACAGACTAAATAAAATAAACTTCATAAAAGCTTATAGATGCATGCACTAACAAACTGTTTACAATTAAAGCAAACTCTATAGTTTTAAAAAGTTATTTGGAATACAAAGAATGGGTATACAATATGAGAAGTATGAAACTGAGAACCCGAACACTAAACTGGTAGATAAATTCAATAGAAGGGGGAACTATTACACAACAGCAAAAGCAATCCTTTGAATCTAGATCAATGGGCTGTAAGCTGACTAGGCAGGAGTGACGTGATGGAGTATTAAGTAGTTTTATCAACTCTGTCCTCTTTAGTGGAGAAAAATTCAAAGATTAGGAATTCTTAGGAAAGGAGCTAAAAGCAAACAAAACCCACATAATTTTGCCCCATGGTTTGTCCATGTGTATACCATATGCAGCTCTGGGTCCTCTGCAAAACAGATAAAATTCAGATGATAACCAAGCATGATAGGGGTATAGAACAGTTTAAATATGAATAGCTTTGATTTTTCTTTTACAAAACAGATAACATAGAGGGCTTTGACAGAAGTCTACAAAATCACAACTGTCATGAAAAAGCTGGAAAGGGTAACGATGGCTCTTGTTTCTTCTAAGACCCGAAAGCCATCAAGATAAGTGAGTGAGAGGCCAGGTTCAAAATGAAGGCCAGTAGTTTTCATGCTTGAAATGACAGAACTGAAAAAAAACTCTGTCTAAAGGATATTGTGGATTCCAGAAGTTTAAATGTGCAGGAAGAGATCACACAAGCACTTGGAAGAGTATGAACAAATTATTATGATATTATTCTCACACTTCCCTAGAACTCAACTTAAGTCCTTAGTTAAGGAAAAAAGTATTGGACCAGCGGTGCCTGGGACCAGAGCAGCCATTTTTATACTCCTAGGGCATACTTTTTTTTATTTACATGGAATTCACCCAGCAAATGTGATTTCTAAGTTTTCTTTACAGTGTTTACATGCTCTAGTTTTAACTAAATGAAACACAATTTAAGATATTTTAACAGTTTTCATGAACAAAGAAACTTAGCTGTAATACAGTTGAATTAATAAACAGTATGTACTACCTCCCGAAAAATAATTTTACTCAGTAGGTGACTTGACCCTTCTGATATTTTTATTTTTTATTAATAGGATTATCTCTGCATTGCTTACATATTACAAATCCTTGTTTTAACCATTTTTTAAATGTGAATGAAGGCAATTGTTATGAAAATCAGTGATAATCACTTTTTAATGATATCCAATTCACAAACTGATAAAACTAAAACAAAATTTCAAAGCTCATTATACTTGTGTTTTAAACTTCATTCTTATTTTAACTTAATTTTACTTTCTATGTCCACCGAATCAAACTCCCCCTCTAGACCTTGTATTTCTCACAAGTTTGCATAGACTAAAGGACTCAACAGGATTCAAGTTAAAAACGAGTGCCACAAGGACTATAATGATTCACTTAAGTCTCTACAAAAATCAATAAAACATATATATCCACTTGATCTGCAGGGCACTAGGATCATTAAGAAATAGTTCAGAGGCATCGTTCATGGAAATATGAGGAGTCATTGATTCTTTAAAGACTCCTTTGTCACTGTATACAGAAACACAGAATGTTTCTATGCAGCTGTGGGCTGCACCTCATTTAATACATCACACAAGACCAAGAACTGCCAGAAGTTCAACGTGTGTATATATAAACTTGCAACTTTAATAGACTCAATATTCTAGCCAAGAAAGTAGTATCAAAAGTTAATTTTGAAGCATGTTTAGAATAGAATCTCAGAGTAAATGAAACACTAATTTCCTAATACCCTCTTGCCATTTTTACATTTCTATCCCATTTTAAAGATTAAGATTAGGAAGACATAATTAAAACACAAAAAATAATTCCAAAAGCCATAGAAAGCACAGCAGTCTAGAAAATATGATCAAGGCTCTCATCTAGAATGCTACATCACTGTTTAAGAAAATACATCAAATGACCTATTCCAGTTATGTCTTGATATGTGATGTTATGACACCCACAGCTAAGACATCTTACCTCTCCAGTCATTAGTATGAACGCAGTTATTCACTGTGCATCCAGAGCATTACAACAATTGTTGCTCTTGCAGCAATAGTTACTTCTAAAAAATCCATGAAAAATGTCTTTTTATTATTTTAAGACAGGAGAAGACATTAAGAGTGGTTTATGCAAAAATAAATCAGAAATTAGAATCTAGAAGACCATTTAGCTATATTACCATATGTACCTCAACTGAGATACATTAGAATTTCAAACACCTCATGGATTCACAACTAGTTTTTTTCATTTAATGTGCAACACTTAACACTACACCTGTATCCACTGTGAACTGAACAGAGAATAAGTGGTTTTTTTCAGAATATGTAGAATGAGATGACTCTCAAAAACACTGATGTTGTCAGTAAATAAACACTGCCTGTGCTTCAGTTTTAGATGATTTATTTCAAAAAAGAAAAAATTGTTATGCTAACACACTGTTAATAACAATTGTTGTAGAATTGGACTGAAATGTGTAGGGTTTTTAAAACAATAATAGCAGGAAACAAGATTACCAGTATGGATGCAACATTGATGGGATGTGAAATTGTCTCAGAACTTGTTGTGGAATCGCACTGTTTAGTCTTCTGAAGTTAATATATTTAGATGCACATAACTGAACTTCAAATCTTCCAGAATTCAAGTGTTGAGTCTTTGCAACAGTGGTGAGAAAGGCATGTAAGAAAGGTGTACAAAAGAGCCAAAAACCACAGATGGAGGAAAAAAGAAAAAGAATATTTAAAAAAAAAAAAAAAAAGATACTAACAGAGAAATTCTGGAGGTTACTTGGGTTGCATGAAATTTTCTGTGTCACTGTTATATAACATGATCTACCCCATTTCTTCTGCAGAGGTGGGTTGTTCATTTTTGCTGAATGTAATGTGCCATTCCCAAAACATCTCTCTAATTCTCCTGGTAACAACACATTAACATCAGCCTCCTTATGCACATTGCCAAGACTCTGAACAGCTTCACTTTGATACTTCCATGCATCCTGCCAACTTCTATGCATTTCGCCAATTTCTTCATGACATTTCTCTGTACACTGGAAATTATCAACATATTTTAAAATATGTTTTAAGGATTTATTTTGTAGATTTTGGAAATGCTGACTACTACAGTGAGTGAGCCTATGGAACAAAGGTAATGAGAGACACATTTGCTTTCTACAGTAATTGTCTTATTACATTAGACCTTTAAAAAGCAAAGAAAGGTACCTGGAACCCTAAGCTGGTGATGCCATGGATTTTGCATCACAGGAAAATAGCTGTAGAGAAATTACTGTCTTTAAATTTTAGAATCACAGAATTGTTTAGGTTGGAAAAGACCTTTAAGATCACAAAGTTGAATTGTTAACTACACAATGCCAAGTTCACCACTAAACCATATCCCTAAGCACCACATTTACCCATCTTTTAAACACCTCCAGGGATGGTGAATCAACCACTTCCCTAAGTAGGCTGTTCCAATGTTTGACAATCCTTACAGCAAAAATGTTTTTCCTAATATCCAATCTAAACCTCCTCTGGTGCAATTTGATGCCATTTCCTCTTGTCCTATTGTTTTTTATTTGGAAAAAGAGACTGACAGCCACCTCGCTACAACCTCCTTTCATGTAGTTGTAGAGAGCAATAAGGTCTCCTCCCCTCAGCCTCCTTTTCTCCAGGCTAAACAGCCCCAGTTCCCTCAGCTGCTCCTCATCAGACTTGTGATCCAGGCCCCTCATCAGGTTCATTAACCTTCTCCAAACTCTCTCCAGCACCTCAATGTCTTTCCTGTAGTCAACAAAATATTTGAGGGGGCCTCATCAGGGCTGAGTACAGGCGGACAACCACTGCCCTGTTCCTGCTGGCCACACTATTCCTGATACAAGCCAGGAAGCTGTTGGCCTTCTTGGCCACCTGGGCATGGTGCTGGCTCACATTCAGCTGGTTGACGACCAGCAGGCCCAGGTCCTTTTCCAACAAGCAGCTTTCCAGCCACTCTTTCCCGAGCCTGTAGCATTGCACGGAATTGTTGTGACCCAAGTGCAGGAGGTGGCACTTGTTAAACCAGGAGGTGGTAATGTTAAACCTCATACAACTGGCCTCAGCCCATACATCCAACTGGTCCAGATCCCTCTGTAGGACCTTCCCACCCTCTAGTAGAACACTCTCACCCAGCTTGATGTCATCTCCAACCTTACTGAGAGTGCACACAAGCCCCTTCTCCAGATCATTGATAAAGATATTAAACAGAACTAGCCCCAATACTGAGCCTTGGGGAACACCACTTGTGACCAGCCACCAAATGGATTTGACTCCATTCACTACAATGCTTTGGGTTCAGCCATTCAGCCAGCTTTTTTAACTCGGCAAAGAGTACTCACATCCAGGCCATGATCTGCCAGTTTATCCAGGAGAATGTTGTGGCAAATGGTGTCAAGTAATGATTATATTTAACTAGTAGGGCAGAAAATGTTCAAGTGAAAGTCTGTTTTGCTTGTTTTCTTACTTATGCTTCTTCATTTAAATATCAATGTGGTTTTGTTTGTTTCCAAAACAGAATTATCAACAGCACTGTATATATTCATTTGAGTTTTGGGCTAATTATAAGTTTAGTAACCTACTTTTCAGTTTGGGAATTATGTAGACAGAAACAAGTAGTACGAAAGAACTATTCTGCTGAGAAGAACACTAAATGTTCCTCTGCTGCAGCAGCATCTCTAATGAGCAGCACCTTCAGAGGAGAGTGAGAAAGCAATGTGATAGGGTCAGATAAGTTACAAACTCCCACAACAGGGCTGTACTTGCAGCTGTGAGCAGACTAAGTAATGTTTCTGAATATCACAACTGAAGTGGAATTTATCAAGGTAGGTAAAACTCTTCAAATCAGAATCCTTGTCCCCGGGGAAATGTTTCAAAAAATACCCATAATTGGAAGCAATCTGTTTCACACGAAAGACAAAAAGATTGCTTTTTAATAATACCTTCAAAAACCAATTCTCTTCAGGGAAAAAATTTTAAAAATATATATGAAAATGATACTCCATAGAAATGAAACAAGGAGGTTGACATCCAACAACCTCAGTGTTTATCTGCAAATCAATAATCACTCCAAAAAATATCCATTCAAATTGTACATATAAACAACCTCACACAAGTTTGCCATATTTAAAAGAAATATTTTGGCAGCTTCTCTGGTTTTCTTCTGTTTAAAAACTTAATAAATCTTTGCTTTTTCTTCCAGTTGCTTTCCCAGCTACACAGAGGTTCAGGTGCACTTAGAATAGGCTCCATTTTTTTCTTTTCCTCTTCCCAGTCTTTCTTTTAATCTCTTCTTATTTCTCCCCAGCCCTTTTTCCCTTTTTATTTCTCTCTCTCACTACTCACACCTACTGACCCTCTTAGTTCTACTTGTCCTTTCTTAAAGAAATTCAGATATACTATTTACACAATAACTCTAGATACTGAGGTGAGCACAGCTCGTTTCTTTCACATCTGGAATTCATTTATTTGGATTTATCACTGGATGGAGCAAGGGGAAGAGTGGCTCCTGGTTACATCTACCTTATGGCTTGGGGGCACAACTTAGTGTACTCATAGTTCAGAGTTTGTAGGAATGGACCCTTGCTGCTTCCTGCCTGAATTTTGGGCAAGATGCACCCATTCCCACATGCACATTTCCTCATGTGTGGAATGGAGCTGTAATATCCCAGCAAGTATGCTAGTCTGGACAACAGGGTGATCATGCCAATGAGCACTTTATTTTACATCCAATGTATTCTCTCAGATATTTTATTCAGAATTAGATCTTATTCTTAACAACAGTACACCCTTCAGAAGATGCCATTAGACTATAATTTGCTGTCAGAGTAGCAGGAGTATATACAATTAAGTACAGAAATATTAACCAGATTGTTTTCTGTTGCTACTAACCTTTTAATTTGTTCCAAGATGAGAAAAAGGTGGTTTTCAAAACCCCTACTTATACTCTTCCTTTTGTGTATCAAATATGTAACTGTGATTATGTCTCTTCATGTTTGTCCTGTACAGGTTGTCTACCAGAATCCAACTATGGACCCAGACACTGGGTCCCCATGGTTTCTAGAAACCAAAGAATCTAGAAACCACTTTTTAGATCACTCTTTTCTGATCTTCCTGTATATATATTTTTTTTCCCAAGATCCGAAGTAGCGTTCAGTTATCTGTAGTGTCAAGTCCTGACATCTCTGGAAGACTTCCGTAGCTTAAATACAAACTTTCCCTGCATCCCATGCAAGACTGTGCAGTTTTACAGTTTATCTTCCCAATCACGCATAGAACAAGCCAATGCATATTTCAGATACAGATTTAAACTTTAAAATCAACTATTCACAAATTTTTAGAAAAGTAAACATAGTCTCACTTCCTGCTATTCCAGATCACTCTTTTCTTGAGAATCCCTTAGGATCTGGGCTTATGAAGCTGGGCAACCTCATCAGGCTCCAGAAACAGGAAGATACAGCTTTCTTGATCAGCTGCTATAAAACAGAAGTTCCTACTGAATGACAGTTGATAAATGCCCAATGTGGAAAAGTGCTTCTCCTTGGTAATGCTTTTCACTAAGCATGGCAGAAGACAAACAATAAAGGGAAAGGAAGCAGGGCAGAGTGGGGGGACACACAACGTGGGAACACAGACATGACTGGACAGATAGCACAAAGATTTACCTTTGCAGACTAAAATCAAAATGTAGTCTGAATTTACAAAATGAAGCAGAATCCATAGCTCTATAGACAGAATCCAGCAACACAGCTGTATGTTAAAGCCACTCTAAACACAAATCAAAAAATCCATGTGGTGAGGAGAGAAGTATCCTGTAACTGATAATGACAAATGCCAAATACTCAGGGAAGAAAACACTGGGCAAGCATATAGCTATAGATCCCCTGAATTCTGTCTTAGCATCAATACAGTACTGTGTGAATCAGAGGCAGTTTATGGTGGTGACACTAAAATAAGGAGTTGGGGAATGACCTATTAGAGAGCAGTGTAGGGGAAAGGGACCTGGGGTCCTGGTGGACAGTAGATGACCATGAGCCAGCACTGTGCCATTGTGGCCAAGAAGGCTAATGGCATCCTCGGGTGTATTACAAAGGGGGTGGTTAGTAGGTTGAGAGAGGTTCTCCTTCCCCTCTACTCTGCCCTGGTGAGACCCCATCTGGAATATTGTGTCCAGTTCTGGGCCCCTCAGTTCAAGAAGGACAGGGAACTGCTGGAGAGAGTCCAGTGTAGAGCAACAAAGATGATAAAGGGAGTGAAGCATCTCTCTTATGAGGAAAGGCTGAGGGAGCTGGGTCTCTTTAGCTTGGAGGAGACTGAGGGGTGACCTCATTAATGTTTACAGATATATAAAAGGTGAGTGTCACGAGGATGGAGCCAGGCTTTTTTTGGTGACAACCAATGATAGGACAAGGGATAACGGGTACAAACTGGAATACAAAAGGTTCCACTTAAATTTGAGAAGAAACTTCTCAATGAGGGTGACAGAACACTTGAATAGGCTGCCCAGGGAGACTGTGGAGTCTCCTACTCTGGAGGCATTCAAGACCTGCCTGGATGCCTTCCTGTGTCGTCTCATCTAGGTATTCCTGCTCCAGCAGGGGGATTGCACTGGATGATCTTTCGAGGTCCCTTCCAATCCCTAACATTCTGTGATTCTGTGTGAGTCACAGGAGTAAATTATTTGGGAAAAACAGGAACACAGACAAGCACCAGCTGACCTGTTAAATTAACAGCTCAAGAATTCCACTATCTTAACCTGTAGAATTCCTTAACTTGGAATGGAAGAAGTAGTTTTTCTATGAGGAAGAAAGAAAAATATATCCTGTCATCATGTTTGTATAACAATATGATGTTAAAGAAAAAAAAAAATCTACTTTTTTTTTTTTTGTTAAGAAAAAATAAAGCTTGAAATCACAATTTCTGTCCAGGATTTTGTAATAATTATGACCCCTAAATTAAAAACAAATTCTGCTCCTAAGCTATTCATTTCTAAGGAACTTATTTTGAATATCATGGTTTACATCTGCAAAATTAAGACCTTCGAAGATTAAAGAGACTAAACTAATGGAGGAAAATAGGAAAATAATAGTAGTTATAATGATAATCACCAATTTATTCCAATTATAGAAGCACAAAGTCAAAGGATGAAGTTTACTGACTATCTACTCACATGTATACAGATAGAAAATCCATTTATTAACAACTTCATTGTAAAACATAAATGAAATAAAGAGAAAGGACCTGAACAGGCTGGAGAGTGACCTGGACAGGCTGGAGAGTTGGGCGGGGGATAACCTGATGGAATTTAACAAGGGAAAGTGTAGAGTCCTGCATCTGGGCAGGAACAACCCCAGGTTCCAGTATAGGTTGGGGAATGACCTATTAGAGAGCAGTGTAGGGGAAAGGGAACTGGGTGTCCTGGTGGACAACAGGATGACCATGAGCCAGCACTGTGCCCTTGTGGCCAGGAAGGCCAATGGCATCCTTGGGTGTATTACAAGGGGGGTGGTCAGTAGATCGAGAGAGGTCCTCCTTCCCCTCTACTCCGCCCTAGTGAGACCCCATCTGGAATATTGTGTCCAGTTCTGGGCCCCTCAGTTCAAGAAGGACAGGGAACTGCTGGAGAGGGTCCAGCGTAGGGCAACAAAGATGATGAAGGGAGTGGAGCACCTCCCTTATGAAGAAAGGCTGAGGGAGCTGGGGCTCTTTAGTTTGGAGAAGAGGAGACTGAGGGGTGACCTTATTAATGTTTATAAATATATAAAGAGTGAGTGCCACGAGGATGGAGTCAGGCTCTTCTCAGTGGCAAACAATGCTAGGACAAGGGGCAATGGGATCAAGCTGGAACACAAGAGGTTCCACTTAAATTTGAGAAAGAACTTCTTCTCAGTGAGGGTGACAGAGCACTGGAACAGGCTGCCCAGGGAGGTTGTGGAGTCTCCTTCCCTGGAGACATTCAAAGCCCGCCTGGACACATTCCTGTGCGACCTCACCTAGGCGTTCCTGCTCCAGCAGGGGGATTGGACTAGATGATCTTTTGAGGTCCCTTCCAATCCCAAACATACTGTGATACTGTGTGATACTGTGACTGCATAGTACCAGGCTAAATAACAAACCCCTAGGGAGTTGTAAACATAATGTTTAGACAAATTAATTAGAATTTGTTTTAAAGCAAAAGTAGAAAGCTTTTCATCAAGATCTTCCATATCAACCACCTTGATTTCTGCTCCCCCCTTCTAATGTATAACATATTACTTCTTAGAGATTGGAAGTTCTACCTAGACTCAGTCCAATTATCAGATTCTTTGCTTTCCTCAGGCCAAACCCACTCACTTTCCCAGGTTGCTAACATCAATATACAATTTTTGTTTCACCTGTTACCTAACCCCCCATCTTAAATGTATTTGTTTACTGTCTGCTAAGAAACTCATCCTAGCTTGTATATGTCCTTGCAGTCCTCTTTCTTCCAACTTCACAGGTTACCATTTGCATCAGAATTTTCTCAGTATGCATCTTTCTGAGAGGGAGGCCTTCCCTAGCTTTTCTTTCACAAACAAGAGACCATATATTCTCCACAAGCTATTATCAGCAGTGACACTTAAACTAAAATTATGCCAAAAATTGAGTCAGTTTAAAATCAGTTTGTCTATCCCTAATAAGTCTTTCTTTTGATCTAATTTCAGGATGGGTAAGAAAAACAAGTTATGGAGAGACCTAATATTAAAGACAATTTTGCCTATGAGACTATATTCAGTTTCTACCTTGGATACTTTCAACAGCTTTTGATTTGCAAGACTGTATAAATTTCCAGTTCTTGTGAAAGCTGTTGATTAGCAGGCACAAACTACTGTAAACAAGTTTTCTTAACTTTCGCAAACCTCTCAGTCGTAACTTTGTCCTTATATTCTATATGAATGGGACATAACTGAATTTCCTGTAGTAAATGTAGTTCTAGCTAAACATCAAAAGGGTTAAAGGCTAAATCCCTTTAAATGAAAATAATATTCCATGGTAATTGGGCCAAGGTTGCAAATGTACTAAAATCAGGTTAAGTCACCAGATACTGAAAAAATGATGGTGAAAAAAACCCAAACAAACTGAGAACAAAACAAACACCCCCACCTTCAGATTTAATGAAACTCTAAAAGACATCTTCTCACACTGACACTTTAAAGTTCAAGTATATTCTTTGACTTAACCACTGACAACACTTTTCTTTAAAACATCTAAAATCTCTTAAGATAGACACAATTAATTAACCATGAAGACTACTTTCAAAGACTTTTCAATTTGAATAATGCACAAAAGGCTGATAAGTACCAATAAGCATATAGGGGCATTTTACACTACATTTTCTAAATTTTCACAAGAAATCTAATGAGGAATAAAGTTAATCATGATTTATTATAAGGCCAATTGTAAACGTTTAGCACATCACCAGCACAAGGTTCACCCAGTACTAGAAATTAGGAATGATAAAAATGAAATGCCATTAAAATAATGTTTTCCACAGAAACAGTGGCAGACGTAAGTATTTGTGAGTGGTATTATGTGATAAACTGATCTACACGCTAATTGTTTGAATTTTAAATAAAGAAGTTCAAATTAGGCACCCTGTGATGATGGTAAACTCGAAGACTAGTAATGAGTGAATGATAATTTTATATGAAGTTTTAAAAAATACAATGTCAACAAAATTGCAGGTTGCAGAGACAAATGTAGGCGACATTAACATCAGAGGACTACCTAGTGAAGTTAAAACACTGTATTTACCCAGCTGTGCAGGGACGAATATTTAGCAGAGCATATGCATGAAATTTAAATCTGAATTGGCTTCTACTATGAAATGATGAGCCATATGGTTAATGGAACAGCAGCAAATGTCATTTACTTGAGCAAGGCTCTGATGCAGTTCCTTGCAGCACTGTTGGGCCCCAGCTCAGGAGGTGTGTACTGCATGAGTAACTTACTGCATCTTCAGGCTCAAAGGGCAGTGGTCAGTATTTTATAGACTAAGGGTCAACTCAGTGCAACTGGTTTCAATACTGGGCTGATACTGTTTAACATCTTCATTGGTGGCTTGGATGACGGGACAAAAAGCACCCTCAGAAATCTCAAAATTGGTACCAAATTCACAGGATCAGGAAGCACACTTCTGCAAGCCTGTCCTTCAGAGGTATCTTTATAAGCAGGAAGAATAGGCTGACAAACTGAAATTCTAGCAAGACAAATGAAGTGTCTTGCACTTAAGACAGAATAGACCCATCCAACAATATAGGGATTCAGCTGACTAGAAATCAGCTTTGCAGACAAGGATCCAGGTAGACCACAAGTTGAACAGGAATAAAGGAGTCTGGCAAAAAGCCTGACAGAATTCTCCTCTGCCATGTTTTGTGATTCAGTGATCCCTGCTATGAAGGAGTCTGTGACAAATCTGAATTGCTAATGGCCATGGTAAGGGTTGTGAAAGGCAGGGGTGATCAACTTCATATAGTCTAGCAGCATTTCTGAAAAGCTCTTAAGAGTTTCCCTCAAGCCTTCATCAAGAGCTTTGAAGGGACAGTTACGTGTTTCACAAACTGCCAGCAAACCTTCATGCCTCAGTGTGATTCCAGGGAGCAATAATACTAACATGATATAGTACAGGTGGGGAGGCGAGGCAAAGAAAGGTTAAACTGTCCAAAGCATTCAAGAGGCCTAGGTTCCCAACATGGTACTGCTCTTCACATTTGTTCAAAGTATAGCTTCAGTTAACTTCAGCTTCATCTAAGAGTACTTAGAACCTCTGCAAATGCATGTTCTTCTTAAAATTTATATCCAGAACAAGAGGAAGATACAATCATGTCCAGTTAAACAGTTCAGCTAAATTAAATGACCTATTAGTCTGATGCATTGTGCTAGTTAAGCAAAGGTAATTTTGCCACTTAAAACCACGTTTGTTTACTGTTAGCTTTCTCTTTTTCTTATTTTAATTATCTGCTTTGTTCACTAAACACCTTTCAGCTTCAATAATAAGAGGCCGAGGTCTTAACTGACAAAAGCTAGTTTTACGCTATACTTCTGATTCATTCTCCATTCTCTGCACCAAATAATATAGGAGCACCAAGGCATACGTACAAATATATAATTAAAATCTGCTTCATAATGCAGTAACAAGAAGTCAAGTAAAGGTGATACAAGCTTCTTTTAGCATCTTAATTAAAAGACTGCGATTACAAATTATAGTAAAAGAATGATGATAATAAAAATCCCACTATGTAGAACTACTTAAAGCCCAGCTTACATGGATTTAGATCTTTAGAGTGTATAAAACTCCAAATTGATCTAAGAAACATTAGACCTGAAAGCTGCCATAGCTTCTCCACAGGCAACATTCACTATTCCTGCAATGTACCCCACAATTACTTGGTGAGAGACAAGAGAAAACACCAAAGATCATGGCATTCAAGTTTAGCTTCCAAAAGACTGTTTGCTAATTACAAACTCTGCTGAATCTTTCTGCTTCAGAAAATTCTTTCTCTCTCTATCCATCACTGTATTAAACTGTCTTTTGAGTACTTTGTCTCTTCAGTAACCACCAATGCCACCATTTACCTGCTTTCCAGTTACTGCCGATGAAATCAACTGAAATTAATAAGGGCAGTCGCATCTAAATAACACACCATCTCAGAAAAACTTAGGAGTCGCTATGTCTTGCTTAGTTAGAAGTCTTTCTGCTGCAGATTGCTGTGCATTACATCATGCAACCTACATGTTGCACTGTCCAGACCTCTACTTTTATCTAAAATAGTTAGTTTAAAGATAACTCAGCTATTTGTAATCAACCTTGTAGCCTGCAGCATAAATATCAAGTGCTTTGACTGATATATTGTCCAAGATGCAATGAATTTTTACAGCTCCTTATTTCCAAGGTTACTATTAAATCATTGGGAAGCAGAGGACATAACACCTCAACCATTACCAAATGTCCTCTTTCCAGAAGCCTGCAAAAACTTGGTTCGAATACACAGATTTTATCAACGTATAAGTTCAGTATATTCCAAAGTATCTTAAGGTAAATGTGATCAATGAATGCTTCCTTATTCAGTTTTTCACATTAACAACTGAACAGTTAAAATGAACCTCAAAACATCTGTAAATCTAGACCACCTGTTTGTAATGCAGTTGTGATACAGCACAACTTTTTTAAAATGATAACACTATCTTATTAAAAAATAGGCACAGAACCAAATTTTGCTATGAGCTATGCTTGTACAGTATATTGAAAACTACATAACTTGGAATAAATTCATAAAAACATCATTTGGATAAAACCAGCCAGTAATGTGCATCAGGAATAATACATAATTAAAAAGGCATACTAGCCCATCACCCTTTATAATGTTCTCTGTTTTCTTCTTGAAAACAAATTTCTCAGGAAATGGAGTTAGATGTTTTCCTATCCAGGTTACACGGAAATGCTAATTCACTAAAGTAATAGTGATAATTGGTTTTGACCTTATTTATTGTAGAACATGTTGTTGAATTTGTCTAAACAAAGAATGGCATTTATGCAAAAATCAATTTTTGTATGTTTATTGTGTTTGCACATGACTAGTTTTAGCATTTAAGTAAAATGCTTTTGCTAGGATTTAGCATAAATATTTTCAAGTAATTTTACGAGTATAGATCCAAATTTAATGCTCCTCCTGTTTATTGCAAATACAGATGCTGAACATCAATACTTCATACTTGCAGTTACCTTGAATGAAACATTTAAAATGCAATGGTTCAACCTATGAAGTATTTCTGGAACTAATCAATAATGAAATGGGAATTTTAAGAGTTGAGTTGACAGCCCTGGTAACTCACAGTTTTATGCGCAAAGATTTCAGTTTATAAATATAATAATTTGCCAATTCTGTTTACTGTGTAGCTTCATTTCACTTCCAAATTTCAAAGCTTCTTTCCCAGAATGGTAATAAACATGTAAGGTCTCCAGACTTATCCTGAGTTTTATAACAACCCAACTTTGTAAACACTGTCTCCTTGCTCAGTTCTGTCAGGAAAATGACAGGACAATATTCTAAAATATAACTCAGGATTCAATTACCGGAACTGCAAATGCAGTTAGAAAGCCTGAAACATAGCAGAACTACGATATTTCCACTGCAAAAAGAGGAGGGCCATGCAACTGTGCTTCAATAGTTCCCTGCAATCTCAAGAATAGAGTTATGAAACAGTTCCTCATAGAAGTCTGTAACATAGAAATAAGCACAGATGGGAGCAGTTTTAGGATTAGAGAGATTCTGAAAAATCAGTTGGCTGATGTGACTATTTACATTTAGAGGGAAAAAGAATGAAACCAGAACTCAAGGTAGGCTCTGCTACCTGACTGTACAGAGATTTCTAACTTGTTACTTGATGAATAAAGTTTTACTCCTCTTAAAAGAGTAGACGTCCATGCTGTTGAGCACAGTGGCACATTCTGAGAACAAGGACCTTGTGTATTCCTCTCTTGGCTTTGCTCACCTGGTGTTTCCCTAAGGTTAATTGAAGGAGTCTGTTTTCAGGTCTCTTATATAGAAACGTAACCAGTGAAGTTCTGTCGGGACCTCCACTAGAACTCATGCTGTTCAACATCAATCAACAGAAGAGATAAGGAAATGAACTGATAACATTTTCTGAGATAGAATTTTTGGAGAACAACTACTCAAGTAGTCCAGGTAGGAAACATACAAGACGATTTGCTTAAAGACCTTACTTATGACACTGACATGCCAAATTCAATATATTCAGTTTACTATTCTAAGTACTGCATGAAGGAAAAAAACCCACAACCTGTTCAACCTTGTTTAGACAACAATGGGCTCCAAACTAGTTATTATTGCTTAGGTATGAGCCTTTGAGAGTATAATTTGCAGTTTTACAAAAACATCTACTCAGTCTTGACAATATGACCACAAAAGGAATTAATAGGCAAAGACAGGTACCCAAACAGAAAAACCTTACTATGCCACTGCATAAATGATGTTTCATGAGCAACTTTATTGTTTGTTTTTGTCCCTCCGTCTGAAAAACAAACAAACAAAACCAAACTGTAAAACTTGAAAAATAATAGAGAAACACAAGAAGAACGAGCAAAGGTATGGGAGGCTTTCCATGCAAGGAGCAATTAAATTACTGAGATTTTTCAGAATGGAAAAGAGATAACTACAAATACATGTCAGGAACTAAAACCAAACCAAACAAACAAACAACAAAACATCCCAAGGCATCTGGGAGATCAGGGACATGGAACAATTGTTCATGGTTTCTTATCATACAAAACCTAAATAAACTAAATGGAAGGTGTGCACAACAAAAAAAAAATATTCTATTCAGAAGTCATTAAATTGTGAAAGTCTCTGAAATTGAATGTTGTAGACACTCATTCCACATGGGTCCAAAAAGCAATCAAATTTATGAGTGAGGCATCCATCAAGAGCTATTAAAGACATGCAGTCTCCAAGACAAAAATCACTAGAGAAGAAAAAGCATATTAGAGGAATCTTACATGCTTTTTCTTCATTTGTAATATTCCCTATGTATTCTTAGAGCAAAGAATCTGGACAAGATAGATTTGTTCTAAGAGAAGTTGTTGATATGTATATCTTGTTACTCAAAGCAGACATTAACTCAGCACTTCATAAGCACAAACAAAACATCGATCTTTGTTTAGTGTCAACTATTTCTTAAATAGAGTGTTCACCAAGTTTTAAAACACTATAACTATTCCCTCCAACAAATACATCTCTACCATATGTCTAGGTTGGGAAGAATTATAATCATAATGCAAAACAAATTAAAAAAAATGACACTTTCTTCAATCATTTATTCATGGCAGAGTGGCAACAAGATGAATTATTTGGATTAATTCCATTGTAGGCAGTTTCCCAATTCTTATACTAAATAACTACACATAGAAGGTTTATGTGGTTTTCTCCTACTCTAGGTTTTCACTGTTTTCATATTTTTTTTTTAACATTTTGAAACAATATTGCACTACATATACTTCTGCTTCATAACCCTTGTATGACACATTATTTTTCACTACAGCTTAAAATTGCATTTCCATATGAATCACTTGCTAACCTACTTAAAATAAGATTTGATACTCTGAGAGCATGATCTCTTTAGAAATCTGGCTTGAGAATCTATTGACAATTTAATTCTGTATACAACACAACCACAGGGAAATTCTGTTAGTCTGTTTCCTTATTTCCTTTGGTAGAAAATGCTTTTTGGTGGAGGTTGGAGATTTAGAGTGGGGTATTGTTTGTTTTTTTTTTAAATCCAAAAGCATCCAAAATACATGTGGATAATTGCACACATGCTTTTATGCCATAGAATAGTCATCCAGCTAAATAAGGGTTCCAGTGATCAGAGGGAGTAGAGTTAGCACGATATACAATTTTGTCAAATATACACAACCCACATATACTTTTATGTTCCTACTCAATTCAGCTCACATGTATCTCACTAATGAATACATAAATAACTATTACATGCAATTATGAGATGTTTGTTTCTGAGCAGTGAGAAAACCAGGAGTGCTGAAGAGCAAGCAGCATCACAGCTTAGAGCACCATTATCTGAGACCATAAAAATAGCTTTGACAGACTGGAATATTTCATATTCTTTTCTCACCTAACTGTACAGTTGTCAATATTTATCTAGAGTTGTATTAATAGCAGCTTAAATTCTGGGGTGCCACATTCCTTAACTGTACACACATCCAAGTATTTTTTGCAGGAACAGCATATGGGAGGCAACTTGAAAACACTTAAGGGAGCCATGGTATATTAACCAGGCAAATGTTTGATGACAAGACATAAAGACTTATTGAAATTTTTAAAAAATACTTTTTCACGCATATCTTCAAAAATATTAAACAGTTATATTACTTTCCAAAACTTAAAATAACAACATGTAAATTACATTTTCCTTCATTCAATATATGACTTCAGAAAATCAAGTTATCAGCTAGTCAGAAGTAACAAATTTTCATGACAGAATCCTTTTGTGTTAGGACCTTGTGAATGCACTAAAATGACTGGTATTATTTAGTATGTGTACTAACAACCGTTACAAACTAGACTAACAGGATTATTAGATGTGCTATATAACAATATTCTGCCTCTTAAAAAACTTCATATATTTTTCTTCAACTGAGTGTTTTCTCTAAATGCTTTTTAGATATCAATATCAATCACAAAACCAACCCTGCCTCCCCTGCCCCCACCCCCAAAAAGTTAAGCTTAAAAGAGATCTTCTAATGCTTTTTCTTAAAATTAAGTATTGCCACTGGCTATTTGATAAATCCATTCATTTTTTATAAAACAACCCCTAATTTATAGATAATTGGCATGTTAAGGGCTGACAGTAATTTCTTAAATCTTTCTGAAGGTAGAAATCAACTTTTTTTATACTATTAAAAAAAAAAAAAACTAGGTTGAAAACAGAAATTATGCATGTCATATTTAACTAATACTGCAATTTCCCTACCCTCAACAAACTATGTAGCCTTAGATCTTCTGAATGAGTTGAGCATTAAAAATGTACTAGAGAGATTACTTTGATTTAGGCGTAGGCCTCTCCTTCCTGTAATTCAAAGTAGCTAAGGAGGTGCAAGTCAGTAGGATAGCCAGATATTTCTGCTTTCCAAAGGAATGTGTCATGAAGCCCCCTGGAAATTGCCTATTTTTTTCTCCTTTACCAGGTTTTATGAATAAGCTACAAAAAGTTTTTCACATACAGGGTAAAAAGTTCAGAAATCCCATGGCTGCTCTGAATTTCTCCCTCTTATTCCATGGCATCCTTCAGCATACAGGTCAAGAACACTTATATGAGCACAACTTTTGCATTTATTAATCCTTGTTGACTTGGGAATGAGGAAAGACAAAACCAATGCCTTAAAACATTGACTAAGAAGAAATCCATAACTGAAAGTTTAAAAAATAAATAAAACTGAGGCAGAGTATATGGTAAATAGAAGATAGACAGGAAAATGGTCCACCACTCTGAACGCAATGAAAGCATATTACCACCTATGGAGATCACTGCAATTACTACAATTTGAGTGTCCTTGTAATAAATGCAGACATATTAGGAAGAGTACAACAGTTGGTAAGTTGGATCTTCTTCTCTGGTCTATTACATGCCTACTCGTGCTATATTTCCCTTAGGGAGTATGAAAAATGGAAAAGAAAAATATGCCTCAGTCACCAAGCAAGGAAGTCTTCCAGTTCTTTCCAATACTTCCAATCTTTTCCCTGATCAGAGCCCTGCAGCAACTTCAGAGTCCAGTAGCGTGGAGCTAGCCAGAAAGTGCTCCCAAAACTGACATGAAGAGGGCATTTTCAAATACGAATTCAGTCTTAAGTGACTCCCTTGTAAAGCATTCATCAGACAAAACTACATATCTACACACTTTTCTGTAAGAGCACATGTGTTATTCATACACATATCTATGCATACAACATAAAATTTTAAAATAAACTATTTTCCTTTTATAAAATAGAAAAACAACTTAGGAAACTTCAAATGGTTATTGAAGCATTTAATTTAGGATGCTCAGATACATAATTTCATTTATTTTTATTTAAAATATAATATAACAACAATTTTCATATGGAAATTAATTTTTCCACATTGTCTTCGAAGTTTTCTACAAAATATTTAGATCCAAATATTTCATTCATTGTTTATTTCAGCCAGCCGAAACCAGTGTCTTATTGCCAATAGAACAGATCAATGTGCTAGGACAGTTGTAACCTGCAAAAACATGCAACATACCAAAACACATTATGGAAGTACAATATTAAAGAAAAAAAAAAAAATCAAACTCAGCAACTATGGAAGAATACCATAGTAAAACTTGAAATTGTGCTACTGTGTTTTGGAAACAAAATCAGTAATGAAATTTCCTGAAATAACAACATTTTGCCAGAACCTAATTAACTATGAACAATGAACTAAAAGGGTTGCTTCCCCAATCTATTTCTTTGCAATGAAGACAAGCTTGAGTTATATTTTCCTTATTGTATGTAATGGATATTTGAGGATATTTGATAAAAAAGCTTTCCCAATATTGTATAATACACTTTTCTATAACACTAAGGTCTACAGAAACACTCACAGGCTTTGCAAAATTGGAATTATATTTTTAATAACCCCATTTACAGCATTTCCAAAGTACTTTCATATAATCTAGGTACAAAACTATGTCTTCAGATTCTCTTTTTATAGTGTAAATGTCAAATATGCTTAAGAAATCCAGATATTGCTTTTTGCAATATTCTTCTGACTGTAATATTTTTACTATTTTTATTTATCCAGATGCAAGAACAAAACCAAAGCAAGCAGAGTAGAGTTTTTAAACAAACAAACAAACAAACAAAAAAAACCCAACAGCCTCTTTTGGGAATGCTGTTCCTTTGGACTCCACAGTAGCCTGAGAGGTATTAAAACAACATGTTGCAAATTTTTTAGTAAAATTACTTAGCAACACTTTTCTAAAGTGAACATTGGAGCTTGATATTTAAAATTCACCAGTCAACTCAGCCTTGTATGGAGCATAAAGTAATGCAAAGTAGCTCAAAACATGTTCGAAAGAAATCAATGGATTCTTGGACAGAAAAGGCATCTTATTTATTCAGTTTTCATCTGAAATACTTGAATTATCTTAGTGACTAAAATGTTCACCTTTTGATGACTTGGGCCAATGAACTAGAATCATCTTCTCTTTCCTTTTTCTTCTATTTCTTAGTACAACTGAGAAGTGAATTCTGAGTCTTCTCATATTATAGCAAAGTTCCCTCAGATTTCACGTTAGCAGTGCTGCTGGTAGAGTTTTTTAATTTTCAAAAAAATATTTAGATTTCATGCTGAACTAATAAATTGTTAACTTCAACATGCAGTAATGATCTTTTTTTATTAAATGGATTTTAATTGGTGCATTTAGCTGTACAGAAAATAAAAGAACTGTCTAGGCACATAAAGAAATAACTGAGAAACAGTTTTGAATATTTCACCCATGTTTTACATTCAGAATAATACATTGGTTTTTTAAGAGGAAAAGGATTTCTCTGCACTGTTTCCTAAAGTCAAATAATAAAGATTATTTCAGTTCTTTTTAAAGGAAAGGCAACTTGTATTGAGATTTAATATAATGATAATATTGAAAATTATTTTAGAAATTATGCTTGAATTAATATTTATTGTTGGCTAACAGTGTTTATGGCAAGTTACTCTGGAAGTTGCTCACTGACTTTAACTATGAAATCCAGATAAAGAGATAATGCTGTGGGTGCAAAGAAAACAAGTAATGCAACGGTTATTGAAGTCTTCTTACTAAATAATATTTTATGAGCTTATTAATATTCTTTATAGTTCCAGAAAATTAATTCTTCCATGAAGTAGAGATACTTAATATTCTTGCTTGTGGACTAGCTACTGATTTTCTCCTTTAATGCATAGTCATTACTCCTTACATCCTGATGGTATTTTCTTCTCCCCCCCCCACATCCATTATGGAGAAAGCATGGTTCCTTTAAAACTGTTAATAAAGGAAATAGTAATTATAAATTAATATTTTAAATTTGCCATGAAATGTTCCTTACGGTATCTATATAATGGTGTTTTTAGATGTCACAACATCAGTCACAGCATAATCTTACAGGTACACTGCTCTGCAAAGCTGAAAATATTCTCAGAATTAACAGGATAACAAAATAAATGCAACAATACTGTAACTCACCACAGATAACTGATTCCCAAGGAACAGCAAATAGATCAATTACTGGGAGACTCTGCTAATCATGACCAGATATGTATAATTGCTCAGCATTTATTTTTTCCTCACTATTCTCTGCCATTCTCCATAGCATTGAAATAACCTCAAAGGCATATAAGACTTCATTCTCAGACATTTTGAGCCAATAACAAATATTATGCAAGTCAATCTCTACCAATCCTCTCATCTGCAACTGTACATTACAGAGCTGAGGAAAAGCTCCCAGGTAAATGCACTAAATGGCAGAGGTCAGCAGAACTACAGGTTCATAAATGAAATCCTGTAATTTCCTCATTATTTCCTGATAGCAAAAGATCTTGTGAAATATCTTTTTCGTCTACTCATGCAAACCTAACATGGCCTTAAATTTGTTACTTGATTCCCTCAAAACATGAAAAAAACAAAACAAAACAAAACAAAACAACAATCGCCCCCCCCACACACACACACAAAGACAACACAAAACAACCCACCCCACACACACCTCCTTTGGCACCTGGCTTTAACAAAAGGTCATACTGTAAATTTCCAGAAGTGTAACTTATATATTTAGCATCACAATGTAACCATGTTTTATTAGTATTCCGTTTCTATATATCTGGCTTTAGGAAGTAACAGCTTATTCACACTTGCATGTGACTAGTTCACTTTGACACTTTTTATCCAGTTGTTCAATTACCCAAGTCAGTGAAAATATTTCACAGCCCAGGAGAGACAGTAGCAGGGATACATAAAATTATGAACATCATACTTCATCAGAGCTTCAAGAAAAGCATGTACAATATCTGATCTTTCAGCACCTTAATAAAATCTTTTGTGTTTATCCAGAACAAAGGCAAAAAAACAGGCAACATTTTAAAAGAATAAAAATTTCAGCTGCATGATACTGCTTAAGTATTATCAAATATTTAGAAGGTATGCTACAATCAGTTATCTCCTACATTGATCCAGATGTGAACAGGAAAAATGCACCAACAGCTGAACAGCTTAGCATTTCCCAGAAGACTTCTACCTTGCGAAACAGTAACACCTGAGATATTTTTTTAAGGGCTCTTTTTACTCAGAGACCTTTTTAAATGAAAATATTTCTTATTAAAAAAAAAAAAAAGACACAAACACCACACTACAGTGTCTTACTGGGGAAGCACCAAATAAACACATTTATCATCATTTGGAAATCACTTAGAATGAAAATTAATCAGTTATGACATAGTGACATGTGAGAAATTTCAGGCACACTACTTCAATCCATGAAACAATATTTCATACCTTAAATATTTATGTTTTTTAAAATGATGAGTTTAAAACTCTGCCCACTCAATAGAAAAGGTTGCATTATTTTCCAGCTGTGAATCTCTAAATTGAAAACACATGTACAACAGGTAGGAACTCCATGGATTAGGTTGAGCAAAGAAATATTACCATTAAGTTCAATAGTTTCTATTCAGTATTAGGTTAACTTGTATTTTCAGATGTTAGTGATGAAATATAATACCCTCTGAAACAATCTGATAATCATCAGTCGTTGCTGAAAAGTAATTAATGAGAGTAGGACACAGAATAATACCTCATAAAAATCTTTCCTCTACTATTTGTTAACCTGCTTTACTATTGAAGACTCATCGTATTTATAAAACTTTGACTCAAATTCCATATTAAATACAATATTTGGGATCTCATATTGAAGTCACTGAACGTATAAATTCCATTAGTATTTTTTCAGTTAGGTCTTATGGGCTCGAGGATAACATACAGAATCCACTGGGAAGTCTCATTTATTTCAATGAGTAATTCAGTATAGATTCAGTATATTTAGGGGTTTTTTTATTGTTAAATTTTGGTCTACTTTGCTTTGGAAATAAACATTTCAAAAAGGATTTTTGAATATGCATCTGTAATAATTGCATATGAGAAATTAAAATAAAATAAAGCTATCATAATGAAAGCAGTGATGTTTTAGAAGCATTTTTGAGGACTGAATCTAATAACTAAGCATATGTGATCATAATGAACCCTGTATTATTCTTGCTGCTTGCCTTTCCATATGATTCAAGACACAACAAAGCACCAAGTTTGACAATCACATTAGGGACTGACATCACATTTCCTCCTAAAAGCTAAGCCTGAAAAAGATTTCTGTAATTTCAGCTCAGATCAACTTTTGTAATAGATGCTGTTATTGTAGGTTATATACCACTTGATATGAATATCTCAGCAATAGGGAGTGTTCGAAATTTCAATCTGGTATCTGTGACCTGAACTGCATTTCAAAACTCAAAGTACTTTTACATTTAAAAAGCAGCAACACGTCCAGAAACAAGATACATTATCCTGAATAACAGCTGCACAACGGATTAGATAGTGTTAATAGTGACGAGTGGTACCCAAAAGCAAAAGAAGTTCCAGTGAAATTGTAAAGCATCACAAATAGAAAAAGGGACTATAAAATTAGGTCACATTTTGATTGGCTAGCTAATTCTTTCTGACATCTAGTGGTAAATTTTATACTCAAGTCCTCAGTGTGACAGCCTTCCATAGTCTCTTTTCTGAGCATAAAATCAGATATAGTTCTACATTAATAACAGAAAATGCTTCTGAAAGATATTTTTTTTGTCTTCATTTTATGTGGAATGTCAATTTTCACATAGAGCATTTATTGCTATTATTTACAATAAATTTCTTATTTGTATTAATTGTATTCTATCGGTTCTATTCATAACTGTCTAGATTAGCGTCATTCTTTCTACTGCAATCACAAAGGGAAGTGCCACCATACACATCTGCATCTGCTGAGTGATCCAATAGAATAATTTATTAGTATTTACTTGCTTGTGGTATGCCTTGAGGTTTTACAGCCACCGTGAAGGCCACCTGAAGTACCTGCTATGAAATTTCATTTTAGACGGTACTTTAAAGGAGGAAAGCACATAAGATTATTTATTTTAGAAAACAGCACTAGAAAACGAGTCACAAGAGAAAGTATTTACAGAAAACACAGAATTATCTTGATATCATAGTAGACATTCCATAAATAAAGAAAATCCGTGAAAAGTAAAGGAAGCATATGAGTTGAGTTTTAGTTTATAGAAGATAAAGCTTTAAAGAATCTGTATTCCCCCTTCCTAGCATTTGTTAACTCCATCATCTTGGGTTTTCCACCCCTTCAGAGGAAGTTGAATATATTTTTCCCTGTCAAAAACAAACAAACCAACCCACATTCACTGATAGAAAATCCTTTAGTTTGGGGGCTGTCTGAAGAAAGAAAACAAAACAACAAAAAAAGAAAAACAAAACACTAAGACAGAGCTGGATCACTTTTGGGACAGAATTTTACATGATGTGGCCAAAGCAGTGGAGGACTGAACTAGCCGATTCCTTCACCGCAAGCTCCCAAAACCTAGTTTAATCTCAACTTTCTCGTTTATCCTCTTATGTTAATAGAATGGAATCTCTGCACACATTAGTGATCCGGTTAAACTGTTATGGCATCTAGCAGACAGATATCCAATAGACAGACGCTATAGCACCAAAAAAACCACTCAGAGTGTGAGTGAAAACACCCGATACCCAGAAAGCCACATCAGCCTTGACAGTATGTAAAACACTACAGAAGCCAGTCAGCATCCGCATCTGCTTGTAACATTTTCTGAAGCTGGACTTGACACAAACCTCCAAGGAAAAGAGCACAACCTCTTAAGCATTTTCTTTCTTTGTTACTGCCTCAGCATCTGACCTTCTGAAGGGTGAAAGGGATTTTTATTGCACTGCATAGTTATTCATATTTGGTTGTCTTGTTTATTTTAAACTCATTTTGTAAAATAAAGTGAGACTGTCAAAAGTAATTCACAGAATGCAAGCAAATGTATATATGTATATTTACGTTCATGTTAATACCTTTAAAATAGGCAATGATTAATCTTTGCCCCTAAGGTGCTTTCTTTTCTACTACCGAAGAAAAAATAGACTTGCTGTTTTCTGTGGGGAACTCTTCATAAAGTAGTACAATCTACAATCATGTTTAATTCTGAATTTACAATCTTTAGATGACAGTCAAATTTCTAATTAAGTATGCCAATGAAAAAATTCCTACCAGCAAATGCTAATGAAACAGTACTGATAATTAATCCCACAAATATGCATTCATGTTTAAACAAAATGTAATTGCCTAGCCTGTTAAAAAGAAACCACTTTAAGGGAGTAGGTTGTTCAACAGCATGGTGAAGATGGTTTTTAATCCCATCCAACTGTGTTCAAATATTATCCAGGTGTTTTTAAAGACCATTTGAAGTCACAGCTAGAAATACGCATGCTAGTTTTATGCTTAATTATTATTATCCCCTTTCTAGGCTCCGTCTGATGACAGAAATATCCCTAATGATGCCTTTTCTCAGACTTTTCCCAGCCTTCTCTTCTTTTTTTTTTTTTTTTTTTCTCAAAGGTTCTTCTCTGGTACATGATCCTGTGTTGAGTAGAGGATGCTGATGAACAATAACATTCAGAAAATGAGAACTGTTTAATCTTCACCAAGTTTGAATATGTCTTAAAAGTATATTTTGTTATGTACAGTAGGCTACAGTAGCTTTAGGTACAAACTGGCTTCAAAATTATCCTTGAGGAATTGCCACATATAAAAACCGTGGTGCTGTGACCCATATCACCCCTCTCCTACCTGTATCACCTAGTCCTAGCATTGCAGTGCTATCCATATCTTAGATAATGCATGGCTACATTTCTACAGCTGCTATGTAATCCTCCATGTTTTGGTAAGTCAGACTTGTATCACAACTTCTAATAAAGAAATTAAGGTGTTTATAGTGATTTGCTGGTACAGATGAATCAATTTCTCTCACTGCCACAAAGTCCTAACATCTCCCAATCTCTCCCTCTATCCCCCTTATTTATTTGCTGTACTGTTATTTTCTTCTGCATGAGTTATGGTCTGACCCTTCACTTATTCAATACAAGTCACCCAGCTGGCCAAAAATAAGCAGGATTGTGGGTGGGGTGTGGAGGGTTAATACTTTTCTGCCGATTTAGTGACTTGGAGGAGAGACTGAGAGTGTCAGGACACTGCAGAAAAGGCAGTCAGATAACGTCAGGAAGCAGGACACAGATTTTTTTAGGACCATTAAGCCATCAGTTCAACTAAGTAGTATGACAAATTCAATAGGCAAAACTAGGAAGCTATCAGGAAGTCTTTCTTGATTATTAATTTAATGTTTACTCTTATTGCTTCCCATGCAGCCACTTTTTTCCTAATATCAATTCATTACCTTTTAAACTCTATAAGTAGTTTGGGATCTTTTTTTCATTTGGCGTAAACTAAAGTGGCTGAGAGCTGTCATTTGGCCAAAGATGAAGTACAGGAAGACTAAAGCAGCAGGTTGTAATGACTTAAAATGAAGATACATTAATGGACTAGTCAATGCATAATCCAACTATAATTATAGGAAGAGCTGAGCACAAACTTGACATGCTATGCTGCCAGGTTGCTGAATATGAAGTAACAGCTATTGAAACTGAAATCAGATTTCAAGCTTCAGTCTTAGATTTGAGGTAGACAAGAGTGAAAAGCATCAGTTTTGATGTAGATATAACAAAATATATGGAGATATCTTATATTGTGTGTAACATACCATATAAAAGCTCTCAACATCTTTCTTCTTTCTGCTACTCACTACCATGTTGACCCACACCCCAGTGTTTTGGTCAAGATGTTCGTTATGTAGTGCACACATCCCCAGTCACCTTTGGCATTCAGAGAACAAAGACCTGGCAAAATTACTCCATAAATCTATATCTCTCCCCAAGTCCTGTGAAGACATAAAGCAACTAATAGAAGCGGTACAACTGTGGCAAGGTTTGTCAGAAATGGTTTTATATGCACTCACAAATACAGGGTGTGGGCAGGTATTCTAGCTTTTTCAGTTCTGTCAATTATGTCCTGACCACAGTACTTCCCACTTGTGTGCAACATGGACTTATTAGTGCATATTGGCATTGAGAAAGATTTATCTATGAATTCTCCAGTGCTAAAATCCCTCAGAAATCTGGACACTAATGGATCTCTCATTGATTTCGGCTACGACATTCCCTACTATATCATGACTGTTAAATTGTACTCATTGTTTAAGTACAACATCAGGATGTATCAAGAATTAAAAATAAAATTAAAAAATACTCTTTTAGAAAAACAAAGCAAGAGAGAGAAAATAAAACTGCAAGAATAAGCTAATCTTTGTACTTACGAAAAGCTCTATAGAATTCTTCCAGAGCTAGGTGCTTGTCACTATTATAATCATCGTATTTCAGCAAATCGAACAGAGAGCAGTCAGACAGATCCTTGCCAAGCTCATCCCGTTTTATTACCTGACAAGAAAATTATAACCATGAAATTACATTAACGCTCTTAGAGTTCTCTGGTATAATTAATTGTTTCTAATAATCATTTAATAGATCATTTTAAGGTTGCTGTGGGGCAATGAACTGCAACTGTGTAAAGTCAGGGATTTCCAGTTATGTTCTAATTATTCATTGCAGTTTTAAAAGTTAATACCTTTAGTACAGAGACACTGAGATTACACAAAAGTTTTTAGAATATATGGAAAATATATATAATGGGGCCAGACAGAAGCACTATAAAGACCCTGTGAATGTACAGTTGATTTTACTTTACATGTATAAGAATGGTCATTAAGAAACATTCAAAAAGATTTGAAACTGTAATTTCCCAAGTACATGTCATAATATATTTCTCCTCTCAGTCTAATTCCTAACTACAAAAAAACAAATTCAGATATTTCAAAAAATAACTAAAATAAACTTCTATTACCCTACTAATTGTATCAACTTCCTACAGGATTTTAACAAGCCCATTATCTTCCAAAAGACCTTTTATAAAATTAGCTGACCTCAAAAGATTCCTGTTTCTCAGTGGGGGCACATACACTTTGTAAATAGATCATAATTAATAGCCCTTACATTTTAACTCCAAGGAACTTTTCCTTGAGAAATGTTCTTTAATTTGCGTACTATTCTGATTTAAAGTCTGTATGTTGTAGACACCTACCTCAATTCCACCCAAGGAGTTTTTAAGATATTTATTACCACAAATAATTCAGAATTCTCGTATTACATTGCACATGTATTAAAAGCACTATCACATAACTGAAAGAACCAAATGTAAAGCAACTCCTAGTTGTCATGTTGCAGAGTTTAAACTTTTGTACCAGACACAGAAAAAGTAAATATAACTATAGTTAATTCCTTTGTAAAATACCCTTCCTATCCTCTACCTGTCTCTCAAAATCCCTGCAAAACCATTACATTTGTATTATCATAAAATAACTTCTGAAAAACAGGGTATATAAAGGCATTTGTGTTTCAGTTGTTCTACTACAGAATCAGATAGAATAGAAAGAAATGCATCATTAATGTAAATATGAAAATTTCTAAACAAATAAAAGAGAATAAAAGGAGTATTAGAGCAGAGAGAAAGGACACAAACATTTTATCCTGCCAGAAGTAATCGTCTATATATTACTATAAAAGCATTATAAAAAATAATAACCTTCTTAGTACATTAGAAAGTATGAAAACCATTTGCAAAGAAAAATCACCACAAAACCAGCTTTAGCTATTATTAATTAAACATACATACTACATTACCTGAATATTAGTACTATTAATAGCTACTCCTTATAATTTAAAACCAGTTTATTAAGTTCACATTAAACTGAATTAAGAAAAAAATAAATCGTGTAGATTTTACAGCTGGTACAGAAAGGGCAAAAACATATCCTGGGAAAAAATAATAAACCTAAGTCCATTGCAGTTATACAAGTAGTGGTAAAGATATAAAAGTGTGCGTTGAAACTTCTCAATCCAGAAAAAAATCTCTGATGTCCTTAAAAAAAAATCACAGCTGGTTCATGAAAAAGAATATTTGGGGTGAGAAGCATTGTTCTTTGGTTGTTTTTCATAAAACGATGTCTGAAGTAGTTTAAAACATTTGTTCCCACTAGCTCCAATTGTACAAACAAGGGTTAAACTTTACACCTAAGGTGATGCAATAACACCTTTGTTAAAGCCCACCAACGCCTGCTACTATAGCACCATATTTTTCATTGCATAGTAGTGTTCTCAGCTTCAGTCCTTTGCACTGAAATCTGTGTTATTATGCTTTTCATTTATATTTGGCCACTTTTATTTAAAATAAAAATAAAAATTATTTTAAATTATTATCTAGACTTATTGAGACATTTCCAAGAATGATGCTATGGACAGGTACGATTTTCTTTCCTCGTAATTATTTAATTTTCATCTTTAGGAAACTCATATTTTGATTGCAGATATAAGATTCAATGCTTGGTTATATACAGACATCTTCATGCTAGCTATATACTTTGGGGTTCTTTGGAAAACTCATTCAGTTTTGATAAATAAATAAACCCTCCAAAAATGTCCATGAGGACAGATATCAGAAGGTACAGAAGTGATTTCATATCATGATTAATCTTAATTATCTGTGATTGGCTGTTAAAAAAGATGCTCCAATTTTATCCAATAGAAATTCTCTTATGCTGGCTCCGACCATCTCCTGACTCTGCGTGTCACCTGTGGATGTTACCAACTTTGTGATCAAAAGCAAAATTAATCTTTCTGGAGATTTTGTTTGGTAGGTTCATTTTTTTTTGTCTCTTGAAGAGAAAATCTTTGAGGATTAATATTCTAGCACAAGAGGTACAACTCAGAACAGGTATTAGGGTGTGAGGATCTGGATTTTGAAAAATTACCTGTTTCTGTAGCAGCCTGAAGTTAAATCAGACTGATCGAGATATGAAATTACAACATATATGAGACTTCGGGCAAAGTAAAGCTGACGACTTGACAAGCCATTAGCCAACAGAGAAGTCCTTTAGCAACTTATATTAGCACCAAGTGTTTTAATATCATCAGGATCAAACTGCCTGTTCACAAGAGTACTTAAAACTCACAGGAGACCTTTTTCTTGACATTACTTTTAAACATATCTTCACATGTCAGTGAAATTCCACACAGTAGGATGTATAAACACCACAATGCAAATATTCAAAGTGGTTCGAGAAATAAACAGTGGAATTTAGAAATAAAGACTGTGAATACTTTTTGTGTTTCTAAATGCTGTCATGACACGATATTTTAACACCATCTTCTAGAAAATACAGTCTATCAGACAACTCCATTTTGCATTTTCTTTTCCTTATGCAAGGGATTTAATCTACAAAGGTAGCTTGCTAAATATAATAGTTTCTTCTAAATAATTTTTATTTCATACCAAACATAATCAGGAGAGAAACATAATACTACACAGTATCAATAAGGCATACACTGTATGAATAATAATGTCAGTAACTGCAAAACCTGAAAAAATATATGTCAATAAGGAACCATTAGTGGCTGAAACAATCCTGTGAGATTTTGAAAGTCTGAGGTCTCATCCCAATCCTTTTCAATAATTTTAAAATAAATATAAAAATAAAATTAGCAGATGGTATAAAATGTTGAGGTGAATAATCACAAGAAGAAGGACAGGGCAGCATATGGAATGAAAGGGTGCATATGGTTAGGTGTTTTCAGAAGAAGGATTTGTATTTTCATGGAGCCAAATGTAAGGTCATTCATCTGAAAAAAAAAACCTAGACCATACCTAAATGAGGTTGAATGGGACCTGGAAAGCATTTTATCTGAAGAAGAGGCAGGATTTGCTGTGAATAAGGAAGCCTCCTAAATTCCAGAATCATTCCGTAGCCTAACCAAGTAGTATTTTTTTTTTTTTTTAAATGTAAAAAGGTAACCAGAGGTAGAAAGGCAATGGTGGGACTGCTACAGAAACGTAACATTTAGCTTTTACTTGCACATATTAAAATTTAACGTCGAGAAATGAGAAGGGAATGTTTCAGGTTAGAAAGGATCCATAAAAATAATCAGAAGTCTGCTCAAGACACTTTACATTAAGAGAGCTGAGAAAAATCAATCTTTATGGGTTTTGGTTTTGGGTTTTTTGCTTTGCTTTTAAAGGGACACAAAGAATTGACCATATCATATTTAATCAGTACTTGGGGGTGTAGAAAGGGTGGAAATCAATATGGATGCGTCAATCTGACAAACAAAAGTTAATAGGACAGGAAAAAATGAGTAATACCTCTGAAACCAAAGGAGACAAGCTAGAGGAACAATCAACATTTAATCCTGGGATTCTTAAGCTCTTTTTGATGTTTTCAAATCAAAGTTGCATACTTCCTTGCATGCCATTTCTCCTTCAGCCAAAAGCAAGACATTATGTGTGGTTGTTTGGTTTGAAATTAAACGTGTAAAACAAATACAACAAGATTCCATGTTTCTGATACAGAAATTAGATTAGATTAAGGTGTATCATAGATGACCTAACCATGTGCCTTAAGTTTTAAATTCTATTAATCTCTGTCCCTGGAGAATAGAAGAGGTAAATTGAATGAAACTGATCCTTGAGCCAAGTCTTTAAACCCAGCCCATCAACTCCTTGGTTTAACTAAACAGACAGCAATTATTTAGGGAGTCAGGACAGAAACCATCAAAATTTTTAGTGAGTCACGTGCTAGAAAGAAAACTCTTACTATAAAGGTTAAATTCTGATTAAGATGATCTGCACATTTTTATGGTTGTGCCATACTAGTCATACATGGAATTATTTAATTTCAGACTTCTGAGTTGAAAATTCATTCCAGAGAGTGTTCTTAAATATTTATGCTCTGAAATTCTACCTTAC
The DNA here is from genome assembly GCF_037038585.1 of Patagioenas fasciata. NCBI lineage: Eukaryota > Metazoa > Chordata > Aves > Columbiformes > Columbidae > Patagioenas > Patagioenas fasciata. Next base: position 43,719,326 of record NC_092523.1, on the reverse strand, counting down.
ATTTTCATAAAGACAGTGAAATTCCATATCATAAAAAAAGGTAAAAGGTAAGACACCCAGCAAAACTGATGCCCTGTTTATGGCTCATTGTGAAACCCCATAAATATTGAAAATTTAGAAATGTCTAAATTTTCAAATTAAATATGGATTTTCTGAACTATGAACCTCATCCCTAAGAACTGAATGTTCTTTGAAACATGGAGAAGAGATTTGTATTATCTGGATAGTACTGTATTTTTAAAAAAATATAGAACACAATTATTTATTTCCCATGGAGCAGCACACTCTTAGATAAGTTCAAAACCTATCAGGAATTAGTCAGTGCTACTCCAAGATTTAGGAGACTGGGAAAAGTAATCTGATTAAAAACGACAAACTGCATGTCACACTATATTGTTTCATTCATTTCAATTTTATTTCTGACAGCCACAATGAAAAGTCTGCAGATGTTATGAAACTAGATCACAAATGACACACTATTTCATTTATTAGTCCACCTTACCAAAAATTTTGTCAGTCGGTGTTTTTTTTGCTTGACTATGAATGATGTTCTCTATGTACTTCCCCAAAGAAAATACTACAACTATAAACAAAAACTTCCTTTACAGTAAATATGGTGGGCTTCGGTTAATGTGTGTTCATGTTTCCTAAAAGCAAGTATCTCAACACAATAGTATCAGTCAGTGCTTGATATAAAGTACATCAAACCCTAAGCACTGTTGGAACTGCACTCCAAATTAATTCTAACTGCACAAGAGGGTTCAATTACCTTGTTCTGCCATCGTCCACAGTAGTATAACTTTGCGGAAATTAAAAGAACTAATCGTTAATGAAATCAAATTAATAATAAAGGTTAGTAAATTTTTCCTTGCTTTAACTTCCCTTAACCCAGTTAAATCAGTATTCTTCTTACAGTTTACTAACATGTTCTGTAGGGCAGCAACACTATCCTTTATTTGGTGTCTGTAGCATAGAGTTACCTTTGGGAATTTGAGGTAGAGTGAGTAAAGATATGGGAATTCTGCATCACAGAACAGGTCATGACACAGAGATCCTTGAGCAAACTGAGACCCGAACTGGTAAACCCATACAGAGTGGCAGATAAAGGCGTGGACTCAAAGGTATTATCTCAATACTGTCCCGTGCTAATTGAGTTATGCTGCTCAGATACAAGGTTTCTCTCTGCAAGCTGCTCTAATGAGAATCATGCTTCCCTGCCTTTCCACTTCCACACTTAGCAGGGGGAAGACCTAATCTGACTCAGAAGATATAAATATCTTAGATGCTTGCAAGTATAATGCTGAAGTTGTAGATGTCTAGCCCACAGTGTAACATCAGAATCGGTATTAGGACCACATACATGGCATGGGTAAAATTCTGCATCTGGAACTACTAGCACCCCGAGCCTGTGTCTTTGGAGTTAACTAACAGAAAACAATGTTGACATGAGAACAGACAAAATCCTGCACCATTACGCTTTGTGTCCATTTTCAGATAGCATCAGCTCTCGGACTTATCCAGGAAATAAAGTTGGGACCAGATACCTTCATAGTTTGTTGCTGTGTTTCAAAGAACATTGTTTCATAGGACAGAATTTAAGAATCATTGAGATGGTGAGAAGTAACTGAAGAAGTATAACTACTTGGCCTAACCTCAAGGTCATTGGCTGAAAAAAGGGATATCCTGGGTAATCCCAGCTTCAGAAACGATTTCTTCTATTTTTAATGTTAGCCAATCACTAGACTGTGCCCACACAATCTGTTGTCTAAGGTCCTCTTGTTTAAAAATATTTCTTCTCAGATTTTAGGCATGGGTTTGGTTCCTAGCCAGAAACCGAGAAATTCATAGCTGCAAGATCATCTGGCAGTTAGATTTTGCAATGCTTACACACCTCTGCAGACCCTAAATACTCCATTTCCACTGAAGAAAAGACTTTAAGCTGTCTATCCAGGTGTATGAAATATTCACACCGTAAATATACATAAAAGGGTATGAATCTCATATCTAGAGACAGGTTAGAGTAAATCTCATTTTTAAAGCTATTTTTTTCCTTACATGCCACTCCAGCAGTTAAATAACTGAATTCTAATCCAGCAGAGTAATTGAATTATCTATTACACAAGAAATTAACGGGGAGTGCTTCTACTTGATAAAAGCAAAGGCAGTAAACACAGATCAAGGTGTTACGGTTTAGTACTATGATCAGAGTGTTCATAAGCTACATCTCACTACTAATAAAAAGTTCTCTTTTCATTTCCCTCAATATTAAAGTTCCACGTAGGAGCCTTATTTTTTAAAATCTAGAATGGAATACAGTGCCTGTTCTGTTTTTCAGTTTTTCTTAGATTAGTAATAGTAAAAATAGATAATACAACTTAAATATGAAGATAGGTATTCCTAATTAATAGGCAGAAAATAAACAGCAGTATTATTATACAGGCAAAATACGCTTATGCCTATGCCACATGTAAGAAGGACCAAAGATGATTAAAAATTCAAAAAGAAGATGTATGCTTATTAGTCTTTCTGTCAGTTCCAAGTCCTCCAAATATCACAGTAACACAAGTAATAAGAAGCAAAATCAAAAGGAATAAAGGTACAAATTTAAAAGCAAGGGATCCACAAATTATTTTGATCAGAGTTTGAGAAACCAATGCTGTCAGAAAATATGCAATTTACATCAGTTCTAGCTGTGCAAACAAGTGCCACAAAGTATCAGCTAGTAATAGTGCAACAGTATTACCATTAATACAGAAATAAACCAGAAGTTTTTGGTTTGTTTTTTTTTTCTGTCAGATTTCAGTGACACAACATAGGGAAAACAGCCTGGGAATCTCGGTCTTCAAAGGAAAAGATGGAGCTGTAATTCATGCCAAATTGTCACACAAAAAAGGACACACATCTGTTCTCAATTCCCAAACAAGGAAGACTTTGTAAGCAAATAAAACTGACAGTGACTTAAACAAATCTTAGAAAAAGAACATAAAAAATAAACACTGAGAGGAAACTAATTAAATGTTATCTTACCTATGCATTTAGCAGTACCTCATGCGGTATTAAATAGACCAATTAAATGCATAATTTCTTCAGATTACATTTTTTAAGATAATATAATCAAGCCACTTACAGATACAGCCCTACCCATCTACAGAGGGTGTATTCATCTAAGGTTTGGCACATTCCTGAGATTTACAGATAAGTACACATACCTGCACATAGCCATAAAGACAATAGGACTTCATTTCCTACTTAAAATTTGTTTCTTTTTTAGTCCATTTTACATTAGATCTTTTGAGTTGATGCATTATGTAAAAATACCATATATACGTACACTCCAACCTTGTGGGATATGTATCCACACATGGATGTGTAACACTATTCGGAGGTTCATTGCACTTTATTAGAAGTCTGTATTTCTGATGTCACCTGTAATTGAAGCGTATTAAACTGATATGTGGAAATGGCTTATTTAATTATAGTAGTTCTCATAACTTGCGCTTATCATTCCTCAAAACAATGCTGAACTTAGCATAGTTTCCTGAGAGTGGTTCATTTCGCTGTTTCTTAATTGTTTTTGTTTGGTCTCACTAACTGGAATTAAATGACACTGAGAAAACATCAAAATAAAACACAGAAGTAAGGTTGTGATCTTACAAAAAGTAATATATTTTCATTTGTCATATGTTAACCTGGTGGCAAATAACAGAAATATATCCAGGTATTGGAAACTACAGACATTAGTTCATAAATAAGGATCCTAAATTCTTTGACTCCAGAAAATAGATAATTAAAGAGTGAGAAATGAAGAGGAAAAAAATATTATTATTATTATTATTGTTGTTGTTGTTGTTAATTCAACTTGCTTTCAGACTATGTCACACCTCCCTTTTCTGTAAAATATTGCTTTCTTGTTAGCATAAGAAATAAATAGAAGGAAAGTAGCTCTAAGTCTAATTAAGCATAGATTATTTCACTTTCACACACAGAAGGAACTTGAATTCCACTGTTGATCAAGATGAATTATTCTTAGAGCATATACATCCTTCACTGATAGTAACCAGAAAATGCTTACTGCTTATAAAATGTCAATTCCACTTTACAGGAATAACTGCATACATCACTGGAAAAATACATTTTATTCCCATGTCTCCCCATAACACTTCAGAGGTTTTTCTCTCCTATACAGCAAGAACAACATAGAATAATCGAGCAGTCTACAGTGGTAGAAATACTGACATTCTGTTTATAACTTGGCATTAAATTCCAGTTCAGTTTCGCATAATACAAAAAGCAACAGATAGAAAAGTTTGTCTGTTAACAACTGAAGATTCAGAAGAATCAATTATCTTCCTCTATCCGGGATTCATTTAAATTCTTTCAAAGTGCTTTAAAACCGAAACAAAACCACCTCTTCAAGGAACCACCCCACTTAACCAAAAACCTTGCAGATATGTTGCATTTATGTTAGACCAGAGAAGATGATGAAAATTCTGCCTATTTCATAGCCCACCCTTTTGGAAGGGTAGATACTCTTTCTAATTAGTACCTATATCTCAAATCAGAGTGGTCTAAAATCTTAAGTTCATCAGTAAGTCCTTTCAAAGATCAAACCCCATCTGACTTGCCAATCTAGGACTTGGAAACTAGAACACTAAATGAGTTTGGCTCAGCATTGAAAACAGTTAAGGCAGAGAAGAATTCATATGGGAAAAAAAATGTTTACTTAGCCTGCATGGAGATACATAATCCCACTGATTTTCCACCTTCATTTCCGACTACCTTGTCTGACATTTACACTATGTAATGGAGTTATAATTGCTTTCTAACTGTAACTCTGTATTAAACTACGAAGCCATGAAAAAATTATATGCATATGCCAGAATTGTTCTAATAAAATAAAATAAAATAAAATAAAAAATGGCCTGCCAATTTTTAATTTATTGTTCTAATGCCTGAATTTTTTTTTTTGTTTTAATTTTCTCACTATTTGAAACAGCTTTTTTAATAAAGAAGATCTATCTTTGCTTTTTCTGCAGAGGATTTTTCATTTCTCTAGTATCAAGATGCAAATGCAAGAACTTTATAATTTCTGATCCAAAATACATCAACAAAAATAGGAGTTACGCTGTCACCATTTCCACTCTCCAACTGATTCCTTTTAATTTTACATCAGGTAGCATGACTATATGGACACCTGTGAGATAACAAAATGGAGTCCAAGAACCTGATTGCACTCATTGCACAGCAAGACTGAGGAAATGTAAACTTTAAGACATCCTAAATACTGAAGTTCAATATTCATGAGAACATAAATTAACTTCAGGACTCCTTGTTGTTTTCCACAAAAAAAAAAGTACGTTATTTTTCTTATTCCCTTAATATTATTACATGTAAAATGCAGACAGGCACTATTATGTATGACAATTCTGCAGATTTCAAAATTTTGGCTGTTTTGTGAGCACAGCTGAGAAAAATTCTCCTAATCCTGAGAGCATTTTCATAAGTATAATAACACCACTCGTTCAGCTCTGGGGAAGTTCAAAGACTTTTCTAACACTCCTCCACCACCACCACCCCTTCTCCCCCAGTAATCACATTCTCAAGAAAATTAATGCACACTCTCAGTGGCAGGGAGCTTTCTCACATTATCAATCAATCCCTTGTAGATAGTGTATTCAAGACAAGCTCTTTTTGTTTCTTTTCTCCTACTATAGCAATTCCAATTTTTAGAAATACTGACAGCTGTCATACACACTAAGGACAGAAAAAAGCAAGAGTCAAAATCCCACCTTGCAAAACTATCTTGATTTATAAGCTTTCATGTTCAACGAGAACAAAAAAAAATCATTAGGCTAAATCACAGGAGGATGAAAAAAAAAAAAAAGAAGTGTCAAGTTTCAATGATCATAGATAGTGCCTGGAAACCCAGTGCATTTGATTTGAAGATATTATTCTGAGTTCTTTTAATTTGTTTTCTTATTTTAAGTCTCCAAAGAGAACTGGGTAACATACTTGCTTTGTTTTCAGTAAATATGCAGGCTAAAATCTTCCTCCAACAGAGGAAAGCAAAGATTTATAAGTACTGAGATCATACAGGAGCTGTGTTCTTAACCGCAAAGCTACACACCATTTTATGTTTCACAAAGGTGATTCAGTGTTTCCTTTTGTCATATGAGAGACAAAGGCTCTTGGCTGAAGCTTCTGTTATCAAGAAAGCTTCACCAGAAACAGGTACAGCTTCTCTGGTTCATTGTGTCCCTTGTCAAAACATACAATCACAAATGACACCTCTAACACCAAACTTATTCCATATTATTCTTTAAATTTAATAATCTGATGTTTCTGCAATGTATTTTAGCAAAAAAACAAAGCACCAAGTTTGGGGTTTAAGGCTCTTTGACCTGTTTCCATACTTGTGAAAAAGCATTACTTTACAGTTGCTATCATAATTTTGTTTTCATAGAAAAAGGTATGTGGGAAAAATATGTACAGGAAGGTTGAAAACATCATCATGAAAGAATGTAAATAAAGACCAAAAAAACTTCAACAAAACAACTACAACACCACCACCACCATTCTTGATACTGACTTTCAGCACTACTACTTTAGTCCTGATCCTCTAATGAAAAGAGTATGATACACTGTAATTAGATAATGGATTTGTAGTGGTGAAAGTGTTGAGCTGTTTTCCAGTAGTTACGTGTGGGCTATAACAACAAAGTCACACTATTTTCAAATGGTAAAATAAAGAAGGATTTAAAATTCCACTTCTTTAGGCTGTCAACCAATATGCTAATCACTAGCATGTTGTTTCAAGTGTTAGTGATACATATCTATAAGCATTCATTATAATTTGCACATCTGTATCTGTGACTCCTATGTATGTTATGTATTCATATAGTATATCAATATAAAATTATTATTTTTCAAATATATACAGACACCAAATTCCCTTGAAAGTTGAAGTCCTGAAAGAGTCTAAAATACAGCAGCAAAACCCAATCTTACAAAGTACAGATTTTTTTTTTTTTAACAGGTAATTTATTACTATTTAAAATGATATCTACATTTGCATGCAGTCTCTGGTCCTGGAAAATGCCATCAAGCCTTTAGAAGTTAACTGTATGGAAATGATAACTCTAGCCTAACACCTTAGGTATTACATATTCACTTGTAAAAATGTTTTAACAGTAACACACAGCTTACAACATAGGATAACAATAAACAGTGATATCTAACCAAACAACTCATAGTCAAAGCAACCTATAGTGTTCTAACCCCTTAATGAATATCCCAAAGCATTGCATTCAAGTGTCTGAATAATCACTGAAGAACTGCTGAATAATTCCTCTTTTCCAGAATTCCTGAATGAAGTTTTCCACCTTAGAGACTTGCATATATTTTCTAAATTGAAAGCATCCTAAGACCTAATATTCCATGTAAGTCCTGACATACTGAAGAACTACTGTGCTAATGAAAACAAAATCTAAATCTTACCTGAGATAATTCATTAGTGTCCACAACTCCATTGTTGTCTGAATCGAAATAATTAAACATTTGATCTACAAGAAGTTTCTTTAAAGCCATTTTCTCATCAACGGTTTTATCTTCTGATTGTGCAATGTATCTCCGATTTTGTAGATCCAGTAGCATATTTTTCAATTTGGTGTATTCAGTAGGTTTGCATTTATCCCCTGAAAAGAAAATGTGCAACACAAAATATTTTGAATTTGATTTCTTATTAAGAGTTTAAAAGTAAATTAAAAAAAAAAAAAAAAAAAAGGAAAACCAGAAAGTATTAACAACTTGTAGCAATACAAACAGGGCTGCTTTATAAGGTAAAGAAATTGTTCTAAACTCATTTGGCCCACACCATTTCCTCCATAACATGTTTGGTCTTCAGATTAAGGTCAACAATTTATAGATACCTTCTGTAGACAAAATATTTTTGTGTATGGAAACTAAAGAAAGTTTCCTAGCCCGTACTTTTATCATTTAGATCACTCTGGAAAGGTGCACCTGAAGATTTTTTTAAAATATTAACTTTAATAAAAACATTTTGTATAATCTTTGATAAAGGGAATAATGAAATGTATCATATGCAACAAAACCTGCACATACGACAGAAAATGGTACATTATAAAAAATATATTTCATAATTCAATACTTGACTTCAGAAAGTAGAAATTACACATGAGCCAGCTCTACATTTTCATTTACTAGACATATCAAGCTTATTTGAACAAGAGTAGGTGGGACTGCCAGAGGAAGAGAAAGTATATCCCTGACAAGATTCAAGTTTATTCTTTTCATTATCAGGTTTTCTATAAATTGAAAATTGCTACAGCAAAGGTCCCACACAGTGATTACAGGCACTACTTATTCTAAACCCAAGTACAATAAAGTTTATATTTGGTCTTCTTATATCAGTTGCTATATATGTAAATTGAAGAGAGAAAGAGTTTAGAAGTTTTTGCTTTTATGAAGATAACCTGAGTATTTAAAAAGATTTTTGTAAGATGTAAATTTGGACCAGAAAAAAAAAACGTATTTGTTGCAAACATATATTTACAGTTAACTTCAAGTAGTGAATTCAAGGCTAGAACAATATACTGATTAGCAAAGAAAACTATGTTCATAGAATAGAATCCTAGAACAACAGGTTGGAATAACTTCAAGGGTCATCTGGTCCAACATCTCTCAGCAAAAGCACAGCCTGGACAAGATTTTCCATTCTTCCTTTCACATGCTATGATTAAGATACAAGTATTAATAAGGAACAATTATTTATGTCACAGAAACCTCTTAGGCAGCTGTTTTGTTTTGCAAGTGGATCCCATTTAAGAAACGTCTAATTTACATGTATGAGATGTATTTAATGGTATATGCATTATTCCGGTGGCTGCACTGCTAAGTACACCTCAATGACCACTTCATAAGACAGAGAAAGTTAGAATCATAGAATCATTTCAGTTGGAAATGACCCTCAGGATCATCAAGTCCAACCATAACCTAACCTAACTCTAGCACTAAACCATGCCCCTAAGAACCTCGTATAAACACCTTTTAAACACCTCCAGGGATGGTGACTCCACCACTTCCCTGGGCAGCCTGTTCCAATGCCTGACAACTCTTTATGTGAAGAATTTTTTCGTAATATCCAATCTAAACCTCCCTTGGTGCAATTTGAGGCCCTTTCCTCTTGTCTTATCACTTGCTACTTGGGAGAAGAGACCAACACTCTCCATAGCACAACCTCCTTTTAGGTAGTTGTACACAGCAATAATGTCTCCCCCTGTCTCCTTTTCTCCAGGCTAAACAGCCCAAGCTCCCTCAACTGCTCGTCATAAGACTTGTGCTCCAGGCCCCTCACCTGCTTCATCACCCTCCCCTGCACTCTCTAGTACTTCAACGTCCTCCTTATGACGAGGGGCCCCAAACTGAACACAGAATTCAATGAGGGCCCCCACCAGCACTGAATACGGTGGCACGATCACTTCTCTAGTCCTGCTGGACACCCTATTCCTGATACAAGCCAGGATGCTGTTGGCCTTTTTGGTCACCTGGGCACACTGCCAGTTCATATTCAGCCATCTATCCATCAACACCCACAGATCCCTCTCTGCCAGGCAGCTTCCTAGCCACTCTACCCGAAGCCTGTGGTGCTGTCTGGGGTTGTTGTGACCCAAGTGCGGGAGGTGGCACTTGGTCTTGTTAAACCTCATACAACTGGCCTCAGCTCAATAATTCAGCCAGTCCACATCCTGCTGTACGGCCATCTTACCCTCCAACACTTCCACTCCATTTGGTGTCATCTGCAAACTTACTAAGGGTTTACTCAATCCCCCTCATCCATATCGTTGGTAGAGATTAAACAGAACTGGCCCCAATACTGAGCCCTGGGGAACACCATTCATGACTGGCTGCCAACTGGATTTGGCTCTGTTCACCACAACTCTTTGGGCCCGGCCATCCAGCCAGTTTTTTTTCTATTGCAAAGTGCAGCCATACAGGCCATGAGATGCCGGCTTCTCCCAGAGAATGCTGTGGGATACGGTGTCAAAGGTCTTACTGAAGTTTAAGTACACAAAATCCACAGCCTTTCCCTCATCTACTAGTTGGGTCACCTTGTCATAGAAGGAGATCAGGTTGGTCAAACAGGACCTACCTTTCAAAAACCCATGTTGACTGGGCCTGATCATATCACAGAACCACAGAATCACAGAATCTCAGAATATTAGAGATTGGAAGAGACCTCAAAAGATCATCTAGTCCAATCCCCCTGCCGGAGCAGGAACACCTAGATGAGACTGCACAGGAATGTGTCCAGGCAGGTTTTGAATGTCTCCAGAGAAGGAGACTCCACAACCTCCCTGGGCAGCCTGTTCCAGTGCTCTGTTACCCTCACTGAGAAGAAGTTTCTTCTCAAATTTAAGTGAAACCTCTTGTGTTCCAGTTTGAACCCATTTCCTTTTGTCCTACCATTGGTTGTCACCGAGAATGGAGCCTGGCTCCTTCCTCGTGACACTCACCCTTTACATATTTATAAACATTAATGAGGTCATCCTTCAGTCTCCTCCTCCAAACTAAAGAGACCCAGTTCCCTCAGCCTTTCCTCATAAGGGAGATGCTCCACTCCCTTAATCATCTTTGTTGCCCTGCGCTGGACTCTCTCCAGCAGGTCCCTGTCCTTCTTGAACGGAGGGGCCCGGAACTGGACACAGTATTCTGGGGGTGAACTGAGTGTCAGCTGAGGACAAACTGTGTGAAAAATCTGACAACCGGTTCCAAAAGCTGTTCCATGAAATCAAAGCACTCGGAGAGGACAGCTTCCATTCCCCACCTGACCAACCAATGTTTCCGCTACTAGGAGGAGGCGTTTCCGATCTGAAGAGAGAGGACAGAAGAAGTCCACAAAGAGAGGCGCACTGTGGCTTCTCCTCGGTGATCGTGGAGAAGACCTGAGGAGCTGGGATGGAAAACCCACCTCAGCACCTCAGGAACGAGTACATGAATTTAAAGGAAAACCTCCTAGGAAAATGGGTGCTCCAGTTTCCAGGGGGGCTAGAGGAGATTCTGTTCCTCTTGAAGGAACTTCTGATTCCTAGCCACAGAATGTGCGCAATACAAATCAGAGGGGCCCTGCCTCCAGCCCGCCACCGGAAAGGGACAACAGAGGTTACTGGACTGTGCAAATCCGGTGGCCTCGTACAACAGACCCCCAGGAGCAGAGAGCTTTGGTAGACACTGGTGCTCAGTGCACGGTAATCGCATCAAACCACAATGGAACAAAATCCATCAACATTTCTGCAGTGACTGCGGGATCCCAGAAGCTGGCTGCAGTAGAGGCTGAAAGAAGCCTCACCGGGAAAGACGGGCAAAAGCGTCCCACTGCGACTGCTCCACGTGCTCCGTGCATCCTCGGCACAGACTGCCCCAGGAGAGGGTGTTTTAAGGCCCCAAAAGGGTATGGCTGGGCATTTGCCAGAGCGGCTGTGGACACCGAGAACATTAAACAACTGTCGACTGTGCCTGGTCTCTCAGCAATCTGTAGGATTGCTGAGAGTTGACGAGCAGCAGGTGCCAATTGCTACCACGATGGTGCGTCACCGGCAATATCGCACCAGTCGAGACTCTCTTGATTCCTGTCCGGAAGCTGATTCGTCAACTGGAGATTCGGGGCGTGATCAGCAAGATTCACTGACCTTTTAACAGCCCCATTAGGCCAGTGCGTTAAGTCTAGTGAAGAGTGGGGACTAAGGGTAGACTATCGTGGCCTGAAGTAAGTTACAGCACCCTTGAGCGCTGCTGTGCCAGACACTCTAGAGCTGCAACTTGAGCTGGAGTCAAAGGCAGCTCAGCGGTGAGCCACAACCCACATTGCTACTGTGTCTTTCTCTCTTCCTTTAGCAGCAGAGTGCAGCCCGCACTTTGCTTTCACCTGGGGGAGCATCCAGTACACGTGGAATCGCTTGCCCCAGGGCTGGAAACACAGCCCTACCATGTGCCGTGGACTGATCCAAACCAAACTGGAACAGGGAAAAGCTCCGGAACACTTGCAAGATCTAGATGACATCATTGCATGGGCCGCAAGAGCAAAATAAGTTTTCTAGAAAGGTGCGAGAGTCATTCAGATTCTTTGGAATGCCGGTCTTGCCATCAAAAAGAAGCAAGGCCAAGGCACCTGCACGAGAGAAGCACTTTTCACTAATAAAATGGCAAGAAGGACGTCGTCAGATCCCAATGGATGTGATCAACAAAATTGCAACTATGTCTCCACTCCTACTAAAAGGACTGCTGCTCAGTGCAGATGGAGTTGATGAGGAATCGCATTGAGTATCTTTTATTGCATATTCCATTTCTATTATATATATAGAGAGAGATATATATAAAAACTAGGAGTGCATTAGTATTTTGTGATTTTATTGCACTGCGTTTATCTCATTCCAAGTTTCTCCCTTCCCTTTCAATTCTCTGCCCTGTCTGGGGAGTGGGTGGGGGACGCAGTGAGCGGCTATCCCGGGTTCTCTTGCTGGTTTGGCTTAAACCATGACCAGCACGGGTGAGGCCAGCCCCGGAGCCCCCTTGGCAGCTGGGCTTTGCATCACAGGGCATGTGTGAGGCTGGGGAGCTGCTGGGTGCGTCCCCGGCTGCGCCCCCGAGAGCCCTGTGATGTCACCAGAGTCACAGTCAGCCCGTGACGTCACTAGCGGCGGGCGGCTATAAACGCCAGCGTCACGTGCTGCCAGCGGCACACGAGACGTCGAGTCCTGTGGGCAGCACCTGAGCCATCGAGTCCTGCCAGCGGAACCAGACGTTGTGACCTGCCAGCAGCCGAGTGGCCACCGAGTCCCGGCAGCTGAACCTGAGCCTTGGCGTTGCGCCAGCGGCAGCCATCAAGACCTGCCAGCAGCAGGGACACCAGGTGCCTCCAGCTCCGAGAGGACATCAAGTCCCAGCGGCGGCCAAGAGGACATTGAGTCCCAGCAACAGCTGAGGACAGCAAGGCCCACCAGAAGCTGAGAGCAAACCAAGTCCCAGCAACTGACAGGCAGGACACCAAGGCCCAGCAGCAGCAATGGAGGTGTCCAGGGACGAGCCAGCGGTGCCACCAGCTGCCAGGAGGTGCCGGCGGGGGGACACGTGCCCCATCTGCTTGGCTCCCCTGGAAGCCCCCGCTGGAGTGGACCCGTGCTGGCATGCCTTCTGCCATGCCTGCATCCAGCGCTGGGCTGCCAGTGCCGAGGATGCCACTTGCCCGCTCTGCCGGGGCCCCATCGCGGCCATCCGCCGCCTGCAGCTGGAGGATGACGGTCGCCGCGCCCGCTTGCATCCCTACGCAAGGCGGGGGCCGTGGTGGCAGAGGCGGCGGCGGCAGCAGCAGCAGCAGCGGAGCCGCAGCCGTTCCAGGAGCCGCAGCCGTTCCAGGCGCCGCGCACGCTCTGCCGAGAGGGGAGAGCGCCGCCGCCCCGGTCCCCGGCGGCGTGCCCAGAGCCTACCCGGCCAGAGGGACGGAGATGGAAACGGCCAGCTCCTCCACCTGCTCGAGAGCGACGAAGACCTGTCGTGGCTGCGCAGGGTCCAGGAGGACGAGCCAGGGTCAGGGGACCATGCGCAGCGTCTCCCCTGGCTCCGCGTCTGAGCGGGGCGGCCGGGCCTCCGGGGGCCCCTCTGGAATAAAAGCACTGGGCCACTGAGAGGGACCGGACCTGCTTTCTGCCCTGTTGTTTACTCGGTGCTGCAGAACTGGGCAGTGGGACAGATGAGGCTGTGGGAAGTGGGGGAGAGGGTGGGTTATGGCTCGAGGACCCGTAGAGAGGGAGCAATGTGGATGTTGGAACTGGAGGAGAGGGATGGATGTGGCCCTGTGAACTGGGGGAGAGGCGGCCGAGTGCCTGTGGACTTGGGGGGAGGGAGGGCAATGGCTCGTGGGAACGAGAGGGAGAGGGAGGGATGGCTAACGCCAGGAATCTGGGGAGAGGGAGGGATATGGGTGTGGGAAATGGTTCGACACAGGGATTCGGCTGTGACATGTGGGTAAGAGGGAGGGCCACAGTGGCCATGTAACTGGGGCAGAAAGGGGGATATGGCTGCGGAACCAGGAAAGAAGGATGAAGAAGGTCTCCAGACAGAGAGATGTGGCCTGGGAAGTGGGGCCAGGGAGGGACGTGGACCTTGAACCCTCCCCAGCGCCTGCGGCTCTACAGCCAGGGAAGGGCAGCCTTGCAGGTCAGCTGGGTTCCAGAGCTACTTCAGCCCTGCAAGACAGCAGCCTCTCCTCAAAACGCTCCCTGCTCTCAGCTTCCCCGGCCCCACAGAGCCAGGCCCACACTCCTGCAGGCCCCAAGATCGTCACAGACCAGGAGCACACCAACGAGTCGGGGCCTTGGCCCCTGCACCCCTTGCAGCAAGGCAGCAGCAGGAGCATGGCCCCGAGCCGACCTCTACCACGACAGAGCCCCTTCCTTGGGAGCAAGCACGGCTTGTCCCTGTCCCTGATGCCAGCCGTCCGCCCTGAGAGGAGATCCTCGCAGGCGCCACTTGCTGGGCCTGTCCCTGGCTCTCCTGGCCACGGGATGCCGCCCTCGATAGGGCAACTGCAAGAGAGAAAGACTTCTCCAGCCTCTGCCGGTGACTCCTGACCGCCAGGAAAGGCAAGGTTTCTCTTCCAGGAAGCTGTTGTATGTCATCCAGGTGAATGGAATACTATGGAGACAGATATCCAGATCCTGAGAGGATGAGCTGTGCGGGAGATAATCTAATGTGAGCCAAACGGTCCGGGTGGGACAGATGCAGATAGAATCCTTTGCACACAACCCACGGGATGCAGGTTTGTACAACGGGCACCACCGGCATATGCTGTCTCATGGGCATCAATGCCCTGGGCAGCTGCGTTCAACAAAACGTGACTGAAGTGATGAACCAGCTTCGGGACTACGAGGACAGCCTCGCTCCCTCTCTGCGGGCTTGTGCGTCACACAGAATCACAGAATGTTAGGGATTGGAAGGGACCTCAAAAGATCATCCAGTCCAATCCCCCCGCCGGAGCAGGAACACCTAGATGAGGCTACACAGGAAGGCGTCCAGGTGGGTTTTGAATGTCTCCAGAGTAGGAGACTCCACAACCCTCCCAGGCAGCCTGTTCCAGCGCTCTGTTACCGTCACTGAGAAGAAGTTTCTTCTCAAATTTAAGTGGAACTTCTTGTGTTCCAGCTTGAACCCATTACCCCTTGTCCTACCATTGGTTGTCACCGAGAATGGAGACTGGCTCCACCCTCGTGACACTCACCCTTTATAAATTTACGAACATTAATGAGTCTCCTCTTCTCCTCAGTCCCCTCAGTCTCCTCTTCTCCAAGCTAAAGAGACCCAGCTCCCTCAGCCTTTCCTCACAAGGGAGATGCTCCACTCCCTTAATCATCTTTGTTGCCCTGCGCTGGACTCTCTCCAGCAGTTCCCTGTCCTTCTTGAACTGAGGGGCCCAGAACTGGACACAATGTTCCAGATGTGATCTCACCAGGGCGGAGTAGAGGGGAAGGAGAATATCTCTTGACCTTTTGTAAGTGCCATGTGGTGCTACTCAAGATTATCTGCTCCATGACTTTGCCCAGCACCAAGGTTAGACTGACAGGTTTGTAGTTCCCCATATCGTCCTTTCAGCCCTACTTGTACATGGGTGTCACATTAGCCAACTTCCAGTCAACTGGGACCTCCCCAGTTAGCAAAGATTGCTGGTAGATAATGGAAAGTGGTTCAGTGATCACCTCTGCCAGCTCATTCAGAACCCTTGGGTGTACCCCATCTGGCCCCATAGACTTGTGGTTTGCTACACCACTTGGTGTAGCAAACCTAAATGCTTCTTACTTTCCTAGTGAGACTCAGATCTAACAAAGAGGGACTCCTGCAGTAGAAGTTAAATCCTGGAAGTAGATAAAATGTTTCGAAGAATCAAAACCACTCTAGCTTTTTTTTTTTTTTTTTGGTCTGAAAGTCACTGTGTTATGTAGCTATCTGAAAATTTTAACTGAAGAAACAGAAATAAACAAAACCAAGCTGTATTTAACTGACAACCTGAGCTACACATGGTATCTGGATATTTGTCCTTACCTGCCAGAGGCATGGAAATTCAGGACATTCAATCAGTAAGAGTTGAATTCTACATGACTGCTTTTCAGAGGGCTAATGCAGATATACTCAGTAGGGAAATATGTTTATTCCTTGGCTGTTCTGAGGCTGCTGTGAGCAAACCTTTCCATCCAAATGGATGCAAGCTCCAGGTGGTGGGGAGGGAAGAGAGCACTTAACTTTAACATACTCCAGTTTATTTGGGTAAACTCCAAAAGTCTGGGCCAGGAAAGCAAGCATCATATTTGTGTCCCCTAGATAACTTTTCTGGCAGTGGTATCCTCAGAGAGAGGCAGTTTGGTTTTACTCTGGTGCAATTTCAGTCTAACACTGTGTTACCTACACTCCGTTGGGGTGGGGTTGGAAGACAAATCCCAGCTATTTCTTAGATACTATAGCGCTCAGACTTAGTTACCATGTTCAGATTTTATCCCCTCTAAAATGTTTTTGATCAAACAATTCTATATCTGCAATTCTAAAACTGCAAAGGAATATTTCTACTTTAGAGATACACAACATACTGCTAAGAAATAAACTGCTTAATTTATCTGTTAAATTTTGGGTTTATTACAGTATCTTTGATGAGTCACTACAGATCTGAGTTTAGAGACAAAATGAAAATGAACAATATTTTTTCCTTGAGGCACAGGATAATGCCTCTTGCTTTAATGACCGATCAAAAATTGAATATAGGTTCTCACCTCTGTGAAGACAGTAATGTTAATGTTCACTAGAATATTAAAGATTATTTGTTTCCACATGAGAGATTATATAAAGCAGCATAAATTCAGAGAACAAAAAATAAAATTTATGTAGCACATGATCACGAAAAGCACTGTAATAATTAGCTGCTTTTCCTACTTTTAATTCAAAACAGTTTATGGAAAAAAGATTTTACTGGAAGTTCAATCACAGTCCAATAAAGATATTTTAATGAACTTTAGACATTTACTTTAGATCTAGACTTTAAGGAATGGTGAACTAATGTACTGTCTTGCAATACCTATTTAGAGATAGAATACAGACAACTTGTTTTCTACACTTCTCCTTTTTGTACACTTCTCATTGCATTGCAAAAACTTCTGAAACTAGCGTAATTCTCATATAAGAGCACACATATATTACATGTTTATAAACTATGTTTTCATTTTTCTAGAAGGGAAAAACCATTTGTACCATTCTTTTGAATATAAAACATAAGTGCTGTCAAAGTTATCTGAGAGATTGCTATTGCCACAAGTTTAACTACTTCTTCAGGCAAAGTTCCTAAGTTAAGAACAGAAGGCTATTAAATTTTTAGTCACACAAAGCTACCACAACAGAATATTTTATAATAATTCCATTGCATTAGTGTACATATGGTTTATATTACCTCAACAACAAAATAACATAATTTTCTGAGAACACTTTGCTAAAATATGTTATATGTGTTCTACACTGTGATACCTTTTCATTTTTCCTGTGATAACCTTTGGAAATATTTCCAGCCTGAAATGTAGCTCAAAATTATCACTATGTTGCATCCATTACTAACAGAAAATATTGTCTGCTCACTATTAACGAAAACAGAATTAAGGAAAGACAAGTTTATTTAATTACCTAAAAAACATCTTTTTACAGATACCTGAAACATTAATGGCAGTCTCTTGAAAACTAGCTGCAAATAAGGCCAAAACAGTTCACAAAGAAATTTCCTGTCTCTACAACCAGTCTTCACCAGATGATTCTTTAACAGTCAACAACGGTGTTAAAGCCTATCATCTTCATAGGGTTGTTTGTACCATCTCTGCAAGATAACAGCTGTTATTTGCTCTCAATGTGTATCTGCTCACTCTACACATTAACTTGACTGAATTTCAATCCCAGCCATGATAGTCCATGGGCTTCTAGTGCGTCTTTTTTATGTTTGCTAGTGCCCAGGCTGATTCTTTTAGTGCTTCACTAACCTGTTTGAAAGCTAGTCTGCATGATGAAAATACTGCTAACACCTTCCAGAAAAACCTCTGTTGGCCGCTATTTATGGTTTAAAACAGATGTTATTCTGTTTCCCACTTATCCAAATACATTAGTCTGGATGATATAAAAGACAGCTTTATCAACAGTAGCTTCACACTCCCTGCAGCCACACCATGCCAGAGTTATCTACTATATAATATGGAAAATAGTATTTCCCCATCCCTTTAGCTGAAAAGGATGACAAGATCGCTGCACATGATCACACAGTTTGCATATAAGACAGGGGAGAACAATACTCAGGCATTTAAGCACATTGGCTGTACAATACAGTATTGTAGAGTGATGTTACAAAAACAAACTAACAAACAAACAAAAACCAAAACACAACCCTGCATCAATAAATGCTTTGGTTTCTTCTGCCCTAGAGTTTGGGGTTTTTTTGGTATTGCTCACGATAGACCATAATAAGCAATACAAAACCAATCTGAATTATTTTTCCTTCAGACACAGTGTAAAATGTATCCATTTGATAAATCTTGGGAGAAGCATAGATGTTCAGGGGTCTGGGTAGACACAGTGTACATATTACACATGATGCTTTGTTAGTTATCTTTCCTGTTCCCCTGCCTTATCATACTGATTGAAAATACCAAACTTTAATGTTTGTGATAAAAACTAGGTGATATAGTTAGCTATTATAAATAAATCATACAATCACAGAATCATATAATTGACTGGGTTGGAAAAGACCTCCGAGATGATCAAGTCCAACCCTTGGTCCAACTTCAGTCCATTTACTAGATCATGGCACTAAGTGCCATGTCCAATCTCAGTTTAAAAACCACCAGGGACCACCTTCCCTTGTCCTGCTGACCACGCTATTTTTGATACAGGACAGGATACCATTGGCCTTCTTGGCCACCTGGGCACACTGTTGGCTCATGTTGAACTTCCTGTCAATTAGTACCCCCAGGTCCCTTTCTGTCTGACTGCTCTCCAGCCACTCTGTGCCCAGCCTGTAGCACTGCAGGGGGTCGTTGTGGCCAAAGTGCAGGACGCAGCACTTGGTTTTGCTGAACTTCATCCCATTGGAATCGGCTCATTTTTCCAGCCTATCCAGATCCCTCTGCAGAGCCCTCCTGCCTTCCAGCAGGTCAACACTCCCTCCCAACTTGGTGTCATCAGCAAATTTGGTGATGATGGTCTCAACCCCTTCATCTAAATCATCAATAAAGATGTTAAACAGGACTGGACCCAACACTGACCCCTGGGGGACACCACTAGTGACTGGCCGCCACCTAGATGCAGCCCCATTCACCAGCACTCTCTGGGCCCGGCCCTCCAGCCAGTTCTTAACCCAGCAGAGAGTGCACTTGTCCAAGCCATGGGCTACTAGCTTTTGCAGGAATATATTATGGGAGACAGTGTCAAAGGCTTTGCTGAAGTCTAGATAGACCAGGTCTACAGCTTTCCCCTCATCCACCAGGTGGGTCACCTGATCATAAAAGGAGATCAGGTTGGTCAGACAGGACCTGCCCCGCCTAAACCCATGCTGGCTGGTCTGATCCCCTGTCCATCCTGAAGGTGCTGTGTGATTGCATCCAGGACGACCTGCTCCATAACCCTACCGAGGTCAGGCTGATAGGTCTGTAGTTGCCAGGGTCAGCTTTGCAGCCCTTTTTGTGGACTGGGATAACATTTGCCAATTTCCAATCGTATGGGACCTCCCCAGTGAGCCAGGACTGTTGGAAGATGATGGAGAGCAGTTTGGCGAGCTTTTCTGCTAGCTCCCTCATCACCCTAGGATGGATCCCATCCAGTCCCATAGACTTGTAAGGACCCAGATGGCTCAGTAAGTCACCAACTATTTCCTCCTGGAATACAAGGGGGCTATTTGGTTTCCTATCTCTGTCAACCATCTCCAGAGGCCAGTTGTCCTGAGGGTTACCTGTCTTACTGCTAAAAACTGAGGCAAAGTATGTATTAAGTACCTCAGCTTTCTCCTCATCTTTGTTAACTATATTTCCCTCAGAGTCCAACACACAATGGAGGTTTCCTTGCTCCTCCTTTTGTTATTAACGTATTTAAAGAAGGACTTTTTATTATCCTTAACAGAATTGGCCAAATTAACTTCAAATTGCACTTTTGTTTCCCTGATTATTTTTCTGCATGATCTAGCTATTTTCATAAATTCTTCATAAGTAGCCAGCCCTTTTTTCCACAGTCAGTAAACTCTCTTTTTATTTCTGATTTCCTTCAGAATCTCCCTGTTTAGCCAAGCCAGCTGTCTTCCCCGCCGGCTAGCCTTTCGGCACACTGGTATAGCCTGTTCCTGTGCACTCAAAACCTCCTGCTTGAAGCATGTCCAACCCTCCTGGGTCCCCTTGTTTTTAAGCATTGTTTCCCAGGGTAAAGAATATAAATAAATATAAAAATATAAATAAAAGAAGTATACAAGTAAAAGTAGCTGTCACATGAAAGAAAGTGTGGTGTGGTTTTGGTTTTGTTTTTTTGTTTTTTTTTTTTTTAATTGCAGCAAATAAAAGAATAAGGAGAAAAGTAATGTCTGCTACTAATAGTGCATATGCTTAGACATGTGCAGGTAACTTACACTCTTCAAAAAGAGCCTGGACACTGCATAGCAATTCTACTCCAAAGTCTACTTTCATTTTTTTTCCCCGTTACTGCTTTAGTTTTCATTATGTTTGGTTAAGTAACCTTTTGTATGTAATAGAATTCCTATATTTTGATATAACATCTGCTTTTAAAATCTTACTATGCATTCTAACAACAGACTTTAGGTTGGTGACAGATGAAACTTCAGTTTATGATCTAAGCTAATTACAGTTGAGGTAAAACAGGTTTACACAGCTATATTACATGAAATAATTTTCATTTCATACATAATTCAAAGTAGTCTTTACACCAAAAACTCCACGGACTTAAGTTAAGGACGAACATGATAGATGGATGCAAGTGACAGGTAAGGGGTTCACAAGGAAGGAACGAGACACCGCTAGCCAACGCAACACACAGTTTCATTAACAAATTATCCTCTTTTCTCATTGTCATAGCTGCCCTTTACTGTAATATTTGAGGAAATGTGAAGCAGATGTTCAAATTAAAAGAATGAGACCCTGTTTACAGGAGACCTCCCCCACGCTGCAGTAACAGCACAGAGAAAAATGCAGAGTTGCTTTATTTCTGTTCTAATTTAGTAAGCATTACTTATGAAATAGTTGTCTCAATGACAAACAAATGGTAAATAGGGACTAAGTAGGAGAATCTTTATAGCAAGGAAAAGCAATTTATGCTTAGCATAATTAAGAAAGACAAACCACTGAGAATATACTGCAATTATTTTACTACCAAAATGACCTACTGAATTCTATATAATTACCTACATACATGAAAGAGTAACCTACATATTGTGCATAATTTATGAACTTAATTCAGTTTTCTAGTATTTTTTTTTTCATTTGTGAATTAGGCTTCCTACACAAATTATCAATTTAGTCAATTTCTGAAAAATTCCTAGAAAGTAATAACAGGAAATCCTGTTTCTTCTCATTCTTTTTTGTTTGTTTCATTCATGGAAAGGACTAATTTTACTACACAGCAAGTTTTTTCAAAAAGAAAAATCCAAACCAAAAACCTCTTGCTAAGATTTACTTGACAAGTTTTCTGACATCGTCTGTGCAATCCTAGAAGGTGCAGAAACATGAGAAGAGAAAATGTGAAAGTGACAAAGCAAATACACTGGAATCGAAGTGCCATTCTCCAGTACCATATATTGTAATTTCTGAAATAGTGATAGTCCTGGGGTTTACTTAATTCAAACTCATAAGTGGTAGAAAAGTGTAAACACTTGACTATTTACTTCCATTTGATACCACACAGTTTTGCAGCTGTATCTCTGTTACCTAGGAAACAGTTGAAAGGTACATTTTGAGTGTTATTGTCCACCTAGACAGTATTGAATAGATGATATCTTCCCATAATAGAGAAAAAAGTTGTATTTGACAATTTAAGTCTTACTTAATTTGCAAGAGAAAGACAGATATCAAAACTAACTAGCTATTTATGAAAACCTGAAAAATGAATATACACACTATTCTTAACACCTGTAGAAAAATATTAAAACATCAGCTAAGACGATAGTTCAGGAGTAACTCCTTAAATGTGATTTTTGTCTGACATAGTTTTTTTTTTTTGAAAAATACTAGCACATATAAAGAAGGAAAGAAAAAACATATAATTTAAAAAAATGCAATAAAGACAAAACATCTGATTCTTGTTCTCCATTCTTTCACCACTTTTGTGGGTAATACAGGCATTTTAAACTTTCCTTGCCTTAGCACCTCCATTTACATGGCAGGAGTAACTTCTATGTCAGAGAACCCTCAAATTATTAATATTAATGGAGTGTCTATCTCCACAAAAGCCATTAGCTGCTAAGATACAATTCAATTCTTAGATACTTTATGATTTTGAGATGAGTTGTATCTATATGGCACAAATGGTTTCCACAAAGCCATCTTTCCTTCCAAATTAAAATAACTTCAAATATCCCAGAAGTTTCTACTAGTTTTCAAAGAACCATATTGCATATGAAAAGTTTTAAGTACTCAAAAAGTCATCATAAATTGGATTTTTGAATATGGAATAAACCTAAAAAGCAGTAAGCCTACTGTTAAACTTTTACCTGCATTTTAAACATATTCAGAATAATCTAAATTGACAAAACAATTCACTGGAAAATTACAAGTTATATTCCATGGAGTAAAAATGAAAAATTAATCCAAAATAACATACATACACATACACAAACATACAGAAACTCATACAGATACGCAGATACACATTGATGTGCAAATATACACCTCCCATACACAGGAAGAAGTCACTACTGATGTGGTTGGATATCAATTCAATTTCAAACATAGCACAAGAGACAACTTGAAGATCTTCATCTGTTCAGCTGCTTTTCAAGATCCAGTTTCTATAGATGAAGCATGAAAGCTGTAATCTTACTTGTAGCCCAAACAGATAAAGGATCATTTTGAACCACTAAAATTGCTTGGGTTTATCTCAAAGAAACGTCAGGTTCAGACATCTTTTCACAGTATCTTATTTTCCAATATCAAACTTATTTTCCAAATCTAGAGCTTTACAGTTTTGACCCTTATTCTCTACTCTCCTCACTGAAACTCTGGAACTGCACTCAGACAGAAGCAATCTCATTTGTATCTATACTTAACTTTTGATCTATGGTCCAGAGGTTGAAGGGGGTATTGAGGAGTCCTTTATACTCAGAAGAAGTATTTTTCAATAAAAATTCCTGGATAAACAGGGATTAACATAAAAAGAAAAAAAAAAAAAAAAAAAAAAACAACCAAAACAAAAACCCCTGTTGCAACCTGACATTTTTTTACCATTTTTATAAATATGAGAGTTTACAGCTGCAAATCTTGGCCCTGTGGCTGCTCAGCTTTACCTATACAGAGCATAGGTCAAATTGGGGAAAAAAAAAAAAAATTGAAGCTAGCTTTTCAAAGCCTTTGTTCCACTTTGTAAATAGGGAATAATGCTGTCCTTTCCTCAAATATTACTGGTTAAAATGCTCTTAAGACCATTCCTATCTCTCAAAACTATGAATCATAAGACAGACATCATAATTTTACCTAAATACACATATCTGCCCGAGTCTGGTGTCTGGTCTTATCTGGAGATGTATATAAACAGTTTTTCAGTGCTTAAGCAATGAATAGTTCAGACAAATTATTCAGATTTCCCTTAAAGATATATCATTTAGGTTAAATACCACTAGAAGCTGAATCAAACCTGCATTAACAAATAGAAAAATAAGTAATAGTATCTCTTTTTTTTTTCCCCCCAGGACTAGTTAGAACAAATGTTACATGGTGTGAGAAAGATCAATCCAAACAGCAAATAGGAAATAAACAAAAGCTCCAAAATCAGCATTTGGGGTAGTGGTGTGGGGGGCATATCTACTTGTTAATGGTTAACATGTCACAGATCTCTTGACAGAACAAAATAGGTCATATAAACCTTCACCTTCAAGATGACGTTTGAAGGCTAAAGCAGGTTGACAATAATGATCAAAACATCATTTTTCACAGCTGAGGAAACACTGAATGTACAGATTGTTTGTACTGCATGTTAGCATCACAAACACAATCAGCAGCAAGTGTTTAACTGGCAAATGCAATACTTATCTACAGGTTTACCCTGCCTTCAGACAAACGATAAATCCACACCAATTTCAAGCAGTGATATCACTTGTCAAAATTTCTTAATGTCTCATATGCTTACCTTAGGGTATTCTACCATAAAAGAAATTAAAACGGGCACATTAAAAAAACGTACCAATTTTCAAAAAATATCAGAATACTTCAGGTATATTATTATTCTTTTCCCAACATCTGATGAAAAGATTGCCTATTTCCTGATTTTTTTTTGTATCAAGTTCAGCTTTCAGATCAGCTTTTTTATTTGTTCCATACATTAAAAAAGTAAGTTCAATTTCATAAACTGAAATTCACACACAACATTAATAAGAAGATAATCTGGACTTCCTTGTGCTTCCTAGCTTATTAAAATAAAAACTGAGAGAGAAAACGATAAAATTAGTGTGCCTTAAAGGCAGATGTTGCTAAAAATCAAGGCTGAGACAGGAGTTTAATGCAGCATTTTATTTTCCCCTCTAGTGGAGTTAATGCAACCATTGCCATTAGTCTTAGGGCTTAGACAATTTTTGACTTGCAGTATTTAGAGTGATACTATGAAATCTTTAAAAAGCTATAGGTTTACTCTTTTTTTATTTAATTTTAAGAAAAAAATATATATATTAAAAAGTATTCCAAATCCAACAGGAAAATAAATACTTACGGGATGTAAGATTAGCCAGCCATACGTAGATTTCTGCTTTCGCTTCTCAGGAAGCATGTGTCAGAGGGCTCTCTTTAGTAAAATAATACTAATTTTAAAAGTTACTGAAAGAGATGAAACATGACTTACATGACTCACAATCTTCCTTTTCCCAGGCGTTTCCCAGTGATGTGGAGTATTTACAGGTTTACAAAGGTGAGGTCTCAAGACTGGGTTAAGCCTAATTAAAGTTATTTATATTTATTTAATTAATTCAGAAAAGCCTCAACAACACAGATAAAATTACCTTACAAACCTTCCTAGTATCTCCTTTAAATATCTATTTTATGCCTACCCTTGTAGTTTTCTTTGGGTACTATGGTTTCAATATTTTCTCAGGAAGAGTGGGGCAAAAAGGCCACAAACAGTCAAGAGCATCCTGAGATAATCATCAAAAGAGTATGAAGGTATGGTGAGAGGTTCTTCCTCCTCAATCTAAGCGTCTGCTCAGGTTAGTTTTATAAGTTTCTCTCTCTGAACCCAGTTCTTTTTGGTAACAAGGTTATGTATGAAAATGGACAAATCAGCTTTCCCCAACCTGACTTGAAACAAGAGGCTATTATTTGTTAAACATAAGTTACCCATACACAGTTTTGAGAGAGCTTAAGGTAAATGAGTTAGGCAATAGCCATTTGATCACCAGGTATTTTCTGAAACCAGTAAAATCAGCTCAAGCCAAGGCAAGAGCAGGCAAGTCCTGCGACCCTCTGCACTGTCAGGTCAATACAAAGGAGTTTATGTGTAGAGAGGGGAAGGAAAAGAAAAAAAAAATCACATTCTGCAGGACTATTCATCGCTGAGGCACGACCACAGTAGAAGCTAAAGCCATTCAGAGAAATCTGAACTACAGTGGACCAAGGGCAGAATGTGTATGTGATGAAACTTGATTTTAACCAGCCTAAGGAGAGACATAAATAGTACTTCCCAGGTTGAGCATCACAGTCCTGTACTTGTTCTCTGCTTTCTCCACCCTTCCCATAGAAACACAAGGGCATATACTGGATTGGACAAAGAAGAAGGAAAAAGAAATTTATAAACTGGAACTCAAGTAAAGGGGCACACAATTTGCCTTTGAATCCATACCAGAAGGTAACCTAACCATACTAGTCTGGCACCAGCATATGCATGTGATCAGCCCGATAAGTCTCAACAACTTCATGTATAACTTCCACATTAACTGTTTTTCTAGTGTAGGCCTCAATCTGCATTTTGAGGTTTAAACAAATTTTGAAAATTGATCAGTTATGGTTGGAAAGATAATGTCAAAAGTATTTCAGTGAAATCAGAAACCTTGCTGAGACCTGTGTACAGCCCCATTTATTTAAACGTTACAAGGTCATCTACTATACTTTAAATTTCTAGATGCTTAACTAATTCACTGTTCCAGAAAGATAGAAAGGTGATGTGGAAAAAGACAGCTCTGTACTATGAAGGTAGATACCAGCATCTCCCTTAGCTATGCATGAAGGGCTTCAATATTGTAAATGCGGATGCTAGCATTTCATAAGGACAGACCTTATCACATGTCTTGCCATATTCTTATATAATGGATGAGGTGAAGATAAAGTACTGTGGCAATCACACATGGGTAATACCCACTGCAGAGGTTTTATAATAAAATCTCTGGTTTTAATTTCATTTAATTTGTTTTTAATTTGGCATCACACACTTGTGTCTGAATTTTTGCTCATATTAATGTCTGAAGTTAGAGTTGTGTAAATCAATGCAAGAGAAAAGCTAGGCCTGCATGAGCTTACTTCCACTTACTTTCAGAAGTGCAGTGTGTATCTTGCAAAGTTGTGGAATTATACACAAATGTATTTTTACCAGTCATTCCTAAACAGATTTTGGATCATTGTTTCCTTTCATAGACAGTCACAGGAAAGGCTACCTAGAGAGAGTAGATCAATGATTTTATTCCAGCTTCACTACAATAAAATAAATGTTTTAGTCAGAGATTTCTCTATACAACTACAAAAAGCCTGCTGACCTAGTAGTTGTTTCAAAAATGTTACTGTCTGTCTTTATGTACAGTCTTGTATCTTTATTCCTCATCTGTGGTTTGATTCAGAAAGACATTAAAAAAAAAATCAGACTTCGGCTTTTCACCAATTGCAATGGATTTCACAGTTTTTCTTTCAACTGAATCTTTGCTTCTGTTTAACTGTTTTATTCAGCACTTAACCTTCAGCAGAAAATGTTCTTAGTCACATAGATTTGGCATGTTTAAAAAGTAGTTCCATTTCTAACCAGTTTCATATTGATTCTGTGATTCTAGATACAATCCTTCACATATTTCAAAGAGAAAAGTCTACTGACTATCACTAACTCATGACACTGATCTCTCTCAGAGTGGGGAGCACTTACTCAAATTGTACAGTGCTTGACAACTCCAGTTCCATCAAAAATACTTTTCAATAAGGTATGTCTACACTCTGCAAAAAGTTACTATGGTTTATCTCACAGCAGTAGTTCAAACAGTCAATGAGTTTCAACTGAAATTTAGAAGCTACTGAAGAAGTGGACCTGGCTGAATTTGGTACTGATATGCTTCATTTTATTTATGGAAGTGACTTACACATGATTCTATTTTAAAACTAGTCTTAATGATAGGGAAAGTATTTTCTTCCCCAGATTTTTTTAAAAACTAGATTAAATTAATATTAATTCAAATTTTAAAAAATAATTCAAAAGCAAGTATAAGAAAATTAGTTAATGATTAGAAATCTACCTTACATTTTCTGCAAGTAAACAATCTATCTTCTGCCTCTTCAGATATTCTTGAACTTTAATTCTTTTCTTACAGGTACATATCTGAATGGAAATTTTATTTTCAGTGAAATTTCAAATTGTCACCAAAACAAATGACCCTGCAACAACTCCAGCTATAGGAAATATATAAGCAGCACTAGCCACATGTCTTGGACACCGCGCATTCATCATTATCAACAACTGCGATAAAGATCCTGACAAGAAACATCTCCATCACAGATTTGAAAATATGTTTTTAAAAAAAAAAAAAAAAAGGGAAAGAAAGAAATAATAATAAAAAAACCACACACCAAAACCCAACTAATTCTGCATATTCCATTAGTAACATAATTATCTTTATTTAGGAGATATGCAAACCAAAGCAATCTGAAGGTAACAAGAATCCAATAACATTTCCTACCATTTCAAGATCTGTGATTTTCATGTCATCAATTTGCTTGATTACAGTAGAAAGAGGAGGACTGATTTTTTTTTTAATGTATCCTATTTCTAAATTCAATTTATTATCATCATCTTGCTTTCTTCTCTGTGACTGTTGGGTAGTGTTTTGTTACAAATTTAATGCAGCTGCCTTCCAATCCTAACAATGACCGTTGTGGAGAGTCTCTGTCTGTGTGCTGTGAACAAGCCAGGGCTTGATGCGGCTGTGCTACACGGAAGGATTTCCCTGAGACACCAGAGACAAAAGGAAAGTAAACAGAAGCTGCTCTGCCCTCGACCCAGGCTGCAGGAGGGGCGTTGCCGCTGCGCATGAACAGTCTGTGAACAGTGCCCTGCAGCCAATCGCCATAGTGGGGGGGGATGAGTGACTGTGAGTGTAACCAATTGTAGCCTGCACTTGCCGCATGGCCTTTTGGTATAGAGTATATAAGGCTTGGAAAAACGTGGTCTCGGGGACATTGATATTCAGTGTTGTTTAAGAGTTCATTAAAGAGTACGGATGGTAAATTCACATTGAATTAGACTCCTTACTCTCGCCCGGCCCGCCCGTTCGATCAAAGAGCTTATGCCGGCGTCTGGATTCGTCGAATTTACTACCACTACAGACCGTCTCCTAACCATAACTCATGACAAGCGTCAGACATACCAAGTTGTCCATATAAAGAGTACCATATGTGTGTCAATCATTGCTGTTAAGATGCCAAAAGAAAATTATATGTAGGCCATCTTTTTCCTCTGAACCAAAGAGAATACATTTAAATATGTTATTTCAGCATTAACTTCATTTTGCTGATGGCTTCTGACATCTGTCAGTGTATACACCAAACAGAGCTAACTTTCAAAGTAGGCATGGAATGAAATTATAATGTGAACAGTTTTAACAATTATGCAATCATATTTCTTCCCTGGAACATAACTTTTTGTTTTATTTTTTCTTTAAACAGCAGAAGTCTCTTTGATTTATCCTAATTTCTTAGGATAAAAATAGGTATAAAAAACCCCAGCAAGCTATACTCTCACTGAATGGCAAGAGCTGATCCAAAAGTCCATTTGTGGATAAAAATACTATATAAGAATTCTTGTCACAATTTTTAGATGTTAAAAACATATTCCAGCTCAGTATTATTTCATGTCAATAAAAAGTGGAAAGCTTGCATAAATCTATTACTCTCCCAATCTAAAGAAAATATTTAATAATATTAAAATATGTTTGTATTGCTTAGTTAATGGCTTTTCTTGGGATTAAGGATCACTGAGCACAGTGCTAAAAGACTACGGAAACTTGTCTTTGTAATCCCTAACATTATATATTGCTTCCTGAACATGTATATTTATATTTACTATATTTCACATAAAGAATCTCAAATAGGTGGTTTGGTTTATCTATGTAACCATGACACTGAATACAAGATAACATCTAACATTTTTAAGACAGAGATTTTCAACCTGTTTACTAATACTGGCCACAGAGCAATTTTGGGTCCATCTACCCTCTCACAGCAGACTGTGTAACTGTGACAAAGCTGATCATTTTAATTCCATGCATTCTTCTTTACAGATAAATGAATGGAAGTTTTGTATGATTTCAGATTACCAAACCTGAAAAATGGATGCAATTCTTGACCATTTAAAGAAGAGTTGCACCCATGTCTGCCATTTCTCTTCTTATCTATACATCTGTCACTACTTAATTCCAATTTTCAGATTTTTACTGATACAAAATGGCTTCACTATCTTTCAGCAGGTTTTGAGAGTTTTGAGAATTCGACATAGTAACAGGATCCAGAGTCAGCTGAAGGGCTGAGATGGAATTCCTCCTTTCAAAGCCTTCATTTTAATGTAAATAGACTTCCAGTCTCTCAAAACAAATACCATATGAGAAAAGGCAACATTATAGTTTGCCTTTCAGAATATTGCTCTTTAGGGGAATTCTAATCTCAAACCATACTTAAACACTCTCCCTCACCACATATTTTGTGAAGCCTCTACACAGTCCTGAAGCCATACAGGTTCAGATGGTCTATGGAGAAGTACCCATGTTCTTCCTTGAAGAAGTTTTACCTGGTCAAGAGTGCAAACACCATGACAATATACAGCAAGAGCAGAGAAGCTTCCATTGACTGAATCATAGTAACATCTGCAAACTAAAGAGATGCTTAACTGTACAAGAAAATTGTACATATTTGTTAAGGAAAAAAAAAGTGTAAATGTTTAATAATAGCATTTAATACATCTGATAAAGCTCTAAAATCACAGATTATGAAAAAGAAGGGTAAATTTTTCCTCAAAACTATGGAAGCAATCATTATATTGAACTGCTCCCTTAACATAATGGAAAAACTATCTTCCAAAATACTTTATCATCAGATATGGTATATTGTTTCAGAGTAAAATCAGTTCCAGTTTCAAATGTAATATTACAGTTACCTGTGTTAACAAAGAACAGTAGCAGATGTGCTGGCTAACAGAACTACAACAGCAGAATAGTAATGTGAGATGAGAAGCCTGGCCAACATAGAAATTCCAAGCAGAAATTTATTGTGAATACATGTTTGTTTGAATTTTCAGGCTGCTAAACAACAGAAAAAAATGTCAAACAAGTTCAAAAATAAGAGTAGATATATTAAACAAGAACTGCCATTAGAAAGTCACTATGTGATGTTGCTGTTACCATTACAGAGAAACTAAGATGTTGGGCAACTATGTCAGAAACAGAGCATGTACAAAATTATGTATACTTATGTGCACTAAAAATAATAAATCAAGAGCTAAGTTAATTTGTAAATAATATATCAGGTAAGCATTTGTTCAAAGTATTTAATATTTTGGAAAGTGAAAACTGCGGTTTAGAATGGGAAAATATGGATAAGACTGTTTAAGATAACTACATTCATAGCAGAACAATGTTTGCTGCTATTATGTTTTTGTTTCAGGAAAACAAGAATATAGTGGCAACACTATAACAAAGTATAAAACTAACAGTTGTATAGAAATAATTGCAGCTAGAGTTATAAACAACAATTATTCTTGGTTCTTATTTTTGTGCTAAAGAGCAGTTAACTCCAGAAATTCATTTAAGAAACTCTACGAACAAGCTTTATACATATTTTATCTTGGCTGCTGCCTGAAATAGCAGGCACAGATTTGATGTAGATAATATTCCTTCCATTTAAGTGTCTTATACTGAAGAACACTATGATGAAGAAATTAATACTTTGATAAAAATATTTCCTTTTCATATATGGGAGAAATATACAGATACAGTTGTACTACTACTGTCAGATCACTTATTAATAGTAGACTGGGTCAACTTTTATTCTATTTTTGCAAATTCATTCTAATTCAAAATTAAAGTATAAGGAATTCACAGGAAACACATATACTGTCTAAAAACATACTTTATATCCAGTGAAAAATGGTGACAAAAGTCTCTGGTGATTCAATATGACTGAATTCTGTATACTAGTACAAGACTTATTTGGAGCTAATTTCCTCTCCAATTAGACACCCAAAGTGTATTTTCAAAATTCCCTGGCTGGAATGTATTAACTACTATTAAAGTCTTCTAATTCAAGTATCCATAAGCAGATAAAACTGATTTTAAAGACTGAACTATTTAGAAAAAGAACTATACTGGAAAAAAACACTGTACTGTGACATATACCGCACTGTGTGAAGAGATGACACTCCTATTTTTATGATTTTTAAGTCTGAGCAGGTTTAACCTAAATTTGTCTCTAGACCTTGACTAAAAAGGGAATAACAGGAAAACAAACAAACAAAAAAGCTGGAAAATATCTTCATATTCCCCCAAATCCAAGATTATTTCCAGGTTAGGCTGTTTTCATAGCTTTCCACCACTGATAGGTAACCAGAATTTTGCCTGTTATCAAACTCAGAGGCGTTGCAATAAATGGTTCAAAATATCAGTGTATAAATCAGAACATGATCCCTTGTGCATACACTGTATATAATATATCACTAGATTGGACTGAATAGGAAAAGAATGGGAAGCTAGTACATGTGACAGACAGGTCTTTAAGAACTTCCTTTTTGTTAAATTTTTTTTTTAAACTCCAAGGAACTGTCGCCACATCAATTCAAAACTTTAGTGACTTCAAGCAATGCCCTGACCACTTCAAATTAATTTGAGTCCTTCCTGTGAATGAGGATATTTGTTTAAGTCTGTCAAGGATAGTTAATTCAGCAAGGGTATACTGCTGTGTGAGAGTAAACAAAACCAGCAAGAAACCATGATGCATGTCTCCAAGAAAGGGATGTTCTAGTTACATTTGTAGGTCAGCTAAAATGTGTTATAAGTCCTCAAGGCAGTTCAATTCTTTCTGACTTAGGAGAGGTTTCAATTAAATCTGTTATTCTTCAGAAATCCACCAAGACCAAATCCACCAAGAATTTTGGGACCGCATTTGAGATCTGATGCTTGGTACATGGCCAGTTTCTTAGAGCCACAAATCCTTCTGAAAAAAAGTATCCACTGAGGGTGGAAACTGGTTACTAAATATAAACCTATTAGCTAGGCCAAACAGTGCCTGCATTTATTCCAAAGAGTTGTGGATATGAAGAGGTTTCTTCTGGAAGGCCCTTTCAAATTTAAGAATAACCTAAATCACGAGGAAGGAGATCTAATGAAGTCACTTATGTCAAAGTACTTGTTTGCCTCATTAAACTTTTCATTTAACTTCTCAGCTTAAATGTATAAAGTCTGTAGTACTTTTTTAATACTCTTGAAGAATGCTTTAAATGCATTTGGATATGGTATGTATCACCCTCCAACTCTAATCTAGTCTAAGTAATAGAGAAATGATCTCATGAAGATGAGGACACTTTGGCTTAATGGTCTTAATTCTCATGTTAAGCAAATTAGTGTGTGCCAGATAAGTGAATTACAGTCTATTCTCAGAGTGTGTACTCTTGATGATAAAGCTGATCTGACCTTAAGGAAGTTGCAGACAGCCTTCCTGGGTCTGAACCAGTGCCCAGGCTCCAGAGATATCCCTGAAGCATCTTGGCAGACTCAGTCTCAGATACTGAACAGGTGCCAGAGGGCACCAAGAACTTGAATAAATTGAACTGGAAAAGAAAAACTATTTCAGAAAATATTTAACTGTGAAAGGCCTGACACTACACTGCACTTAGGAAAGTGAGATCACTTCACCAAGTCATGTTCCTTAGCAAAGCAGATAGTGACAATCATGGCACAGGCACTGACATTTCTGCTGCTACAAGTGTATCTTACCCGTTCGTTGGCTCAGATAAACCCTTTTTGTTTCCACAGTGGAAGCTTCTGATTTAAAACCCGTGATCCTAAGTGCATTTCAGGTGCTGAGAGCAGCCATTCTGGCTATAAACTGAGAAATCAATCTACGTCCTAACTGGGCATGATCTTCTAGGCTCCCAACTTCTGACAGTGAAGTAGAATAAATATACAAGTCCACATATGCCAGGTGTGTTATGTGTTATGAACAATAGTCCAAGCAGTTCCAGACCTGTGAAGGTCACAGGCAGATTAACAAATTTGTTATTCCATTTTTTCCCCAGAGCAAAGAGAAACCTAAGATTTTAAAAATAAACAAACAAACAAACCCACACGAATCCACAACAAAATGAACAAAAAATGACACACAAAAAAAACCAACAGCAACCACAAAACAGAAAACACAACCACACCAAAAAAACCCCACAACCACGCAAAAAAAAAAAAAAGAAACAAACAAACACAAAAAAACCCAAACAAACAAACAAACAAAAAAAACCAACCAAACAAAAAGAACAAAGCTTCTAAAAGTAAGTAGTTCTGGTTAAATATATATGTAAATACATATATATTTTAAATTAATATTTTCAAAAAGGCTAGGAAGACAGAATGTGGGGGGGACACATTGACTTTTTTATCCATGAATGAGCACAAAACACCCCCAACACATATTGCTGAAGCCAAAACACTTGCCAGTAACAAATATTTCTGGCATCCAGCATTGCCACATATATGTGGACTAGTCTTAAAAATAAGTATATCCTGCAATCCATGCTGAACAAACACTATCACTGATTTGCTACCAAGCTTCTTACAAATGGTCAAATATAGGAAACTAGACTCAAATCTGAGCATTAACTTTATGGTTTATATCTCAACTAAGAGTTGAGGAACACTCCGAAATTATTCTCAGCATACAATTTTCCAGTTTAACACTCAAAAGTGGGTAAATATTTAGGCAGTTCTTTGAGTCTTCTTTTATCTCTTACCATCAATACTCATTGTCACAGTGTGACCTTCTGGAACAGAGTCTGTAGTCAGTGTTTCCCTTCAAAGCTAGCTCTCATCACACAACACTGACGGTGACATTTTTGCCAAAGATAGTCCTCTAAGCAGACTTTCACCAGGCACCATGTAATAGAACAATTTCTTGGTGTGTATTAGGATATTGTCATATATAAAGAAAAATATTTTCTCAGAACAGATCTGGCTCTTTATATAGCAGCTTTCAAAACAGATGTGGTTTCTGTTACTGTCCTTTTGTCAACTGCCACTAAAATAATGTAAAACTATACAATTATTATTTGTTCAAGGCTATAAGTCATGCTTAGCAAAAATAAATGTTATCTTTTCAGGAGAACTTATATTCTAAAGGCAAATTCACAGAATATGATCACACATCTCTTCCCCTTACCCCACTCTATTTCTCTACCACTATATTTTCCTTGAGAGTTTCTGACTTGTCATAGAAGCTGCTTTACTCACTAGAGTGGAATTAATCGTGTTAAAAGCAAAAGAGACCTTGCACTCTTGTATTAGCACTGAACTGCTGGACTATCATTGTATTTTGTTCCTCAATTACTCAGTGAATTAATATGGAAAGATCTCTCAGTAGCACACACTGAACATTTCCACAGATTACTGCAATTGTTCTAGACTATCATCCCTCCACACCCCTAAAGCAAACAGTGATATAAGTCTTGATGTGCTTTCCCTGTGGACATAGCATTTCTATCAAACAGATGGGTGGATTTCCTCAATCTTTCTAATAAGAATTAATGGAAATTAAAAAAGGATTTTTTGACTGATGGCAGATGGCTGAAGGATTTTGCAGAGGTATGACTCATGTAAATTACAACAAAAGCAAATTCAGCCTCTTGCTGTGGACAAAAGGTTAGTTCTGCATTAAACTGGGAGCATTCTGCTCTGACCCTAAAAGGAAGTTAAGACTTTCTTTTTTTGTCAGACATGACCACACTAAGACATCAATGGTCCCTTGATCATCATACATTTGCAGGCCTACTTCGCATTCTTGGGAAGAAGCCTGCAGAAACAGTCATGATAAAACACATCATGCTCAGATTTGAAATGGCTGCTGCTTGTGTATGTACTTCAAATTCTCTCCTGCAGTCCCAGTTCCTCACAAGCAATAGCCTCCTCCATGTCTACTAACAGCTTCTATGAGCAAAGCAAAGGCAAAAACAGCTAGAAGGAAGCACACACAGGAGAGTTTTTTGTTGCAGTGTTACCTCACGTCCCACAGAGTCATCATCTCCCTTTGTCACAACTGAGTTTGGATACCAGTAGATCAACAGAATTCTCTGCCAAAGGTACATATTGCTGCTCCTGAAGCTACAGTGCCATCAGCAACTGCAAAGCTGTAGAAAACCACTCAGCAGCAAGCTATCTGTTGGGCAACACCATCCATACGAACAGCAGAGTCCTGCAGTAAAGTGTTCACCGGCCCCGTAAGCACCTGGAGCTCTTTCACAGTCCTACATTCCTATGTTTTCCTCAATGCTGAAAGTTTTTTGATATTGCTTTCTTCAGCATGGGCATAATGCGGGGGATTCTTTGCAATCACATCACACTCCTGGGAAATGTCAAAACACAGGTTACTGAATGATCTGCTGTAGAAGATAGGTTTTATATTAGCAGAGAATGCTCAGCCCAGTATTTCAGCTTCAAGTTGGGTGTTGCTTATTCCAGGTGACATATCATTTGTGAACATTGGACCAAGGGAATACAATATTTCTTTTCTATTTCCATGCCTGTGTAAAATATAACAGTCCTGGGTCTAAAAACACCAGGACTGAAATTATAGAACACAGTTCAGTTTTTACATTCTTATACTATCTGATTACGACGTAGAAAGTTGATTTGTTCTTTGATAAAAACTGTGTATGGAAATAAAATACTATCTCTGCAAATATAGAGAAAGATTATACTCCCCAAATTGACTTAAATAGGTTCTATTAATTAAATCTCCTAATAATAACATCTTTTTCCTCATCCACAAAGCTCTTGATAACCGAATATAATATTAAGTTACAGGCTCCAAAGCCTCAGAAATTATGCATTAAAAACCAATCATTTATTTATAGGTCCTATTAAATGTTTATGTTTTTTGAGTGGAAAAATAAAACGAACACTTATGCTCTACATTGTTGTATTTAAAGAAACTAATCAGAGTTAACACCTGTTTCTGGTAATGCAGTAAACCAATTATAAATGTATTTACTCAAGACATAATAGTGTTTAACCAATATCTACATTTTAATATAACTTATTTTAAAATATTTGCCTGATTTTATGATCCATTTTATTTTTAAGAGCACACTGAAAACAAGATTATAGTATTGGGGCACTAGTTTGCTGCTGCTTTTTTTTTTCCTCCTCCAGAACAATAGCCTAGATATCGGCACAGTCTACGTAGAATATGCTTTCTTACTAAGAAAAACTAAACAAAACTATGTGAACAGTTAAAATATCATTACTGGGATATTTGAACACTATCTCAATAACAATATTAGAGGCAATTCCAGAATACTAATAGATTTTCATGTTCTAGACTTTAGATGAAGATTTCCTTAATCAGCTTTACTCAAAAGAAGTCACAAAACTAATCTTATAATGACCTCTAAGAATTGCTACCTCATTATACAATGTATTTCTAGTATATTTCTAAAATGAGCAAAGCTGTTCCCAAAAATATTATTTGTCCCTCAAATTATTAATGTACTTGTATAAAAGAAATATACATTACCAATCCTATCCAAACCTGTTCAACAATTTAAGAAAATCCAGTAGATGGATTTTATGATTTGCTGGTAGATGACTACATTCTGGTGAACAGTGTGCAATTTAGAAAGTAACCATCCCTGATTTCAAGTGTAATGCATACTCAGAAACAATTTTGTTTAGTAATAGAATACAGGCACTTGAAGAACTTGAATAGCTATATGCACATGTAATTTGAAGGACATGAACCGTTATATATCCATTAAAAACAAGATTAATCTAGTTCAGTCAATGATAATATTGCTGGTCTGCTGAAAGTAGCAGCAGAATCGCTTTGCGTGTTTGGCCTACAAAGACAACAGGAATGCAACAAAATCATGAAAAGACAATTAAATTGACCAAAATACAATCCCATTTTTACTTAACACATTTAAGTGTTTTAAAACAAATCTATATACACACACACAAACTTATATATACACACAGAGAAATTTTAGCTTTGGCAGAAGCCACAAACTTCTCAAAACTCAGCCAAACAAATGACGAATCAGTTTACAGAATCACTATCAATTCTTAACAGGTCCATGGATAAAACTCAATTAGTGGAGTCAACAATTTCTCACATAAGCTTACCACTGGCACTGTCTTCCAGGTTCTGTTCTGAGCCCACAGTGAGAGCTACATTATTAGAGAATGATTTGTAGAATTGATTTGTGGTAACTGTAGGTAGGTTCCCACTAACATGGTAAGAAGATAGGCGTTCCTTATCTGAAGTCTAACTGAATTTCAACCCATTTAAAAGCTAAATAATTTCACCCCAAAAAAAATTTAGACTTTTCTCCTATCTTTCAATTGCAGCTAAAAACAAGTCTGCCTTTTTTTCTATTTACTATGGACTTCAATGATTTAAAAATGAAGAAAATGGGAAGCAGAGCAGTTGAAATATTTAATGCTTAACTGGACTTAATGAGCTTCAAATGAGATTTTAAACAAGTGTGTGGGGGATGAAAACCTGAACTCTGCTCAATGCTAAAAATATATTTCATAAAGCATTCATCCTTATATACATCTAACTTATCATTTGAAAGCTTTGTTAGCATTCTAATAATTTTTACTATAATAATTGAAATAGGCCTCTTATCTTACATGGCTGCATTTTAATAAGCCAAGTCCTTCTGTAAACTACTATTATAACATATTATAATTAATTGTATTAAATTGTGCTTAGTCTAAACAAGACAAAATTCAACATTTAGCTTTCTTCTGCAAGGTAGTCTTCCTGAAAGTACCAAATGTAAGATGTAGTACCACTTAATTTTTTCAAGGTAGACCAGAAGATAGAAGTAAAGTAAATTTGTTTAATTTATCCATAAACAACTTTGAAAAAAGTATGATTTGCAGATTTATTGATTTAAAGAAATTCAATAGAGAAAGTCTGCATATTAATTATTCAGAACAGCTTCATTTATGAGCAAGTCACTGAACATGAAATTTGGAAAAAACAGATGTGTAGGACAAAGACACGAGGGACCAAAACTATTTTTGAATATAAACCAGGGAAGTGCAAGATGAGCTTTTTGAAACCATTCAGTCAAACTATCTGATGCTAGCTAAACCAGCATAAATTAACTGAAGTTGCATATAACTCATAATCAAAATTAATTGTTTATAAATTGTCAAAAAAATTCAGTGCAAACAGCTGTTTTCATTGAAGCTCGGGCAGTATGAACCACAGGGTATATTCACATGTTATTTCAAGAATGAAATAAAACCGTTTTTGAAAAAATACTTTATCTTGCACTAAATCCTCAGCAGAAATACTCAACAAATATTTCTACATGCATAGCAATACCCATGGAACTTCCTCCAAACCTCCTGAAATTTTTTTTTCCACTTTTTTCCATTCTTATCTCTCTAGCATCTTGTATTCTCCTCATTATGCTTAGTAACATATTCCTCCTCCTCTCGATCTTCATGTTAGAATTATATATTAGAATTAAATAGCATCCACAGTACGTTTTGAAGAACACTCTGCATCGCATATGCAGATTCCTCGTAAGTAAAACCCTTGGCTTGAAATTCAGGGTGAGAGTAGATGGATCAGTTCAAAAATTCACATCGAAGGAAAATTTAATCTAGATTCCAGTATTTCAGCTGCTGAAGGAGATTCACACTGTGTTAGAAAGAAGGAACACATTACCTTGGTCTTTTGTGTCAGTGTCTCTCTCACACTGGTGATCACAGTGCTTTGTTCCTGTACTGACATCAACTTTACTACAAAATTCCTGACTCCTGAGTGCCTACCATACTCCTATACTATCCCCATCTCTCTTTCAAATAACTAAGCTAGGTCTAGGGGAGTATCTGGAAGGTCAGCCTGTAATGATGTTCTATGTAAACAGATCAGTGGTTCTGCATTACAGGAACATGGCAAGTACTGTCTGCGGATTGTTTGAAATTTAATTAAGAAATAATATTCAAGAAAAATTATATCACCTTCATGAAGACTATTCAGTACACCAGCTATCTGTACACCATCCTGAAATTCCTTGACTGGACTATCTAATTAATCATTAAAATGATAGCTGCAGTTACTTTCCTGGTATCTCAAACAAGGAGTTTAAGGGCTTCAAAGATTTTTCTTCCTTATTTGGTAATGGAGAACTACAGAACTACTGCACTGTATAGAAGATCACTGAAAAGCAGGAAATACTATGCAAATTATCATAGGAACAAAAGCTCTTAAATTCTTCCTTCCTAGGCCAATTTCTAAGGGAGAAGAGCTCTCTCTGTTTTAGGCTTTCTCCTGCACTGATACGATTTGATTTCAAGTATCACAGCTATCTCAGCAATTCAGGAAAATGGACTCTGAATAATTTACTATTTTTAATTTTCTTGGGTTTAATTTTGTGGTTTAAAAGATTTGATGGCACCAATGTCGATTCAGATGAAATTCTTACAACTACAAAAATGGATGGGTTTAATTTATCTAGATTACTGGTTAGATGAAAATAAGAACAGAAAACACCTGTATTGATTCATTCAGATCAGTGTGGGAGCCTATAATTTTGTCTTGAGACAAAGTGGCAACCTGCCAATACCAGACGAGAACAAGAAGAAGATAAACATATATATTTTCATCTGTCAGCCTACACTTATATTCAAGATGTTTGTGTAACAACACTGCTTCTCTCTTCCCCTTGGCCCATCTATTCTGAAATGGATCTTTCCAGTCAGAGGCTACATGGAAGAAGATTCACACTTGCTGCCCAGCAAAGTTCCTCAAGTGTTATAGAATACCAGAGTTAAAATGATGGAACTACAGAGAACAAGTGGAAAAGACTTAGCTAATGTCACTTTCTGTATCTGCAGTGATGGATGCCAGAGTGAGAGATCTAAACACAGCTTGACAGCTACATGTTCTGAAGAAGTTGATGTTTTAATTGATTTCTATTCATTTTATAATCAACACAACTACAAAAAAAGAGACAGCCTCTGAATCAAAAAAATCGCAACCCAGTAATTATCTCCCTCCCCCAGACCTCCAAAACAAAATCCCTTTAAGATGATAAAAGTAATGGGCAAAAAAAGTAATGGGCAACTCATATATGCTGCTCTTGAGGATTATGGGACGAAACAATGTAATATCTCATCAAAATACTTACAATTAGGATAAAAATAGATTTTTGGGAAAGTATGATGTAATAATTCTCCAAGCATTTGGAGTTTACCAAAACAAGGTATTTTCAGAGACAACCAAATCAGAAGAGAGAATTCAAAAGCCTACAAGAAGAATATCATGAAATGGCTGAGCAGACTTCGATGTCAGAAAACACAGAACACCACAGTGAGCTCATCAGGCCAATGTCACAAGCTAGGATGATACCTAGTATCCAGGAAAAATATGAAAAAGCAGCAATCTATTATTATCATTTTTCCTGAGTTAAAAGGCTTCAGCATGGACAAAAAGGGTGAGACAAGTTTTGTGGACTAAGAGGAAAGGACAACACTCAAGTGGAGTACAACCAAGTCAACAGCTAGCAAATAGCTTGCTATTCCACAACCCGTAAGCTAAACTCAGGAGGGGAAGCCAGTATGGTTCCAAAAGCGTACTGGGCAATACACTGCAGAAAGGTAGTTGTGTGAGAGCCTCAAATAATACAAAAAGAAGATCATTGCTACCAGAAAAAATGGTGAATGTGAATTTCATGATGGCACAGCAGTAAGTCACTCATTCAGCTAGCATCCTTTTTGGTAACTTGATTGTATGTCTGATCACAGAATGTTTATTACCAAATAAGTCAGGACAATCCTAGCTCTGAGACTATTTTCAGCTATCAGTATCCC
This sequence comes from Patagioenas fasciata, assembly GCF_037038585.1. Taxonomy (NCBI): domain Eukaryota; kingdom Metazoa; phylum Chordata; class Aves; order Columbiformes; family Columbidae; genus Patagioenas; species Patagioenas fasciata. Next base: position 43,677,718 of record NC_092523.1, on the reverse strand, counting down.
AACTTAATACTTGGTCACTTACCAAAAGAGATTAGAAATCAATTTCATCTGTACTTAGGACTGTGAAACTACAAAATGGTACCAGTGAATCATGGATTGTCACCTGTTGACATTTTATTCAAAAACAAAAAAAAATAACACAACCAAACTCAACCACAACATACAAACCAACAAAAATCCCGTCACAAATACAAAACCACCAACAGATAAAGTAATAGGAAAACAAACAAACAAACAAAAAACCCAAACACACACCAAAAACAACACCCAGGGCTTTTTTTGAGTTGAGGAACTGCCACTTCTTTCTGAAAATTGTATCAATTATTTGAGAGAACTCCATGCTGCAAACACATAAGGAAGCATCTTTCCAGAGAGAGAAAGATATTTTGCTCTGACGTCCAAGAAAACATTTTTGTTTTGTTTCAGTAACTCCCAGTGCACTGTGCCATTATGGGAGCTCAGCAGAATTGGTGAATTAATTATACCCTGACAATTTCAGTTCTGTAAGGTAGTGAGATCTGCACATCCCTTTAACACATGAAGAAACCAACTCAATGTTCCCAATATTCTGAATAATCAATTCAGATTTTTATGAAATTTTTTATATTCTGTATAGTGCTACTTTAAATGCCTATGAAGAATATCTTCATATTTTTTCGCATGAAATATTACCAAAACTCTCTGCAGGATCAGCAAAAGGAAAAAGGATGCAGACTCCACAGCTTTCTTTTACTTACAATACAGAAAAGCTAAAGCAACACTCCGAGAATGAACCAACACTTGGAAAAGATACCTCTAAGCTTTAAGGAAGACAAAAAAAACCCAAACCAAATATGCTTAGGACATGCAAATTACTCTGTCTGAGTGGTTTGTGAATTACACTATGAAGCCTCTTTGCTCAACAGTGCTGACAGTATTTGTGTCCTCTTTTGCATTCTTCTCTTACAACAGAAGCGAACCGAACAGCTCTGGGCTGACAGGCTGCATTCAGGGGCCTGAAGTGCTGGCAGTCCCACTGTTCCAGAGGAATGCAGTTCTTATGGGAAGTTTTAGCCATGGAGTAAAAGAGATTGTCCCTCATAGCTTAGACTAACCCTATGAATGGCTTTGATGGCTAAAATCTAGACCTTAAATTACAATTTGATCTGGTGCAGCAAGCACAGTACAACAGAGGAGGTGCTGACTACTGTCATTAACCAGACAGCTCAATTCTAAACATGTTGAAACATTTCTCAAAGTTGAGATTTTTATTTTCATGTACAGTTGTCAATAATTGAACCATTGATCAACTTTGCAACCGTATATTACCAGGTATCTCATCTTTCAGGTAGATTTTTTTTTCCCTTTTTAATTTTAAGCAGACATAACTACATGGTTAGTAGTGTCAGTGAGGCTTTCAGAAGTGCCCTGAGGTCCTAGTAACTCAAGGAAAACAAACATTTGATGAATAGAGATGCTAGAGAAATAGTTCTATTAAACATTTTTGGTTTGGTTTGGTTTTTTGGGGTTGTTTGTTTGTTTTGGTGGGTTTTTTTTTTTTTTTTGGGGGGGGGAGAGGTTATTTGTTTGGCTTTTTGGATTTGTTTCTTTTTTTTGGTTGGGTTTTTTTTAATCATTCCTGGAGCTTTGAAATTTTTTCATTGTTCACCTTCAATTTCCTGCTTGTCCTCCAGAAGCCAAGATCTTTTACCCACTGAGACTGCAGTTGTAAGGGACATACGGATCCAACTATATTCAGTACATTGATATCATTTAGGTTACATGAGTGAAAAAAGTAGCATTACCAGGACATTTTGAACATTTAACACAAATATTTGTTAGCTAAAGTAGCAAACAGCAATTCGCAGAACTCTAAATAACAGAAAAAGCAAGACCCTTAAAAAGTCAGAGCAGTGCATTTGTCTATTATTCCAAATGCATGTTAGGTACATCTGTTCATGGCAGCAAGGGAACATATTCCCGGAGAATAAAATGTCAGAAATTCAAATGAGAAATATCTTACGAAGAACACACAAAGCTAACTTCCTTTATTTTCTTCATTTTGAGACAGTAACAAGTTTGAAAAAAAAAAAAAATTATACAATTCAGTTACAAGTTCCCAACAACAAATGTCTCACACATGCCAAAGCAGCAAACTACTGCAGTAGCAGGAGGACCTAACAGCAGGACTGCTACAATGAGAACCACCTTGTTATTATATAGTTAACATCTGTGCTTCCTAAATGGCAAAGTAAATGAACATAATGATTATTGCCCTGTATTTGCATCTTGCCACCTGCATATGCATGGCAATATACTCAGTAATCAAATCAGAAAGAAAAAAAAAAAACAAACTATTTCTATCTTTCCATCTTCCTTTGAATACCTATATGAAATGTGTTTATATGCAGCTAAACAATACAGCAGACAGGCCAACCAACAACACTATCAGTTCTAATAAGACAAGGACACAATCAACAATGCACCTTTATATCTTGGCAAGATGGAACAAAAAAGCTGGAGTAGGTCCTGCTTACTTGCACATATTTAGTGGTTTAATAACTATAATTATGTAGTAATGCTAGAGATCTCAATAAAGCAATTACAAAAGCTTATACATCTGTGACTTTTTAAGACTAGAGGTAGCCAAAATTCTTTCAAACATTATAATCTAATCATCAAAACCCTACCAAATAACATTCTAGGGCCACAGCTATTGACTTTATATCCATCAGTATTTTAAAGTCAATTAACTTTACGTTAAAAATATATATATATACATATATTTCTAGCTATCACGTGTAGCTAAGGCTTCGATATGAAGGTCTGCATAGCCTTTTGTTGACGGGGGGAGAAATATGGGCTGCCATTCCACCAGGCAAATAAGATTTAAGACTACAATAGTTAAAGACAAATAAAGGAAAGATGCAATCCTCTTTCCAAGAGATCTGCTTCTTTCCGTGACTGGATCCTACACGTAGCTGAGGTTGCATCTTTAGAGCGCCATAGCTCTTACTCATAAAAGAACATTGCCGTTTTATTCCATGATATCTCAGCACTTTGTAAATAGTTGTCTGCCTTTTATGTGAACCAATATGATTCAAAGCTATGTTTCATCAGTACTCCTAGATAATGGTGGAGTTGCAATGACTCAGTCAATGCTGAATGACTAGAGCAAATCGTTGAACCACACTATTGTTTGACAGGACAAATAAACCTATCATTAAAACTACTTAGAGTAATTCAAGTGTACTGGAAAAACACTGTTTTGTATAACAATACATGAAACTTCTGCAGTCTTAATCTTTAATTAGTAAGATTAAAAAACAAAACAAAACAAAAAACCATACGCAAAAAAAAAAAAAAACACACACAAAAAGAAAACCAATCAAAAAAAAAAAAACCAAAAACCAAAAACAAACCTTTAGAATGTATTTTTTAAACTCCTGAGTAAAATTGGTATAATTTTTTAAATAAAATGCCTTTTAGTCTTTACATTACTTTAAAGCTTTCTAAATACTATGAATAGTCCCTGAATCATGAAGTTACGGCAGCCACAAAGTTGGAGTAGCCATTTCATTTCCCTGAGCTTAAGAAATGTGATGAGAGCGCTTTTATTACATTAGGAGGGAGGATCCAAGAGTGTTTACTCCAAAGAAATTCAAACGCTCATTGCGGGGAGGGTTGGACTAGATGACCTTTGAGTGTCCCTTCCAACCCAAACTATTCTGCGATTCTATGAAATGTGATTGTTTCTTCCTATTGGTGTTGAGACTTCCAAAAGTCTTAAGACAATCAGAATCCAAGGGACATGAAGTATTTGCTTTATATTAACTCCATGAATGCTGACACCATGCCGAAGAAAGTGAAATGGCTATATATCAACAGCCTGTAAACCTCCACAAAGAATTTGAAATAAACCTTTGCTGGAATAAAATTATTACTAAAAAAATGCTCAGTAGAAATATTAGGGTCCCCTATATTTTGCAAACCTCAGTATTTGCAGTAGTCAGTAAAGAATCATTTTTATCCACAGAAAATACTACGGGGCATTCCAGTCCTAACTGTGGGCGGGACTTGCTGGCCATATAACAATTACATATACTCATTACTATCTCCTCAATGCTTGTAAGTACATTAATTTTTTAAAAAAATGACATTGGCAAAATACTAGAAACAGTACAGCTAGAGGTAATTAGCCCAGCTGGAAATGCATTCTGAGGAGTTGTTGATGAGAGGTGACATAAAAGAGATGAATATGTGTTTCCAGAGTACAATAGAAACAAAAAAAAAAAAAAATCAGAAGTGGTTGTTTGAAATTTTTATAACTGAGTTCAAACATCATTTTGTAAAATAAGTATTTAACATAACTGTTTAATTTAGTTTTGTCCAGCTAGTTGCATATGTATATTGTTCCATGTTAAAAAAAAAATGTATTCTTTTATATCTTGTCTTAAAATTTTTCTACACAGAATTAGTTCCTTTTAAAATGTTAGAAAGAGACTAAGAATAGAATGAAGTAAAATGTGTAGAGAGGTTTTAAAGTCATTTTTTACCCATGCTGTGGCTGAATTCATAATAAGGATATCCCCATGACTGAACAAACAAAGAATTGCAATGTTTTTAATTTTGAAGAAAACGAACAAGGGTGGGAAGAGGCCTCTTTGCTTTCAGTCCACACTGACTGATGTTCAAGAAAAGTGCCAACTACTGGAGCAGAATACTGCGATGTTTCCCTAGGTCCTGACAGAGTTCAATCTACAGTCTTGAACTGCTTCTTATATAGGTAAGACGTCCACACATTTTTTTTTAAACTACTTTTTGCTTGGAGGAGAACTGTTAGTCATGCTTTCCACCTGAGATTATCAGGTAGCCCATTATAGACTAAGGATCATCAGCCCTTTGATCATCACTTCATTGTATTTCAGTTTTATTCAGAGACAGCTTGAACAAAGGCATAGAATAAAGTTGTACGTTATTTGCCCATATCAACAATTCTTGCCATTCTAAGTACTGGTTGTATACACAGGTTGAAAAAGAATTACAAATATTGGACTGAATTTGTCATATAACACACTGTTTCCACTGTTTTAAACATTTGGATGACTAGTCAGTTCTGGATGGGATTTAAACTGTTTTTTGTGGATTCAGATGGACAAAGATGCACAGTCTTTTTGCATTAGGTTAATACCAACAACTGTTACTGAAAAATTCTGACACGGTTTATAGATCTCTTAAAACAGATAAATCAACATGTCTTGCATTGGCAATGAATTCATATACTGGGTTAGGTTCAGTGGAGAAAAAGGAAGAAAGTTCTCCAATTCATCATAAAGCCTTGATAGAGATGCTTTCAGCTATTCAACAAATAATTAGATATCACAAGTACTACACTGCAAACCATATTTGATGGCTACTTAAGCCTCCTGTGGTTATGCTCCTGACACACACACAAACAAATTCTGCTAAATCCGTAATCTTATCCATTTGCAGTGCCGGAACGTACAAGTAACTGCCTGTTGGGTCAAGTGGTGCCAGAAAGGCTGCAGGACTCACTTGCAGGGTCACCTCTCTGACACTCATCACTCAATGTTTGACACCACCATGACCACTCTCACACACAACTTGTTCACCAGCTCCAATGTGTAGTGCCATGATGTGGTGAAAAGGCCAATGTCACGTGCAGCAGCTGCACACCTGCTGCTTCACAGTGCCCTGTATTCAAAGCAGCTGTGATAACAGGCTCACTCGCAACACCAGCTCAACACCACAGCTCCTCCTTACTCCCATGATGTCAGGCACGGCATCTCAAAACGAGCGACAGAGCACTCCTCACATCTAAAAGGTCATTTCAATTCAACTAGCAATTCAAGAAAAACTTTTGGTAGAGATTTATATTTTTGTAACAATTCACTGTTTTGCTTTGCAATGGGATCTTCAGCAGAAGCCTTCATGTAGTATTAAAATCACCTGCTTAGGTGATTTGCACAGCATTTCCTGGCAAAGTAAACTGCATCAATCTAATTTAAGAGCATTTCTTCTGGTTCACAGTGCTGTATTTAAGCAAGCTTTCTTCAAGAGTTAATCAAATCGATGTATTAAAACAAAGAAAATAAATTACAAGGCTTCGCAACCCCCACATCTGGCTATGACAATAAGTGGCATTGAGACAATATTCTATACATTTCTGGAAAATGTCATTTTCCATTGAAAATGATTCTCCTACATCTGTTATCAAACCAAACAAGAACTGTTAGAGCATACAACAGAGGAAGTTTTCGGGGTTTTTTTGTTTTTTGTTTGTGGTTTGTTGTTTGTTTTGTGGGTTTTTTATGCTAATTCAAGAAAGGAGGGTTCTTCATCAAATATTTTAGGAACTGGCCTTCATACTGAAGTAAAGACTATAAACGTGGGTAATAGCACAGGTAAAGCACACATATAATAAGGTGAAAAGGATGATGACCTATATGACCCCATTCATAAGAAAAATGAAAAATTTTTCAATAGTGACCTGTTTCCCACAAAGGCACAAGTACCTAAATGATAATGAAAAATACCAACTTTGAAACTGGACAAAGAAGGGAAATCTCATGTAGTCCCAAACTTATGTTTGTGATTAAAACACAAAGCTTATGATTTTATAAGCAACTTCCAATTCTGACATTATTTTGTACATTTTTACTCTTGCACTTTCTCGAAAATGGGCACTACTTGTGCTTTCAAAATGGCAAAAATAAAAGTTACCTGATGAGAGTTACTGTAATATCAAATTATAAAGCAATAACTGAATGTATCTTTTGAAAGCAACCCTACACTCTAAAAGGAAAATAGCTGGGAGTAATGCTTGGAGCTCCAGCCTGATGCAGCAAAAGAATGACCAGGTATCAAGAAAAATTCTTATTGAAAAAATAGGTTAAAAGATGTCAGCAGAAGGTAATTCACAAGAACAGAAGAATTAGAGAAAGAAATGTACCAAGCCTCTGCCTACAGTGTTACAGTCTCTAAGAGATGAAAGAACAGATTTTCATTTTTTTTCCCCTTAAAGTGTTTCACTGGCTAAGAAAAGCTTAAATTCAATGCAAGTTTCTTTTGATTTCTTTTTAGAAAACACATTTAGACAGGGTAAATGAATACTACTAAGTTTAATGCTTTTCCTCACTGGGGACGTTTTTACACAGCCTCTTGGAAAAAACTTTATGTAACATCCTTTATCAGTGGATTTTGCAGCACTTCACACAGGAAACAAGGTATGATTTTTTGTCAATTTACAGTAAGGAAAACCATACAGAAACCCCAATACAGATATCAAGGGAGACTGTTAAGGCTGGAACCACCTAAGAATGTTCAAGCAACGTTCTGATGCTGACAAGTAACTCCCGTAACCCTGAAGGCTTGCAAAATCTCGACTTGTTTTTACTAAACAATCGTGGAGACCAACAGAAGAGTCCCTACATTTCTCAGTAGTTTCTAGAACTGCAGCTTCCCAGAAACTATTAGTTCCCAGTTTTAATGTAGGTCTATCTAGAAACAGGATAACAAAGTCAGATATAAAGGCCAGGTCTCAGTAGAGTGAGACCCGCTTAGTAGAGTGATCTACCCACTAACAAGCCTGATGAGATAGAAAGAATTGATTTGTAGACACTAATTTGGCCAGCATTACCTATGACAAAACAAATGAGACTTATTGGGGTTACCACTCCCTCAAATGTGAGTTCACAGCATTTTTCAAGATTTTTTTTTTGGGGGGGGCAAAAATCTTGAAGATCAGATCACCAAGATCAAAATCACACCATGAGCAATGCAAAGTAAAATCCAGTGAAATCTTGGCTAAGGACTTCTTATCTTTCCATTTGGTACTCTAGTGGTACTTAAATCTAATCATAGTTTTTACTGAAAGTTAAACTTTTACTTTGCTAACCTGTTTTTTAATAATTCATGAAGTCCAATACCAAAAATATGACTGTATCAATATGGGGAGAAAAGTAAAAGATATTAGATTTCTATAAATCTTTCTTTTATGCCTCATTTCTCTACCACAAATGGACTCCATTTTCACTAAAAGACTCCTATTTGATTTACAGAGTATTAATAGTCACATTTCATTTCTGAAATACAATGCAATTAGTAATTATGCTCAGAGACGTTGTATTCGCATCACTTACACTTTCACAAGGTCTGGAAATCGTTACTGAACCACTGAAAAACAGGTTTGGAATGTGCTACGATTTAACAGAGATTAACTCATAAGAGGTCAAGATCATCTAAAATGTCTTCTCACTCCTGGATTTTCTAACTCCTGGTTCCAGGTTCCCAGTTTTTTCCCATTTTCTGTTCAGAAATTCAGTAGTATCTCTCATACCCAGGTTTATGTAGCTGAACTCTTGATTGCCCTCTACTAATTCTCCAGCACCCTGCACAGAAGCATTTTGCATTGTTTTCTTCAATTTGTGGTTGGTTTTGTTTTTGTTTGGTTTGGTTGTTGGTTTTGTTTGTTTTTTAAGAAATATTCAAAAATATATATGGCACAAAGAGGTGCCAGAAAGAGGTAGAAAAGGGTAAGGGTGCAGTTTCATGACCTACCTATGTCAATCTAAAGCCAAATTGCTGCTGTTACAAAAAAAAAAAAAAAAAAAAGGTCATAATCTCCATGTTCCTCCCACCCAATCCCCAATGAATGTGTTTCCTCCTTCTCACTTGCCAGCACTAGATTTCTAATGCCTTGCAAACAACTTAGAAAGTCAACCTTTATTTAAATATTTGAATTGTTAAGTCTTATAAAAACAATCTCTTCGCTATCTCACAAGTTCGTATAAGAGATATTTCTAGGTTTTATAAAGTTCCCAGATCACAACAGTAAGCAAGCTATTAGTACCAGGACAACAGCTCCTCAGTACCAGATCCAGGTGTCTTTATCTCTTCTTGGTCGGAGTCTGTAAACTCCAGAGCTTGCCAAGAGTGAGAGGCCTCACTGGTGAGATTGCAGTGCTCAGGTGAGGCACTGGATGAACCATTTTGCTCGCTCCAAAACCAAAATCAATCAAACAAAAAACACATAAGAAAAATCCAACAACCAACAAAAATTATTAATAGAAAAGGAGTAAATTATCTCCTTCGCCTTTTTCAGCTGTTTATCCTTTAATTTGCTGATTTTCAGTTCTCCATTCCCCAAGAGTCTTAAACTTAGCAGAGAGGATATTTTCCTTTATGCATACTTATAGAGTTAGCTGTCAAATCCGAATGTCTGAGGTTTTTTTTCTTCTTGTTCTTGAGCTTCTGCTGTGCAGAGTGATGCTTACTAAGCATCCATGGTTCCATAGTTTGAGTACGTCTGATATGGGAACAGAATGCAATTAACAAGGTATCATAAGTTATCCATACACTGATTTCTCAGAATAAGTACACGTAAATTGCTATCATCATAAATTGCTATCATTTATTGTAATGTCAAATTCGCAATGGGGACTTACATACTTTGGGGTAGTGCTCCCAAAAATCTGTACAGCTCCACTGAAGCCAGTTTTGTTTATATGGTTAAAGGATGTGATCCACTGTAATTTGAGATTCAAATACAGACACAATAAAATTTAATGTAGCTTGGGAAGGATCTATTCTAGAAATAGCTTGCAAACATCAGATAATTACTCTCTTCAGATAGTTACAAGGGTGGATTAATTTTACATTTTGCTCATTTCCATTTAGTATATGATGCAGATGAATCAATGCTGCAAGAGGAAAAATATACAGGAACGTTTATCAAAATGTGTAAACATGTTTACAGTCCTTTGCTGCACGTTCATTCCATCTCATTTTTACTTAATTACAGTTACTATTGAGTAGCAATGAAGAAAGCTTCTTTGAGAACTCCTTGCTACTGAACTACAAAATTACAAAACATGGCAAAAACCTACTTCTTCTGTAGGGACTTGTTCTCCAAAGGTCAATGCTGATCTCCTGAGAGCATCTCTCATCATTTTCTTCCTCAATTAGATAAATTTCTTTTTGAAAGATATTTGGGAGCATCATGACTTTGAGTGGTCAGAAAAAATAACTAATTTGTTAGACATATTCCACTGTGAGAGGAGCTGCAAGTCAGAATTTATTTTCTAAAGCACCAGATTGTAGATTTATTCTGTAAAATCTATACTATGAAGTATCTGTCCTGCTGGTTATAATGAGCCAATGATAGAAAAATTTGATAGTCGCCAGTTTCAACCCTTCTGCAAATGTTTTTAGTTTTGGTCATGTCTTTTTTATACTTAAAATACACAAAAGGAGATCAATCCTACTTCCTACAGGAGAGAAGCAGTAGAAGAGCTCTCAGCTCTTCTCTTTGTGAAGGGTTCCTCAGTCAGTCCTAAGAGACAATGTAAAGTAATGTAAGAGCTTTAGATGTGAGTCATTTTCCCTTCTACCAATTCTATTTAGTAAGTGCAATACTCTGAAAATGGAAATTGCTACATAAGAGCTAAATACCATTGCCATTACTTTGTTGCCAAGGGACAGCTGCTATTAAGGCCTTTCTGTGTACAATTACTAATTTAGCACTTTCCATTACACACCCTGCTTTATATTATTCTGATCATGCCAAAATTTCACCATTTAGACTGCAATATTGTTTGTCATTTTTTTCCTTTTAAAAACTGAACAATGGCTATTTGATGTTTCATAAAATAATATATGCAAAATCTACTAGTTTGAAAGGTTACAGTTCTCCTATAATTTCTGGAGCACTTCTTTCCCATAATACAAAGAAAGTCTCCAATGCACTCACTTGAAACTTGAATGAGAATGGAGTATTTCTTCTGCAACTACAAAGATGCATTTTCCTTTCAATAATTTCTCCAGCATTACCCAATATACAAATCCACAAAAATTCATACATTCACCATCGTTTTTATTGACTTTGGTGGCTAAAAACCAAGAAGATTCCTACTTCAACAAGCATGCCTCACATCCAGGGAGACTGCAGACCACAAAGGGATTATTCCCCCACACACAGCCCCAGTTGCTTTTAGTAAAAGCCAAAGGACATTATGTGAAGAAATCTAAAAATTGAAAACAAGTCGCAATCCTATACAGCTGTCATCTCAGTGTTTTTCTTGTCCAGACATAATTAAGCAGAAAGCATCATGGTGGTTACACAAAATCGTAAGGAGCTACAATGATAATAAGAGGACAGTGACAGCTTCAATCAGCAGATGGTTAAAAGAGGAACAGACTGAATAGTTGCACCCAGGTGAGGCGAGGAAGAAGCTAATCCATGAGAAGAGGCTAATTGTACAATAGAGGGTGGGTCAGAAAGAACTAAAAGTTGAAGAGTCATTGGATTCTATAATCAAACATAGACTTTAGGTTGCTATTTTTTACATTGACATTTTAAGAAACAACTGTCAAACTTATGGACAAGAACGTACTCCATTGTTTCTAAGTGAGAGCCTGCCGGGGTCATGTTGCACTGTCATTGTTGCTCTGAGCACACAAGAGGAATGCCCTTCATGCACCTCAGAACTCCAGCCCAGCTAGATAGGAACAACACGGTAGCACACATTAACTTGTTCTGGTCTATTTATTATAAAGCATTAAAGTGTTCAAAATATTAACAGAATACCAAGTCTACAAAGGACACCATAAAGTTTAGGAAAGTGTAAGGTAATGTTGTTTAGTTCAAATCTGACTTCATTGTACATACCCAACCAAATATAGTATTGAAGGAACAAACGCTAATCTGTGCCATTAAGTCCACAACACAGAGAGAGCCGAGGGAAAAAAAAAAAAGAAAAAAAAAAAAAAGAAAAAAAAACCACACCAAAAAAACCAACAACTACCACCGAAAATACAAACAAACAAAAAACCCACCATGTTCAGTCTCAAATAAATGGTTTTCATCTCAATCTCAGTATAATACATTAAACAGTTTTAAATGTTCAGGTAAGAATCAAAATATTGCACTGGGAAGGCATTTTCTAGGATATGTTCCTTTCCTGATCTGGCTTTTCATTCCAATATTGCCTGCTTTTGCACCCATTCTCATGAAAGGCTGAAGAATTAGCAATGAGGGGGACACACGGAGGGAGAGAAGAGAGTTCATTAATCTCACAGGAGCCAGGAAGCATTCAAGTAGGAATTTCTACACTAGACTACACATTTACCTGTAACTAAAGGTCTTACCTTGAAAAGTCTTATATATGTACCTTCAAGAAATGAAACAATATACTTCAGTCCCTGAAAACGATATTCTGCATGTTATGAAAGAGGACATAACACATTGGTTAGAAAGGGAAAACACTGACGTTTTCTTTTTCTAGAACTGATGCAAGGACATGCTTGTTCACTTTACAGAATTAGGTCTATAAGATCTGTTACGTAATTTGTGTCTAAACCAGCCTAGTAGCCTGCGTTAATAATATGAGAAAGTAATATGAGAAAGCGATATCAAAAGTTAATTTTAAAAGGGGGGGGAGGGGAGGGAAAGAAAGTGTGAATCTACAGGGAAGAAAACAATCATTCGATTTTGTCATACAATTTCTGATTGAATTTCATAGATATTCAGAAGAGTACAGGGAAAAGGAAAACAAAACCATCTAATGAATTAAAACTATTCCTATTTTAATGAGTGATTTTATACAGTCACAAAATGAATTCATAAGGGAAGAAAATGCTACATTCAACAGAGTTTTAAGACATGGTATGTACTGAACAGTGAAAGGTCTCTTCTAGGATGACACGTAGATATTTATTAGACATAGTACTCAACATGTTCAGTAATGACCTAGAAGATTCAATAAGTAGTAAACTGAAGAAATATACAAATCGTACCAGTTCAGATAAAAAGCAGTACCAATGAGACAAAGATCATCAAAACATAATCTGAAAATAAAGAAATTGCATTAGACTGGGGAAAATAATTTGGAATAGTTGTTGAACAAAAATAAGACATTTTCAGAGTAACGTCAAATCAGGGGAGTTAAGAGAGAAAACAATATATTCTATAGGTGAAAATTAGTAGCGAGAAATCTTTGCAGCATTAGGCTGTGTACACCAAAAGCTACATATGACAATATTTGGGTACATGGTATACTGCACTTTCACAGCTGCTTCTGGAACACAGTGTTCAGTTCTGGGCATGTGACCAGAAAATTATTGCCAAATTAGAACAGACTTGAAGAACAGCAAAGGAATTAAATGCCTGAGGGAGTTTTATGTTACAAGATTTAGGTGAACTAAATATAAGTCACTCTCCTCAGCAAGGTCCAAAAAAAGCCAGACAATTCAAATATATTTATAAAGTTAAACAATATGGTTGGAGAGGATTTAACTGTCATAGGAACCATGAATAAAAATAATTATATAAAAACAACAACAACAAAATGTAATTAACTGGGAAAATATTCTAAGACTAGAATAAAAGTAGTCATTGCATTTTTTTCTCTGTGACACTGGGAAAAGCTTCTCTGGCAGACTATGAGAAGCCAGAAAGAGGCACTCGGGCAGAGACAAGATTAGGATGCAAAATGAAATAGCAAAGGTTTAATGTGTGAGAAAAGAAAACCATTTTGGAAGTAGAGAGAGCACATGAATGCCAGAGACATCTAAAAAAAAGCTATCATTTCTAGAACTTCACTTAGTATCTCAGGACTTCTGCTGATTAGCGGTTTCTGTCTCTAGTTCTATAAAATACATTTTTCAATATTGGATGTGTATTTGCAGTCTATTCTGTCCAGAAATTCTGTCATTAGCTATAGCAAGTATTTATTATAAGTGTAAATGAGAAATGAACTAGGCAAGGTAACCGAAATCAGCCAGCTAGAGAATATAACTTTCTTGCAAACTGAGTCTACCTTACTTTGAAAATAATTAGCTCATCCTGACTCAAATGAACAAACAGATACAAAAGACTTACTTCTGAGAGAGCTGACTTAAATGAGAGCTTGCCATGGAAAAAAAAAAAAAAAACAAACCAAACATCTATGGCAGGATAAGCAAAAAAAGTCACTCTAATATACTGACACTTCAAAGACCTCTCAGGCATGAAAGATGGGAATCTTAAAAAGGTTAATTTCAGCTCTGAGGTATGCCTCACTAAAGTCAGATTACGATAAGAAATTGCTTTAATTATGGCAAGCCAGCTAAATGTATCCCTTAAGTTTTCAGCTCTAATAGTCATAGTAAGGGAATTCTGAGTGATTCTATGATAACCACCACATTCATATCAAAGCACCATTTGGGACCAAATTTTGCTCTTAGTTACACCATTTCAAATCAGTATTAAACCCTCTAAATTAACCTAGATTCTGTTTACAAAAGCCTTCAGACTCACAAAGCAATCAGAAATGGAGTACAGCTTTAATAACTAAAACAGCAGGGAATATTTCTTATAATTCAGATGTTCACAGGAAAAATATGAAAGATCTGAAGCCTTCTTTACGCAAATTATTCCTTCTCAGGTACCATATCCCCAGGAAGATTCTTTAGCTATGAGACTAGAGAGTATTATGAAAAATCTACCTTTAAATTTCTTCGGTTGAAAGTGTATAGTTTAAAACAGTAAGTGGGGCAAGGACTAGGGCTTGATCCTTCCATATTAGTGCTCCAACTAACAAACCAGAGAGTATTTTACACCCATTAGCTGGCACAATGACTTCTTAAGACTCTTCCAACCAAACAGGCTAAGACACAAAGTTAATTGTTACAAATACTGTTGTTGTGAGGCGCAATTCTTGAGTTAGTCTGCACTCCAAATTAAGCAGAAGAGCATCTGATTCTTTTTTCCCCTATCACTGTCAGATGAGTGCAAGAGGGATACCAATACCTCCTTTTCAATGAGCTTTACAAGTGCTTCAAGAGAGCTGAGTACATCTAGTAAAATGAGTCCCTACAAGTGAAATACACAGAAAAAAATGAAAATTCTCACTCTCTCTGAGCCAGACAAATTCCAAGCAATCTGATTCAGGACATCCATGGCAGTCACATACCTTGGCAGCAGTAAGTGCTTGGTCTTTATCAAATAAATAGACATACTTATTTTTTGTTATAAAATGTTAAACTAATAGGTGAGAGGGATGGTAAAACAAAACAAACACAACAAAGAATTAATCCAATCTCTACTCTCCAAGGGAATGGGGTGGAGTTGGCTGGGATTCAGGGAAATCATTGTTTACAATGAGATTTACTGTGCAATTCTCTCAATGAACCTTCCCATTATCTTCCTGAAGAAGTCTTTCTTGTTAGACTACCTATGTTATTTAGCTTGAGTATTTTGAGTGCTGTGCTTTATAAGCATCCTTTGCTCTCCTATTATTTGTTTAAATTATTCTTTCCAACACCTATTTATTCTGCTACCACAATAAGTTTCATCTTAAATAGTTCCCAATGTTGTTCAAATGTAATTTTTCACAACTACTCATAGAAAGCTATCTAAACAAAACAAAACAAAAAAGAAGCAACAATCTACAAGGTGACATTTCTCCATTAGGAAAGGGAACTAGGACATTTACTTTGAAGATCACATATATTTACATATATCGTGCCTGAGTCCTATAGATTTTGATATACTGAAGCTAATTACAAGACAATTTGTATTATTAATAAAAGCAATAACAGAGAATAACAACATCAAGAGAAGTAAGATAGATTTCAAAAAGCTGTATTCTGCGAGAATATTTTGGCAATATATCTTATAATATCTATTAACGTAAGATTTACCACAGAAATAGTACTTCAGTAACCTGAAAATTGCAGACTTCCACATAGTAATGCAGGGCATTGCCACGTCCTGAGTTATCAGTCTCACTCAAATAATGGAACTGGAAATGAACTTTTTAAGCAGCAGACTTAAAACACAAAAGGAAGGCCTTTTCATATACAGCACAATTCCATGGAAGAATTCAATCTTACAGAAGGTTTTATAAAAGGAAAAATTGGATTTGCTGCAGAACAAGCCATTTGAGGGATTTCTAGCAAATTATGTTCTTGATAATTCTTAAGAGGTTTTTGTTGTTTTAATTTCTAAAATAAAATTAACCATTAAATTCAGTGTCAATTAGCATTTTAGTAATAACAAGTCAGGAGTGAAACAAGGTTCCATTCTGAACAAGTTCTCTGTTCCAAAGAATATACCATTTCAACACATTCAACATATACTCACATCTCCATAGAAATAAGAAAGAAAAAAAAACACACACACACACTTGTAGTGAAGTTTATACACACTCAGTGTTTCCACTAGTTAATATTTTTTGATGAAAACTCTAAACAAAATGAGCCGGAAAAAAAAAAAAAAACAAAAACAAAACCATATTCAAATTAATCAGAAGGTAACTTCTTTGTACCTAGTACAAGGTTATTACACCAAAGAATCACCTCACTTTCAAGAGTCTTCTAAGAAAGTATCAATTAAAAAGGTACTAAATATTATTTTTCTATATCATCACACAAACCCTTGCCACCAAGACCACAGTCTTTGTCCAGAAAATCTCTCATAATTTGTAACGTGTTTCTTCTAACAGTGGAGATTAGATGTAAATTATAAGAAGCTAATTTCAATTCCTACAAACTGACTATGTAAGGTAAGCACATAGAATACATAAAATACCTCTTACAAAGTGATGCCAATTAACATTGAAGCAAGTGATGTGATACTTAACATGGTATTACTTTTGCCTCCTTATAAGTCCTTTCCTCCCCTCCGGGATGAAATTTACTGGCCATAACAAAGCCAATGAGGAAACGCTCAACGACTTCAGCCGAGTCAGCTTTTTGTGACTCCTACTGCAGACTAGAAGACAGAGTGAATAGTCTATTAGATCCCACTGCAGTGACAGGTCTGTCATGGGAGAGATACAGATACATTTTAGGGAATCCAAAAATCTCTCAATAATATTTACATAACTGACAACATCAAATCTATACTGTCTAAAACAGCAAAAATCAGGACTACGAATAAGGATTTTACATGCTGCACTGCGTTTGGCCTGCTGAAATTAATATGTGTGTATTGGCCAAATAAAAGGAACATGAACTTGTCTTGTAGTCAGTTATTACTTCTTAACTCAAAGCAATTAAAAAAGAGAAAGAGTTCAACAACTAATTCCCTACACGTAACCCTAATCAACATAGCTTTTATGATGAGTTTGCAACTTAATAAATTTCAAGACATAGAATATTTGAAACGCAATTGGAAATAAGTACAATTTTAGATTTAAAATGTAGACCAGACTGACATTTTATCTAGTTGTTCCTAACAGAATTTAAACGGTCACTCTCATAAGACAGACACATATTATATTGCATACAGAGTAGCTGCAGTTAGAAGCTTGTTTTCCCAAGCATAATAATATAAGAAAAAAGGAGAAGAAAAAGGCAAAAAAAAGGAAAGAAAAAGAAAAAAAAAAAAACCACCAAACACAAACCAAAACACCGCACACCAAAAATCCCACACAATGTTATTTTGATATTTTACATAGCCTCTATTGCTAAGTTGGATCACTGTCTAGTAAGTAAGGCTATATATGCTATATACACTTTTATGTACAAAGATCTTCAGAGAATGCTACCTATACAAAAAACTATACAGTAGAAATTTGTGACTGAGGATGTGGTCATAAACTGTTAAGCAAGCAAAACCCAAGTACATTATCACCATTTCAAGTAAAATAGTGCTTTACATTCAAATTTATAAAATGAAACTTCAGCCAACTCATTATGGATATTTGCAGCTTATAAACAATTTAAAAGAAATGAGAATCATTAACGCAAACTCCAAAAGCTAACACAGTTTAACCCAGCATAATGTACATGGAATATGAAATAGATGTTGGCAAAATATACTCTGCATATCTTATTAGTCAAATATCTGTCATGAATTCATCCCACTTCGCAGCTTATCTCCTGAAAAATAAGTGTAACAGTGTTTTTTCCATCTATAAAATTATAATACTTATGAAGAAGGTCAGTCTAGTATTTTTCATGTTTTGACAGTAGCAGTTTCCCTGTAACAATTATTTAACAAAGTAATAAAGCTTGAGTGTGACCGTATCTACTTCTCACTTGTCTAAAAGACAGTGGAAAGCATAAAAAAACATTGCATTCCATTTTCCAAGTTCATTTTGCCACCCAAGACCAAATTCAAACCAACACCACACAAAAACAGACTACGCTTTCAGAAATTCTTGACATTAAATGTGGCAGGAACTCAAGGGTGTTTTATCTAATTATTTATGGGAAGAATCACTAGCACATAAATTACGAATTCCAGTTAAAGGATTGTGGTAGTGTACAGAAAATGACTGGTTCCTGAATTAAACATCTCATGTATTTTTCCTGCAATTATTTTCCTCTTGGATCTTATATTCATTAATCTTCCAAGAGACACCTTGGATACCTCTGTGACTATTGCTTCTTAACTAATTAGTCAAAATAGCATAGCTTGTTCTTATTGAAAGATGTCATGAAGGATTCAGAGCTAAGAAATTGATCTTTTAAAGAACTGTTTTAAGTATAGAAGAACTCAGTACATCAATCACACAATATTTGCCTTAAGATTCAAAAAATCCCTTTTCCTGTTCAAGGCTTGCATGATACTTGTGTTCATGGAATGAATTGTATTGCAGATTGCAATTGGCAAGTCTGAAAATATTTTCTTTATGACCTTCTATTTTCTATTTTTTTTCCAGGTTTAAATCTTAAGCATTTTTTCCTTGATGCTGATTTACAGAAATACTTTATTTTGCAACTACTTACATTAGAATTCCCTGAGTCACAGGTTCATCCATTCCTACTGATGGAGCTCTGATCACATTTCTTAAGGAATTTTTTCACTCATCCATCACTGATACAGGTTCTAAGACTTCATTTTCAGTCTCTCTTTCCCCCTGCTGGACATTGCTCTTAGTATGACTAGAGAGGTATTAACCCGTTCTTCCTACAACATGCAAGTATCACACTCCGCTGAGTGTCTGTCTTACCAAAAATTGTTCTAATTCAGGCTTTGTTTTCCAAATAACTACTGACTTACTACTGTAAAAACATAAGTCATCTACAAGTTCAGCAATAAAATTCTGTATTGCATATAGCAAAACTCATTTGTTGTGCACAATAATTGTTCAAATAATTTCAGATACTGAATTTGATTCATTTGGATGAATTTTCCATGGCATTTGTAAATCTCACTCTGGAAAAGTATATGGAAGTAAAAACAGAAACATTTGATGGCCTCATGTTCACTTCATGGGGGAGGCTGGTAGCTGCCATCTTAAACCTCCTATGGGCAAGCAACTATGTTTAGGTTATCCTTAGCACACCTGCCTGAGCTTCTGGTGTACAAATGGAGTGTAGCTCCACATAGGGACAGAACAGCAGCAGACCTGCTACGTGACACAGGCACACTATGCCTGCCTGCAATTACAAAAAGAAAGGGAGAAAGGGCAAGGAATAGTGTAAACCTGCCCCAACAATTTTGCCTTGAGCCAGCTATGCAACATGCCTCTTCTCCTGACTTCTACTGACAGTCCTATGCAGTTACAATTCCTTCGACTGAAGACTCGCATAGCTACGCCAGATAATGACAATTTCCATTATTTTCTATATTAGCAAATAAAGTAAAACAGAAACACAACAGTGATGTTACTTAAGGCAGATCACTGAATATAGCTCATATTCCCAGTAGAAGAAATGGAAAGTTCAAAGAACTGCAATGCCCACCTACAAACTGCATACGTTACTATGCACCAACAAATGCAAATGATTTTGTTTCCAGAACACTACAGCAGTTTTCTACAGAGCTTACCTCTTGTACACAACACCCAGCTCTATCCTGGAGATCACTCACTACGGTTAGTAACAACAGCCAACAAGTCATTTGACAATAAGTTTTAAGTTCCCCTTGAACTCAGCTAAAAGACCAATACATGTACACCACAGGGGGCAGCACGCTTTTGTTAGTTCTGTATCTGAAATGAAACTATATTTCTTTAGTCAGTAATAAATCTATGAATTTACCAAACATATTCATCCTTTTAAAAAGAGTATGTGCAAATGAACTGACTAAAAATTTTATACAGCATATAATGCCTACAGTTGGTCAAAATTTTTCAGCTCTTTTGGTGGCTATATCATAGAGTCATAGAATGTCGAATTGAAAGAGAACCACAAGGATCATCGAGTCCAACTCCTGTCCCTGCACAGGACAACCCCACAGTTCACACCATGTGTCTGAGGGTGTTGTCCAGTCTCTTCTTGAACACTGTCAGGCTTGGGGCCTTGACTGCCTCCCTGGGGAGCCTGTTCCAGTGCTCCATCACCCTCTGGGGGAAGAACCTTTTCCCAATGTCCAACCTAAACCCCCCCGCACATGTTCCTGCTGTTCTCTTGGGTTCTGTCATTGGTCACCAGGGAGAAGAGATCAACACCTGCCCCTCCTCCTTCCCTTGTGAGGAAGCTGTAGCTGCCATGAGGTCTCCTCGGTCTCATCCAGGCTGAACAAACCGTGTGACTCCAGTGGCTCTTCAGAGGGCTTCCTCTCTAAACCCTTCACCAACGTTGGAGCCCTACTGACAGTGACAAGCCTTTTCTTTTTTTTTTTTTTTAACTGAGATTGAGAGTTCGCAATGAGAAGTGCAACTCAATTACTACATTCACCATTAAGTGATTCATCAGCTGATGATTTGAGGTAGATTTAATTACAGTCGTTTCAACCGGTCAGTGTGAAAAGTTGCTGTATAACACTACGCTGAGTTGTTTAGGTAGCTACCGAAGTCAGCTGAGAGAGCCACCAACATGGCTTTTGCATTATGCTTCACATCAGAAGTACAAGAGAGTTCTGTCCTTGTTGTTAGCAGTGCTGTATGTGTATCCACATTATATCTGCTGGCAATCTTTATCTTACTTTACCTAGTGATAACTTGGTTACTTAGGCCTACCAGATAATTTTCCAGGAATTATGTGTTTTGCTGTTGGTATGTTGTTGTTTTCTTTTTAATAATATAAACACAATTAAAATGAAAATATTTTTGGATTTGCAACCGCAGGCAAAATACTGTTCACTCCCAAATCATGATAAGTCAGCAAAAGGCTTATAGATATGTAAACAAATTTTATGAATTATCCCATTAAATTTCATGTCTGGAGGACTGTTCAAAGGCATTGTTTTCAAATGGTGAATTAAGGGAATAATTATATATTTATTAGGCTAGCTGAATTGCTATGACATGATTTGACTGTCATAACAATATGGGATGTATTTGAGAGTTGATACTGGATGTCAGCTGAGGAAATTGAAAATAGTTCAATTGATAGGTTTCTACCTTTAAGAGGTTTCTTTTCTATTAAGAAAGAAAATGGTGCTATTGCCTGCAAATGGAGTTAAAATGCTATTAAATGCCTGTACTTTGAAATACATCCCAAAGCTATTTGATGTCTCTTCCTGAATCTTATTAGCAGGCAAGAAAATTCAGATTGCCAAAACACTTAAAAATGCTGCCCAGAGCAGACCTATTTTTATTGTCAGCAGAGATGATAATCAGGCAATCAAGGAACTTTTTTCCATAGGCAAGTCTGAACTGGTCATTTAGGGTTTATATTGATGAAAAAATTCCCTGCAGAGATTCAATATAGAGAGATGGAAACTCAATCTCAGCAGCAAAACAAAAAACTATCCAGACTCCTTTAAATAAATCCTTCCATTGGATTTAAGTCAGTGTAACAAACAGGTATCTACTAAAAGGAAGTGGTATAGCATGGCAGCTTCTGGAGACAGCATGAAAGAGTAGAAGGTAAGACAAGAAGCAGTAGGAATGGGACAATTAATTCTTTCCTTAAGAACTTCTGAGATTTTTTTTCTTTTTGCTCATCTCTTACCAGTCATGTACAAATTACCAATTTCTCTACCTCTAACTACTTCAAACATTTTATTTCTACTACTCCACCTTAGCCCTTTTTTTTTTGTATTAGAGCTAAAATTCCTTGGTTTGTTTTTTTTTTTTTTTTGGGGGGTGGGTTTTGTTGGGTTGTCTATAACAAGTTGCCATTTCCTCATGATGTTTGTGTCTCTCATCTCTCTATCAGGTCCAAAGGATTGTGACAGCATATATACATACATTGACTGTTGGCCAATTACTATCACTTTCTTCTGGTTGCACAGCTGTCACTCTGAATTTTTTAAAAAATTACGCAAAATTAGCAAAGGTAAATTGTCCTTTTCTGCAGTTACAGTTCCACACTTCAGGTGCCTTTGTAAACATATTAATATATAAATTTTGTATTATTTGTTAGTCTGTATATATTCACATATATACAATATATACAAACAAGAACTTATGCAGGCTGATTTGCCTTAAAAGAAAGAATCTGTTTAATCAGGCACTGACACAAAGAAATTGGTTAAATAACCTGGGCTTCAACAACTGCTGCACTACAAACAGCAATTGAGAATAAAACTTTACAATTCACACAACAAAATGAGTCCACTGTTGAAATCCCAATGCATTACAATTCCTTCAACAGCCATAGAGACTGTGATGGAGATGAGAAAGAAAAGTTCAACCTCAGGAAAAACCTTGAACAAGGTCACTTCCAGAAAGACCAGGCAGATTCTGAATTCTAAACAACAGAACACTGAGGCAACAGCAATTTGTCTCAACTGTCACACTTGCCATGTAAAAAAGGGAAATAACTCAGTGATTCAGTTTTCAAATCACAGAACAAAGCAGAACAATAAAATTCCCAGACTCAGTGAAGTATCTCTGATGGGTTTTATTCCATAAAATGAAGATGATGGTTTCATACAATGGAGGTCCATCCTCTTCACGACAGAAAATAAATCCCTTCAAGGCATTCAGGAAGAAAAATTCTTCAATTTAGGGCTTAGTCTCACAGGGAAGAAAACCCATACAACATACCGGCAGACTCGATTTTTTTCTGGACTGAGACTTGGGAAGTCTGTCATGGCTTCCTCAGGAAAACTCTATCCCCGCACTCTGTCCCATCACAAATTTGTGCTAGCTCTACTCAATCCTTAAAAGACCTACACATTCTGCTGAACATCACTATCCCTCAATTACCAGTAAGCGTAAGAACACAACTCACTTCTCTGGCAATTGCAACAGAGACTACACTTCGGAGGTCTGAACCAATATTCCCAGAGGAAAAATTCAGGAGTATTTAAAATGTGCATACATTATATTGTTAATGTTTGGAATGTGTTAATTTGAGCTTCGAAACGCAGTGATTTACTGAAACAAGCAGACCAAAGCACATATAGCCTCCCCTCAGCTTTCAGATATACTTTTGAGAGCACAACGCGTTCCGAAATCTCTAATAATCTATAGAAGTCAGTTGGCTGAAGCACATTGCATCAAGCTAAGAGAACCTTCCCCCATTCCTTAAGTTAGGAAGGCTGTAAGTGAGAATATAATGCAGAAAATTACTATTATTGTGCAGCCTTTAACCTGCTCACAGGTAACTTTCGATTTTTTCAAACAGCTCGGATCAGAAGAGAAGCTACTGCTTAAAGCCACCCATGGATTTTCCACTACTCCTATAAAAATACACCTAAAAAAACCTCACAGTCAAGGATAGGCTGCTCATTTCAGCCCTCAGAGAGCATCATTACCTAGCTCCATTTCATATATCAAGGAAACTATTAAAGAGATGATAAGGATAGTAGTCTCTAAATACCTGTCCTGTTGTAAAACCTCTGACTCTAGGATGCTTTTTAACCTAATAGTATAGTATTCAGATAAACCACCTTAAAAGTAATATTAGTAGTTCTAGGCTAATTTCTGGCATGATCAAGCACTGCTGATCTCAGGAGTGTGGCTGATTTCAGAGAACAAGGGCAGTAACCAGCCAGACAATTCTCAGGCTGGAGTAGCCAACATTCTTCTGCCAAAGAAAACAGTGAATGTTGTATCAATTTCATGGAATTTGTTTTGACAAAAATTCCAGCCTAACAGTTTCTTTGTTTTGTGGGAGTTTCTTCTGTTGGATTTTGTTTGGTTTTTTTGGTTGGTTGAGGTTATTTTGTTTGTTTGTTTGTGACTTTTTTTGTTTTGTTAAAGGACCATGACTCTACCCTTATTTCTATTTTACTTTTTCAGCCTTTCAACTGTTTTGAGCTTTTATTTCTGAAGAGAAGGACATTAGTAAAAATTCTTGTAAATCATTTGCAACGTAAGAAAAAAAAATGCATACTACAGCACTCTTAATAACCAGGAAACAAAGCAGTGTACTGCAAAGCATAAAGTAAATAGCAAGTTTAAGTTTAAAGAGAAAACACAAGTTATTCCTTCTACTCTCTTTCCACAGAAATGTATATTTCTAGCTCTACAAAATTAAATCCTTTCTTGATTGGTCATGATTGTGGCTGTGCTCTATCACCTGCATCTTAACAGTTATTGTTTACTGAAAAAATGGCCCTCTCAGCTCTAAATATTTAACTTTTATTTAGAGCTTTTTTTGTGAATAATCTTTTCTTTCTTCTTTTATGGACTTCTTCATGAACAATTATAAACAAATATAAGCTGATGCCATTTCTATGTTTTATGTATTGTACACCCTGGTTTTGTAGTATTGCATCGATTCAGATCTATGCAAAGAAAAGCTTTGTCCATCTATTTTCTTCCAGTGTTACAATTTTTAAAAAGAGTTGTGTTTCAAAAGACTGAACTGAGGGGTTGTCATATGCAGGGACAGGAGTTGGACTTGATGATCCTTGTGGGTCCCTTCCAACTCAGGACATTCTATGAATACTAAAATTGGCAAACAAGACAAGTAGGCAGCTCGAGATTTACACTTGGACCGAGATACTGATCTAAAACCAGATTTCAGAGCACCAGTATGATTGCATGTTTGCATTTTGTATGAGAAGAACAAGCATCACATTATTGTTACTAACAGCATGGTTTTGATAAAACAGTATTTTCCAATTAACTCTTGTTTTTGTTTTTTTTTTTTTTTCCTAAAGTTTATTCCTTTCAAACTTTTAATCCAGTATTTCCTCTTTTGGACTGACTTTTACATCTTTCGTGTTTGCAATATAGCATTCACTCTTCAAGTGACTGACTTCTATGAACCTAAGCTTCATCAGACTCAGTGGGAAGGCCTGAATCAGTTCCTGAGTGCATTCAGATGATAGTGTCAGAAAAAACTCCATACTGAGTAAAATGGTTTTTTGCCCCAATAATCTTTAGCACTTATGGTTTTTTTGTATACAACAATCTGAAACACATAATTTCTAATTTCTTTTAAAAATACTTAATTCAAAAATATTGTAAAGATTAAAGAAAGCATTAGCATATAGAATAAGTCACTTATCCTCATGTACCTAATATATACTGACTTCCTATGTTCAGAATTATTAGGGACTTTAAAACCTTTTGCCAATTTTTTTCCTACAAGGTTTTTTACAAAAATGTGTTTTTCCAACCACTGTAGCTAAAACTTCTGCTTTAAAACTTCATCATACAGTAAAAAAGATGGATATATTCCCAGTGCGGCCATTCACCATCTGCTTAAGCAAATACACTTAAAGATGCTTCTACAATTGTAATAAAATGACATCAAATCTAAGAGCACACAGAGCTCATATTCCACAATGATGATTGTACAACTATAGTTTGCATCATTAGGGAACAATAAAAGTCTTTATGTTCCATTTGAATGGCAGGAACCTTTATCAAAGAGAAGCTGGAATAGGAAAATAACAAAGAAATGATCCATTCAGCAGTTGTCTTAAATTTAGGAGCAGTAATGAAACAACTTCTTGACCATAATTAGTATTTAACACTGCACAGATATCTTTCTCACTTTACAATATTTTTACTGATCTACAAGTCTTGCCATTTTACTACACATCACAAGTGTTTTTGTTCCTCACCTTCCAGATTTGATTAATCATAAACACAAGTAAATTTCGTATTCTTAGAAACAGTTCAGTTGTTATTCTTTTAATTATCAACGTGATGACTGGGAAATGCTAAGTTCATAGCTTCCTCCTTGCACAGTGAAGTACCTTGACAAAAAACGCCTGAGTAAGAAATGAAAACTTGCAGTTTTATTAGTCAGTAGCATTTTTTCTCTTCTATACAACTAACATTACTACATAGAGATCAAATCTGTATTAAAACAGTGCTAATAGCAAAGCTTCAATATACTGCATGTTTACCAGAAGTCCTAGTAATAACCCTATAGAGAATACAGCTGAGAACTCTACTGCTTTAAGGCCAACATCAGCAGTTTTCTTTGGCAAAAACACTTTTTCTTCTAGAGATTCAGCAGTCTTGGTCTCTAAATAGTGGAAAGAAAAAAAAAAAATCACCATCTGTTTCAGCCCTGAGGGAGACAAACTTTCCTGGCAGTATACAGTTCAGGATTTAATTGCACCCAAAGCCAATACAAGTAAATGCAAAAACATAAAACATCATTCTTAGCAAGTGAAAGTTTTCTATAATTTTACTTCAGCATATTTCTTTGGGCTACACTTTCACCTATTTTTGCTGTAATCTGTTTTCCTTTATTTCTGCTGTTTGTTTTCAACCGTTTTAAATTAAATCCACATTATCATTACAAATACAGAAAAAAACTAAAAGATCTAATTACATTCTGTTGCACAGTTTATCAAATTTCATTTACTCTATGCTGAATACCATGAAAAGCACATTTGCTAAGGCAAATAACAGTACAAACATTTTCTAATTTCAAATAACTTTTTTAAAGCAACCTCGTTTTTCATGAAAAGCAAAAGCTTCAAATAATATACATTCTGTAAATATGAATGTATTTTTAATATCAGTAGCAAAGCTATGTGATTTCAATGACAGCAAAACGGAAAAGATCAGAGTAAAACAAAAAGGGAGCTAAATTATACTGAGGCAAAAATTAACTATTTTGAATTCCTGAAATTATGCTTTTAAAAATCAGTTTCAGCTGGAGGATTCTTTGGGACATTCCATATAGCTTTCCATGTAAGCCAAGTCTGGTTTATCTCAGGACAAATTCTGTCCCTTAATTTGCTAATATGCTCTCTTTTAATTGTAGTTTATATTCAAAGGAATGTTGTATGGCAACAACAGTTCCATAACAAATTAAGAAAATGCTGTCATTGGATCAGTCTCTGCAAAGGTTCAAATTAGTGGTTTTTGCTTGCAATGATTTATTTTACAATGATAAAGATAATTAACTTTTTTTAAATTGAGGTAATATATTTAGTGTAAAAAAACCCACCACGTCCTGTCAATACATAGAATAAATACACTACAATGTTCATCAAAATCTTGTCTATAACACAATTAAGAGAGTATACTGCCCAAGTCTGCTTCTGTTAGAAAATGCTTGTAGCTAATTATTTTCTGGCCATTTACCACACTTGCTCATACCATCACTTCGAAAACAGGAAAAAAAATTTTCTTAGGAAGCTATTGCTTTGTTCAGTTGCTACACCACATACTAGCCAACTTGAATTACAAATATTATGCCAATGCCTTGTATATGTATCCAACTGTTAACGATTTTTAATGGCCAACAATATGTTCCATCAGATACATTTCCCACAAGACCTAATGATAATTCTGACATGATTTTAATTAAAACTCTAAAAAGTTTGCATTCAAACCAATGTTCATTCGCTGAATGGTTTGTTGTTGTTCTAAACCAAATAAAACCCTAACTTAAATGTCTACCTAAAGACAAGATTTCCTCTGTTTATTACAAATACATGACAACACAGTATAAATTTAGTTTTATGTATTGTCTAACAAATTTCACTGCTCCATACTTCCGAATTTATATCTAAAAATAACCTGATTTGATAAAAATAAGTGAAGAATTCTAATAGGCAACAAGAAGTTTTAAGTTTGGAGTACATGCAGTCATTTTGTAGCTACATTATGGACTACAGTTGCCTATTGTTTTCCAGTTTTGAGCACCTTCGTTACTCACAATCTTAGCACCATTATTTATTTTAGAATGCCATAAAGAGTTGTGCAGTGGCTTTTTTGCCTTTTCTAAAGCTTTTTTTTTTTTTAAGTTCATATTAACATAGACATTGAGGACGCAGAGACTATTTGAATCATACTTGTACAATCCTCGTACTCCCAGCAATGTGTCAACACATTTATGACAGTACTGACCTAGCAGAAGAGCAAAGAAAATCTATCCTGTGTGTACCTTCCTACCTGCAACAGCAGGCCTGAGCAACAAGGTTAGAAAGGAGGGCACTAGTAGTACTTTAATGCTACGTCTCCACTGACCGCACTTTGCCAGAATGCTACCTCTATTTCTCTTCCTATGTTCTCTCCAATTCTCCCTCAAAAGTGCTAGAAACTACTGGCTGAAGTAGAGCATGGCATGCTACTTTCTAGCCCTTCAAAAGCATGTGTAAAGTAAGGGTGTTGGAGGTACTTATCCACAGAATCACAGAATGGTTAAGGGTGAAAGGTGCCTTTAGAGGTCATCTGGTACAATCCCTCTGCTCAAGAGGGCCACCTACAGCTGGTTGCCAAGGTTCAGGTTCAGTCAGGTTTTGAATAGGTCGAAGGAAGAAGACTCCACTACCTCTTTGAGCAGCTTGTGCCAGTGCTTGGGTCACCCTCACAGTGGTAAAAAAAGTGCCCCCTGATGTTCAGACAAAACATCCCTTGTTTCAGTTTGTGTCCATTGCTTCTGGTCCTCTTACTGAGCACCACTACAAAGAACCCAGCTCCATGCTCTCTGTACCTTCAGGTATTTATTCACATTTATGGGATCCCCCTGAGCCTTCTCTTCTCTGCATTGACCAGTCCCATCCTTTCCTTAGAGAAGAGATACTTCAGTCCCCTAAACATCTTTGTGGCTCTTGACCAAAACCGCTCCAGTATGCTCGTGTCTCTGTTGTACTGGGGAGTCCAGAACTGGACACAGTACTTCAGGTATGGCCTCATCAGTGCTGAGTAGGTGGGAAGGATCACTTCTCCTGTTCTCCTGGCAATACATTATCTAATGCAGCCCAGGATGCCATCAGCCTTCTTCATCACAAGGGCACTTTGTTGCCTCATCCCTTTGATTTCTCATAATATCAGTGTTACAGCTACAGGGTCCCTCTCCCATCATGATCCCTTGTATGGAAGGAATGATACAAGATCCTGTACATCACCTGCTTCTATAGGTAACACTTAGAAATAACTACTGTTGCACTATTCAACCAAATGCAAATTGAACTGAAAACTTGAAGTTTACAAAGTATTTGTTATAGTAAAAGAAGGTGAATGAGGCACTTCGTTCAATACCTAAAAAAACCCCACAATGACTAAGAATAATTTAGAGGAAGAATGAACAATATATGCACTGCTAATGAAAAAGGCTTACTTCTAGTAAATATTATCCAGGTATACAGATTTGGAAGAACTATTGTAGTTGTATTGGCAAGTATATAGGAGTTATAAGCATTTGTGAAACTGCTCATGCAAACACAGTATCTCCATTTTAAGGAGAAGAAAAAAAAAATTCACTAAATCTATATATTTTTTCTCCACTTAAGCACTCTTTCCCATTTACTTGCAGAACTGGAAGAAAAATCCCACCAAAATAAAAACTACTAAACGTACTTTCAACCAAATTCCTGAAGTTCATACAGCCTGTAAGTAAAGTATATTACCACAAATAGGCACTGAGTTGCCATCCACACTAAGAAAATAGACAATCTGGGTAATCATATCCACATTTAAAATGTTGCTTCTCTGATATGGTGACATGATAGAGACTTTAGAATGTAGCTTTCAGTATAAATGCAGCTTCTTTGAACAGATTAAACATTGTTAGTAGAAGCAGAAAAAGCATAACTGCAGAATACATAACAGGTTTAGTTTATTGACACATCTATTTCCCAAAGACTGGGACTGCTCTAGCTACTGAAAGTAAGAGATGTCTTCAGACAGTCAAAAATATATTCGTAATGTGTTTGAGGCTTGTCACTGCCTCATCTTGTATTTCAAATCTATGAATTTAATTTGAAGGAAGGAAAAAGGAGTTCTAGGCTTTAGTTGCAAAGTGGTACAATATCACCAACTGCAATGAACGCAGGGTATGTTCAATATTTACTTTTTAAATTTAGCATGTTATTTGCATATTCTCATAAATATCTTAACACCCAACTTTACTCTGCAGACTTAGTAGCAGGTATTACGTATGTAGGCCTTGCATCTCTGTTAATTTAGGCAGTGAAAGACAATAGTGGGCATGCTTGAGGAAAAATGATGGCAGTCTTCCAAATCTCCTGAGCAGTGCAACTCAAGAAAATCAGTCATGTGGGGACTGCAGACGAGAGGAACAGTACTAAAATTTAGGTCCTAGTTTCAAAGGGCAATAAAAAGAACCAGTTTTCCGTTGGTTAGAGTATCACTTTCCAACAAAAAAATGCTGAAACAAGCAGAATATATACCCGCCATTAACACAACAGTGATGTTTACCACTCTGTGAATGCACAATTACTAATTTTAATAGTTAAAAACATTTATGATCCCTGTGTGAATTCATACTTAAGAAATTAGCCTTAAAGTGTTGCACCAAAGTGAACATATGTAAATCATGGCCTCAATTCCTGATATAAGCTAAATAATTCCTATGCTGTATCAAATATGTTTTAAGATCAAGCAGAATCTTTCTTATTCTTAGTCTTCTGATAGAGCTCTGAAAAGATTTTTCATATTTCTTTTCATAATCCAGTTTATGTTGAATATACATCTGGAGCAACAGTTGAAGCCTGACAGTTTATCAGCACCCTTAAGGGTGTATGCTGCCTGCAGGAATTCAAGCTTTCAGAAAGAGGATAATAATGTTGTTTTTGAGAACTTCAACAGAGAAGGCAGATGAGAGCCAGACAATAAAAGCAAAGACATTTTAGATGTCTTAGAAACAAGTTCTGTTGCAATGAAAACACTGTACCAGAATGTAATTCTTAAATTTCTTTTGAAAGACTAGCTAATGATCAACACTAAATTAATGAGTGTGAGTATTCAAGATTTATTATATTTAAGATCAGATGTAATTTTTCCTGGAGTGAAATGGAAACTTAAATGTTTCCATTTGAAGAATATGAACATCAAATCAGATGAAATAAATGTCAATGCTTCTAAATTAATGTGCCAATATTTTAGGAACCAGTCTAAGACCACAATCACCTGGGTCACAAATCACACATAGGCAAAAAAAAAAATTCTTTGATCTAATCCTATTGTAATCACTGAAGAGGCAAGACCAGTGTTCTAGACCTTTTCTGTGGGCTACTGTTAGGATTTAGTTCACTTCATACAATCACTTTGGTTGCAAAAGACCTCAATTCTGCCAGACATCTCTCAAACAAAAGAGCCTTCAGCCTTTCCACTAGTATTTGCAAAGACTGCTTGTGAAAAACCCTGTTGTTTTCACTGATGAGATCTGCTGTGTACAAAGCACACACAAAAGCTTGTTTTGAATCTGCTCCTGCTGCCTTATTTGATAATTTTTAATTCTTTTATTGGAACACAAGACAGTCTACTAACATCTACCTTCAGCATGCCCCAATGATTTCACAAGCCTCTTCCGTTTCCCTGATAAGCCATCTAGTACTTTTAATCATACTTGTTGGCGTTTTCTGAACTTTTTCGAATTTGCCCACATCCCTTTTGAATTTGTTTATAGTCAGCTCTAATCCTCAATACCCTGAACAGCAGCAAACTTTCTTACCTAAGTTTCTACTTTCTCTTTTGGGACCACACTGAAAAGCAAACATTACAGCATTCCTCAGAAATCTAGCCATTTTAGTAATAGTAATAAGAAACCTGAAGCACACAGAGAGTTTAACAGATTAAAAGAAATAAAAAATCAGACTAAAATAGGAAGAGAAGTAAAGTAACAGTAATAACGGTGCTATGAAAGTTACTTGTAAGTAAAAAGCTTAGATATGAAGTAATCTTTATTCCAGAAATATTCCAGAAAAGTCACAGTACAAAGGAGTATCTGTTACATTCCTGAGGCTTCCTAGTAAATAGCAGTTTGTCATAATGATTGATTGTATCACTGTGCATAGAAATAGGTTTAATGTAAAATGTACAAGAAGCTGATGGTGCGAAGAAAATATAAGATGAAGTTTGTCATGGGGAAGTTGTTAGTCTCTTCATTGGCCTGGATTTATGAAAGTGCAGTAATTGAAGTTAGCAGCAAAACATAGCTGAAACTTATTTAACACTCAGTGTGGAGCATTCACCACCCAGCATACTGTCCCATGCAAGAGTCCAACTGAATTTTTCAGAAGCCGAAGAAGAATAATGCCTGCAGACTTCTAAATTCAGGATACACTCATGGACTTCACAGTGTCACTTCACAGAATGAAGACAGCAGTGGAGGCACTAAGCAAAGCAACTCTAGTCCCTCTGAATCACCATCCTCTGGGGATGGTTAAAGCTACAGCAAATGACAGTCAGGAAAGCATTACACAACTGTACCAAATGCAGTGGGGGCCTGATGGTGGGATTTCTTTTCTCACACAAAACATGAAGCTGCTCTGCAACACTAAGCACATGGCTTGAGAACAGTCAGGGCACTGGGAGCAGACAGGAGGTAGAGGCCACCCAGGCAGAGTACTATATAGTCAGCAAGCCAGCAAAAACAGTGCCAAGCCAGAAGGGCACAGCAGCACAGACTTCCCATCTTACACTGTCAATATAAGATACTGTAAGTAATCAAAGCTTTGAACTTTGATTTTTGCCACTAGTATTTCCTTTAGTTCATAATTTGTTTCCTCCTCTTTTTACTACCAAGCTCAACGTCTTTGCACTTAGCCATCTCTTTTTTTCTCCTTGATATACTCGCTCCCTACCTTCGCTCCATTTCCTTCACTTTCCCTTTTCTCTTACCATCTCCTATATTCTGCTCAGGAGTTAAAAGCTAATAAAGCCACATATATGATATCCAGGCTAAGTAAACTAATAGCCTGGCAGCTGGTCACTTCCCCATTCCTTCATTTTCCTATTAGTTGAAATAATAATTTGAGATCATTCTTAGATCACCAAGGATTTCCTAAAGAGTTCTATTAAGTTCTTAGAATAATCTTAAATATTTTGAAACATTTTTTGACACTATAGCCCAAGAGCACCTCTGAAAGTGATTGTGGAACTTGCATTCACTAACATCTACTCAGAAGACACTGGACTTCACAGGTATGAAAGGACGGACTCAACAAGTATAGAAAATACTTCTAATATAATCCCTTTTTCTACAGATCAAATAGTAATTATCTTCTCTGCAGAATAAATTTTTTCTCTTTACCAGAAAAAGTTGAGACACCTTATTGAGTATCTCAAGGGGTCATATTCAACATTTAACCAAGACATAAGGAAAAATCATTCAGTGTCTGATGCAAGCTATCACAACATGCCAATAAGCAACTGACTGAGAAATAACAAGAAGAATGGAGAAAAAGTGGAAGAGGAGAGTTTACAGATCATAGAAGGAGGGGCTGGCCACTTGGGAAGAATATAAGGCTGTTGTCAGAGGGTGTAGGGAGGCAACTGGGAAAGCTAAGGCCTCCTTAGTATTAAACCTGGCAAGAGCGGTCAAAGTCAACAGAAAGAGTTTTTTCAAATACGTGGCAGATGAAATTAACACCAGAGGCAATGCAGGCCCACTGATGAACAAGGTGGGTGCCCTGGTGACAGAAGATACAGAGAAGGCAGAGTTACTGAATGCCTTCTTTGTCTCTGTCTACTCTGATGGAGGCTGTCCTGAGGAGCCCCGTACCCCTGAGGCCCCAGAGGAAGGCAGGAAAAGGGAGGAGTCTGCCTTATTTGATGAGGACTGGGTTAGGGAGCAATTAGGCAATTTGGACATTCATAAATCCATGGATCCAGATGGGATGCACCCACGAGTGCTGAGGGAGCTGGCTGAGGTCACTGCTGGACCACTCTCCATCATCTTTG
The DNA here is from genome assembly GCF_037038585.1 of Patagioenas fasciata. Classification (NCBI taxonomy): domain Eukaryota; kingdom Metazoa; phylum Chordata; class Aves; order Columbiformes; family Columbidae; genus Patagioenas; species Patagioenas fasciata. The sequence goes on along the minus strand of NC_092523.1, from coordinate 43,643,819 downwards.
CCAAGTCATGGGAAACAGGAGAGGTGCCTGAGGACGGGAAGAAAGCAAATGTCACTCCAGTCTTCAAAAAGGGCAAGAAGGAGGACCCAAGTCAGCCTGGTCAGCCTCACCTCCATCCCTGGGAAAGTAATGGAACAACTTATCCTTGGTGCCACCTTAAGGCATATCAAGGATAAAAGGGTCATTAGAGGCAGTCAGCATGGCTTCACCAAGGGGAAATCATGCTTGACCAACCTCATCGCCTTTTATGAAGACATAACGAGGTGGACAGATGATGGCAGAATGGTGGATGTGGTCTACCTTGACTTCAGTAAAGCATTTGACACAGCCTCCCACAGCATCCTTGCAGCTAAACTGAGGAAGTGTAGTTTGGATGACCGGGTAGTGAGGTGGACCGTGAACTGGCTGAAGGAAAGAAACCAGAGAGTTGTGGTCATGGGGCAGAGTCTAGTTGGAGGCCTGTATCTAGTGGAGTGTCTCAAGGGTCAGTACTGGGGCCGGTATTATTCAATATATTCATCAATGATTTGGATGAGGGAATAGAGTGTACTATCAGCAAGTTTGCTGATGACACCAAGTTGGGAGGAGTGGCTGACACACCAGAAGGCTGTGCTGCCATCCAGCGAGACCTGGACAGGCTGGAGAGCTGGGCGGGGAAAAAATTAATGAAATATAACAAGGGAAAGTGTAGAGTCTTGCATCTGGGCAGGAACAATCCCAGGTTCCAGCATAGGTTGGGGAATGACCTATTAGAGACCTATTTCCCTCCTGATTAGGGGAAAGGGACCTTGGGGTCCTGGATGACCATGAGCCAGCACTGTGCCCTTGTGGCTAAGAAGGCCAATGGCATCCTGGGATGTATTAGAAGGGGGGTGGTTAGTAGGTCCAGAGAGGTTCTCCTTCCCCTCTACTCTGCCCCTGGAATACTGTGTCCAGTTCTGGGCCCCTCAGTTCAAGAAGGACAGGGAACTGCTGAGGAGAGTCCAGTGCAGGGCAACAAAGATGATTAAGGGAGTGGAACACATCCCTTGTGAGGAAAGGCTGAGGGAGCTGAGTCTCTTTAGTTTGGAGAAGAGGAGACTGAGGGGTGGCCTCATTAATGGTTATAAATATATATAGGGTGAGTGTCATGAGGATGGAGCCAGGCTCCATTCTCGGTGACAACCAATGGTAGGACAAGGGGTAATGGGTTCAAGCTGGAACACAAGAGGTTCCACTTAAATTTGAGAAGAAACTTCTTCTTAGTAAGGGTAACAGAGCATTGGAACAGGCTGCCCAGGGGGGTTGTGGAGTCTCCTTCTCTGCAGACATTCAAAACCCGCCTGGACGCACTCCTGTGTAGCCTCATCTAAGTGTTCCTGCTCCAGCAGGGGGATTGGACAAGAGGATCTTTTGAGGTCCCTTCCAATCCCTAACATTCTGTGATTCTGTGTGAAAAGTAATTTCTAATTAAGGATATCCACTATCTTTATCCATGTCAAAAATGTACAATTTCCATCACAGTCTCAACCACCAGGAAAAGACAGAGGTACTTAAAAGTTTTTACTTCAGTTACTGTTCTATGCCTGTGTCTCACTCATATGTTTTTACCAAATATGATTTAATTTAGGGCAAGAAAATAAACTTAGCAAGTTACAATGACAAAGGAAGGAGTCCTATGAATCTGGCCATGCCCATGTCAGATATAGGAATGGGAAGAACAGTTCATATATTCTGTTAACTTCTCCAAACTGTTCCAGTTTGCCCGCACCACCTGTCAGCCTACAGCTGGACCATATCAGGAGAGTACAGCTTTGACATAGGTAGCTTTCACTTCCTCAAAATGCATTTATCAAATGTTTCATACATGGCTTTTGGGGAAGAATTTGATACGTTTTATCTGTGTTGTTTCATGCACAGCTTAGTTAAGACACACATTTCTCAGTTTCAGCATTTAAACCAAAGACCTCTTCCACTTAGCTAGTCAACTCTTTAACTCCACTCACCATGTAAGTGTCCAAAAGAACAATTTTCAAATCGTTAAGTAGAACTCATGATGTTTGAAATAATCTATAAATCATTTGGTTACAAGATGTATTATTTCAACAATTATAGCTACTTGGCTGCTATCATAATGTTAATCATGTTAATCAGGTATACAGAACATATGCTTATAAAATTTTATTTTTCAGCAGACACCGAATACTCAAATGTTTTCTGTTAAGTTTACTCCCTTAAATAAGGTGTATTTCTCAGCTTCTCCAATCTTGGGGAAAAAAAAAAAAAAAAACCCAATACACAGTTGTTTGACCTGGGGGCGCGGGGGGAATAACCCCCCCCCCCACACACACACATCCCCCAACAAGCCTGATTAGCACTAAAAGATGAAGTAAAAAATCTTTACTTTTTAATTACAATCACCATATAGAGAGAGTCATTGTTTTCAGAGACAGCACCTTGCAGGCATGTTGAACCTCTTTCCCCTCCTGCCCTCCCCTGTCCCCCCAAGTCACATTAGCCTTTATTAAAGAATTAAATGAAAGACAAAACAACATGCACAGAATACTTTCTGAATGCAAGATTTCTGGTGTGTTTTTATTTTTCTGGTCTCAGAAGTAGCTCATTGAAGCAAGATCTTTTTTGCTAGAAGATACCAGCTAAACTATCAAGGAGGAAGTATGGCAGTGCCCTCCAGACATCATCAATAGTTACAGGGTTCATATTCTCCATCCAGGAGTCCCACTGTTGAGGGACTTTTCCTATTAGCTTTTTAATATTTTTTGATCTGGTAACTGGTAGGACTTCAGTCTTACTGAAGGCAATCTACTAGTGTCGAGCTAAGAAGTGTTTTGTAAAAGGAACATATCCCACAAAAATAGTTTGAAATCTTCTGGCTCCTTTACCATACAGATACGGTGAATGTTGGAGGACATATTCAACAGTCACGAACAGCAACAATGCTTTAACACCACTGCGCTGTACTACAGTGAAGAATGAGCTGAAGTTACCAGTCTCAATTTCTACCTTGATAATGTCGATATATACCAAATAAAATAAAGGAAAAATAACTGCCCCCAGTCTCACCTGTTTGACACCACTCCGCACAACATCATATGATAAAGAAAACAGAAAATGAAATATTTTATAATATTTGTAGGCATTTACTTACAGTGCTCTAATTAGAAGATGAGTATCCTGATAAATAACAGTTTAGAGTAAGTCACTTGGATACCATAGTTCTGTTCTGAATATTGCTACTGACTAAAGGAGAAATCTGGTTTTTTAATCCAGAATCTAAATTAGGTTTCTGAAGTTGAGCACTGTTCAGATATTCCATTGTCCAGAAATATGAAACTAAAGTGGTAAATTTCAAATGTAAAGAGGATCTAAAAAACTTTAGGCAGCACTTGGATGATATTTCTAGCTGAAGTACTGCCTCACATTCCATTTCAGTAAATAAATCTCACCACATCTTTCCCCTTCAAAAAAAGAAACACTATATTTTTGCAAAAATATTCTCTGAATTTATTTGTGTTGTATGTAGCACACTGAAGAATTGAAATTAGCCTCATAAATTTCAACATTTTAGTGTTTCTTACTGTCATTGCTTCTATCAGAGTACTGCATTATCTAAACCAGAAAGTTGTTCAAGTTTTGTTTTGGTTTTTTTCATTGTTTTTAAACCTGCTTAGGTTCTCAATTTCTTGAAGAGATTGTCATTGTTAACACACAAGATAGAAGCAATCATGTTTTGGTTTTACTGCACAAACTACTCCCTACAAGCCTCATATGCTACACTCCTAAAACCAAATTTTAATTTTCCACTACTTCAGAACACAGGCTACAAGTCTATATATTGTGATGATGTATCAATTTGGTGTCCACATTAAGTTTTGAAGAAATGTAAACATTCACTATAACTTACAAGTCTATTTCCCATTATAAGATTTCCACACACCACCTTTAATCTATAAACCCCTGTCCCTTAACATATTTTGATGAAGTTACTGAGCTTAACATGTCTCTGGAAGGAGGCAATGGAGGAAAGGCACTTCACCTTGGCAGTCACCCATTTACTCAAAAAGAAACAATTATATAAAACCCAGATGTGCAAGTATTATTTTTTTTTTTAATTTCTTGAGGAAAGAATTTTTTGTGTTTCCCCCAACCTCACCCCCAGTATTCAATTGTTTCACTAAAAAAAAAAAAAAGTCACAATAATAAAGATATTGGTGTTTGTGCATGAGCTTGGATATTTGGATCTGGTAAGGAAAGCCCATCCTTTCATTTGAAGGACAAAACCTCAACCATAAACACTGTGAAAAATTCAACTTCGAAAATTTTAAAATGTTCTATTTGATTGGTTTTATACTGAAATACAATCTTTGAAAAGTCTGATTAAAATTTAAGTGGAACACTGAAATTTAAATGCATGTTCCCTGCAAAGGTGAATTTGATTTAACGGAATTATTTCATTAGACTTCTTTTTGTGCTGATAGTAGTTATGAATTGCTGTTACTCAGAATGCAACTATATCCACAACATATAACAATGTTAACAAAAATAGGACAGCTTTTGAAAAAAAATATTAATTCAACCGCTAGGTAGGCTCATTAAAAATGGCCTTATTTTTTACCGAAAAAAGCCATCTGCCAGTAAAAATTTGCGGCAAAGTACTATAAACATGTTTGATAAGGGTCTGTATTGGTAGAGTTCCAGCAACCTGCAAGGTGTGCTCAAATTACGTAAAAAAGAGCAAGTTGCAATTTTTGACACCTTCAGCATAAGACACTTAACATAAGGTATAACTCAGCATTCAGGTTGGCATCTCTCAGCATTCAGAAGATTAAGTAGTCACGAAACGTGCACGCTTTGGTAAATATGCAAGTAAACTCTTCATTGTTCAAATTCAAAGCAAGGAACACCCGTTAGCCATTAACAAGCTGCTGGTCTAGCAACTTCAACACCAAATACAAGCACAGGTCCTGCAGCCTTACAAAACTCCTCTGAAATTCTAAATTCTGCTTTTCCTGTAACAGAGATTAATATCCTTTGGGTTTTGGGACTGTAAGTACATTCAGATGAATGAGGCCAACAGCCACATTTGTAAAACAAGCTGCTGCGGATTAATTTCCAAGAGACAACTGGTTTATTGAAGTTAAAAAGGGTGATTGTCCAGAGCACTGAACACAAACAAAAAGAAAAAAAAAATCCCTAAGATATCTCTGGAGTGAAATAGTTATTGCATTAAATTTTGGAGTAATTTATTCAGTGTACACTCAGTACAGCCTCTACAGAGCTTTAATTGAACTGCTTGAAAACACATACCTGACAGCAATATTCCAGATATTTTTCAGCCATGCTTACCTTTAAAGAAGCAATCTTCATTGTGTACAATGGTGACCTTTTGCTTTTTCAGACAGGCAGCCCTGTGGACTTCACAATGGTTTTCATAGAATTCTCCATCGGAGCCGCACACAGGCTTGTAATGCGGCTTGCAGTGCTCCATGCACAGACACTCAGCCTGGCCAGTCTCCCCATTCACAACGCAGTGTCTACCCAGTCCGCAGTACTTGTTTTCGCATGATCCGAAATGGCCACCTTGACCCATATACCCTAAAAAAGAAAAATAAAAAATAGTTTTGAGATGTGAATTACATTTTGTTTAATTGCATGCAACATATAAAAAAGATTGCCTTATGTAAATGAAGTGAGAATATGTCCTTTGTTATATCCTTGATTGATGCTTTACATCAGTCAGAGTGAAATAAAATAAATTTAATCTTGATATTATAACCGGGTATACTCTTAACTATTGTCATGGGCTAGATTAACTGCAATTAAGAGCAACATCTAGTAGCATAAGATTTATACTCTTAATTAAAAAAAAAACACACTGGTAAATAATATATTTTTAAACGTATATTGAAGTTTGTTACCTTAAGATTTCTAGGTTATTGCATGTGATAGACCAATGCATTCTCTAGAATTTAGATCACAGAATATGTGAAGTCAGAAGGGACCCATAAGGATTAACGAGTCCAACTCTGTACTCCTCATAAGTCTACTTAAAACATATGACAAAAAATGTTGTCCAGATGCTTCTTGAACTCTGATAAGCAGATAAAATAGACATTCACACATTGAGACTTCTACACAAGAACTAAAGTTAAGAACTAAAGCTTTGTCAAGGCTATTAACCAATATGGACAAAAAAAAAAAAAACAACCCCAACAAACAAACACACCAACAGAACAACTCTGTAGTGGCAATACAGTGACATTTCAGGGAACAGAGTGTGGTGGAAGAGCAGAACAGATCTATCAAGTAAATGGTGGCTCGAAGGAGTCAAATGAGCCTTTGAGTATTTCAATGAGACAAATGGGATTTGGATAACATACAGAGTTTTAACAGGGCTGCAGTAGAGGTAAAGTAGTTTCTGCTGCACCCAACTCCCACTTCATTCTGCTCATAGAAATACGGAAATGGATTGTCTAGACTAGGCTACCAAAGCCATCTGTCCATCTTCTATCCTATCCGTGTTGCCGCCCCTACGTAAAGTACTGCAGTCAGCAGCAGATCTCTAGGGGAACAGGGAAGTTATGTGCACAGTAATATTTCCTTCGTATATCCTCAGTTTCCATCTTGGCTACCACAGAACTAACTATGCAGTCACTTCATGACAAGGGGAAAAAAAAAAAGAGACACACCACAACCATAACATTAAAACACACAAAACAACACCACAACAGATTTGTCAATTTGCAATTACTAAAACTTTAATCAGTGTTCTGATACCGTAACTGCCCTCAAATAAGTATAAAAATATCAAGATGTCTCCAAATGTGGGACAGACACTGCCTTTTACAGTTTCTTCATTTTATTCTCTTGCTGTACACTTCTAATCTCCAGAACAAAAAAGAACTTGATCCTCAAATACTATATGCACTTGGTATTTTAATTTATTGCAATACAGGGCGTTTCAAAAAGATGGACCCAACATGTTACAATCACACAAAAATTTACTAACAGTTTAATGAGTTATCAAGTTTCAGTAACCTTTTTATAAATGCTCTATGTTCTCTCCACTTGCTATACAGACTATAAGAGTCTCATTCATTGGTAGTTCATGGCTGCAGAGATATAGTGATTTCAAATTGGGTCATCCTTTTGAAACACCCTTCACTTTTCCTTATCATTATAGCCTAGCTGAATGACACTTGGCTGCCCCATTAAAAAAAAAAAATAGTAAAAATAAACAAATGGCAATGCATAATTTGGTGGTATTAGATTCATGTTCTCTGGTGAAGAGTAACATGTCAATATTATAGTTTGATGCACATTGTTTCTAACCACTCAGAATTTGTGTTTTTCACTTCAGGGGCAAAAGTAAGTCCTTAGCTCTTTTTCTTCTTAAGTTTACAGGTCTATTAGACCTAAGACAACAGTGTTTTCAGTCTTTGATTTCTCATACAGCACAAATTTTCTACAGGCAAACATACTACAAAAAGCACACAACCATGAAATTTGGCTCTAATATGACAAATGCTCTCACTTTATTATTATGTAACAATTTGAGCACAAAGTTGAGAGGACTACATATTCACCTCAAGTGTTGTATATCTAAAATAACTACACTACAGCAACGAAACAGTATAGACCAGGTTGATGGTGGGTTTGACTGCTCATGCACCAAACTGACCTGAAACGGGCAAACCCAATTCGACAATAAAAATTTTCCATAAGTTTTTGAAAACATTACTCTTTCTGCCAACGTATCACCATTACACCATTACATATAAGCAACAGACATTAACTGACAGAAATTAAGGTAAATCTAATTTCCTTCCACTACCACTAACCTCCGATAAAGTCTGGCAATGTCTGAGAGTACTTTACAGCACAGGTCATGTACACACATTACAGAATTCTAGGACTTCTTTGAAGTGATAGAACTGCTGCAGTTTGAGGCCAAAGTCCATAAATCATTATTATTTCTGCTTTCTGAATTGGAAGATAAAGATCTCAGTCTGACAACTGCTCTGAAATACTGAGAGGTGTGTGGTGACTCAACAATGCACTGTGCTGTATATTGCTGTGAAAGGAGAAACCAATTTAAGACTTCACTTGGGACTTCATTTTAGTACTGTAATTGAATCTGATGCCAGAATGCAAAACAGCTACTTTCAGATGAGAATGATTTGCATAATATATATTGATATTTATAATATTGATATATGTCAGCGTATACCAATCATGTACATCAATAAACAAGCAGGCTTTTTGCCCTAATGAAAAACTATATTACTTTGTTATGAACTGTTTTATAAACATCTCCATTTTTTACACCATTAACTATTCCAAAACAATACATGTATTTGCATATATCACTGCATATGCAACTCCTTCTATTGAAGTCGAGAGTAAAATTCCTATTGACCTTAACAGAAGTCTTTGCCTTAAATTCAGCTATTTTTAATGCCTTCAGCATCATTAACAAGCACTGTTCTGTGCTATTTTTAATTTGGGAACTTCTGTGCTATTTTTCATTTAGGAACTTCTGTGCTATTTTTCATTTAGGAATTTGCAGATCTTCTAATGTATTGGATGAAAAGGAGCAGCTATGCAGTGTTTCCAGCATTTTACAGTACATATTTAAGAAAAAACAGATTAAATGTTTAAGAATAAAGAGTCCACCAACTAGTGGTTACCGAATCACTCCTAGCAAAAAAAAAAAAAAAAAAAATATATATATATATATATATATAAATCCATGCAATTTCAAATGAAGTGACAAAATGTTCATAAACACAACTTTGATATAAATTTGAACTAAAATGCACTCAATTCTGAAAATGTAAACAAACCAATACATAGTAAATAGCTACTGTGAGAGAAAAATAAATTGATTTAGACATATATTTGTATATATATATATATATATATATATATATATACACACAAAAATTTTTAAATAAACTAGTGACACAGAAATCTAGGAATTTTAAGACTACCAGTAGAAAACAAGGTTATGTGTAATGGCATGGATTTGATCTTCATCAGTTAAGTCAAAATACTATGCTATCGTGGAGGATCAATTCAAATTAGCAAAAGGTGCAGGGCACATACAGTAATCTTGGATTTTTTCGTTCACCTGAGTGATAAAGCAAAAAGACCTGCAACTGAATAATAAAGAAACAACTGCAAAGAACTATCTAGGAGTACTACTGAGAGAAGTCTTTCCATGGATACTTATATTACCTCTTTGCATTTTTGGCCAATTATTCATTAAATATCGGGAAAACCAGACCTTCTGATTCACAGAGGAATAAGCTAGTAAAACAAAGAAGATATCAGATGTTTTGAATAGCCCTAGTAAGGGACGCTTACTAGCTACAGATAAAAAAGCACTAGGATTTTGTTCTCAGAGCTGAAAAAAAGATGCAAAATCTTTGGCCAAATATGTTAATCAGTAACATTTTTGTTTACACAAATGCATCATCTTCAATCTTAGGTCACTGCCAAATAAGTTTAAAAATACATATAAAAATCTCATTTACAAGATCTTTTGTAATCATAATAAGGTTTATCTGATAAAGGTAAGCAAAGCACAGCTTCATTATTGGTCTGGTCCACTGTGTTTGGTTAGAGGTACTCAAGTGTTTGTACTGACTGGTGGAGGTATTGCAGGGTATTCAGATCTCCTACCCAGTATGTTTTCTATCAAGTGGGAACTGTCTTCCCGCCTGTACCATGTAGGAGGAATGAAATCTCAGTGCATAAACTAGTCTTCAATGAAAAAAACTTCTGCAGCTTTTCACTCTTTCAGCCCCACTTACAAGAATCACTATATTTGGCAAATACTTGATTTTAATTTTTGTTTCCAAAAAAAGCAATTCCTTTAGGAAGCAATAATTTTCATCTTGGAATAGAGCTGCTTCCTATTTAGGCAGAAAAGTACAGCAATCTTGCCATTATCAAACAAGAAACCATCTTTTAAATCCATTTGGGCTCTGACTTGCAGTCCATTCACAAAACACTTGACTTTTTGAGTGATTCTCAGGAAACTCCAGTATTACTTTGCCTGCCTGGAGTTATTGTTAATGGCAGTATACTTTTCAAAGAGTGATAAGGGAGATTTTTGAAGTGTGTGTGTTTGTTGTGGTTTGGGGTTTTTTTGTGGGTTTTGTTTTGGGTGGGTTTTTTTTTTGTTCTGTTTTGCTTGTTTGTTTTTTTTAATGCCAGTGTAGATAAGTCTACTGGGACAAAATAGTTTAGGATGCAGCACACATTCAGAACACCACCATCACTATCTCCCCTGCAAGTTAAAATCAAAAACCACCAAGGTTTTCTGAAGGCTGTTCTTCTAGCTAAGCATTTAGATTTAGAAAGTAAACTAGTCCAAGATGAGCTTAGGTTCCCACATTTTGACATAATTCAGTAATTTAGCAGAGTAAGCAATATTAAGAGACTGAGAACAAGTAAATCAAGATGACAAATAATCTATCCATGAATGCTAATCTTTTTAAATTTAATTGGTATTGCTTATGTGATAAGTCTGTATTTGTCAAGTGTCACAAAAAGTGTGTACCCATATCAGCTATGTTAGCATACTCTGAATTTTCAGTAAAAAAAAAAGTGTAATACCTACACACTCTGAGAGGCTCTATACCACTACATAAAACAAAAAGTGTTTTTGTTCAGTTTGAAAGTCAGGAAACTTAAGTTATCATAGCCTTAAGTTAAAAAAAACGCACACTTAAGTAATATCATTAAAATGTGTTATGCCTAGGACAGACAAAGCAGTCAGATCGGGTTTTCAGATTCTCTTCAAACTTTTCTTTTTGTTATTTTATGTCTGTTTAGAGCTCAAGAGTGTGGTTTTCGGTTTGTTTTTTGTTTGTTTTTTATTGGAGAAGCAAAAATGCTTTGACTTTTCTTTTAAGACCATTCTAATAAATACAGTTTCAAGCGGTCACGATTCCTCATACATGTTCCCTAGCTAAAGGCCAGCCAGAGCAAGTTTTAGGTCACAATTGCATCATTTACACTTGGGAATAATTATGCGGATGTTGTAGCATGCAAAAGGCTCAGAGGAATATGCACTTAACTAAACGGTTTAGAGAAACATTGCACATGGAAACTGACAATTCATGGGATTGTGAATCACCACATTCTCCAGTTGGTCCTAGGCTGGAAGACGTGGGCTTTCTGTATGTCGAGCCCTCTCCCACAAACTCAGACATGTATTTTTTTTCCTCATGTATAATTTGCATTCATGGGTTCTATGATAACTTGCAGCATTATCTAAATAAAAGTGGCAGCTATTTTTGGAGACAATGCATCAATAACTTGTATACAAATAACTGATGCTGATTTTTGGGGTCAACAGTCCCATTCTTCCCCTCTCCTCCCCCTTTTGTTTAAAAGGTTTCTGTAAATTACAATTCCAGCTCTACAGCTGCATATTTGATATATTATCTATGAAAGGTCTAACCATGACTATAATACTAATGTTGGTAAGTGTTCAGTGCAGCCTTAAGTTTCACATGCAGCAGAAATATCTCAAGGAAAGCAGTGAGAACTAGAAAGAGAAGATTGATCACCACCTACCATTAACACTGGTAGGGCATTAACACTGAGCATGACTTAACATGAACTGTATCAACTCATAAATATTAAAAAAGCCCTAGACCTTTTTTTTTTTAAAGCTATAGTGTTTTAAAAGTAGTTATTCAACAAATTTTATCACCAGCAAGAACAGCTTGCAATTATTCTGACCGACCGTGACACTAAATCTGCACTACTCATTATCCAGCTCCCTTGGTATATGAACTTCTTCACTAATTTAGCATTTTTTTAATTTTGGCTAGGAATACTTTAGGCAGTAGACAAAATTTAAAGGAACGAGTGGGTTATATGAGAGTAAATAAAAATTATTAATAATTTGTCAATATAGCACGTATGGCAATAAACTTCCTGCTCATAACAAACAGCACATATCTTAATAAACTAAAGAGATACAGGATTTTGAACTCTCCTTACCAATGTATTGTCTAAATATGGTCTTAGAGTGTCTTACCATTGCACATGCCTTGATTGTAAACTGTGGCATCTTTGGTTGGTTGGTTGTTATGTGAGCCTGTATTGTAACAGACAACACAGTTTTAACAATTGACTCCTGAGTTATCTGCATTCCAAACTCTTACCAGCTTAGCCAAGCTTTTGGACACACTATTAGGAATTTCTATTTCATACCTCTTTCTGAAGAGACAGGACCTTTGGAATATGGTCATCTGGGGCAGGGTAGTGTTGTGGAGAGAATCTCATTTGTGGTCATGTTCCTGGATTTGTATGTGAGGTAATTTGAATGTGTGTCTTCTATAAATTATATACAGACATTTAAGTATTTATTACTAATTCTTAAAGTGACAAAAATATAAATTCATGCTTCATGTTTATTCAATTTTTTTTTCTGTGACTGACTTAATGAATACAGAGCATCATCAATTTAAATAGACCTTCATACCACCAACTGAAACATGAAGCTCATAGAAGTAGAAGGAAATATACCAAAAATCTAAGTATATTCAAAGCATCCAAATATATCAGAAAACCACCTTCAAAACCCTAACTTTTAAAGAAATTAGCCTTAAAAATAATCCAATCTCACATCCTTTTCAAAGTAAGGTTAGACTCAGAGATCTGTCATCTTTCCATTTAAAAGTCCTTTCCCATCTCTTCACATTCAACCTTTTTTCTTCCATCAATTTATTTAGAAGCTTAACTATAGGAAGAAAAAAAAAATCAATTAACTGTCCAATACATTCTGAAGTTCTCTGTCTCCACACAGCAGTGGAAGCCGAGGAAGGACACAAGAGGAAGAGGGAATTGTGTCAAGAAACCACCGCTCAGAAAGACTACTTAAATAGTAGCATTTTTCCTGCCTTTGGAATAACAAAGGTTAGGGAAAAAAACCCAGGGTACACTAGTCAAGCCCAAAGCCCACTCCTCTACAGAGAAGCAAAGAAGCACTTGTTTAACTAATTAAATCTGGTAGAGGAGAAAGGAGCGAGATTTGTCATGTCACAGGCATGAAGAAAAAAAACACATCTCATGGAAAAAAAAAACCTCTTAAAATTGTGGTCCTTCACAACAAGGAAAATCATTATAGTAGCAATTTAAACGTAGTCATAGAATTTGAATACAATGATTACGAACACAATAGAGAATGACCAGTTTGAATAGATTCCCATTGATAAAGGTGGAAGAGTATTCACAAAAGGCAGACTGTGGTAAGATTTTTTCCGAAAAGCAGTTAAAGAGCAGTTCAACAGCACATGAAATTACAGAAGGCCAAGTCTGAGGGGCTCTGCTGCCCTTTACTGGTGCAACTTTGTAATATTAAGGTAATGAGATAGGAGCTGAAAGAACTTCAAAAGATGACCAATATATAGGCATAAGGATGTGCTACATCACTCTAATTAACTGCAACAAAATGCCTGCACATATTCAGTTACCAAACAAATAAACAAAAAATAATTCAGCGCATAAAATGTGAGGGACAGTTCTAAACCACGAAGTAGGATTAAATATATGGAGTTCAAGACAATAATTGCACAGAGATAAAACAATACAAGGCTTACTTAAATCAATATTTTCTATTTTCTAATTATTTAAAGTTGTGAAATAGCTGTACAGCAAGAATTCTTAAATAAAGACAGGGGCAGAAATCAACTCTTGTTAGAATACTGTTCTTCTTCCCAGCAGGCTTTCAGAAGCAGAGGTGCAAACACGCTTTGAAGAAGACAGAAAAAGAGTGAGCTATTCCATTTCCATACCAGAAAAAACTCCTCTTAAGAGCTCTGTCAAGCAATCCCTCATCACATACTCTTTTCTGTAACTCGGCTCACCCCAGCTGTCACTGAAGGCAGCAATTTGGATCTCTTCAAAGTTTCTCAAAGACAGAGGCAAAACAGAAGTTCATGTCGGCAGCAGTATTGGTTCAAAGATAGGAAGGCAAGATAAATTAAAAAAACAAAACAAAACAAACACACAAGAGCAAGCACCACACCTGTGCAGGGCAGGGTGACCATGTGCAGCTGCAGTCCCCTGGCCACAGCCACCTGCAGCTCATACCCCCAGCCCTGCTCCCACCTGCAGCAGCACTAGTAGGTCACACACATGGCAGAGCATTAGTTGCTGTGTTATGGTTTTCTTTAAGCATCAACCAAGCAAGCTGGAGTAGCATATACAACTGTGTACTGTGCCTGCAACCAATTTTTGACTGGGCCTTGTACTGTCCTCTCCTATATTTCTCTCTACCTGACTCTCCCCCACCCCCAACAAACTCACACACACAAAAAAAACCCTCCCTTTCTAGGGAGACTGGAAGTACTGTAAGGACTTGCACCTGCTTAGAACTTCATTGAAACCTTCTGGTGTGCTCAACATTTATCAGTGAGGACTAACAGAAAAATACACACACTTTATGACTACACATGTTGCTTTTTTTTTTTTTTTACATTTCAAGTCAAGCTAAATACACTTAGAGGAATGCTTGCGCTGTGTATTCAAATACAATTATTTTCTTGTTCTCCTATAAAGGAAATTAGGAACAAAATAAGAGAAAGTACCAGACTTCTAAGAGAATAAATATGCAAAACTACAGTGAAAAATGGAGAAAGAAAACCCTGTAACACCAAGACAATTTTCAAGTGTTACATACCCATCTATTAACCTGAAATATCAAAACCTCCCAGAAGAGTTTATCTGCTAGTCAGAAACAGCTTAGCAACTTTGCCCGTGCAAATCCCTTTATTCTACCAGCACTCTGCAGCTATCTTGAGCAAACTTCAAAGAATTTAGCTTAATCAGAACAGCAAAAAAATTAAATCATACCTCCCCAGCCTGAATCAAATTGCAGACAGGGAAGCAAAACACACAACCAGCACTACATTAATTTAAAAAAAAAAAAAAAAAAAAAAGCTTTTTAGGCAAAAACATTTCTCGCCTTCACCTGTTCCTCCCCGCTTCCTGTAAGCTGATGCTTTATGGGCTTTCCCGGCCCCGGTGCCCAAGTGCAGCCCCACGCCCCCTGCCCCGGGGCTTCCCCCGCTCCCTCCCTTCCCCACTCGCACCAGAAGGCTCCGCAGCCGCCCAGCCCTCTCTTCCTACGGCTAAGAATACTCTTCTGTGGATTCCTGCCTCTATGCACTCACTCACAGGCATATTAAGCGCCCGCTTTGATATCACAGCATAACAAATGACTGTGACAACTCCACCGCACAGCCCTTCCTCCAGAGCAGCACCCTGTCAAATCTCTGCCTGAACCAAAATGAATTTTGCCACTACCGTGCTGTTGGGCAATGCTCTGGCCCTGTGCCCAGAGGCCAGACAGGGTCATGTGTGCAATCTCATGGCCCACGGATCTATGGGTTCCCTGGTGCCAAATTACTGTCCTGGCTGGGACTGTTCATGTGCTTGTGGGAGTCAAGAAAGTGTTGTCAAAGTCTCTTTCACTGCTAGGAGGTGATCTGGAACTAAGACTTGCAAAAATCCTCTTTGTTGATCATACTCCTTATATTTGATCAGTGACTGTTAAATTGGTAAAACTACTGGGGGGCTCAAGACATGCTACTTGCCTTATACAAGAGAATAGAAAACATACAGGTCTGAAACTAACAGATGAACATATTTGGAGTAAGAGCACCGCTGGGTTTACATGTAAATATAGACTGATGTCCTTCCAGTGGTTTAAAGCCAGAAATTCATTACTTTCAATTAAATTCTTAGTTGTGTACCTGGCATTTACTGTGTTTTTCTTTCTCACATATTATCTTTGTCTTTTGAAAAGTGTTTATTATCTGTTTAACATCAAACCAGCAGCAAACAGTGTATGCTCTAAAACAAAGTGAGAAATAACACGTTTGCCTCATAACAGATACATGGACCTTTATTGAAATGGTTGATTGCTTTTCAACTGCAGCACAGCAGGCAATCATCTGTTCTGCCAAATGTGTTACCCAATGTCACCAAGAGCAGGAAATGTGCATCACAGAGACAGCAGTTTTGAAAAGGTCATAGTTTGAACCACCTTTCACACATGCTAATGCTTATTTGAAATATAGCTTGCTGAATATCACCAGGGGCTAGCTGAGTTCACAGGCAGACAAAACAACCTGAGCATTGCTCACTTATTACTGAAAAAACAGTCTGATTAGTTTTAGCAACAATGACCAAAATAAGCAAAACTCTCAGTTAAATTATTGACTGGAATTTTCCTTTCACTTAGTTAAAAATTAGAAAGGCTGTAGGATTTGTTCTCAAGAACTAAGGTAGTAATTTCTGTATCACACAATAATATTAACTGTTCCTTTTCAAATGAAGAAGAGATTTGTCCAATTTTGAGTTAATAGTATAGTAAAAGACTTTGGTTTCCTGTATAGGCATATGCATCTTTCCCTGGGATTAAATACACTCCTATACAAAACAACATTATAAACTGAAAACTTAACTTATCCCCTGATCAAGAAGCCAGTACTAAAAAGGTCATTCAACTTTCCATGGTACAAACTAGCATACCATAATTCAGATACTTTACATTTCTCGTGTTGAGCATTGAAAGAACACTGTTTTATTGTTGTTGTTGTTGGTTTTTTAATTCAAAGCCCGCCCTAGAGCAAAGAGCTGTGATGGTTTTCTACTACTTTCCCCAGGGACCTCTACTAGAAAAAGTATAGCGTAGACATTGAGAAGCATTTAAACCATATGGTTAAAGCGCAGCATCATTGCTGTTCAAGGAAAGCTAAAAAATACATGTCAAGCATTTTTAGATTAACTGGCCATATTTGCTCCTGGTAAATTTGACATTGCCTATTTTTTCACATTGTTACTAAGGAACTGTGGTGAGTTGACCCTGGACAGCACGTAACTGTCCACACAGTTGCTTGCTCAGCCCCTCAGGAATTCAGAAGGAATTCAATAAGGAATTGATCCACTAATTCCCATCAGCAGGCAGATGCCTAGCCACCCCCTGGCAACAAGTGCACATAACAGGGCCGTGCCTTAACCACCGATGTCCCCCCTTCCGCCTCCTGTTCCCCAGCTGTTACTGCTGAACAGCATGTCATATGGTATGGGATATCCCTTCGGTCATTTCAGGTCAGCTGTCCCAGCCGTGTCCCCTTCCAACTTCTGCTTTGAGAGGAACAAAGTGGGAAAAAGAAAAGGCCTGGGTGATGTGCAAGCCTTGTTCAGCAGTAACTAGAACCCAACAATGTCCTGGTCACCCGTCTACAAGACAACGCTATGTGGGCTGCTGTGAAGAAAATTAACTTAATCCCAGAGGGACCCAGTACAGGAACAGTGTGAGAGCTTTGTAGGCATTAGTAAATCCAGCAAGGTAAAGCAGATGGGGGGGAAGCAGGGGGGAGGAGCAGAACGAAGTCAATCTAAAGTGTTAATCAGTAGAAGTTTTTAGGAAAAAGTATACTTAGAAGAATATGATAATTTTCATATACAGAAATTTTTATTCCATTTCTTTGACAAAAGTATTAGAAAGCTAAGATTTTCCATGACCTTTACCTGTGTAGAACATAAACACGTAAAATTCAAAAAGTTTAAGGGTTATTAAGGCAATTTATGATCTTTACAAACCAAATGACCCATGTGTGGTTTTCTGAAAGAAAACAAACTTCAAAATGTAAATGTCATTCCAAAAGGTATGCAATATCTGAGAACAATGTTTTAGAAACAGTAAAAAGGAGTCTTAAAAATAATATATTTATAAAGAATAGACATTTACATGGTGAAGCAACACCATTTGCTTCTGGATCTTGTTAAAATAAAATCATCATCTTGTGATATCTCGTGACTTGATTCTGCCATTTTAAGTTAGCTATAAGGTGATGGATAGCAAAATGCATTGTGTATACACCTCTTTTTCCAGAGCAGAATTGAGCCAATTTTCTCCGTATATTCAGCAAAGTTGTGTCTTTTCCTGGAGTTCAAGTTAACACAAAATATCTACAATTCTAAAAACCACTGTAAAACTAGGTTGTACTAAAATGAAAAGGCAAAATGCTTTTCCAGATCTCTTAGGAGAGAATATCGCTCCATGAAAGGAAAAAATACATGGAAAAGGGAAATATCAAGAACCTCCATCTTGACCTAAGTTGTAATATTTCTTTTTGAAAAATGTGTAAGAGCAATATTCCAAATAAAAAGTCTATTTAAAATTATTTCCACATTTATGTATAAGTCTTCATATTCCTTAAAAGTTTAAAATTACCTGTTAAACCAGAAATGGCCATTCGAGTAAACATAAAAGTAATTTCTTTCACAGAATACAATACAACTAGTGAGATGACTCAAGCAAGCAATGGGACTACCAAAATTTTTCTACTTCTGTGCTTAAAAAAAAAAAAAGCAGTTTCAATTTTGGTACTCTTTGCAGAAATAGTTCACAATGAAATTCTTTTTATTCTTTCATTGCTTCTAACAAATATGTCAAAGCAAACGAAAATAAAAATATAAACAGTCCAATCTCCTACGTTGTGGAAAATCAATCTTATAAGAAAATGTGTATGTATCTTTATGAGTGAGAGAGCAGAAAGAGAAATTCCAGGCAGATACTCCAACTGTCATGGTTTCTGCATTAGTTGATATAACTTCCAGCTAGTGGCAATTTGCCCTTAATATAAACATGGTAAAAATACTACTTTTTTTCTTGGATAATATTAGAAATTGATAAAACCCAGTAGCATTGCTACATGTGATTTAATCTAAGGCTATAATAATAGATAGCATTGCTACATGTGAATTAATCTAGGGCTATGGTTACGCATAATTATTAAGCACTACAGAAACAGAAGCTAGAGAATTAATTGTACAGAAAACATAAAGATCATTTTACTATTCAAGAAAGCACTGACTGCAAGAACATCTATAGAGTTCTGTAACTGCCACACCCATGGTTCAGCCATTGCGTTTCTTCCCATCAGGAAATGGCAGAAAGTTAAACTGCAAACTGTGGTCATCGCAACTACCAAGTCACTGTCAATTATTTGAATGTTTTAGCTACTGAAGTGCAGAAACTTCTTGAATGAAAATGAAAATCCTGCTATAATTTTAATTTTATATCTAATTTCCAAAGGAAGCCTAATTTTCTTACACATTAATACAGCTAAATAGTTTGTTGTACATCATACTTTAATTAAAGTGCATTTTCTGCTTTTAAAGCCTTCTTCATCCTGCTTTTTAGGGCTCATCTTATTTTCATCTTAAAGAAAAATAATCAGACTTACAATCTATCAACAGTTTGAGACCTTGTAAAATTAACATTCTCTTCTTTTCTCTCATTACTACCATCTCACTAGTAAGCATCATACAAAACTAAAACAAAGCAAGGGGGAAAACAACTTCTGAGGAAGAAAAAATCTTCCAGGTAACAATACTTGATAAAGCTAAAAATGAATTACATTTGGAATTCTTTGCCTCATACTAAATCTTAAAGTCTTAAATGTGTTATGTGTTTTCCTGAGTAAAATTCACGAAGTTTAACACATTCATGTTGGTTTTCATTCATGTAGTAACTAGTGGCTGTACACAGACACAATTGCTCTTAACTGTTTGATGATATAATATTAAACAAGCTTGCTGTTAACACATACAGCAGCTCTCTCTACTCAACAGTCTGTCTTTTTATTTGTTGCATGCACAATCTCAACATGCGTGTGGCCATTTACAGAAAAATATTACATCTTTGTGCTTAAGCTTTTATAGAACAATTACAACTAGGAGAAAATAATTGTATGGGTAGTGGTATGCAGGACATGAAAAGTGCATGCAAAGAACAAAGACATGACGTCAGAATATTTAGAGTAATTGAACGAAGTGTTAAGTGCACCATCTAAAGTTGTCTTGGTACCGTCTGATTCCTGCAGCTAACACAGGAACCATACCAAGTGCTAATGACTAAACCTGGCAGACTTTCAAGGTCTGAGGTTGGTTTGTTTGGGTGTTTTTTTCATATAAATGGACAATTTATCATTTTAGTTTAGCATTTGTTTAACTTCAGGACTGTAAAAATTAGAAGCCACATTGTGTGTTTTGTGTGCCTTTATCCATTTGTTTACTGAAATCACGGAAATACCATTTTACATTATCAGATAACTCGCAAGTGACTCTTTCTCGATTGTTGGATCTACACTGATACAAAAGTAGACTGAGAGATCTATGTTCATTATTAAATTCATGCATGGTGAACAGCAGATTCTTAAAAACAGTACTTAGAGCAAGCTAAGTTCATACTTAACAAATAAATATATAAACAAATAACTAAACAACTGACAAAAAGTATTTAGTAGATAGTGATTTTTCTAACACTATTCTTATTTTTAATATTGTATTTTAATAAAAAGGAAAAAATCTATCTTGACAGTTTCTCAGATAGTATTTAGTGCTTCTGGTTGTAAAATACTGTTCATTCTCATAATGATATCTAACAGACTCCTTTTTAAGACAAAACAGCTTATAAGAAACAGCAGATAAAGTATTATTTTTTTTTCCCCCAATTTTCAATTCATTCTCTAGAATCTAATGATCAACTGCAAGGGCACGTACTCTTCTTTCTTGCTTCTGAACTCAGCCTCAAGGTCTTTCCGTCCATCCTAAGTTTATTTTTATCATTACAGTTTGTGGAAGGAAGGAAGAACCTTTGCTGAAGTTCATGCTTCTTGGGAGATAGCCATCCACTTGAAAAAAACCAGTCAGTGTAATGCTTTGTAAATCAATTTGTCATGACTGAACTTGAATTTGATGGGAGATAGAAATTAAAGTCAAACATCTTAACCGTGTGATTTTGGTTCCTAAGTTCACATCGAAAGACATACACAAAAAGTAAAACATCTGGTTCCTTTTGTTTATTTGGTTCAGCCAAAGTGTTTAGAAAAAAAGGCATGTCTGTGTTGTGATCTCACATGTTAAGAATCTACATGTCTATCATGACTTGCTTTCAAAACTAAGTTATTTGAGATGTTTTCTAGTAGTAAGAATATCTTCCTACTCATATGATGTACCATTCCATTGCTAATAACTTATTAAAAAAAAAAAAAATTACAACTATTCATATTTTAACCTGTTGCAATTTGAAACACTTCTCTGTCAGAGTTCTATTGAATTCTCCTCTTCGGTTTGTGGTGTTCACAATTTCTGGTGGACTTCAATTAAGAATTCAGTGATCATGTGGAAAACAATTCAGCTTCAAATTTCTCTAACAAAATGAGGGAACTAAATAAGGCAACTGTTTTGCAAAACAAGATAAAACACTGAAGCCTTGTACTGAACTACAGGCTTTATCCTCTTCAATACCAAAATACAAAATTCAGCTTTGCTATGTAAAGTAATGCAAGGATGCTTTATTGCTTTTCCACAAGAGTCTTATGTTGCATAGTTATGTTTCTTCCCTGTCTTAACTTTCCTAATATTTTCCAAGATAATCCAGTTTTGCATTAATTCAGTCAGGTGTAAATTCTAGGCCTCGAATAGCCTGAGTTTCTACTCCAGGTAGAAAATAGGAATCATAAGAGACTTGGAGACAGCAGTAGAAATTGGTTCTTGACATTTTGGAATTTTGTGAGCAAAATTAATTACCTTAAGCAGGCAGTTGTTAAAAAAAACCCTAGTGATAAGCACTGGAATGTGAGGAAAGACTGGCATTGCTACATTCCCGCTACAATAAAAGAAACATTAGAAAATAAAGAGCTATGCAAAGAAATTCCATGTTTATTTTTCTCCTACTGTTGTTGAGCCATTCTGAAACAATCTCATTGAAAGGGTAGCTTTCCTGAAGTCAATGCAAAAACAAAGAAGAAAAGCTAAATGTTGCATTCATGTGAAGAAATAGGAGGAAAATAGATCTATAAACCCTGCGCTGAAGTACAAAATAGTAGAATACCCACAACCCAAAGGCCAGGATGATTCTAGTGTTAAATAAAACTATGTAATTCAATGAAATGAAATCTACTCGAAAGTGAAATCTACTCTTAAAAAGACAATATTTGAAGTATGCATGAAATAATGCATAATTCACCTTGTAGAACATCTCATAAAATCAAGCCAAATAGCATTAAAAACTAGAATTATTTTCTCTCCCGTGCTGATACTGTCTTTCAGAAATAAACATCAACAAAATCTGAGGCTAAACTGAACAATGCATTTTATGAATATGTCTGATAACATCCATCACCAAGCAAATAAGTCTATATCCATATATTAGTATACATATCCAACTATTTTATAAACTGTGAGTTCCAAGCTATTACATAACTGAGTTTACGGAATACTGACATGTACTACTATCTTCTGAGTACAGGAAATATTGTAATGTGTGTAATTCTGAAGAAGGGAAAACAAGAAGGAAAGTAAAATGTGAGGTGAAAAGAGCTGTTATTGACAGTTATTTGTCAAGGATACTGTAGCATAATTCACATAGCTTGTGTGTAAACAGAGATACATGAAGAGCAAAAGACAGTATTATTCTTATGTGTATTTTAGAGAGAGAGATGGTATCCTCGAAATCTTTGATTGCTTTCCCTAATACTACTTTCTTTCTGGAAAGTAAAATGGAAGTATAGCAGGGTAGAATAATTATTTTTCCTCCAGCTCCTAAAAATAAATAAATAAATAAATAAATCTGCTTTATTGCTATGACTGTCAGCTGTCCTTAGAGTAGAAAAAAGAGCTAATGTCTCTTTTTGGGCAAGTAAGGTGTTCCTTCCCTCTAAAAATCTTTTCCTTTCTATTATCTTCTCCTTTCTTCCACTAAGAAAGAAAGGAAACTTCCCTCTTTCTGAGATTTACAATTCACAAACACCTACACCTTTTTGCTTAATCATAACTAGCTTAACATGACAAGCTTTGGCAGGTAGTTTTGTTATCCTGTGTTTATTTATTTTTACATTTCTGGTAGTGCAATAATGAAATCCATCATTATGTGATGCTGTAAGTTATGACAGAAAGTCGTCCGTCTGTTGTGGTCTACCTAGGTCAATCTTCCCAGCTTACAAACAATGCATGGTCTGTTGACATTTGGAATATATTTTGTATTGCCACTATGTGAGAAATGCGTAGTTTGTAAATATCATATACCTAAGATCTATATAGAGAGGAGAAACACACTATTTCACAACTCTACAAATTGAAAGTGATGCATATACAAGTAGGATGCTTATGGCTTTGCTTAAAACAACACTAGCTTCAGAATGAGCTTCCAATGACCTGTAGACGAGTCAAGCAACTGAGTAGAATATTTCTAAAAGATCAAAAGTTAAGGTACAAAATAGCATCCAGATCACACTGATGTCAACAGTTAACACAGATGAAGAAAATACTAATCATTAAATAGCGAGCTGCTTTTCTTTCTAGGCAATTGGAAAGATACAGAACACAAAGAGCCCTTCAAGAATCTAGTGAGCAGACTTTGAATGAACAGGGATCCTTGTTACTGATGACAGCTATGGAGGGAAGGTGCCTTTGCTCATATATTCCAGTTCAAGAAGAAAGGCCAGTCTATTGCCAAAATTCCTCCAGAGAAACCTCTTGTATGAGATACCAGGCCTGTGCAAAAGGAGGATCCATCAACCACTATGCATCTGCCACAGGCTCAAACCATTTTCTTTCACCCATAGCATTCAAATTTTGATCAAAAAATCATCTTCATTGAATAATCATTCTGAAATAAAAAATATTAGAGTAAATTGACACAAATGGACTCCTGGGGATATCAAAGGCACTTTAAATAAATCTAGTACTTCTGTCATTAGATGATCTGAATATTTTCAAATATTTTTATTAATCATTCTGAACTCCAGCACTTTATGCTTAGATATTAAATGCTGCTGTATATATGTAATGTAAAAAAAAAAAAAAAAAAAAGAAAAAAAGTCAATTGATACTTTAGCATTGAAAATACCAATCAAACCTAGTGACATCTACGTTCTTATGCACAGTAGGGTCTACTCCTCCTTATTCAGTTAAGGTTTTTTTGTCAGTACTTCACATATTCACACGGATTCTTCTTTAAACCCAAAGGGAGAAAATACCATATTTCATGAACCTTAATTAGTTGGCATATTCATCAGGCAAATCCACTCCCTAAATAATAATGTCTTTTATGTTGCCTTCAAAAGAGTAACATGTCAAAATCTAGTAATAGTTGAAGACTAAAACCAAAGTAAAATTATTCTAAATTATCTAACAAGTAGTGCTATGGGTATAGATTCTTCTACCATCCTCCATTGCACATGGTACATGTACATTTTACATGGCTCTGTGAATAATTCTAGGCATAAGAGGTAAATTTTAGAGTAATTGCTAATAAAATAAGCAACATCTCAACATGGAAAATAGAGTAGTAGAAGCTGATCGAAAGAGAAAAGTACTCAAAAGATGAGGAAGGATTTAGTATGTTATTTAAAAAGGTTTAAATACAACTTCAATAATAAAAGCTAAATATTTCATTAGAGGAAGTAGACCTGTCAGGTGAATAATGTTATTCTGCTACAGTTGCTCTCATGCTGTGTTTGTTAGGATTCCTATCAGTCTAGTCTGTGTAACATACAGAGAGTGATTCCACAAAATCGAAATTGAACTTGTACTGAAGAAATATGATGCACTCAGCAACACAAAGGAATAACTAAAACTCTGTGTTCAAAAATCAATTCTGCCTTTTGATGGGGATTCTGATAAAGAACATTGGAAAAATCATTACAGACTTTTATGCTTTTGTTAAGTACTTCATAAAATCAAAAGGAAATTAACTTAAAGAATAAAGAATCCTGGTGAACCAATAAGTATAAACAGAGTTTTCCGCTAAAGAGGACTTTAACATCAGATTTTCAACTCCTACCACATGTTTTCCAGCATGTGATAAAATCAGAAAATACAGGGAAAGTCATCTCAGTTGTTTTATTTACTATTCAACATCGTTGAGTGCCACAGGAGAGTTTAAAATGCACTACTAAGCATTTTGATGCTATGAACACTGAGAGAATAGCAATCATGTTGAATGAAGCTGACTGGAAGATGCTATTCTTGCAAGAATTGGTTAACGTTTTCCAGTTACATCGATTTTTATAAGAAAATACGAATTTACCGAGTAAATATCCTCAATGGGAAGACAGTCACTTGAAAAAATTGACCAGGTAAAATGGTTGAGACTGTCTAAGTTTTGCTGAGGACACACGATACTAAAGCAGCTCATATTTAAAATACTTGAAGGCAACAGGATTTCCTGAGGATAAAAAAGTGCTTTGGCCCTGAACGAATTACAATAAATTCTGAGAAGTCTCAATTTGCTGTCACCATGGAATTTTGATTTATTTCTGAAGCAAAAGAGGGCCAGCAACTTCAGTTGAAAATTTGTCCAAGCTTGAGTATACTTTCAATTTTCCCCATATTGAGAAAGTTTTCTTCATATATCTCTGAAATAGTGCCATCAGTTTCTGTACTGGAAAGCAATTCCTGTTCCCTTCACAGCTAGCTTTCCATTAATACTGTTCACATTAATGGTACTCAGTAGTATAAAGCTTTTTTATAGAGGGTACACCTAGGGTTAAGCTTTAACTACATAAAAATCTGACAACAGGTGACACAGTACAGGAGTCTTATAATCTGTTCAGAGCCCACATCTCTTCCATCCTCTTGCAGTGAAATGAGACTTCTTTCTAGTGTCATTTCAGGAAAGGAAGATGATGAACACCGCTCATTCTGCACTAATACACATGCACGTCTCTCTTCTCTGCTGTCATTTGCAATACTTTAGAACAGAATTTCCTCTCATTACTCCTAAAGTACAGAACCTGGAACTTTTTATTTTCATTTTTTTCCCATTTCTCCCACTCCACCTTTAAACAAGCACATCTTCTGAATACCTCCTCTTATTCCTTGTAAATTAAACTTTCTTAAAAGTGAAAAAAAAAAAAAAAATTTCACCCACCCTATGATAATTTTAATATTCATTTTTTGAATTCTAGTAAAGGTTGGAAGAAGGAATCTTAATAATTTAATTCTTCCATAGAATACTGTACTACTGTAGCTGTTAATAGACAACAATGCTCCCATAAACAACATATTAACACCACAGAATAGTGTTACTACAATAGTGCTGTATGCAAATTTATACTGGATGACTTTTATTTAAGATAGCCAAGTTTCATTTAATTCAAATCAGTCAGAAAGCAGATTTAAGCCATGTTAACACTCAGTTCTCTAACCACTATGTGCCCTCTTGGTCATTAAAGTAAAACAAAGCAGTTCACACCACTTTGTACATCAACATCAAACTGTCCTTGGAAGTGATCCACTCCTCTGAGGAAGATGTGGAAGCCAGAGAGGAGAGACAGGCATGTCACTCCCCATTGGCTAATGACCAATTTGAATCAGGTGTTCAAAGTTCACAGCCCTGAGATATATGGACAGAAAGGAATATGAAGGTCCACATATCTGCTTGTATAAGGATAAAGATTCAATGTTTCAGACGCTTTTGTCTTTAAATCTTGAGTACTACCTATACCACATCTGAGGCGTATGCTGTGGAAGGCATCCAGCCTTCCCTTTGCAGAAGAATGAAGTTTAAGATCCAGTTTGCTTTTCCATGTTTTATGAACTTACATCTGTTCCTTATTGAGAAAATTACAATCATTTGGCAATATCCAGTAAGAATTAAAAAGAAAGGATATAGATTTCCATGTGAGCCATCAACTAATGAAACTTGGTTTCTCACAGATTTTTTCTGTTTCTCAGCTCTGCCTTTTCTCTTTCCATTGCCCTCAGATTTTTCCCCTTTCACAGTACACCCATGTCTTCTGTAACATACTACTAGATAATAAACAGAACACACAGGCACTAGGCTAAATATATAAGCCAAATGACGTGCCAGCGTGTGTATGGTGCTTGACCTGCCATTACTCACATGCAGAATATATTGTGAACATGTCCTTTCTTGTCTGTGAGTCAGTAATTAAGTAGTTAATTCATTTTGTAAAGTTTCTGATTAGGACAAAACTGGTAGAATGTATTTCTGAGACTCCATTTTCTCTTTTAAAGTTGGCTCAATGAATGGGCTTTAAAAAGTTATGAGAGGACTGACAGGAGAAAAAAAAAAAAAAAAAAAAAAAAGAAGATTACTCCATAACCTACATTTTCTAGAGCAGCCAGACTACAAAACAAGAAAAGAAATATAAGAAATCCTCAGGTAGCTAGTAAGTAGTTAAAAATATACTGACTAGGAAGCAGCTAATTTATTTTTGGACAAAGCAAGGCAACAAAAAAACCAACCTATATGAGCTCCACCAGGAGCTTTATGAAAGACATGAAGGGTTTCACAAAATTTTTAATGCCACCTGTAATAAAATTGATCCAGCAGTTAAATTTCTTGTGCAACATCTATAGGACGTCTTATAAGTAAACACATTCCTAACGCTAGCAAGTAGTTTCACTGTACTTACCAAGGGCAGCCATTATCTTATGAGTGCAAGATGAGTTCACTGTAGTATTGTCGCTGGATTTGTTTGCCTATTTCATTATTAGTCATATTCACTAGTGCATAATTTTGCCATCAGAACCTTTTAAATAGCCTGAAGTTCCATATTAAAACCAAACAAATGTTCTAAAACTTTGTACAAGACTTATCTATGACTCACTGAAAGTGTGGAAAGGTCAGAGCTACATACAATCATATGCAATCCTCTTAAAATTCATTTCTCTCTGTAACTTGTACTTGAATCACAGAAGGTTTCATTCATTCATTCATGTTCATTCATGTCGTGTTAATATGGAGAAATACTTAGCACTTTTTGACCTTTTATTTTTTTTTCCACTGAACTTGATGTAAAACTTAAATACTAACTGCAATAGAAATAAAACTTCATAAGCCTGCTGCTATTTAAAATAAATACATTTTAAGTATGATTTCTGATCACTTCAAAATATATAAAATTCACCTTGTTCTTTCAAAAGGGATGGCAGGGAGGGACTCAAATGCTTTGGAGAACCTGTGGTCAATGCAGTAGAAGAACATGAACAGCTCATGTTCTACACACTCACATCAAACTTTTGAAGCCTGAAATTGCAGAGAAGCTGAATTTGTCCTTCAGTATTTAAGGTCTATTACATTTTTTAAAGTATCAGTTGTGAAATCAACCACTGAAAAACTGATTATTGCTGAAAGCTGTACTAAATGTCGTGTGTCAGCCTAAAAGCTCCTTCGTCTGATCTTCAGTTCTCTCAGCACAGCAACATAAAACCCTTCCAATCTTTGTAGTTTCTCGTCAGGGTTAGAGGCCTTCCTTTTTCTCTGTGATCCCATCATAACCAGGCTTAGGGGTGTATCTCTGCTCTATAATCACAGTGGAATTGACACCGTACTTACTTACAGACCACAGAAGCAAATCCAGAGTTATCAGAGTAAATGACAGAACACAAGAAGGTCACAGGTAAAATATCATTTCAGACAGGTGAAAGAATGCAAGTCCCTCTGTGTTTCCTCATTTGCAATTTTTAATTTGCTTTGTTGTAGAGCCTAGATGTGGCAGCAGTCAGACTTTTCAGGCTGCTGCCTATAGATGTGGGATGCATAAGAGTGCGTTGTATACTTTGGGGACATTGTCACCAACACTGCAATAGTGGTGTTGCTGAGGATTAATAGTTCTTTTTTTTTTTCCCTAATAATCATACATTCTTGCTGCACAGTACCTCGGAACTACTACTGCAAATGCTCAGTGGATTTCAGCAATTAGAACATTTTCATATTAGGTCACACTTTCTGATTAAAAAAGCTCCAACTAGGAACACTGAACTCATGCTATATGTTGAAGGTTCACCTAAAGAAATCCCAGTATGCATCACGCAAGCATCAGTTCTCAAGCTTTTGGGACTTTTACATAAACCTAGAATTTTTCTGCAATTTTTCTGCAGTAAAGAGATACTGTGAAAATGTAATTCATCTGCTTCTGTGGTTTTATCTCATTTAATTTAAAAATATGTATTTTTCATGATACAGTTTGTGGTTTCACCTTGTCTCACTGCAGGAAAAAAAAATTAAAAAAAAAAGAGAAAGTTTATTTAGAGAAAAAATAGCATTGATACTCATAGAATATACCTATCAAAAATTTTGTTTTCTGTGAACAGTACAGATGGACGAAGGATGGAAGGAAAGTGACTGCTGGCATAGTAGATATAGCATAAAATTCCTATTAACTACAAAATATGGCACAGAAAATTTATTTCATTTTGTCTGGTGGGTAATTTGACCAGCTCCCAGAAGAGGGGAAAAAAAAAAAACACAAAACAAACAAAAAAACCACAAAACAAACAACAACAACAAAAATCAGCACCACATAAACACACATTAACTAGAGAATTTAAAGCTGTTCTTATTTGCATAACATCCAATCCAATTTTAGCGTCAAGAAGTAATAAAAAATTGTATTTGGAAAGAAGAGAGAAACATTGTTTTCAGATTGTTTTCAACTTTTCCGACTGCTTTTGATACTACTAAAAATTCTGATACCTATATGTATAGATGTGTTTCAGAGGCCGTGTTGTTTAGGGTATGATACCCTGGGCTTGAGGTCTGGTTACTTTTGTTGTATTTCTACCATATACAGATAGTTCACATAGTTAAAAAAATGCAGTTTTGTTCTAATTTTGCTTCCCTTTTTTTTTTTTTTTTTTTTTTTTTTTTTTTTTGTCTGCATAGAAATACACTCAAGGTGTACAGATAATGGTGACCAGAATTAAGCAATGGGAGCATATGCTCCATTGTACTAATACGCTCCATATTTACTACTCCAACATATGCTAAAAACATCTTTTGGAAATAATTGTTTTTCAGTTTTTATAGCTGTCTCCCTAAAGCCAAGAACATAATGATAAATTGTTAGGAATGTAGCAACATTCTGCAACCCCTGAGATGGAACACAAACCCTTGAAATATAAGTTCCATATTAATAGCTTCTTGGGACTGCTTTGTGTCTGTGTCATGCCTGTTGCTAGGAGCATTCTTTTCATTTTCTCAGCCTTTCCTCCCATGCATGTGTTCTGCGTTACAACTGCCAGTTGTGTCTTTTTGCTGGTTTTGGTATATAAATGCACTTTATACACAGAGGCTAATACAGACTGTTGTTGCCCAGTTGTTAATAGAGAAGTTCACGTCAGAAACCAAACTGTGATCTGTGTGAGTTCCATTAACTTCCAGGTAGAATTCCAATTTTAAACTTAGATGGTTTGGGGAAACAAAGATTGCATCTCTTCTCCATGATAGTGTGCCACATCCTAGAACAATAAAAATATTGAGGTGGATTCCTGCTAGTGAAACGAAAACCAAACAAATATGAGATTCTTTTCTTCGACTCAAGTTGAAAACTGGTTGTCATGTTAGGCAACCTCAATATGAATACAATCATCTTCCTACACATTGACATAAATCTAGTTTTTCTTTTACAAATTCTTCTGTAGGCTATACACTTGATTCAGTGAAAGCGTAATATCTTAATAATGTAGTCTTGATTACCAAAGTTTTTAATGTTGTCCATCCTCCTAAATTTCCAACAAAGTGAAAATTAGTGAATCCCAAACAAACTTATAATGTCACCAAATAAAACAATCTTTTTCCATTCACAGACATCTTAAACAGTAACATGAACATTTAAGAACAGCACGGCTGTTTTCTATTGTAATAGACATTTCAAGCATGTCCAGCTAAGAGAATTTTAAGCAACTAGTGATACTTTCTTCAAGAGCAAAGTTAGATTTTTTAAATTGCTTTTACTTTTTAATTATAAATATGTGATCACACCAACTTTAGACTCTGTGGGTCCATTCATGATAGTTTGATTTTTCTGTGATTAATTGCTATCTTGTATACTATTTTTGTCCTGCTTATCTTGACAGTGTTTCCCTAAAATAAGGAAATATTAAAGACACTCACTAGCCAGTACACTTGCCCTAGATAAACAGCAGAAAATCACTGAACAGATTAGGTGTTTGGAAATATTTTAAGGGTTTCCTCTGAGCAAAAGTCTGGACTATAATGCAAGCAAGGTTTACAAATGTAATCTCATGCTGGGGCTAGCCCTTCAGTTCAAATTTCTGCTACCAAATCAGCAAAATATCTGTTAGGCACAGAAGAAAATTACTTGAGAGCCATCTAATGCTTAGAAGAAGTTCAGAATAGTCAGAAACAGTGGTTGTTCTGCTGCTTAAATAAATTTTCTATGCTCTTTTTAAAGTTTTTTTAAAATTCCAGGATGACATCAACTAAACCACAAAATATCTGCAGCTTCTTCAGGAACTTAACACCATAATCTTTAGAATAACTTCTGATCAGGCTTTATTGACAGGTAACAGCTGCCTAAGACTGAATTAAAACAAACAAACAAAAAAAAGTCTGCTAACCTGTAGGGTCAAATTCTCTCTCACATCTCGTCCATCTTTCTGAGCTGTACTATGGCCTAATTTTAAGAGTAAAATCAGTAGGACCTGACTCAAATTCAGATCTTTCATATCCTAGAAGAGCACATTAATCTCTACATGACAAAATGGAAGCATAAGAAAATGAATCCTACTCTGTGTTTAGAAGGGAAAAAAAAAAAACCTAAGTGATGCGTGGCAAGTCATTCTGAGTCAGCTACTCAAAACCTCACTTTAAGGGTTCATACCTGTTTCCTGAATCTTCCCTTCAACTGCCGCAGCTGCACACTGGGCTTGTGGAATTAAAGCAGCTTCTTATTCATTTCCTCTTCCAGATTCTGTGCTGGCAGAACCTCCACTAATCAACACAAGACTAGGTAACAAACTAATTTCACCCAGAAGAAATGCATGTTTTGTAACACCAGTTAGACTGTTTTTGCATTCAGTTTCAGGTTGCCATCTATCTGACAGCTGTCAACAGATAACATTTACAAGCTCTAGCTTATGTGTTTCTTTCCAGACTATATAACCAAGTGACTACAAACATATCTTTATCTAATTTTTAATTACAGCCATAAAATCAATATTTTCCAACCAGTTTCATCTTTGATATGCACTCAAATTCCGATTTCACTTATCTGTGGATGTCTTACAATTCTCACAGTCTTTCTTCCATCTCACAGTTGTTCCTAAACTGCTGCTATACTTTGGCATGATAAAGCAAAAATATTTTAATATTTCAAGTCTAGCCTACCGAAAAACATTTTCACTCAAACTCACTATTGTGGTGAAAAAAGATGAATATTTTTCCAGGTATGCAAAGTAATTGTAATGACTACTTGCCCTCCTACTGTAATTTTTAGAAATTCATGAGTCAAGTTTTATTTTAAGATAAACATAAAAAGATCTACAGTGGATATTATTATTTGCTACTCTTATGTACCATAACTTGTATACCACACACATTCTCAGATTATGGACAGTATATGTCTTGAGATCTCAGATCTGTTCTGGAAGCCACTGAAAAGTTACCCTACACAAGGCAGCAAAATATATCTAAACCAGATTACTTGCTCAGTGCTCTTATAGAGATTATGAAAGTTACAAAATTACAAAAATTACAGACAAAAATGTCATTGGACACCATTGATTTTTTTTTCCAGGACAATTCTAACTTTTCTTTGAAAATAAATGTGGAAAATAATTTTAGAATTATATTTCCTCAAATACGTATATATAGATTGCATTAAAATAATATTTTTCTATTCCATTTAGATCTTAATTTTTGCTTTTGAAATGTTGCAGCATAGGAAGGTATTTTTCTATCCTGAATAGGGTTTACATACGAAGAATGTGAACATCAAGTTTGAAAACACAACCTAAAAAATACCCTTATGTAGATACCTGAAAACCTTTATGCACTGAACATTTGCTCAGAAAGCTTGTATAAGAATACCTAAGTGATATCTCCTACTTTAAATCATTTCACATTTACAGGATGCATGCCTTTTGCTTAAGTCCTCTAAGGAATATAATTCTGTAACCTTGTCCTTCTTTATTAAAAAATCATATTATTTGCTGGAGTGAAAAAAAAGTATTTCCATTTCATTTAATAGCTTTTTGATTTTGTGGAAGCGTATTAAAAGCATTAGACAGTATGCAACTGTTTTTTTCAATAGGGGTGTAAGTTCACCAGTCATTTAGCATTCTAAAAGTAACTTTTATATATTATAATTTCCTCCTCAAAAGTTTCCCGCTCCCTTAATGATGAAAATAAAGTGATTATGTGCAATACAGAATTTATGTATCCAAAAAAATAAACTCAGAAAACCAGATAACAGTAATTAAAATTTTACTTTATGGTATTCAAAAATACATGGTTGCTTGGATTTACTGGATTTATCAACTATTTCTAATGGAATTTTCACAGCATTTCTGAAAACTTTAAGATATTAAAGGAAAGAGGAATGAAGAAAATGAAGGGAAAATAAGTTTTTCATGCCTGGCATATAACTATGAGGTTTTACCCTTCAAAGGCAAAGGTCTTCCCTTCGAGAGACCAATTTTCTTTTATGTTCATTTCCCCTTGTATTTTATTTTAGGAAAAGTATTTATTTTTATAGCAGGGGTGTCAAACTCATTTTCACCAGAGGCCACATCAGCCTCATGGTTACCTTCAAATGGCCGAATGTAATTTTAGGACTGTGTAAATATAGCTACTCCTACATGGTTAGACAACCCATACATGCAGGAATCTTCAACACAGAGATGTATATGGAATCCTATAGCCTATAATATATACTACAGGCTATATAGTATATACTTCTACATTTATACTCTCTTAAAATTACATTTGACCCTTTGAAGGCAACTGTGAGGCTGATGTGGCCTGAAAAAAAAAAAAAAAGGAAATGTGAACAACAGTAGTACATAATACACCTTACGAAACTGTGTATTTTATACCAAATCTGTTCAGTATAACACTCTGCAAAGTCTCAGTGAAAATCCAGCACAACTTGATACTTGCAACTAAAGCAGACACAGCAAACACATTATCTAAAGCACAATTAATATAAAAGAGAAAGTCAAGCACTTGACTTTCAAGACATTGAAGACATTTCTGTGGAAATTTGCATGTCAAGCACATGGCTCTCTGTTGGTAATGTATGCAAACTGTAATGAAAGTAATGATAATTTTTTAGACATTAACTGTTACTGAAATAGTAGGCAATGTTATACCACCTATTAACTGCAGCTCTTACTCAACTACAAACAGCAAATATAGTTTTATTACCAAGCAATTAGCTAATACATTTATATTTTTTAAGAAATCCCGGCTACTATTCAGACTATCATTTAGACTATAATCAAAGACTGGTACACCACTGAGGGGGAAAACCCCCATACTTTGATTTTTTCAAATATCTGTTTTATAACATAAATATTTCTGGTTTTAGAAATGATTAGATAATACATATTCTGCTAAGCCTCATAGTTGTATCACTGAAGGTAAGAAGCAGATCAAATCCAGATGGATTGCACATTTTCTGTTATCTGAATAATGTAAAAACCACAAACTAGTTATCAATTTTTTAGATAACATAAAATGGAATGGTTTATTTTTTCATTATATGAATTTCATTATTTAGTAGAATAAAATGACTACTCCATTATTTATCATTTGCTGCTTATTTATTTAGTATAGGACTAGCCAAACACTACGGCCCAACAGCCAAAAAACCAGTCTGATGTTCTTCAAGATGACATTCTTTCTAGCTCCAGAAAGACATGTCAAAAATATAAAAGGTGAACAAAAAAGGAGCAAGACATACTCTGCTCTCTTTCACTCAGAAAAACAAAACCAGTTGAACAAAAACCCACACAGGAACAAAAAAGAAGAAACTATGGAATATTTAATATTGAGAAAATAATAATGAAAAGGAATATAGCAAAAGTAAGGCATTTCTATGTGCCTTTAAAAGCTGAATAGAAGAATATTACACATCTAAAATATTCCTGATTTTTCCATTCTGAAACTGGCTTTCAGTTTCTGTTTTATACATGGCATGACCAAGTTTCAGAAATCCATATGTATATGCATTGGCACTTAAATGAATACACAATGTGGATTTCAGGCTTCTTGCTCATCTCTCTGTGTGGGAAGGCTGAGCAGAGTCACGAGGCAGGGCTCTGCCTCTCATTTCACCACAGGCTTCCTTTGGCTCTACTAAATTCACTTGATGTAATATGGATTTCAGTTCCCTCTTCTGAAAGGTCTACCCTATATTTCACAGAGCTCTTGGGAAAAAAAAAAAAGGAACCGCTAATAACTGAGAACATACAGATACTGCCAATAAAGGTCATTTTCAGTAGCTGGCTGCATTACATATCTACTCCATAATTCTGACAAAACCAGATATTAACGTGACATGAGCACTCCTTCAAATTAGAGGATATACATCCTATAGACAGTTTAAAATTCAATGTTATCTTTGTAGCTTCTGCTGTTGTATTTCATGGCTGATAACCTGCTACTGTTTATTTTTTTTTATTTAGAAAATAACAACATACTTAGCCCCTGGGATCTTCTTTTCACTGACTTCTCAAAAAGCTTTCCCCTGTGTTTGTTTATTTACTGGAAAATCTATTATTTCTTGAAGTAGCATCATCATCTAAACTTACAAAATGTTCAGAACAGAGTAAAAAGATATGAGTCCATGAGCTTTCTTTCTATGCATGACATGATTCACACTGTCAATGTAAAACTTACATAAGCTCACAAGTCGTAAGTCAAACACCAAGGAAAAATTAAGTCACAAATAGTATGACCACAAGGTTTACCAAACTTGTCTCTCTTATTTTGAGCATGGTGCCATAAGAACCCAGGTCTCCCTCCTTGTATCTTCAAACATTCCCTGGTTGCTCTGATGTCCAGCTCCATCTTCTACAGATGTCATCTTGGATGACAAGAGGCATGATCAAACTGGCCGGTCAAAATGATACTTAACAGACAGGTATTCATTTCAAAGCAAAATTTTAAAACGCATTGTTCTCATCATTTACTGAGAGAAGGCAGGATTTTCTTGGCCTCTATCTTTGTGCTAATCACTGCCCACCTTTTCTACCTCAAATTAATGATTGTAGAACTTTTTTTATGCAAAGTCACGTCATTGGCAAGTGACTTCATAATGTCTTATGATAGTCTCTATCACTGGTATTTGGAAAGCAAGAGAATTTTTATTAATTGAATCAGTGTAAAAAGAGCTACAAATTTTTAAGTGACTGACCTCCATCCAATATCTTCCAAAGCATAAGGGAGCAGTTTGGTAAATGCATTGCTATGGTATTTGCATGGATCTTTGAAAAGGATTTTCTTCTACATTATCAAAGCTTTCAGAGTGATGTGGTCTGATTTAAGAATCCCACTGAAGTAAAACAGGCTCAATATACACATATAGGATTCTACCTATACAGAACACCTTTTGACTCTACAATCTGCAAAACCTGATTGCGCACCAGTTAAAAATTCCTCATATTCAAATTAGTTTTCATTAAAATTCCACTGATTAGATCATTTTAGACCATTTAAAAATCACTAATTTCTTTTGCACTACTGTCTACAGGTAAACTATTATTTATCCGTAACCAGTGTGATTCAAGAGTTCTTTGAAAAGTGATACGCAAACATAACCATCCACTAAAATAGCTTCTCTGTATGCACTTAACATTCTATGAATGAAAGCATTTTTCGATATTTTTCTTCAAGTAGTCCTTCCAGTGACCTAGCTGAAATTAAAGTACATAAAATTCTAAGCCTGTTTAATTTAGAATAGCAAAGAATTAATCCTAATAATGAAATAACTCCATACGGCATTGCCTTTGAATCATTAGAGGATTTGCAGATAGTATCTTGTGAATGCAAACAAGATAATCATACAAGCACAGATACGAAATAGCCCTTTTTCCAAACACTGGTGGGCATGCATATTCAACAAAATGCAAATATTGACTTTTCTGATAGCAACTAGATCACATTGCTAAGGTGTCTGATGGGACACTGTAATCCCAGGGTGGGAAACAGTACTGACCTTCATGCTTGGTATGGCTAGCATGTAGCTTGCTTGCATTTATGATTCCCCTAACCTCTAAGCAATTGCCACAACTGGAAGAAGAAAGTAGACATGTGGAAAAGGGCAGGCTCAGT
This sequence comes from Patagioenas fasciata, assembly GCF_037038585.1. Classification (NCBI taxonomy): domain Eukaryota; kingdom Metazoa; phylum Chordata; class Aves; order Columbiformes; family Columbidae; genus Patagioenas; species Patagioenas fasciata. The sequence continues at coordinate 43,606,663 of NC_092523.1, read as the reverse complement.
CAGTACAGAAAACCCTTGAATGAAGGTAAACAGGTTTCGTGTCTCATAATATATCCCTGGAGAAGAAAGAAAGAAATGTCATTTGCAATTGTCTGCTTATAAACATAAGTGGACACATAAAAATACTCTTTTTTTCTTAATAAGCAAGGAGAGAGGATCGTAACAGGTCTCACACCTGTATATTCAAGCAATGAGTATGCCCAAGAATGTTAGAATATACAGGTATGTGAAAAATGTTCAAGTTTTAAAGAGCATTGATCCAGGCTGAGTGTATACAGTCACAAAGACAGTTACGTTTTGGTGACATGCTTTACCTCCCAAAAGCCCCTCAAAAAACTAACTTAAACTAAGAAACATCTATGCTACTGGATACTTCAGCTGATATGTGTTAATCTTCAACTACATTACAATTCCAAATCTTCTCTAATCCAAAACTTCAAATTGGAGTGGAAAGAATGAAATTAATGGGGAAAGGAAGAGAATTTCCTGCTATTTTTATTACACTTGCAGTAGGTTATATAATAACTTCAAATGGGCGTCTAAAATATGCATTTAAAGCCTATTAAAGGTTTACAAGAAATGCTTTGTTTTAGGTTCTCACTTCTGTTCTGGGTAAATATTCTCTTTCTGAGCATTCTTTACTGACCACAAGCAGGAAATAAAGAGATACTTCAAGACAAACTTGAACTAACCGCTTGAAACCTTTTCCAAAAATCTTTTTTGTTCTAATCAAAGACTAACACCTTTTTTCCCATTCATTACAGTAATATCATCACCTGCCATCAGAAATTTAAAATTTGTGTGATGCAATTTGCACCAAAAAAAAAAAAAAAAAAAAGAAAAAAAATCTTCCACATTCATTTACTTCAATAATGAGGAGAAAATACAAACAGAAACATATTTTAAACAAACAACAATCCCTACATTGTTGAAATATCTGTGATTGAAGATTTTGAGAAACAAATGGTTCCATTGCTGTGCCTCTAGAAAATTCTATTCCTGTCTACTCTAAGTTACCGTATGGGTACAATGACAAATCCTTAAGTTCATTGTCTACTAATGTACTTATTTTACTTGACAATGCTTTTATGCAGGCACATCAAGGGAAAATCATTTGGACCAGATATGGAGATGATGAAGTTTTTTTGCTCATTTGTTTGGGGTTTTTAATTTATTTAACATTACCTTCATTTGAAGGCAAAGAACAGAAAGATCAGAAAAGACAGGAAACAAGCTGAGTACTGGTCTTCTGGAAAGAGAGCCCATACACAGAGTTTGTACAAAGACATTACCTAAAACCTAAAAGCTTGTTAGTTGATAGAGCTCATCGTTGTGACACGTCATGACATTGCTTTTATTGTTACATAAAGGCAACCTGACCACTTACTTCAATAGAATGAAATGTCACGTTTCAACAATAGTTTTTCTTTTACACGGAATTATTTTTAAAAGCAAATATTTAAACCCCTACTGCAGAGATCTGAAATGTGTTCTAAGAACACAGCCATTCAATATGCGTAACAGTCACTTTTTAAAATTGCATTCGGTATGGTCAAACATATTTGCTGTTTACTTAAAAGTTGTTGAAACATTTTTCCATCCATCAAAACGTATGAGCCTGTGAAAATTTATTATTGAGTAACTTTGTAAGATTTTTCTCTGCATCATTGATGCTTACAGTGGTCTCTGTTAAGCTAATCCTGTTTCTAAGCAAAGCTAGAAATGAACAGAACAAAGAATCGGGAGTCATAAGTAATTCAGGCTGAAAGGGACCTTATGAGGTCTCTAGTCCATCCTCCTGCTCAAGGCAGGGTCAGATAGGAGGTCACACCAGGTTGCTCAGGGCTTTATCCAGCCAGGCCTATTTCAAATATATGAACAGTCTAAATAATGACCAGCTATGTGCAAAATTATCTATATTATTACCAGCATCCATGCCAATATATAATTTAAAGCGATCTTTGCCATGCAGACAGATTTCTGCATTAAGCATCATTATCAAGTTGTCCATGGAAAAACACTTTAATACTGGTTTTAGCATGTTTTTTGTCTGCCCTTATACTAGTGCTAGATACAGAAAATACTTACACTGCCTGCCTTAAGCACCTAACTTAAGCTTCTGATTTATTTTTTCCTACACTGGAACTCAGTTTTTAAACTTCAGTAGAAAACAGCAAGTACCTGCACAGCATTATGATTTCATTAGATAAACATGTAAAGAAGCGTAGATCATGTGAAAACATGTGAAATCCCCCTCTGTTTTACAGGGGTTTTATCTCCAGATGTAAAGATAACAAATGTTTCAATGAGGTATAAGAGAATACAAAAAGTCTAAGACGATCAATTTAGTGTCAAGATATACTACTAAATTGTATTTACCAAGTTATAATAAAAATAGTGTGAAGCTAATCTGCATTTTGACTGAAATATTGAAGAGCTTAGTAACTGTGCAGTTCTCCATTGTAAACAAGTGGGAGACTAGATTCATTCTTCACACAACTAATTCGCTACTAATTTTGCAAAAAAAACCAGCAAAACTAAAACCCTTTCTATTTAAGGCTCAGTCCTGACATTTCATGTGTATGTCTGGACATAGACACGTATTTCTATATTTACACAGGAGCATATCGAACCACCCTAGAAAGACAATGTTGTAGCAATATAAATATATTCTCTTTCGATTTTATGATGCTGTACAACTCCTGCCAATTTTATTTCATTCATCATGCTTATAGCTCTATACACTGTTTGTATTTTGAGATGTCAATGACAATTATAAGGAGTAACAAGAATTTTTAATGTTTCCCAGGAAAGAAAGTCAGGTTACTGCTAAGTAGACCAAAGTGCAAACTATATAAAGGATCCGTTGAGCACAGAAATATTATTTTGTTGGGGTTTTTCCCCTATTTGTAGTGCATTTTTAGTGGGCAATTATTCTTAAGGCTACAAAATCACAGCTTTTATATTTTATGAGGAGGAGTCAGTGTGCGCTAATTAGAACCTTGGTGGCACTTATAATACAACTGGGATTTTTCTATGCCTTTCTATTTGCTAAAATTCTTTATTCTTCCTCCTGAGAACCTGCATTTAATCAGCTCTATGTAGTATTTTTATAAAGCTAAGAAAAATGCTTGCTTTAATATTCTCAGATTTATTTATTTTTGAACGATAATAAAACGTTTTCCTAAATTTCTATTTAAGCAATGCCATCACTGATTTCTCTGGTGTTATAAGATAATTAAAACATCAAGATTTGACTGATTACTGCTAGTAGGCCAGCATTCATAATTGTATCTGTCTTCTTTTTGTATAATTTAAATAGAGAGTAGTTTGAACCTTATTATTGAGAATTTTTGTATTGAGACATTGCCAGCATAGCAATATAAGCCTATGCTTAGACCAAGTCTAGACAGGAAGCCAATACTAGAAAAACAAAAATTTATAACTAGTGTACCATACATGCAAATGGGGTCCACATAGTGCAAAGTCCAGCAAGCACGAAGAGGAAAAAGCAACCTACTATGTCAATTGCTTTTGGATACAAAGACACATGCTTATAGAATGCTGTTTCGATGTGTAATCATTTGTGTCAAATCTCTTAGATTATTCAGCTAAGGATTAACCAGGAATTTATCAACCGTGGATTTACCTTTTATCTAATCCCTGTGCAAGAAAATTCTGATAGATGTATGGACAAAAATCTGTCATATTATGTTTCCTTCCCAGGCTGGTAATGCTTTTAAACAGCTTTTTGATCAATAACTGTTGCTTAAACAGCTAAATGCCTCCATTTGTAGTTATTCAGGGCCACACAGAATGACAGTTTGTTACTACCATTGCCATGACACCATATGGCTATCCTTTCAGTATCACAGTAAAGCAAAATGTGCAAACCTTTTTGTCAATTTTGTATGACAAACTTTTTCTGACAATTATCCGTACATCATATACATTAAAATTCTTTAACAATCAGTAGGAATTTATCCTATTAAGATTTCAGATAACATCTTAAAGACCAGAAAATCTTTGAATTAATATTAATTAATGAAATACAATTCTTTCTTGATGATTCATCAAGGCCCTCAATATGATGGAAGCATAGGTTAAATGACAAACTATATACAGATAATGAAATGATCCAAACTGCAAGTTCACCTGAACTGTTTTCACTCAGACTACCCCATAAAGTCCACTCCTCTTTGGACTCTTAAACTGAAAGCTGGATGTCCATGCTGGAGGACCATGCATAAAGCTGGAAGTGATTTCAAATACTTAATCTCTAAAAAGCCTTGGAAGTTCAAAGGCATATCTTACCATTGGATATGGAGGCTGCATTTTAAAGCCTTACACATGTTCTTTCCTGAGAACACAGATTACTTTCTGCCATATCAAATCATCAAAGATACAAAGAGCTCGTATGAAAAATGAAGACATACCTTATGCAAAATGGGGCATAGGTGGGAAAGAAAACTGAAAAATAAGGCTTTTAGAGAAAAAGATCCATGCCATGTTTACGCAAATAGAGTTTCTTTACACAGGAAACGGAAGGAAACAAACCAGAGGTTTTATTATATCCCAGCTGAAGCGTATTGCCTTGCCCTGTAAACAGATTAACTTAGATTAGTCTTCCAGAGAAGGGAAGTCTTGCTTCAGTTTAAAGGAGAGGCTGTTGTACTTCTACCATATCTTTCAGGCAATTCCCTGAGGTTTATTTTTTTACATTAATGACTCACTTTGCATGAACTCAAGCAAATTTGTCTATTGGCAAAGCACCAAATCTCTTTACTTCTACAGAACCGGGGAAATTCCTCCTAAAACAGGTTTCATTCCATTTTACTTTATCGTTTACATGTAATCACAGATGCTATTTTTAAATCTGGCACTATCATATTAATTCATGCAAAGAGGAGAAATCTGCACATAGATCACAGAATCACAGAATCACAGAATTGGCTAGGTTGGAAAAGACCTCAGAGATCATCAAGTCCAACCCTTGGTCCAACTTCAGCCCATTTACTAGATCATGGCACTAAGAGCCATGTCCAATCTCAGTTTAAAAACCTCCAGGGACGGTGAGTCCACCACCTCCCTAGGCAGGCCATTCCAATGCCTGATCACTCTTTCCGTAAAGAACTTCTTCCTAATATCCAGCCTAAACTTCCCCTGGCAGAGTTTAAGCCCATGTCCCCTTGTCCTATTGCTAACTGCCTGGGAGAAGAGACCAGTTCCCACCTGACTATAACTTCCCTTCAGGTAGTTATAGAGAGCAATGAGGTCACCTCTAAGCCTCCTCCTCTCCAGGCTGAACAACCCCAGCTCCCTCAGCCTCTCACCATAGGTCATGTGCTCAAGTCCCTTCACCAGTCTTGTTGCTCTTCTCTGGACCCGCTCCAGCACCTCAATATCCCTCCTGAACTGAGGGGCCCAGAACTGAACACAATACTCCAGGTGTGGCCTCACCAATGCAGAGTACAGGGGAAGGATCACTTCCCTTGTCCTGCTGACCACACTATTTTTGATACAGGCCAGGATACCATTGGCCTTCTTGGCCACCTGGGCACACTGTTGGCTCATGTTGAGCTTGCTGTCAATCAGTACCCCCAGGTCCCTTTCTGTCTGGCTGCTCTCCAGCCACTCTGTGCCCAGCCTGTAGCGCTGAAGGGGGTTGTTGTGGCCAAAGTGCAGGACCCGGCACTTGGCCTTGTTGAACTTCATCCCATTGGAATCAGCCCATTTTTCCAGTCTATCCAGATCTCTTTGCAGAGCCCTCCTGCCTTCCAGCAGGTCAACACTGCCCCCCAACTTGGTGTCATCAGCAAATTTGCTGATGGTGGTCTCAATCCCCTCATCTAAATCATCAATAAAGATGTTAAACAGGACTGGACCCAACACTGACCCCTGGGGGACACCACTAGTGACTGGCCGCCAGCTAGATGCAGCCCCATTTACCAGCACTCTCTGGGCCCGGCCCTCCAGCCAGTTCTTAACCCAGCAGAGAGTGCACTTGTCCAAGCCATGGGCTATCAGCTTTTGAAGGAGTATATTATGGGAGACAGTGTCAAAGGCTTTGCTGAAGTCTAGATAGATCACATCTACAGCTTTCCCCTCATCCACTAGGTGGGTCACCTGATCATAAAAGGAAATCAGGTTGGTCAGACAGGACCTGCCCCTCCTAAACCCATGCTGGCTGGGTCTGATCCCTGGTCCATCCTGGAGGTGCTGTGTGATTGCATTCAGGATGATCTGCTCCATCACCCTGCCAGGCACCAAGGTCAGGCTGACAGGCCTGTAGTTGCCAGGGTCAGCTTTGCAGCCCTTTTTGTGGATTGGGGTAACATTTGCCAGTTTCCAATCATTTGGGACCTCCCCAGTGAGCCAAGACTGTTGGAAGATGATGGAGAGCGGCTAGGCGAGCTCTTCTGCTAGCTCCCTCATCACCCTAGGATGGATCCCGTCTGGTCCCATAGACTTATGAGGATCCAGATGGCTCAGTAAGCCACCAACTATTTCCTCTTGGAATACAAGGGGACTATTTGGCTTCCTATTCCTGTCAACCATCTCCAGAGGCCAGTTATCCTGAGGGCCATCTGTTTGACTGGTAAATATTGAGGCAAAGTAGGTATTAAGTACCTCAGCTTTCTCCTCATCTTTGTTAACTATATTTCCCTCAAAGTCCAGTAGAGAATGGAGGTTTTCCTTGCCCCTCCTTTTGTTATTAACATATTTAAAGAAGGACTTTTTATTATCCCTAACAGAATTGGCCAAATTAACTTCAAACTGCACTTTTGTTTCCCTGATTTTTTTCCTGCACGATCTAGCTATTTTCCTAAATTCTTCATAGGTAGCCAGCCCTTTTTTCCACAGTCTGTAAACTCTCTTTTTATTTCTGATTTCCTTCAAAATCTCCCTGTTTAGCCAAGCCGGTTGTCTTCCCTGTCGGCTAGCCTTTCGGCGCACTGGTATAGCCTGATCCTGTGCCCTCAAAACCTCCCGCTTGAAGTATGTCCAACCCTCCTGGGCCCCCTTGTTTTTAAGCATTGTTTCCCAGGGTATGCTCTGAACTAGACTTCTGAATAGGCAAAAATCTGCCCTCCGGAAGTCCAGTGTAGAGGTTTTATTGGTGGCTCTCCTTGCATCTCTAACTATTGAAAATTCTATTATTTCGTGGTCGCTATGCCCCAGGCGGTCGCCAACCACTACATCTCCCACCAGCCCTTCTTTGTTTGTAAACAGTAGGTCTAGCAAGGCCTTACCCCGGGTAGGCTCATTTACCAGCTGATGAAGGAAATTGTCCTCTATACACTCTAGGAAATTCCTAGACTGCCTCTTCTGTGCAGTATTGAGCTCCCAGCAGATATCTGGCAGGTTAAAGTCCCCCACAAGAACAAGGGCTGTCGATTTTGAGACATCTGCCAGCTGCTTGTAGAATAATTCATCTCCTTCATCATCCTGGTCAGGTGGTCTATAACAGACACCCACAAGGACATCAGCCTTGTCGGACTTGCCCCTGATTCTGGTCCACAGGCACTCAACCTTGTCACTACTGACCTCAAGTTTAACAGAGTCAAGAGACTCTCTAACATATAAAGCCACCCCTCCACCTCTCCTGCCCTGCCTGTCTTTTCTGAAGAGCCTGTAGCCACCCATAGCAGCACTCCAGTCATACGAGTCATCCCACCACGTTTCTGTGATGGCAACTATGTCATAGCTTTCCTGCTGCACGATGGCTTCCAGCTCCTCTTGTTTGTTGCCCATACTGCGTGCATTAGTGTACATGCACTTCAAGTGGGCTGCTGATTTCACTCTTAATTCAGGCTTGCTGCATGCAAGGAGAACTGCCTCTTGTTTAAAATAATAATAATCTAGCTAACTTTTCATCTCAGGATTTTCAATACTCTTTTCAAGCATTTTACCAAAATGCCTTCAAGTCTTTAATTCTGATAGGCAAAACAAGATGAGTTCTTGAGTTTTCACTTATAAAATACTGTCTGATCACTGCAGTAGCACTTCTTTGTACCTGCTCATTATTAAATTCAATTTAATTCAGTACAAAACATGAACATTCAGACATAGATACAGTATGTTAGATGAGGTTTAAGTATTGTCGTATGTAATATATTTTTTTCCTCTCTCTCTACTAGGAAAACCTTCCTTGATATGTAATGAACACATCTGTTTGTTTACAACATTTTGGTTACTCAGGTCATAATACAGCTGATTTTTTTTTTTCTTTAGGTTTTCCTATGTTGTTTCAAAATTATAACACCGATTATAGCAAAAAGGTTATTTCAGTTCCCTGAAATTTGTACCATTATATTTAATCTCATTTTCAATATAAAACTGAAAATCATTCAATTTCTTCAGCAATATATGCAAATCTACATCTTAATAACTTTATTTGTAACTTCTTGCTGAATCAGTAGTTTCCTTTTTCTTCACAGGATGCTGTGATTTCCGTTAATTTACGTGGATTTAAAGAAAAAAAATATAGAAAATTGCCTTCATTTACTACAGATGTAAGCAACTGCACAATCAAAGCATTGTATCTTTTTGTACTAATCACTTGAATAGCTGCAATGTAAAGATAGTTTTTAATTTGACTCTCCACCCTTAAATTAATTACAATCTTTAATTTAAAGAATTAAACTGCTTATAGTTCTGATCGATGAAAGAACTACGGCTAGCCAACATATACAGGGTCCAAAACGTACACCTTCAGGAGATAAAATTTGCCTCATTTAAAGCTCATTAGTGTCCCTTTGTGCTGAAATTATATTCTGAAGAAGTTGTGCATAAATGGCGATCAGTTGAGTATAAATTTTCTGGGGAAAAGAATTGCTCTCTACCTGGCAGCAAACCTGGAGATTGTTTACCAAAAAATTTAAACCACTAGACCTCTTTGTAGTACCAAATGAGAAGTACACCAGCTATATTATGTTCATTTGTATGACACCCATTGGATTTCACTTATTCATATTCTTCAGAGTAGGAATAATGATAGAGAATATTTTTTTCATATTTTTGTTATGTAGATAAAAGAGCAGTAAACTGTTGCTCTTCATCTTCTGGGAAAACAAAACAAAACAAACAACAACAACAAAAGCCACCACACAACCAAAACAACCAACCTCATTACACATTATTTCTGTTAATAAGATTCTTGGAAATGTTCCTGAATCAAGAAAAAGAGGAAGAGGGGGGAAAAAAAAACCACAAAGTTTCTTTAAGTCATGTTGGAATAGATACTGATATGGATAGGTCAATTTTTAATATTTGACACAGGTTAGTTTACAGCTGACTCGCCTAAGGAATTAGTTTTTCTGGTACTTGGAGAGCTATTTAGAATTTAAGTATTTAAAACTTAGGAATTTATAAAAGAACCCTACTTTATATATTTGTGAATTGAAAAGCAGAAAGACATTTGATTGACAGCAACCTCTGATTTGGATCTCTTCAGAAAACGGCCTAATAATTACCCACATTTAAACTTCTAGTTAAAATGGATGCATTCATTCCTTGCAAAGTCTCCTTAGAAACACTAGACTTCTAAGCATAATCAAAACAGACAGCTGGGCCCACCCTTTATGATAATGTGCCATGCAGCTTTATTAATCTGACCTTTGGTAACAAATGAGAAATTTAATACTGCCCCACCATAATTGTTAGTGGCAGGCATTTTAGCAGTTTTTAATTTGCACTTCACTTTAATATCTGCTCCCAGTTATGATGTAAACATTAACAGGATCTGACACTGTTAATCGTGTTCTAGTGTCTGAAGCAGTGGCAAAAGAGCGTGCTTGGGCTAAACCAGAACATGACCTTAATGGATAATAAAATGCATTAACCCTTACTATGGAAAAAGGAAGGCAAAGAATGAATACTGAAATTGTTTCACCTGCCATTTGAGTAATCTACAGTGCTGCAATGATTGGGAGTGGAAATTATGTTCACCAGACTCCTCTTTCAAGGTTATGTAAGTGGTGATTGTCCTTTAAGTTGCTTGCAAGAGAAAAGATATATGGGAAAACATGTTCCCAAAATGTAATCAATAGCATTCTAAACAATTTACAGTGAATGCAAAAAGCACTTCTGTTTCAGATGGTATAAGTAAGGAAAATTTTCCTGTGTAATACAAATGTGTTGTTTTTTCCTGCATAACTGTTCTTAAAAGAAGTGTTTTATAGCCTATAAACAGCACGGAAAACCTATCTGCAAGTTACGTTGAGAGCTATTAAACTTTAGTGTTATAAATGTACAATAAAAACCAGTGGCACGGTACCTGAATTTAAAAGATGTCTACTTACAGATATCTATTTTAAAACAATGGAAATTAAATAGAATTTATTTCTGAAATACCAGTATATGTGATCTGTTGCTTCTGAATGTTATGCACTCCTCCTGGACTTCACTTTTTCCTTCAAGACAACCATTCCTCTCCTTTAAATATTCCTTTATGAACAGTCTAATTGAACTATTGTCTACATTGTTTTTGAAGTTCATATCTAAAAAGCATGCTTATAAAACATGTAAAGATCACTGTGGATTTTTACAAGGATTTCTACATATATCGTCTTCAGTGATATAAATATCATAGCCTCCTTTTTGTTCAGTAAAAAGGTATAACAGCAGACTATTTTTAGATAAGCTTACGTTGAGATAATACTGAGACAAAGCAAGGGTTATGCTATAGAAGAATAAAAACAAAATAAAAAATGCTTTCCTCAAAATTTTAACATTGATTCTTTAGCTGTTACATTCTGTACTTTTTTTAAAAATTAAATCTAAGTTTTAGTGTAACAGCATTATAACAGTTTCTAATATACACTATTCTTTTCGAGAATCTATTCTAAAAGGAAAGCTTCAAAGTATTAAGATAAGAAGATTACCTTCAACAGTCTGCAACACAAGACACAGTTGCTCTATCATTCTGATTTGATTGTTTTTAGTCATAACAATTGCCTTCTACACCACAAGTACTGTGAAATATCCTGCCCCCACTGGCTATCATGTGCCAAACTCAACAAAGATATCTGTGGTGCTGGTACAAATCCTGTTTTGCTCCTCATTACAAGAATGCTGAGGTTCCGCAAAGGAGCTGGGTATGCAGAGGAGGTGGGTAACATTTAAAACCAGTATACCTAAGCGCACCAAAGCCATGAGAGCTCTCAGCTCGACAGGGGGTGACCCATTTTCCTTTCTTAGACTCCTATTGCTAGGGTAATCAAATGAATTCACTACATATGAGAAACGTGACACAGCCTACAGACACTGAACTAATGTTTATATTATGTAAATATAAGAATCCAAGTATACTTTCGCATTGCATGTCGTTCTCTATGAATTTAGTGCAAGTCTTCAGTGCTCAAGAGCTAATTGAAATTACTTCACAAAGCCATCTGTGGTTTGTGTACCTTTTTAAGGAGAACATAAACCAAGGCTAGTATTATTGAAAAAAAACACATATTTCAAAATATTTCTTCTTTAAGGTGAAAGCCAGTCTTGTCTTAAGAACAGAGGAGAACCTTAATATATGAAATTATAAAGTTTTTAGCATGAATTTTTAACTTCCAAAATTCAATATTATTAACAAGAATAGACTAATTTAAAGACAGTTATTTTCATTAACTCTTCTCAGTCTACACCAGAAATAACACAAGAAACTCTGCAAAACATTTTCATGCAGTGTTGAGTTAAATAGTATCTACTTTTACATGGAAGCTTTTAAAGAAAATTTACATGGGAAAAAAAATCAGAATGCTAGTCAAACTGTATTGCTAGTCAAAATAATTTGTGGGTCGCATGTAATTAAAATTCAGACTGCTAATACATTTAAATTTAAATAAGCAAAATTTCTACATTCATCTTTTGAGTGACTTCTTCAAAGCTAGGAGACTCTTAACAGGAATGAATATGGAAGATCCCTCAACCTCCCTGGCTGGTGTTGAATCTCTTCTCTGCTGTATCTGTTCAAAGGAAGTGTTTATGCACTATGGAGAGAAACTTCATGAATACTGCTGAACATACCCTCCCTAGTCAAGTGCAAAATGTCTACTTTGAAATAGATTTAGCAATTTAACAAAACATAATCTAAATTTTAGAAGGACATGGATAAATTTAAAAAAGAAAACAAACTAGATAGGAATACCAATCTCTTCTGTTACCTCTACAATGCTACTACATACAGAAATAACCATTGTATCTCATGTTAGTATAGAGATATTATTTTGCAAAAGAAGAGTTCTTGCCTGGAATTTTGACACAGGTGATTTTTACCACTCGAGTTTCTAAATAGCATGAAAATTACATGTGAGGAAAAAAAAAAGGAAGTCAAATGTCCATTTCTCTGCCACAAAGAAAATCAAATGAAGAAATAAATTATTTGTGCATATAATTCTTAAAGTTGCTAATAAGTCAGATACATCTCACATGAATTTAATTCTATTATGAATGTATTAAAACACAACTGGAGTATACTTTTTTCTTCACATTTTCTCCATTATGATTATACATGTAATATATATCAGTAGGTACCTATATATGTAATACATATCAGTAGGTACCTCTAGTGGTCATCAGGATATGTATGACCCTCTCACACAGCTCTAGATTAATGGCAGAAATAATGGACATGTACATTTAAGAAAAGCTACAGACATATCTTATTGTTCCAATTAATTTTCTTCATATATATTACAGCGATAGCTGTGAATTTTTGTTTAATTTTTCAGACTTATTCTTTTTTTCTTTTTTTTTTTTCTAGTTAGTATACATACTTGTCATAGCAAAAGTGGACTTAGAAACTTTGGAGCCAACCAGCATAAAGTTAGTAATAATTCCTATGCTGAAATATGGATATAATTTCTAACAGAAGACTCAAGATGTTCTTTGTGATGCTGTTCATCCCTCAGCACCACCATACTAAAAAGGCAGACTTTAACTTACTTTCTTGACTAACAGAAAGAATATTTACCTCAAGACAACAGGTGAGTCAAAAATATTCTTGCTGATAGCAAGTCTGACTAGGTAACTGTACAATTACTTGTGCTGTTTTAACTGATCTGAAAGCTGAAATTCAGCTTCATCAATTAATGTTTTGTTTAAAATGAGTAAGAAAGCCTTCTCACAAAGCTATATAGAACAACACAAACCTTGCTCTTAATGTATACTTTCAAAGTCTGGGAAATTGCACTGTTATCAAAGATATTAGCTAAAACTGATATCTGACCTACATACTTCACTTTCTCACAGTGAGCTTCAGGTTTGTTAAAAAATGAGATTGTAACATTAATTATTATATTTAAATTGCTTTCACAAATAAAGTTTTATTTCTTTTCAATGTGTTTCATAATCCAACTATGAATTCATTCAGAACCTAGGAAAAATAAATTACATTTTTACAAGTGTTAATCATGCTAAAGCCATTCCAAGATAATAATAATTAAATAAATCCCCACAATATTCAGTTAATAACACTGTGTCTGTGGGTCTTTTGTAAGGGGCATGAAGATGAAAAGGAATGGAGAATTGTTCAGGTGGAAGACAGAGCTGCATTTCGTATAGCAATTCTTAAGCGACAGAGAGGTTTGACTTCCAGTTGACTAGGAAGAGATTGGAATGGGATAAAGGGGACTGTATTTGGCACATTTGATTCAAACAATCCTCATACCAGCTCTTAGAAATATATTCACTCAGGTAAACTGGAACATAATGACAAGGAAAAGAACATCAGAACAAAGAACACTGTAGGTCAGATTATTTAGTAGCTACATTCCAATGAAAACTAAACTCTTGGACAAACACTTAGTAACCTGCCTGCTGCTACATATATTATCTAAAATACTTTTTCTTTTTTTTCCTAATATATACTACTCTACCAGAGAAGGATTACTACAGTGTAACAGACTAAAACATTAATCAATTCAGTCCAGGAGGGCTACAGTTCATATTCTAACTGTACTGACATAATACAAGTGTCTTGAAATACAAATTTAGAGTAATTTGATTGAGCAGATGCAATGAGTCCCTGGATACATCACAGAAAGTAATAAAGTGCATTTGCCATAGTAAATTGGTTTAACATGACATAAGACACTGATGTCATGTATTCTGCATCAGAACAAAAGTAGCTTTGGCCATTATCAAAAATAATAACAGCCAATCATATTGCAGGCTAGACATAACCATTTGTTCACCCACTGGCATTTGAGAGTATCTCAAGATGAACTGTCACTTTGAAGAGTTATTGCTTTCATTAGGGCCTTACTGGTTTTGTTCCTCAAATTCTTTCAATTTTGAACACTCTTAAGATTTTTCTCACTCCTTGTCTTGCATTTATCACTGTATAGAAAAAGACTACAACACCAATCTGGAATCCCAGACAAGGTCACAAGTGTTGTGCAGGTATGCAAACTTTTTAAGGAGATAAAAGCAAGTAAGATATGCAAGTGATGCCCACATGGTATGCTCTTTATTTTTTGTAGCTAAAGATCATTTAAGAAACAGATGTTTGTTAGTGATATCAGAAGAACCTGGCAATATGTTAATAATAACAGACAAGTATATTTTTGAAACTGGTCTGTGAGTCAACAATGATTACACATGCAGATTATTAAGGAAAGCATAAAATGAGAGGGATTGAATACAGTTAAAAACCCAGATTGTAATTAAAATACTGGCAGTCAATATTCTTCTGTTTAGTTTTAGGTGTTTATGACGTTCAAAGCTCAGATTAATAGTAGCTAGCAAAAATTTCAACACCATACTATACCATCAGTCTCCGAAGTGAACTTCACTAAAGTAAAATTATTTACATGCACATTTTGCAAAAAGCTATGAAAATGGTATGTTTTCCAAAATTTAGCTGCAGCAATTTTTGTATCTTTCAGTAACTGTTCTTTAAGTTGCTGAAACAAATAGCCCAAGTTACAGAAGTTGTGTACAGTGTCATCTCATTGTTCAGTATCAGCAAAATGACAACCTCACACAGAGTCTAAATTCAAAACTGATTTTTAGCTTTTTTGTTTTGGTAGATTTTCTTTGGGTTTGCAGTTGTTTTTTAGAAAACACACATTACACACTGCTTTTCAATACTTAAGATATTTTTTAGTTCTTAGAAAAGTAATGAACTGTAATTCAAAATAACCATGACAGTCTGGGAAATGATCAACCGAAACATTACCAGTTAACTGAAATATTTTGTGAATAATGATTTCCAGTGTACCCATGCTTTTTTTGAGCAAAGGAATTAAGATGATTTGAAGTTTGGTAAAAAGTTGGTATGTGTCACTAGTCAGCCTTCTGGTTCTTCAGAAATAAAAGTTTTCCAGAATAATGTTGTTAGAAACAATTTCCACTTTAATGTTTATAATGTACTTTATTAAAAGCACCTGAAAGTCTCCAAAATTACGCATAACCTGGGAAGAAAATTCTGCACACTGCTTAAATACAACACAATGTCTGATATTGCCAAAGACATTTCCTATTCACAAAAATATCTGTTTTATTATCCACTGTAGGTTTGGAATAAAATGTTCGTTTATCTGAAGAAGTTAACACTGGAAAAGAGAGGTAAACAAGGTCTAATTGTGACTTCAAATCAGCAACTGCAATTTAGCAAGCTTGTAGCTGGTGTTTGTTTGCCTTTTTATTTCTTTCATGTTAAAGACATGCTGTGGAACTAATTTCATTTGTATATTGCACTGGTGATGATCATTTTCATGCAGGAGAAATTCTCATGAGCAAGTTTGCCAGTGTACACTAATATTGTAAAACGTTAACATATTATTTTACACAAAAGTGGTGCTGCTTGTTTCCTTAAACAGTGTACACAAAGTTCTGTTATCCATTAAATGAAACAAGAAAAGGAATATCACAGAGCAGAGGGAGACAGGATTAGTGTCAGAACAGGGCACGTTTGGGTATTGGCTTCTATTTTGGTGTGATTGACTTAGCAGATGACAGCAGAAAGAACAGATGGGAAAAACAAGTGGGTCAGAAAAATGTCAGGAGAAAAAACAAACACTACAAAGCAATAAAATCATCACTAAAGTACGAATAGGAATCAGATTTATTTTATAGCAATAAATGAAATAAAATGAAAAATTGTTAGGCACTTATCACATAATAAAAGATACAAAATGGTGCTTGTTACTGATGCTTGATCCTTCTGAAGTCAAAAGTAATTTGACTTTAATTCTGCTGCAATATTCTTGTCTTATAAAAACACAATGTTAAAGAAATACTGCATAAATTTAGATACTGATATGAATGGAAGTTATGAGGCACGTCAGAGACTCCAGAGTTTAATTTGGGAGGAATGCTGAACACGGGCTGCAATTGTCCTTTGAATTAAGACAACATTGGTTTTGAAAGTTTCAGAACATTTAAGGAACCACAGGAAACTTTTTTGTCTTTTTACTGCATATATAACTTCTATATGCAGAGAGTGGAAGGAATATTGTTAGAATCCAATCCTGAGAACCTGGGGATAATTTACCTATCTCAAAACATGTGCAGAGCACACCATATTTAGATACTGCATGTGAAGGGTAGATGCTCATTCACAACGCAGGAATGTTTATGCCAAAACATGGATTTAGCCTTGTTTCACCCAAACCAACCAGTATTTTAAGCAGAAAACATTTTCCATATGTCATAGGTTACAAGTGAAATAAAAATACCTTTCTCAAAGTTTGCAAAGACACGGAAAAAGAACACATGTAAATGAGAAATTTCAAGAATATTAAAAGAGAAGGCCAAACAAAACCCCAACAACCACAAAACACCCCCCCAAAAATTTAGGCAATTAAGCACATCTGTGGAAGCATTTTTCCGAAGCCTTCCTTGTGCATTAATAGTCTTCCAGACCACTGACATCTTCCAAGTTGAATTGTCAGTTTAGGCAGAGACATGCACAGCATGCAGGAAGTTTAGTAGATTAAAAATTTCCTCAAGAGATGTTATGGATATAATCACAACAAATTTTGTGCAGCTGAGTGCCAATTTCACTGCCTGTTTGGAGGTAATGGATTTGTCCTTTCAAGTAGAGTTCAATGCTTTGCTTTGGCAACAGTTGTGGACAATACTTTATAAGCCTTTAAAAATGTTTCTGTGGTTAGTTAACTAATCTAGGAGCTAATAAATATGATGGGGACTTCCAACTAGCTCATTTTTTTCCCACTTTTACTTGTTCCTAGCATATATACCATAATGACCATACACCAGGCAACTGAGCGAGGGGGAAGTGGGAGAGGTAGTGTCAAACAGCATAATGTAACTGAAATAAATAATAAAAATCCAAAAGAATGGCCAATTTCAGCACCATTCTTTGTAGATTGAGGCTTAAAGTTTGTAATTTCTGTAAAATAAAGTATTCACAAATACCTCATTTCTGTAATCTAATCTGAGCTCTCACAGTCTTCTATATAATTTCTATGTAGTCATAAATCAAGAAAGGTTTTTGAACAATACATCATGATTATACTCACTGCATCTAGAGATGATTCAACTTTATATTGTATTACCTCAAAAAAGAAAATTATAAATCACAGACTGTTTGAAACTGAAGGGGCTTTTTTAGGTTGCTTTTACCATGCACACTCTTCAAATGAAGGACCATAGGTGTACCATAGGTCCTTCATATGATGTAAATTATCAAATCATCATGAACAATGTAATTGTTCTGACACAACTCCAAAGATCATCAGATTTAGTTTGTGTTTAGATGCCTGTGTACAGTCTTAGTGTGAGGGAAAGCAATAAAATGGAGATTAATGAGTACTGTTACACATAAATAACTGAATTAAGAACAGGTAACTCAGGTGATATGATTAAGCATTGCTTCCTAAGGCAACAAAAAAAGATAGGGGTTAATTTGTCACTTAATTCCCTCCTCTCTTTGCAACATTTAACTGGTATTCTTTCTTCTGCTTCCTTCCCTTTGTTTTCCTTTTTAAAGTACCTGATAGCCCTACCTCTGAAAGCAACTACAATATCAAGACAATCTTTGCCTCTGTTGGCAGTTTTGTCTTTCTTTGGTTGCTTATTAAGTTTTTAACCAAGAGATTTGAGTGTTCTGTTTCCTAACTGGCTTTATATTGGAAAGAAACATGAAAGCCACAACTGGGGTTTCTGAAGACACAAGGCTGCTTCTTTAACCTGAATGTCCTGTTTCATGTAGTGCTTAGCCACTGACACAGAATTAGGTGCAGTGAAAGTATTAAAAAAATTGTATGTAAAAATCACAGCTGACAGTAGTTTTGCAAGACAGCCCACTAAGGATATGATTAATTCGTGCATAAATTGGAATCACATCCAATTACAGATTTACTAAGTGGAAAAGGAAGAAGCTAGAGTGACACTCCTGGTGTTCCATTGAAGTACAATAAGCATGCATAGTCGAGGTCACAAACTTACTGAGAAGTCATGCAGCCCACTCCATCCAGCGTACAGCAATCAGCCTTGTTCATCTCCAGAAGAGTTCCAAAAATAGTAGCTTACACATTTATTTTCTACATTTCATCCTTCTTTCCCAGATAGTTTTTTTTTTTTTCTTATTTCAAATATCCCAACACTCAACAAACAATCTGTCTGGATATTTCTTAAAAACAACAGGTGTTAGATTTGTGATAATTAGAAGAATCTCCACATTTTGAAAATAATTGGCACTTACCTTTATTTCTGAAGCTTTCCTGATTCTTTTCCTGCTGCAATTAGAAGTAGAAAAATGTATTATTTCAATAATTAGTTACAACAAAAATCATAGACATACAGATCCAAAATAAATTTAGTCTAGTTCATCCTTCCCCAAGATTAAGTCATACACTTTTTTCTTTTTTCTTTTTTTTTTTTTGTCCCCACAATGATTTGGCACTGGAACAACACATTCTCCAGAGAGGCTGTCCAGTCTCTCGTTTTACCTCTGTATTGGGAGATGCTCATAATTTAACTGACCAAGACTGTGCAACCTGGTGTAATTTGGTAACCATAGGGGCCACTGCCAGCCTAAATTATTCTGTGATATGGAGAGATGTTTCCAGAACCTCGTAAGCAGTGCTTAGCTGTCATCAGTTTCATCCTGAATGAAACTTTGCCAGAATCCTCTCAAATACTTTTTTTCATATTAATGAAATTAAAAAAATTTTAAAAAATCAAAGTGAAGTTTAAAATGAAATTAAAAAAATAATGGCATGTTTACATAGTAACTTAATTTTTAAGCAACCTGTTTCTTAAATGCTGAAATCAAAGAAGGTCTTCTGTTTACTCATTTTGATTTCACTGTCAGACACACATCGTGTTGTTTGCTTGGCAAACACTGGAGAATTATTTCCTACTCAAGCAATAACTGCTACCATAGCATGCTCTCCTAATTGAATTTTTAGGTTTATTTTGTTTTCTGACTGACAAGTTATTTCTTTAGAAATGCTGAAGTCCATGTAACATGAAAGTTTGACAGTTTCTTAGTACAATACCATTACATAACTGCAAGTATTCACTAAACATCTTCATATTACCTAGATGAGAATGAACATAGTAAAAAAATTGCTGCATAACCTGATATTCAGTGTTAAGTGCACACTGAGCTAGGTGTCCTCAATGATGAGAAATACCTAAGAGAATTTACTTGAGGTGGCAATTTGTCCCCAAAATTTCAGATTTTGATTGTATACAATAGTTGCTCAAGGAGATGTTCTCTGTTTTGTGCTCTGTAAGATATTCTTCAAATATTTGATTCTTTATAAGCTTATGCTCATAAAAATGGCATTTGGAATAGCCTAAAAAAATGCTTCTGAATTTCTTTTTCTATTATAGATACTTAAAAAAAAAATAACAGGAAATAACTTTTTTTTTCTACTTTTGCTACTTTTGTTGCAATTTATAAGGGGTATTTTTAACATTCTATAACCTATTGATAACAAAGAGAGTGTACTGATTCCACCATGATGGTGCTCATATCAGATTATTTTAATCTTAAATATGTCCGGATTGTACACGTAAGTCTATGGAAAGAAGTTAACGTCTACACCAATACATACATCTTTTATTAGTATACCTTTTGATAGCATTTTTCCCAATTATCATGCAAATAATTTTAGAATAAGACTTATTACCTATCTTTGTCTGAGTAATACAGAAAAATATCACCTAAAACGAAGTCAATGGGTTTTTTCTCTTGTTGTTTCAAAACACAGAATTGTATTAAAACCTATACATACTCTGGAAAATACATTTTCTAATTTCTCCATGACTACATTAAACAGCTTGTTTAGATATTTAAAAAAAAAAAAAAAAAAAACAGAGAGAGAGAAAGAAAGGGGAAAAAAAGGTACTTCTGCCTTTATTGAAAACAAAATACAGTGTACTAGATTGTAAAGTGTTTTCACATACATGCTTAAAATTTCCTCAAAACGTTAAATGGTATTTCCTGAAATACAGGATGTGATATAATAGGATGAATTTGCAAGTAACTCAAGCTGATTTTCATGGTGTTATGATTTTCATTCTATACTAAAAATAAAGCAAGAGATTTAGTATTGCTTAACTCCTTTGTCGTTTCTATTTAAACTGCAGTCAGCACTAGGCTAAGAAGATCTATCAGGTATTTTCTTCTAGTCTTTACAAAGGAGATTTTATTTTCCTTTCATATCTCTTTAGAGGTCAGAGGGTGAAACTTAGTCTTCAACAGGCCAGTGTAAACTCAGTGGAATTTTATTTGCAATAAGCAGTCTATGCTTATTTAAAACAACAACAACAAAAAAGATCTAGAGCCAATATGTAGCCATGTTAGCATTCAGATACTGCAATTTATTGGTTCCATGAACGCTGTTTAGTCCCACAAAGCTCAATAGAAGCACACTAGTCATTTTTCACTTCCTTTTGTTCGCAATTAGAAGAATTGAAATTTTTTCCAACAAAGATGCAAACCCTATATCTCTGTTGTTTACATTACAATAAGTAGATTCTGAAGACTTAATCCAAGCATTGATTAGTAAAGCAGAGTAGCCTTGCAGTAAAGCAATCATGAACATCAAATCTTGGTGTCAAAGGAGAAGAGAAACACTAAAAAGGCTGAGAAAAACTTTTTAGGGAGAACAGAGTGCATCAAGCGTTGCAAAGTTAAGAGAGGAAAGAAAATGACTCAGAAGAAACTTAAAAAAAAAAAAAAACACCAGGATTTTTTAAAAATTGAATTTGTTAAGACTTCAGTGACTCAAAAAAAAAAAAAAATCCGAACAATTTCCAGGAAAGAAGGCATAAGCTGAAAATTTCTTTTCTTTAAAGATATTATTTTTTTAATATCTTTATTTTATTTAATTTTAGTTAAAGATTTTTTAGTAGCTTTGCATGGTTCAGTTTTCTCAAAAGACTCAGTTTTTCGTTTTAAGCTGCCATTCAATCTACTAAGAAGAGCTTTGCTAGCAGATCATAGACCAGCCTCAGTGTGATATGACTTGCACCAGCAAGATGCTTGATAGCATCAAAATGCATCCAAATATAAAGAAAAGTCTATAAAACTCAAGTTATTTCAAGATTAACCAGTTATTAGACTGGGTGTACTGTCTCTGAAGTGTGAAATTAGCCTTCTGCCTAGGGAAAGGCTGCCATAATATTAGACTTTTCATCTGAAAACACAGATTTTAAAAATATAGAAAAATTTATACTGAAAGTTCTTAAATATTGATTCTTCCTTATTATTAAAAGATAATGTATGTTAATTAATTTATATAGAAAACTACTAAGAAACAATGACTTATTTTAGTGAATAGATGCTATAAGCTCCTATAACCTAGGAAAATTAAGTTCAGGGAAATAGGAACTGTTCTTCCTGATGGGAGAAAACAAAGCTCTCAGAGTCCTGGAACATGAGAGAGGTAAACAAAAAACTATTCATCATGACAGATATTTCCACTTGCATTTATGCAACTTGCTAGGGTTTTGATGCTAGTTGACCTGAAAATAATAGTAATTAAAAAAAAAAAAAAATCTACCCACGTGCTATTAGAAAGCATGTAAATGTGCAAGCATCACTGCCCTAAATAAAACATACTAATTTTGTACATACACTGTGGTGTGGAGGAGTTAACAGACCTGCTGTTACACACATTTCTGTTATTTTTCTCCTGTACTACATTATGATATGGAAACAAAGTCTTTTCACCTCGCTTGTTAACAACCAAAGAAATTATATATATTTGCTGTCTAAATAACACTGGAAAGATTACATGAACCACAATATTGTGTTCTTATCTATTGCTATGAGTCATCTGTAAGCAGAACAAATAACCTTGCATCCCAAGATTTTTTAGTCTGCTTCTATTACAAAATAGTTCTGAATTCAACAGCCTCTAGCCAAATTAATCTCACAAGTTGCATGGCTTTGCATTGCACCACATTGTGTCAGCCTCATGAAATGTATCGATGCAGAACATATTATAACTGTAAAGAAACCTTTCTTGTGTGTCCAGCAGAATGAATTCAATGTACACTTTTCAAAGTACAGTGGATTAAAGTGGAGAAAATGTCAAATATTCCGCTACGGTTATGAACTAAAAAAGATCATGGATGGCTGACCACACAAATTGCTATTCTGGTAAATCATAAGTTATAAACTATTTGCAATATATCTCAAACTAGGCTCTGTAAAGAAACTGATTTAAATACACATAGAAATGCATTTGCAAGGTAGAAGAGCTCCTTTTCTAGTGCTATTTTCTTTGTCTTAACACACAAATAGTATCAATATCTCTTAAAACATCCTAACATTTTGACAACTCATTGTTCAAAAATGATATGTTTTGTCAACAACGTTAGCATAGTATCAAATTTCATTTAGAAAAAGGGCTTCATGTTAGTAATAAGGGAAATAGAGCAAGATGGTCAAGGAGATTCTTAACATACAGTGATTCCACAGAAAGTACACAGCTATTTATAAAAAACAAAAACCAAAACAGAACAGAGCTGATCTGTAAAGGTAGATAATACTCTAAGACTAACAAAATTCCTCAGCCATTTTAGAAACAGTAAAGCTAGTTTCTTAACCCCATGTTTTTTCCCTTTTTGCAAGAAGAAGAGTTGGTATTTATAAACCACGGATGTTGTACATAGAAGCATATTGACTTTCACTTAATTCTGTGTTTTTAAAAGACAAACTACATACTTGTATTTCATCTAGAACCTCACTCATACCTCTGCCTGAATCATCTGCTGAGGATGTGGGCACGTGTCTGCCAGAGCAGGCTTGTCATAAAGAAAAGCAGCCTTATTTCTTTCTTAAATAACTCAGACTAAGTCATTTCTGTGCTGGCTGTATTTAAAAAGTAGGGCTGAATTAATGGAATTCTTAAAATCAACAAAGTGCCAATTAGTCTAAAACATATGGTAGATTGTCCTTGATATGTAACAAAATTTAAAATAATTTAATAAACATAAACCACTAATTACGGAAACTGATAAAAGGGCGAGTGCAAACTTATTTGCTTGATTCACATTTTACAATGAAAATGTATCGTTATTCATATCATAAAATGTAGTTAGAATGTAGAAAATTAGTTTTGTGCTCATTACCTTTAATGTTCATTCTACAGTGGGGGTACTTTGCTACTATTTAGTGACTTTAAAAATAATTAAAGGAATAATTGTTATTAAATATCATTGAATTGAAAGAGGTAGCAAGATAATTATTTCTACCATGTTGTTAAAACATAAACAAGCTATGGTAGTTAAACAACAACATATTACCTTATATTGATACAACAGCTTTAATTACAAGAAATCTGAATTATAAATGTACAGAAGCTTTTTATTCATAGGTGGAACAGCAGCATGGTCACAGCCATACAGAGCAAGTGCATATAAAGCACAAGGCAATTTGCTAAACTATTCTTAGAACCAATTTGATCAATGACATTATGCTGAACATTTGTGTTTCAAAACAGTTTCACAGAATCAGACTTCATCAGACTTCCAGCAACTGCAGTACAATTGCAATTTCAACGAAATATGTATGCAAAGTAGAAGTAACAACATTTACATTTATAAAGCTATTCTGTTAAGTAGCAGTAAGCAAGGCCTTGCTTACTACAGTTAGGAAGAAAGAAAGAGCAAAAATTGATCCATTTTCCTGTTGCTCTTGTCAGAACACCATTTAATACAGAGAGTTTTGTAATTTAATGATTTCAACAAAATTCTTGCACTGGTATTCTGCATACACACCTCAGTCTTGTTAGATTGACACAATTTTTGGCAATAAATTCTGGGAAAAGAATATGGCAGAAGTTGTTATTGTATCAACTAACCCATCACATGAATGTATGCTTGCGTGAAGGAAACAAGATGCAGAGCACCTGGCTAGATCAGGAAAAATATAAAGCTGTTGAAGTCTTCAGAATTAATGACATTCCCGAGATTAGGTATTACTGGATATTACAGTCTTAGAAGTAAGCCTTAGAGGCCTCTGGAGAAAATTTGATGAAGTCTTGAATTCATAAACCCTTATGAAAGGGAGCCAACAGTATTTGAGAAACCTAGATAAAGGAGTGAAAGATTTGTTTCATCAAAAACAATAAAAAACCCAACCACAGAAGCTGGGGTGGGGACAACTGTGCAATCTGCTGGTTTGTTTCTTAGTTTGCTGATACAGATCCCTGAAGACTATGAAGAACAATCATAGCAGACCAAGGAAGGGGAGTACGAAGCAGTTGTTCCTCTTTGTGTCCAGCAAATTACAACCCCTTAAAGCAAAGGGGAAGCAGAGAAGAAATAAAGACGCAAAAGTTCCACGTCACCTTGTCTATGCCTATAAAATTTTAAGGAAAACTGTCTCCAGACCAGGTTTCAACAAAGCATGCACTTTCTTCCATCCACTTTACATCCATGGAAGTTCTACACAAAGCCTAATCTACAATTTTTATGTTTAGACACATCTGACTGTGCATTAAAGCAAATCACCTAGATATGTTGGTAGGGCAAATAACACTCCTAAATAAAGTCTTGGACCATGCAAAGCAGAGTAGACAAAGCTTCCGTCCTCAAGGTGGAACAACTGCTCTGGGCTAAAGTTACAGTCTAACTCCTCATATTCTTCAGTGCCAGCTGCACTGAAGTAGCTTCATGCTCTTGTCACAGTAACATTGTATACACCAGATTTCTGGAAACCTGCTTACATTCTACGAAATAATGCTTCTTTTTTCAAAATAGGCAAAGAGAGAAAGATTAATATATTTTAAAAGCAGTGATTCTTCTGGTAGAATTGTTCATGATCCATGTGGACACATTTCCTAAAAGAGCTGCCAAGGTAAGACCTGTGCACAGCAGGCTGCAGGCAGGTCCCAATGGAAATAAAGCACCCTCGAGTTAGGCCTGTATGCCCTGATTACTACTGCAGTTGAAGCTGTGAAGTAGTTTTGATTTTTGTCTTTTAATTCAAAGATGCTCATCTCACTAAATTATTGCTTTTTAGTAGGATTGTGAAGTTTTCTACTGTCTTTTTATTTCTGATGTGAGATCTCTAAGAGGAACCTTAAGGATTTTACGGGTCCAATAAAATGGCAGGCAAAGGCTTTCCTTCATTTTACTGAAGCAGAGAAGGGCTCATTTTACAAATTTAGTCTCTTAAAAAACATCAATTCTTCCATGGGCTGTTACCCTTTTGTACTTACACCTCTTTCACATAGGACAGTTGTCCTAAAACAACTGGCTACTGTTCTGAGCTGCATAGGAAAACAAAATATGCATAGAAGCTTACTCTGCTCTAGAAATACAACATAACTATAGTTTCTTTCATATTATTTCATACTTTGTTCTTTGATGACAGACCAAATACATGTTTATTTTATAAGCAGTTTCATAGCACATGACAAAAAAGAAGTTCTACCAATTTCATATGGCTGTGCAGTGTTGCTGTTTTTATAATGCTTTAACCTTTAAAACATCTGATGCGTGGTTCAAGCAGGGAAAGTATATACTTTTGCATTGAAACTTGTACCACTATGACCAAAACAGCTTACCTACTGAAGATTGTATAAATCAAATTATGTAGTCAAACCCAGGCTCCAACTCTCCTTAAGTTGGCGAAGCTATGAATGCTATATAAATTATGGCTATACAGAAGTAGATTACTGCTATTTGTGCACATTTTGCATTAAACTTTAAATGCTCAGGCATGCAGTGTAGAATTACTTTCCTGTGTATGAACAGCATATGACATAGTTTCTTCCAGCCTCCCAAGAAAGAAATAAGATAACACAGGATAGCTGACAAGGTGCTGCAGACTAGTATACTTACCCCATACAGCCCACAAGCTCATCGTATCTGACATACATATTTATTTTGACATTATCTGAGGACACTCCAGATTTGAGTAGACAAAGAAGCAGGAGAGAGATCTCCAAGAGGCAACATTTTAGCATACTGAGTTACCATTGGAAATTCTAAGGAACAGTATTTCATGGTATTCTATTATATTCCCCCTCCTGTGAACTCCTCAAACTCCAGGTACCCTCACAATCACTGGAAAGTATTATATTTCCTGACAAAATAATGTTATTTTTTTCTCCCAAAAAAACCAAAACTAGTACAGGTGTATCTTAGCTACACAATGCCCATCGACATAAATGGGAGTGATTTGCTTAAAACCCCTATTCTTTTTTTTTTTTTTTTTTTGGTCTATTTAAATTTCAGAGATGGTTTTTAAGTGTAATTTTCTGAACTGTAATTTTCTAAAAACCACATAATGTACATTACATTTTATCATTCAGCCTGTCCAAGGCTCATTCAGATCTTACGTTTCCTCTTCACAAATTTTTCTCTACATAAAAGAAAATCTGCATGAAGAATGACAATTCGAGACTATAGACACAAAAGCATCAACATCAATTACCTTCTTACAATCCAGGAATACAAGTAATATTTAGTCTGTGTTAGGACATAATTATGGGTAAAATTGTAGTATATCTACCAGTATTGATTAAATATGCTGAGAAATTTCTAGGAATAATATATTGTTTCTGACATTCATCTTACAAAGGCAGGTAAGATAGTGTTACAAAGGAAAAGAGATGTTTGTGATATGAATATTAATCAGTTACACATGCCCTTTTGTAAATGTTCAACCATATATTTGAGGAACACATTCATTTTAACCAGAGACTTGATCAAAGGTCATACCATATTAGCCACCATGTGACATTTTGAAAAATAGAAAGTAAAACTAAGATCTTTTTTTTTTCTATTGAATCTTAGAAAAGTCAAGATTAGCTCGCTATTTGATTGTTGAATTTCAATTAACTTTTCAAAATGAAACATGAAGTAAAGCTATATACACTATAGATATACTGACAATTCGTTACACTTTCCCTACTATGAAGGAGATGATGTATTGTAAAGCTTTTAGTTATTTTCTCATTGGAAACAAGCAGATTTTAAAATAAATAAACAATTAATGATTCAGTAAATACCTGGAGTTCTAAGTTCCTCTATATATAAAAGAGACATATATTTTTCTTCCCTGTCCTGGACTGATACTAGTAGAGGCAGCTAAAATTGGGTTTGTTTTTAATAATAAACTATGAATAACGTCTTGCAAACATTTCCTTTTACTAAACTAAAGATTTTCACTGCATTCTATCTAATGATGGAGTAGATATCAGGAAGCAGTCACTGGAAGGACAACACGCGTATCCAAAGGATAACCTCTTTTTACTAATTTTTAATAATAAACTATCAAGGGAAATGATTTGAAAATATTAAGGTACAGAAAGTATTTGAAGACTCAGTAATTTTTTTGAAAGGCATGCTTTACTCATGCCCCAGTTAAAAGAAGAATGAAGGAATAATGACAAATTAATGGGAGATCTTCATATGGGAAGTCAGACTGGCTAATGCAATGGTTTCTGAGACCCTTTAAAAACACCCTGCAAATTATCAATTACAATGGGATTGGTCTTTCACAATTTTTAGGATCATCTTATTTTAATGCAGTAGTTGCTATTAATTTTAACATACAGTTTATCCACCAGAATTGTTACATCAAAAGATGTAACACCAAATAATGTTAGATATACCAACAAAGTTGAATAAATTCTATTAAGACAATGTAATATTAATTCTGTATTAATTGCACTGATGTATAAGTAAAATCCTCAGGTAAGAGTCATGGAAATTAATAGCATTTCCATCAACTACTCTAATGAATGGAAGATTGTGCTGATGCCTCAGGAGAGTGTTAGAGCTTAGTTCTCCTCAGAAATTACACTTGAATTATAGGCTACTTATTCCAGGTTACATACGCAGAGCTATGGGCTATACATTAAATAAATGACTGATCATTTTTGTTTGTTTTCTTTTCATGAGAAGAGGGGATATAGAAGGAATAAACTTGTTAGATTTTTCTTATTTCAAATTAATATTTTGTTATAATGCATTGGGTAGGGGAATGCAATTACAAAAAGTTATTTGACAGAACTTACAATGAATATTAAGTATGTTTTTAATATCATGCAACATATTAAAGAAACATGTTTATTTTATACTATTAAACTATTATATTAAACTATTATATTAAAAATTATATAATATTAAACTATTATACTGTTAAACTATTATACTTAGTATACTTACTTAAATGAAAACATGAAGGACAAAAATAATCTCTTGTTCATCTTTTCAGTCACCTTCAACAAGGTCAAAAACAAATGCTTTTTTATCAATAGTTTGGCAAATCATTGTTCCGACATTTATGTTTTGGGCTTTAACCTTCTGGGTTCTTAAAAGCATTTAAGAATAGTCGTATCAATGTATAACAATCAAAATAGACATAATTAAGACATCTTTTAATTAAGCTGTCATTAAACTCTCCATTTTCTTTGAGTGTCAGGTCTGAGCAGAGCTACCAAAACTTTCATCATTTTCAATGGGCATCTCAATATTTAGCACCATTATTTGAAAAGCAAATAAAACCTGTGTTTTGGGGTTGGGATTTTTTTTTTTCCAGGTTGTTTTGTTTTCATTGTTTGGGATTGTTTGCTGTTGTTGCTCCTACTGTTCAGTTTTAGTTAGTTAGTTAGTTATGGAAAATAAATCTGAAACTGAAAGTCATCACATTTCCTTAGCTTTTGCTTGAAGGGGTTTGAGCATAGTGATGGATGTAGTGTTCTTGTCTGGTAAGATTTACCATGGAATCAGTTATCAGAAACAAACAGAATACCCTGAGCTGTACTTCTTATATGATCCCACCAGCAAATATAACAGAGTAAACATAAGATGTCGTGATAGCTATTGTAATCTATGCAGAGGTATTTTTTATCCAAAAAAATACCAGATTTGTTCTCCCTCTGTGCATCACATTCTCAGTAAAATGATCACAGTTCAAAATTGCTGCTGAAAAAATAGTTAGGACAAATTAACCAATGAAGAAGAACGAGTTAAAACTCGAGAGATATTTTCCTGGTGTTAAAAAAATAATTTTCTCTGAACTTGTTTTTGTATCACACAAAGTATAAGACTGAAATACTGAACAGAGACATGGATATAAGACCTAATATTTAGTCAATCTAATTGGAGCCAATTTTAAAATAGTCTAATTGTACACAAATGCTGTACTTTAATATTATACTCAAGTCCAATGTAATTAACAGTTTTCTTACAAAACATTACTGCTACATATCAATGCTGTATTTACTCTTTCGGGAATATATCAACATATAGATGCACACTATACTGATGTTTAAAACAAATGTTAAGTACATAAATATTTTCATTTAAAACATAATTTAAATAGCTAATTAAAATCAGAAAGGTGAAAAATGAAACATAAACTAAGTGGTTCATTATTTAGTTAAAAAAATGAGGCTGGGGTATATCCCAATTTGCCTGAACACCAATAAATCTATTATACACCACATTCATTAATTAATAACATTTATATATTGATTTTTGCATATTATTTTTCACTTTACAAGTACAGTATAAGCTAGATGATATGACTTTCATTTTAATGAACCAAGATAATAAACGTTAATAAAGATAATAAAAGTCTATGTCTTCTAGGTAATGAAAATAGGTATTAAATCATTGGGAGAAATGACCGAGAAAAAGAAACAGTGAAAAACAGTAAAATAAAACATTTGGCTGATAGAAAAAAAAAAAATAAAAGAGACTGAATGTTATAAGGAGTAATCTTGAGGACCTGAAGAGCAAGAGACAGCAAGGAAGGTATGGAAAAGAGCCAGATCTCGTAAACTTACGAGCCATACACACTTCAAGTATCTGGCGTCTTTAATGATCTTAGAAATCCAAATGGCACAAATTTCAGCAGTAGCAAAACACCCCAAGTAATATATAAAACAAATATCTTCTGGCTTTCTTTTGCTGCCACTGTGATTACAATTTGTGATGATGAATTGCCATTATAACAGAATGTGAAAAAACACATTAATCAAGAATCTTAAAAGACAGTTGATATAGATTGTGTTTGCATCAACTCCCAAACACCAGAAAGGCCCAAACCCTATTGTCTTATCTATTAAGAGACTAACTGGAAATCCTCTTCCTAGAAAGCAATGTGAGAAGGCCAAACTGAGTGCTGTAGAAGATAATTACACTACCTCCATATGCCACTACTTTATATTATATGTTGTCAAGCTGACAAATGAAATTTAAAAGGCAATGTGAATCAAAAAATAGACAATATATATGATTTGTCATCCCTTAAAATAATTGGCTGATATTAATCTTTTCCACAGCTGCGGAACAAGAACATAAAATACAGGTACAGTGAGAGGTTCAGTGCAACAGTGAAGATGCACATTTTCCCTCGCTAGCCCCATAGGCTTCTTGATTAACATTTTAAGCTAGATGTTGCTAATGAGTTAGCATTGGAAGCATCGGCAGGCAGCTTGAAAAAAGAATTTCTCACTTGCCTTAATTCCAGACTTCGATATCTCTTTTTTTTCCCCCCCAATGAATGACTATTTGGAAAAAGGACTATGGAAGAAATTTTACAGAGAGATTTTACAGGCAAATTTCCTAAGACTTTTTTTAAAAAAGGTTTAGAGCATGTATTGAGTATTAGCAAAAGTAACATTTAATTGATATCAGCTTATTAATATACAGTGATTGTAATGGAATTTAAATTAAAAAAAAAAAAAATGAACGTGCCTTTTGAATGTTATTGCCCACAGGATAAAGCACATTAAAATGCAGAATATACTTCCTGTCCCAGAGAAAAGAAAAAAAAAAAAATTTCATAAGACTTCTTGACTACAGTTGGACAAATGATTAAGGGCGTGGAGGGAAAGAAAAAGCAAATCTTGCTACTTACATAAAAAAGTAGAATTTGCAGAGGACATAGGTACTGCGCTCAGAGAGCCTCAGGAAGGGAAAAAGCTCTGTTGTGACCTTAGAGCTAAGAGCAGCACTGACATGCTCAGGAAAAGCTCTGTTCTTAGGCCTCAGAATTCACCAACGCATCTTACTGAGATGGATTTTTTTTACCCTCTTCTCTCTCCGGGACAGAGGATTTTAGAGGATCAAATTTTATAACTTCTCAGATCCTGCAGGCAAACAGACTTTCCAGATAAACACTGTGAACTATAAACCTCAGGTTGTTCAGGGACCAGACCACACAAGGAAAGCTCAGGCTGATTTTGAATCCTGAAGTATTTACTACTTTCTGTGCATTTCTTTCTTGGTTATGTTACCCTAAATGAACATAAAACATTGAACACTCAGCCTTTCTGTATTTTACAGGTGTTTCATTATAACACAGAATGCACAATTAGTTGGGGAAGAACATTTTTAAACCTTTGGGCAAAAACCTGAATGCAGAACATGTATTCTATGCTTTGTGCCTGTGAATTCAAATCTGTCTTCAATAAACTGGGAGGGCACGCTTATACCACTATGTTTTTCTCTTGTTTTGTTTCAGACAAAGTCATTATTGCCTAAACACCTCTAAACTAGATGTAATTCTAATCTAACCTAAATACCTCTAAACTGACCTAATCCTGAAGCCTAAATTAATAAGAATCAGAGTTGAATTGCATAATTTAACAGCAAACAACAAAAAGGGAGAGAAAGGGAAAGAGGGAAATAGGCAAGTTTTTCACAAGGAGTTAAAAGAAATATTTTAGTCCGGAGAAATAACACAGACAACA
Organism: Patagioenas fasciata; assembly: GCF_037038585.1. Classification (NCBI taxonomy): domain Eukaryota; kingdom Metazoa; phylum Chordata; class Aves; order Columbiformes; family Columbidae; genus Patagioenas; species Patagioenas fasciata. The sequence goes on along the minus strand of NC_092523.1, from coordinate 43,574,513 downwards.
GCAACCCCCACTCACCCTCCCAAACTTGGTCTGAGGCATTACAACCCTAACTGTAATGAATGTAACAACCTTAACATCGTAAGCTCAGAATTGGGCCTAAGTAAAAGGTATCCAGGTGACGATGTCTATGTTAGCAATTTTCACTGTCTCCTGAGACTAAAACCAAACAACTCCCTACCCATAATGATATCATTCAGAATGAGGCTCTGTAGTTTATATTATTCCTTGCTAAACCACGTGAATCACCTGGCATGCAGAAGCGGGTTGTGCCTGCATGTGTTAGATATGCAGACTTGGCATGCTCTGGAATATATATATGAATGTACAGAATGTATTCGATATTTCTTAGTCTCTGACAGATAATTAGAAACGGACAGCCAGTGTTCTGTTGGCTGCTGCCTTCCTGTTTATACCTGGAAGTCTCACAGCATGTGCTTTTTTACTGAAGACATGGCATAAACATCACTATCACAGTCATGCAAATTACAAGCAGAAAGTTTATTAGGATGCTAGAAATACTTCCTAATGATTTCACGTGGGAAACCAGGTAGTAACAAATTGCTCACAATACTTCAGCAGTACTGCAAGACTCCCAAATGGAAAGTCACGTATTTTGACAAATGAAAAGCCAAGGATTAACTGGCATAACAAGAAATTCACATGCTATTCAGACATAGCCTAATATTTTTCAGCATAGCTGCGAAAGTGTAAGCCATATCAGTTTAAGAAGGGAAATGGACTGAAAATAAAATTTTCAGGAGTGCTTTGTAGTATTGTTTCTCTGTTCTAGTTCAAGCCAACTCATTTCTTCCTGGTTTAGATTATTTGATACATAAACAATGCAGTCAAACATTTGATCTTCCTGGCCCCTATAACGGCCATGATAATGAACATTATTATAAATATACTTCGGCCCATGATTATAATTTACGCGTGAACTGCTGCAAGTTCTTAGACGTATATTTTATATTGCAGATTTTCTGCTAGAAAATTTCCGGAAAAAATAAACCGAAAACTTGAAAGTCAGCAGCTCATCGTAGGTACTGGATATTGAAAATTCTACTGTAATACTATAGCTGTTTCAACTACTGTATAATAAAAGTAGAAAATGGTTCAAAGTGGAAACTCTTCATTAATACAGCATATGATAAGTTAGAAAGTCTGCTGAAGGAATAGTCTGTTAATTCCACAGATCAAGTTAAACACACAAAAATATATTTCTACACAGTAAGAAATCACTGTATATTTAAAGGCTATAAAGAGCAAAGTTGGGAAATCAGCAATATCCGCAGCACTAGATCTAAGTTTTGGCTGGTGTCAAAGCGTGGCAACTTCACATGCTGTCAGACTGCTCTGACATTAGCCAAGAAGTTAGTAATCCATATACTTAAGGCGTATTTTACTGTGATTTTCTGCACAGTTTAAAAAAAAAAAAAAAAAAAGTCATATTGGAGACTGAAAAACAGTGATTTCAATTGCTCATGAAAACGGTGATTTCTTAAAGGTAGCACAATCATCTTGCAAGGAAAAACTCAGTTCAGGCTCTCATATATTGCAGCATTGAAAATTTCTATCAATAACACCAATTCTAGTTATTTGCACCACTGAAGAAGGTCAGGAGTTCCATACAATTGTGGCATAAGAATTAAATCAGTTCTACATTCTGTTCTATCTAAACAAGCATGAGATATTGTCAGATAATTGCTAAAGTATCTGTCCTCGTGGTTAATCTATTATAAATAATCTAAAAAAAAAAACCACCAAAAGAATCTATGGACAATGAGAATACAGGCAATTCCATCAATGGAAGAGAATAACAATACTGTTACTGGAAAAAAGTATGTTCATGGTCCTTTTTTGAATGCAACATAGGTACACACAGCAACCTGAAAACTCATGAAGGCAACCTCTTAACTGGAAGGTTCTCTAAACTGGAGCTTTAGGTAATTTTTTAGAGCTCCCTAAAGAGCAAGGTGACTTACCTGGCAAAACATGCTGGCACTGCCCAGTGCTCTATGTGCATGGCTTGCTTTCCTCTGCAAACCAGGATGTGAAGAACCACACGGCTCTGAGTCACATCCCAATGTAAGCTTACCAAACAACCAAACTACATGCCTCCTGGCCATGAAAATTAATAAAAAGCTACAGGATAATTCGCCTTCTATGAGAACAGTGGGGTGAAGATGTGGATAAATCATGTATAACAGTACTGTTAGTCCTCTGAAACAGATTGTACATTTCAACTGGCTGAAGTTATGCAAGTTGGAATATTTGTTGCAGGTAAATAATTTTATTCAAGAGAGGTGGCTTGACTGAGTATATTAGAAGGGTTTTGGAAGTTGTGGGGGGAGCTAAGGGACAGTACAAAGATAGATAATATTGATGTTTTCCTAAGTAAAATGATTTCAAAAGATTTTGAACAATCTATCAATGAAATCTGTACTACAAATGTTTGTTATTAAAAAATTAAGGACTTCTCAGTTTAATTCATCACACATTTTACTATCAATCTATTAGAGCAGTAGATTAAAAAATATTGTCTGGTTTTTGCTACCATGACATTTAGATTTTCTAAAAATATTTTGTAATTTTTAAAAAAAATCTTTTACAAAATATTTTCTAAAATGTTTTTCTAAATATCTCTTTAAATCTTTTTAAGTTTCATCAGTAAAATCCCCAAACTATTCTACTAAATATATAAATAATTTAAAATATAGACATTAATTGTATTTTATTATATGTAATTATTGATTAGCTATTACAATGAATCACAGAATCACACAATGCTTGAAGTTGGAAGGGACCTCTGGAGGTCACCTTGTACAACCTCCCTGCTCAAACACAGTCAGCTACACCAGGTTGCCCAGGGTCACGTCCAGATGGCTTTGAATATCTCCAAGGATGGAGACTCCAAAAGCTGTCTGGGCAATCTGTTCAAGTGCTTGGTCACCCTCAGAGTAAAAAAGTGTTTTGTTATGTATAAAGTTTTTCCCTATTTCTCAAGTTTTTTCCTTATACACACTTTCCTTATGCATTCAGATTATCACGTATTCAGACTAAATGCCTACTTGTAATCTGTGTACATAAAGAGCTGAATTTAAAACAACAACTCATTTATGACTCACCATGAACACAATCATTTTTTCAAAATAATACCTAAGTACCAACAGGATTATTTTCCCTGCAGTTTGACATTTGGAGTCAAGTCAGCTAAATTCCCCTTTATTAGAGCATGGGTGATTACTCTTTTTTTTTTCTTTTTTTCTAAATCTTCGCACTGATAAACTTGCGTGCATATTGTTTGGTCAAAGCAAATATGACTCTGCTAATATTCATTATCACCTTCTGTTTTGAATAAGTATTCTACTCACAGAACTTGATCCAAGTACTTCTTATGTTAAGTGTTCAACTGAAGAAGAAAATCTCCTTTACCATATTATGTATATTTTGTATATAAGTATCTGTGCCAGAACTGGTTTTAAAAACTTACTTTATAAAATTTTTGCATTTCTAGGTTTTTCTAAGCTAACACATATCCCTAAAACCAAAAACCAAACCATTTTTTTCATCTAGACATATTGCCTAGAAAAAAGCCCACCATATTTCCTTTGCTTTTAAGAATAAATTTTTATATCATGCTTTCATTACTATTTTTCATTTCTCTTTATAATTTTCTAGCATTAATTTTCTTTCACTTTATGCTTTATCTGCTTTAAAAACTACAAAATCTCTTTACAGGATCATTTCTTTCAAACAGAGGTCCAAGAAGAAATAGTTTTCCTATTTTATAAAAATTACTGAGAAATTAAACCACCCAGATCTTGAAACATGGAGAGAAACTAGCATTTAGAGTTTCTGGCTGTAATTCAGACTTTTTTCTTGAAACACCCAGATTCAGAAGGGGGGAAAAGTTTTTTTTATCATCTTTGTTGGCCTGATTGTAGGCCTTATGGTTCCTCAGGTGTTGCTACCATGACTACCATGAAAGAAGAAACTAAGAAACCGATCTATGCTGGCTTCAGGCAATCCATGGAGATAGTTCAGCCCTTTTCCTTGTTTTACAGAACCATCACAGTACTTTCACTTCTAACTACCGGAAGACGAGCAGGATTTGTTAGCTGAGAACTGTTTTGGGAGTACTGGATTCATGACAAAGGTGCGGCAGGTGGGAAATATTCAAGTGGCATATAGTGCTTGAAGCTGGGAAGTCCAGTATCTCAGGAAACACCTGCATTATGTGACAGTTCAAAACTCCTAAATTCAGAGATCACTGTGATCGTGTACCTCATGCAGGCAAGTTTTTGTTGATCAGTTAACTTGAACACCATGCTGTTTTGACAGGCAGTTCCTCTGGTTGCTGCTTGGTCTGAAATCCAGAGAGTACAAGAACAAATCATTGCCCTTGAGCAGATCCTGACAGTTGCTTCAAGAGACAACTTCTCCTGTCTCTCTCTGAGATTCTGTTGATATACATAATCTCTAGTATGTGAAACCAGAACAGAACTTAACTTGCTATCTTTGAAAGATTTCTGGACTTTCAAATCAAAACAGCTCCTGTTTACTAGTCAAATCAAGTCTATATTTTTGCAGGTGTTGTTACTGAAAAAGTTAGTTTCTGAACATTACTCCAATAGACACAAACAAGAGAAAGCTGGCATGCAATTTATTCCTCAAGTGCCAGAGAATAATCTGTACCTTGTGGCGTAATCTTACTAGGGGTTGATAGGGCCTAAAGTCGTATCCTTCCTTGGCTGGCCACCCGTCTGCTCCCAGCAAAATGCATCCAAGCATTAAAACAGCTGACCACCACATAAACATCTTTACAGGTCTGTTCCTGTCAAAATAAAAGGTAAAAGTTCAGTGACAGTCTGCAATATTACTTTCACACAAGTCATATTAAAAAGTTTACAATACTGATATTCCATTTGTGGACTTTAATAAATATAGTAGTACTAAGGTAAACCATCTGGCACAATGAGCAAAAATAACAATTAAAAAAAAAAAAAAAGGTAGTGGTTTTTGAGACCAAAACATCCATTTGGTTGTACTGAACTGGACATTTTCTTATCACTATTTGATATTCATATGAGACGTTCACTGAGGAAATAACCAGGAAAAGCCTCAGAAAATTACATCTCTCAGAAAATGTACATCATCTGATGTACATGAACCTTTTCTTTACACCAACCTTTTCTTTTAAATACAGCCTTCTGTGATGCACTGTTCACAACCTGAAAGCTATAATGTAAAACATCCAGCATACATTTATTATAATATTTATCTTACCATCACTGAAGCCTAAAATGTAACCAAAGCACTGTATCTTATGCCAGTATTCTAGAGGAATTTCTAAATTGAATTATTGAAATTATGTATAGTCTATAAGCTTTATTGCATATGTCAGTATTATAAGAACATTTATAGTCTATTAAGTAAACTCCCCGAATTTGCCCTAAAATTCACTGCAATCAAGTGCCAAAATCAGGGTAGATTATTTGAATATCTTAATAGCTGATGCAACCTTCTGTTTCATGGAAACAGAAATTAGCAGAACACTCATCTATTTGCAACTTTCATAGTAAATGAGAATACTAATCAACAATTTCAGACTTTCAATTTTGAAGGTACATTATACAAGTAAATACCAATATCTATCCAGTAGATTACAAACAATATGGTGTGCATGCAATCTTGCCCATTCCATGTGCACTCTGTCCATAAGTTTGTCATCCTGCAGTCATCATAAAAACCCAGTTTGTACTGATTGCAATGTCCTACGATATCTTAAACCAGGTTATGAAAAAATTACTTTATATTGTAATGAACACAACATTTAATTTTTCCAGATGAAACTAGGCTGGTTTGTTGAGCTAGTCCTAAATTATCCATCTATCATGATACATTAAGGCGTGACTCATTAGAAATAAAATTAGGATATTAGATATTTGGATATTAGGAAGGGAAATACACAACAATATGGAAAAATGTAGATAACTGTTTCTAATGTTAAAGGCCTTGAGAAACTTATGTTGTGAAATTTATGAGAAAGTTCTTACAGAAGATGCTGAAAAAGTCATAGAAAATTCGTGTCAGAGTTGCTTTTGCCTGGACAAAGATATTATAACTTCATAAAGATAAGATCAGAACCATGGAAGGAGCGTAACAATCATTCTCAGAGGTTTTATAGATATATATGACGTGAGAGTTTCCTTAGATGGTTCCCAATGGACCTACAAATGTGCATTTCAGAAGTGGTTTCAGTACCTATTAAAGATATTAAACATTTATTATTGATATTCAGCATCTGTGTTGAAACTATCATGCTAAACAGAGAACACAGCAAACTGAGACTTGTGCAAATCATTCTGTTTAGCTTTTGTTATCCAGTCTTATAATATGAGACAGAGATGAACAACTTCTATGCAGGCTGACTTGTGCAAGAGTGTTTATTATTTTTTTTTCCCTTTCTACTTTTCCTCTAATGTACTAACCTTGCTAATGTAGAAAGCTCTGATAAGAATAAAGATATACATGAATACGTTTAAAATGTCCTAAGTGTGCCCTAAAAGAGCAGAGTATGTACAGAATGTTAAAGTCTTGCCTAATATTTCCTTTTTTATAGGAAATCAGCATATAGCAGTAGTCCTGAGAGCCACCCAAAGGCAGGGACTGCATAGAATTAATTCCTGTGGAGATGTTAGAGATATTGAACGGACTCTAGCCTTACATCTCTTCACAGTCTCAGTAATGGGATCCTGCATAAGTCTGCTACCCTTCTTTGGGGACCACTTCACCCAACTTGGTAAAACCACTTTAACATTTGCTGTCTGATCCATTCTCAATCCAGCTGATTTTTACCAGCCTGTCAGGCTTTCATACTTTTAACTCAAACTCAGCTTGAGATTAATAAACCATACTACTTTGACATCAGCTACCTTTTGTTCCATCAAAACCAATCTCATTCTGGGTCTCCCTGTTAATCAAATTGCAGATTTCTTCTCATTTATCATTGCTTATTCCAATAGCTCACACTTCAAGTGCCTTATTTTGGTACTTCAGTTTTTCTAATATACATTGTAATAGTATGTCTCCTATGAGATCTCTCAGAGAACATATCAAGCAGTGAATGATTTGAAACAAAGACAAGCTCTATTACAGATATTTTACATAAATAACTTGAGGCTCCTTCTTTTATACCTGTTCAGTTACTGGATATTAAAGTGATGATAGAAAATAACACAGTGAAGAAGTTTTCTTGGGTTCACCTCACACTTCCACCAAAACAGAACTGTTAATCAGATGTTCCAGTGGACCTTTACTATGTGGCTATTACAACAAATTTAGCTCACTGACTTGAAACACTTATTTCAGAACTCTGAGAATTCAAGTATGTAATGGAATGGCATTTTCCTTCACTGCCTCGTATCACTGTTACTGGAACAATAACTCCATTACTGGGAGGGAGGGGGAAAAAAAAAAAAAAGAAAGAAAAACCAGAATCTTGTCTTTTAATCTTGAAGAAAACACCGCTTTATTTGTATTTGAAAACATGTCTTTGAAAATAGTTTATTGTTGACTTACAAGGTCAGAATCAGATTAGTTTAGCAGTTATGCATGCTAAAACTAGGTACGCACAGTTGAACTTTGTCCCCTTTGTGCACTTGCGGAATATCTCTCTGTACAATGAAAATGAGGTTGGAGAACAGTCATTTCACAGAGATGGTAAGGGCAGCCACATTCCACCACCCTCTCATCTAAACTGCATACATTTTAGCCTCATGTGGCATAAAAGAATAGAGTCCTTATAGTTTTGAAAATTGTTTGACCCTGAAAGGTTTCTCCTTTGTACTTGTCCAAAAGAAGAGAAAATTATTACATGCTCAGTTTCTGACTTCATTGCCCGTTGCTTGGATCAACACTTAAAATGTAAATTAAAGAAGTCAGCTTTTTGGGCAGATGCCACCTAAAATTCAAAAAGTATGTAGGCATTCTGCAGTTATTATTTGCCTTTTCAGAAATTTTTTTTTTTAAAATCAATTTTTTTCAAAGTATCACTAATTTTCTGTTGAATTTATTGTACAATTTAAGTAGCTACTTAAAAACTACTACCAAACCCACAGTTCTCCTTAAAAAAATGCTACTAAGTGGTTATTTTAAGAAGAGTTATGATCTGTCCTTAATGACTTACATTGTTAAGGAGCTGAATTAAAGAGATGGAATAAAAATGAATTTTCAAAGCTTCATTGCAACTCCAGATTTTGTTGCTGCATACAGGCGAACAGAAAGAAATAAGGTATTAACTCTATATATTCATGATTTCTAAAAAAACTTGGTTCGTATTCCTTTATTTACAGCACAAATGGGAAGTAAAGGATACTTGTACAATACATTTATTTTAATGGTTATATTATCAAACAACCAGAAGGATGCTCATACCATGGACTCTGGAAGAATATGATACATTTCCGAACTCAAATTTTAATTATGGATCTAGATGTTGTTTCCTCATTGATTATAATCTAACAGAATTTTATGTTTCAGTGCTTAGATAACATTTTTCTGTATGTTTAACTTCATGAATTACATACTATTTGTATAACGTTTGCTTTTAGTTTTATTATATGACTACTTTTATTTTCACTGGGGTTTTTTCCACTTTGTTTTTTTTCAAGTCATGGTGGACATACTGAGTTTTAAGCTGTCAGAAACTTTCTCATAGGTCATTAAATTTGGATATATGGATGACTACAGTTACTTAGCATGCTTTTATTAAGTGCATAGGATATTATATGAAAGAATATATCTTTCACAAGAACTAGGTTTAAGGAATTTCAGGGTCAAACAAATAGTAATTCAGTTTTGATTATAACATTTAACTATATTTTATAGGAAAATGTTGAGAATCAAAGATCTGAAGCATTAATAACACAGATTTTAATAAATATTCTGAAATATGAGAGTTCAACAAATATAGCTCATTGTGGAGCTCCCAAGTACAAGCAACTTAATATTTTGTATTTTTCTGCTACCATTGTTTGTAAAAGTAAGGGAAAAAAAAAAAAAAAAGAAAGATGTTCTGCTTTAATCTCTCAGACAGTATATCTGTGTCTGAGAACCTTGGATGAGGCGGAGGGGATAGTGTGCACGCTTTAATCAAAGATGAATAAAGCATTAATCTCACTTTCCATCTCTCAGGGGACTCACTGCAGACAGAAACTTAGTATCTGAATTAAGCAGCTGCACAGCCAGAGAAGAGGGAAGAGAGGCCCGCTCTGAGAGAAACAATCCAAGAAATAAGTGAATATTATTCAATTATACTCGACAATTTCAGAGAAATGCTATTGAACAGATATTTTTCTTTTCTTGTGTGTTTCACATCACTGAGGCACCATGCGGAAAGCAGTGTAGTGAATTTCTTTGTGCTCTGAAAGTTCTGAAATCAGATAGTCAGGGAAATACATTTCTGACCCTTACATTTTTTCCGGTGATGTTTTTGTTCATGCAACATACTTAAGTAAATATGAGCTCCATGTATTACAATACAGCTTTTATACACCTGTAAGAATTTCAAGATAAGATAATAAGTTACATGTTGATTAATATCAGTATGAATAGATCGCTATTTTCTAGAGATCTTTATTATCATCTGACATCTTTTGGTCTTCTGAAATTATTTAAGTATGAAGTTATTTCTAAGACCTTGCAGAAATAAGAAGTAGTTCTACCCCATATTTTCACCACTCTAATGTTAACAGCTCTTTATCCTCTATGTTTATTTCACTTTTCACCTGTTTCACCTGGAGATGTCATCAAGCAGCTTTTAATCCAACTGTACCTTATATTTCCAAAAACCTTGCTCCAATTCTTTATTTGCATAAATACAGTAATGAGAGGCAAATACTGTTTAATAACTACTTCTTATTAAATTGGTGGCCAAAGGTAGACCCTTAATTAATGGATAAGTAAAGAAACAGGAAGAGAACGGACAAGTTAGTATATTCCTCCAACTCCATTTACTCTCTGAGCTAGAAACTGCAGCTAGCCATTTTGTCTAATATCCACTGACAGACTTTAGCAGCTTAAGTTTGTCTACTACCTTTTAAAATTTGGGTATTATTATTTCCATAACATTATGCAGATGTGAAGCATGTTGTTTCTTTATATTCATATAACCATATTTGGAAATCTGATGAGTTTATTTAATCTATTTTGTTTATTCTCTCTTCAAACAGAGACAGTCTGCACCTCTGGGTTTTCCTGGGGTTTTGTTTGTTTGTTTGGGGATTTGTGTGTGTTTGTTTGTTTTGTTGTTGTTGTTTTGGTTTTGTTTGTTTTGTTTTTTCATTGGGGGTGGTGGTGGTGTTTGTTTTTGGTTTTCCTCTGTATATTCCTTATTGTATTATATTTTTAAAGTAATTTTAAGGAATTTCTTCACCATGAGGGTAGTGAGACGCTGGACAAGCTGCCCAAGAAGCTATGAGTGCCTCATCACTGGGAGTGTTCAAGGCCAAGTTGAATGGGGCTTTGAGCAACCTGGTCTAGTGGAAGGTGTCCCTGCCCATGGCAGGTACATGATCTTTAAGGTCCTTTCCAATGCAAGCCATTCTATGATCCTATAATTTAACCAGAGACTAATAAGATATTCAAGACAGGGATGCACCAAGCACTTAAACTGGATTCAATATTCCTTTCTCAAAAATTCTCATACACAAAAATATTCTAATATACATATAGTTTATAATACAAATTATTATAATCTGTAATTTGTTATGTACATTTATATTTCTGTAATAAATCATATATATTAAATATTTTATAATATTTTGTATAAGTTAAAATATAAAGGGAAATAAAAAAATTCCAGCCCATCTTTTGGTATAGATATTATTACTTTGCCACTAAACACAGACCTGACATTCTCAGACAACTATTAACAATAACTCCCTTATCTTATGCCCTATGAATGCAAACATCTAATTTACAGCTACTCATTGCATGTAAATAATTAGGGTGCTTTTTTTTTTTTTTTTCCCCTCATTGCATGTAAATAATTAGGGTGCTTTGGTTTTTTCCTCCTGTGCATTAATTCTCTTATTAAGAATGAGTCTCACCTGCTATTTTATCATTAAATAGATCTGTATTGTGAGACTCTTCTGCATTGTTCTCTGTCAGCCTCACATTTGCCTTAAAAGCTGAGGAAGGGTAAAAGATGTGGAATATATAATGGTTATTCCTTATTTCTCATTGTACAGTAAGTTCTTCAGTATCAAATTTAGATTTTTTTTTCCATTCTGCTTCTCAGAAAGCTCTGTCATCTTAGTTTCTAGTCCATTTCCAGAGCATTTATGAATCTGATGCACATTGCAGTTTTCTCAGTATTGACTTCTCTCCATTTCAGTTACTTCTGAAACTTTTTGGTAAATTATTCTCCGTAAGAGGATTCTTTTATTCTGTGACAGGTTTGTTCCTTAAAACCCTTGAGTGAGGAACACTGCTGGGAGAGCTGTACCTTCAGAACTGGCAGATGGAATACCTTAGGGCATCTCACTTCTCTGTCTTTGTAAGGGAATTGAGACCTTAAGGTCATTCTTCAAGCAAGTAACCTGCTCTGACCCATGTAATTTGTGGCTTTACTGTTCTATGATCTTCTTTTCATAAAATTTCCAAAACTGTTATTATATTGAAAACCTCATTATAATAATATTTACCTGTGTACTCACTTTGCAGCCATTCATATAGAGACATATATATATGATTTGTCTTACGATGGTATATATGTTCTTCAAGCTGACTCTTATTACTGGTGTGGGGAAAAATACTCTGTTCAAAACAGAATTTCAAAGAAGAAATATTTAATCACAGTTTTCTACTGAAAATTAGGAAACACAAGTATGAGATATTAATATTTTATTTCATTAAAGAAAATTCTACTTGATGAAATTCTACTTGGTATACGCTCTTGATTAAAAATGCAATCATTGAATATATTTGGTGCAACGTAATCAAACACAATTTAGACTGCTCAGCAGAGCAACTGGAGCTAATCTAGCCTTGAAACTTTTGGACTGTCTCAGGAGTGGTTTATGCTGCAAGATGCTCAGTTACAGTTAAATCACTATTTTACTTACTAAAAAAAAAAAAAAAAAAGTGCAAAATACCATAAAATAATATATTACCTCTTTACTTAGATTAGTCTATTGATTTTCCAGCATTCAACTCTTTGTGTTTCCAACTCTGGTGGCTGATGATGAATAATCTTCAATGTTTCTATTGCACATAAACCCTCAAATAGTATTAATAATGGCAATAGGATTTAAGCACACATCCAAACCCTGAGGCAGACAGTCTTACGTAAACTGAATATCCAACCTCTTTGAACTTTAGTTATTACTAGTAAATTCAATGTGTGTTCTTCTGTAAGCAAAGGCACATTAAACTGATACATATCAGAACTTGTACATTACACCTCAATATGCATATGCACAAATTACAGATATTTATAGTCTTTGTGTGTGATGCACATTGCCTGCTTTATCTTAAAACTAATGACACTGTTACACTCAGTAAGAAAGGAATAACTGCTTTGAAAGTAATTGGTTCATTTATTCAGCTCCTAAGCCACCAGCAATAGCAAGTTTTGGAGATGGGGGGGAAATATTGCTTATCTAGTTTTATTTGCATAAAAGGGCATGTAAAAAGTAATATACATAACAATTCAAATATTTTTCAGGGCAAAGAAAACTACATTTAAAGTTCACACAATTGCCAGAGTTATCCCTGCTATAAGCTCGCCACACCTGAGTTCATTTCAATGCTTGAGAAAATGCAAGACAAACCTCTACCTCTTTTCCCTCTCCTGCTAATGCTTTTCACCCTTGCAAGTTCAATATTTTGTAGAAAACAAACTAAATTTTAGTTCTGACACCTTCCTTATGAATATCTAATCATGATTAATGTATTCTAGAATGCCATAGTGAGTGCTTCCTCTCAAAGTTTATTATGCTTCCTAAATCTTCTCAGCAGTTCATTGGTAATGTAAATTTTGTTGTCTGCCTGACTCTAAGAATTGTTGGACAAGGAGAGATGTTGATATTATGAGAATTTAGCAAATATATACTGAGCACTATTTTACCTCTCCCCATGCTGTAATCTTCACAAAGAAGATTGAAAAAATATCATATGATACACAACCAGTTCCAAATGTGATGATGTAGCTACACATACAGTGTATTAAAAAAATCTAATTAATGAAAGCTGGCTTAGCCAGAGTTTTATACAAAGAGTGAAAAAATATACCTAAATACAAGAATGCCCTATTCAATAATGTATTTATATTTAAGATTAAGAATTTTTCCACTCTCAGTGAAACTGCTTTCAAAATTCCTCAGCTATTTTATGCTCTTGTTCTATGTTACTAAGTGGTGACTAGCCAGGATATTTGGCATTAAGAACAGAAACATAATTTGAAAATACAACCATTCCACCCCAATAAACTGATTTGATCATCTTAATGCACCTATAAAGTATAATAAATGAAATTCTAAATACTGGCTAGATCACTGCATTCCTTCTGCCTTTAAGAGAAAAGGCACATCAGATATTGACCTTTGTTTAAAAGGACATTTTCAACATACCAAGGAGTAGTACTGTATACCCTCAAGATGTGTCAGTCTTTGTATTTGTATCCTATTAATCCAGAAAAAAAAAATAAAGTTAGTTATCTATTTTGTGTCAATCAGAAAAGAGGCCTACGTTCTGTCACCATATTCAGTGTTATTAATTAGTCTATAATGCAGTTACAGTAACAAAAACACACCATGCTCCTTTACTTCTAACTTTGAGCATTTCATTGTATATACTGATGGGTACAAATACCTGTCAGGAAAGAACACATTGCTACCCTTTCTTAAAATACTTTCATCTACCATTATGGTTTCATAGCAGAAAGGCATCTGCAAATAGGGTATTTTTTTCTACAGAAATTATTACATTGCATGAACTTTGAACAAGTAGCAGAAGTTTTAGCCAAAAGCATGTGTTCTCCCATTAGCCTACCTCTACTATATCACACCCTAGTGTGGTATATAGCCCCCACATCTTTACATGCAGTCTGCATCCCCAAAAACCTCACAACGAATCCCTCCAAGCTATCACTCTTACAATGTAATCACAGTATCAGATTCTCTCTACAAATGCAGCCATAACTTGTATCTAGCAAAGTTTGTCCTCATTAAAATGCTGCGTGGAAAGTGGATTGCAGTGTCATGCTGGCATCTCTCCCTGCCAGGCCTTGCTGCCAGCTCTCACGCACAGGACACCTCACGCTGTCACCTTCCAGCTCTCCTCCAGAAGCCAGAATCATGCTCTGAACCAGAGCTGTTAGGTCACCTTAACTACGTGCAGCAGGCTTGGAGCTTGCAACAGCGAAACACCGTGCTGCCACGGCAGCCAACAGCTCGTGCATCTGCGTCCCAATCTGTTCTGTCTCTCAGCAGCTACTTTATGTGGCTACAGCCACTGACTACACAGGCACACGCTCCTCATCCTGCACCCACTGAAAACGGCTGGCACACTCATTTCAGAACAGTCACCGATGCTCCTGACAGTTCATGTGCTGGAACACACAAGCAGAGGAGTATATTTTTTTTTTAAATCACAGGAAAAGCACTCACCATAACAGATGAATCCAGCCTTCTCTTGACTCCTGTCCCTCTATCCCTCACTCCTTTCCCAGTTTAAATTGCAAAACCATCATGCTGCATAAGTGGAAGATGGAGTGCCGACCCCTGTGCTCCTGGTCCTATGGTACCACACTTGGTCTTAGTGCAGACATTACAAACACATCAAGTGCCTCTGAGATGCATCCCTCAGGGCACCTCTATGGCGAGCAGCCAGTGCAATGGCCAGATTTTCCCTGTCGTTCACTGTTCCTCTCCCTCTGCCTTCACGGCTGCTTGCACTGTCACGTGCTGGCAGGTAACAACAAGAGCCCAGGCAGCAAGTGCCTGGCGGGGAATGCAAGGGAGATGCATCTGTCCAAGGCTTTTCTAGAAGAGCTTTGGAACTGGGTATAAAGCTTACAGGTGGCTCTCATGAGCCCGGACACAAGTGGCATGAGTGAACCAGGGGCATTTCTGAAAGGCCAGAACACCTGAAATGTGGATGCAACAGGGACACTTAGTAAGTGAAATCTTTGCTGCTAACTACATGCTTTGATTTAATCTTACTCTCTAGAATATATTTATTTATTTAAAGGATGACACCAGATTTCTTAGTGTCAGTGACCCTGGTTTCAATTAAATACAATGTAATGAGAAATTGCAATTTTGTCATCATGCTCTTCACATATTCTCACAACTGCAATTTCACAACTTCTTTAATATTACAGAAATCAGAACAAAATGAGGGTGCTATATTTTATTTATCTCAGAGGAACATTTTTAATAGAACTGAGTTGTGCATGTTGATCTATTTTTTTCCTAAGACTTCAATATCAACCTCAGGAAACTGGTGTATTTTGTCATCAGTGATATATGCAAATGCTAGTTAGTGGAAGTTTTACTGTCAACAAGGCAGTCCTCTTATTCCCTCATTAAGAAAGCTTGTTATAGCTGGTTCTTCTATATCCCAGGGGATTACTATTTATCATCATGGCAATATCTGAACTAATGAGAATCCAACTGCTTCATGTTATGAAATCAGAGATATAAAATCTGCCAGCTTAGAACTAAGGCAAATATTTTAGTACCGTTAGGATTTTACAAAATTTGTAAAATAACACCTAGCATACCTCTGCGTAACTGTGTGCTCTGAGCATACTAGAAAAGATAAATATTTTGGTTTTCAACTTTTTTATTTAGTCTTCTAAAATAAAATACTGCAAACATTAATTAAAAGAAAAAAGAAACAACAGCTGTAGACACACAGCAAACTGTTAAGTACATTTTTGAGAAAATTTGTCATCCTAGAGAAGGCAAAAATGCCACTTAAGATATAATTTTCTTTTAAGCAGGTAAGCTACTAAATAAAAGATGAAAATTCATCCGTATTTGCTATGATACGCTAATCTACCACCCCTACTTCTCCCTGTTGCTATTCAACAGAATTTTGGGTTTTGCTGAAACATCAGTTACCAACAAAAACATTGAAGCCTTAGCGTTGTTGAACATCTTGCATTAACGGTAAACCAGGATATGCCTACCATTAATTCAATCTACCATGATAATTTGGAGAATCTCTTTGTATTAAGAAAGTTTTCTGGTTAATATGATTTTATTCCATTACTTTTATGAAACTTGCTCTATGGAAATGCTGTAGCCAGCAGAGATGAGTCCCACTTTGTTACCCCGTAGAAGTGATTTTCAGTAACTCAGTTTGTTTAAAGTCAACCCACCTGGACATTGTGGCTCAAGACCACAATGAAAGTGGCAAAGATCGGAACAGACAGGTTTGGATTTTTTACCTCTAATGGAGCTTGAAGTAATAAAAGTATAAAAGACTAAGGGAGGAAACAGGGTGCTAAAAACCAAACATGTTAAAAAAGAAAGCTGGTAGTTTGAGGCAGTGGAAGTAGTGTTTCAGCAGCCTCCATAGCATGGGAAGATAGCTAGAGGATATATCAAAGAGAAATGTGACATGCAAGGAACCATGAGCTCCCTGCCTCCCTAAACACGGATGAACAATTAGCAGAAGGACATTGGATGCACCTTGATGTGATGGATAGGAATATACACAACAGTACAAATACTGATAGGAAATATCAAATCACCAGACTGCAGAGAATAAAGATGCATGCGGATTTTGGTATCACTGGATCAAACCACAGTTCACTGAGTAACCAGTAGGACCGATGAATGTTGCAGCTCTTTAAATAAACAAAGACTTTTTGTAGCTGAGGGCAGTCTGTCCTTATCAGGATTGAACCAAAAATACATTTGTCCTCCAGTGCTCTTCCCCAGTGCCTGCATTAATTATATTAAGTCAACTACAGATGAAATCCTGACCTAATTGATAACATGAAAACAACTCTAAAATCTACATTTAGTATGCTGGTTCCAGAATTTTACCCTACTTATAGAACTTAGTGAGAATGAAAATTCACAAAGATGGAAGGAAAACAAAACAACTCCATTAACTAAAATGAATGACACCCAAAGTTGCTTGTGATTATCTTTAAAAAAAGTCTGTGTCTAATCACACAGATCCACAGGAATGTCCAAATAGATGAAAGTGTTCTGTACTTCAATAGCTAAAATAGTTAGAGGCATTTTCTCCCATTTAATTTAACTGTTGTGGAGTTTTTTTGTCTTCTTTCTTCCCTGCTTTTCAATGACTTGTCTTTCTACTTCAATGCCACAAAGATCAACTTTCTTCATGAGCCTGAATTCAGAAAGAAATACAGAAAACTGCACTTGTTCTGTCAGTCATAAAGCTGTCTTGAGTTGTCAGTGCAATGTGTTGTATTCAAGAGCTTTCTTGGATCCATTGATTGAGAAAGTGTCCAGAACCTGTCAGCTTAGCTGCATTATTCAGGAATACGATGGAAAGAAGTTTGAAGATATGTCTTTGACTCCAACTTGAATTGAAACTCTGATGTCTGCTAGACTTGCTGCTTCATTTGAACGTTAAATTCCCAGTGAATTAAAGAAGGATCTTATCTCTTTATGCAAGATGAAATTATTAGACTGAGTAGAACATGAAGCAAATACAGACAGTTCTGAGATTTTATAGAACAACAAGAACAAAACCACCCTGGTTTTGTCATACCTGATGAATTTTTTTTTTTTGACTGAGACAGGTGACTTGGTCTTTTATATTCTACTCTTTATACTAAATTTAGTGCATCATTATGGATCATATTAATTTTTCATTGAACTGCAGCCTTCATTTAACTGCAGCCTTCTTTAAATTTTGCATAGATATTTCTAATAAAGTAACACATTTGTCTTATTGTATGCTTGGAATTCCATTCATTAGGATCAGAAGCTTCATTTCCTACTATAACTGCCTTATACGGAGTTTTGTTGTGTATTATTTTATACTGCTCTAATATATCTGCAAGACAAAGCCCTTCTAAATGGATGCTGGAAAACTAACAGTAAACCCAAAAACCTACAATGCCCTGATGAGCTCGTTGCTAAAATGAATTGTAAAAAAAAAGTTATTAAGAAGAATGGAATGAGGATAATACAAAGCAAAGAGCCTCAGATATGTGGTGATGAAAGTATGTGAAAGGAATGAATTTTGTCTCTCCTCCACCACCACTGTATGATATATTAACAACGAGACCCTCTTAGCAGGAAAAAAAAAAAAATTCAACAAGAAATTAAAGCTCAGATGGCTTAGGTACAGCCGTCACTTCATATCACATCTGATACGAACTGCGTGTATAAGCAAGAACATCCCATCTTTCTTCTCACACATAGCTATCACTCTGAAACTATAACCTCAAGCGTAATCACCCCACCCCCCGAGATGTAGATTTGTGCTCCCTTTTTCATCCCACCCTGACAATGGTCCCAATGTCTAAGTCAACCACGTAGACTCTGGGACTGTCTAGGACACCTTCGTGACACACAACACTCTATGACAAGGAGTCGGGAGACGTTGCTGAACATCACATTGCTACTGCTCTGCCACAAATGCCAACCAGATAATTGGTGGCAAACATCCAAATAGTGCAGCTACACACAGGCCCTTTATTGATGAATTTGTTACCATCGGTGTGAATGCATCCTCTGTGCTGACTCAGGTGAGCATCCCTGCACAATTAGAACTGAAAGCTCTTCTTGCCTCTGTCTGTATTTCTGAAATTCTGGGAATGCCTAACCTTAGCACTCTCAATTTTTTCCTGTTATACAGATAACATTTTCCACAAACCACCACTGATTAATCAAAACAGAAAATGAGTTTTTGGAAGTTATTTTGTAGAAGACTATACCTGCAGAAAAATGTTTTCATCTTGTTCGGTAGCACATGATGCAATCTGAGAACTATTTCTTTTATACTCTTGTAACTCTTATGTGACTATTAAACAGAGAAAAGAGCCTCAATGGAGGCTATTCAGATGAAAGGAGGCCTTTTTTTTTTACACTTTAACTAATCCTTTTCATTTTTCTAAGTTTCATATAATCATTCTCGTATTCTCAAAATCTCTCATTTTGGCCCACAGTGGCAAAGCAGGACTACCCTGCCTGTAGGCAGAAGGAAAAGTCAACCTTTCTTTCATGTCTTCAACATCTTAAACATACAACTGCATAAATGAGACAATATGTATGTTCAATGAAGAAAGGAGATAACAATTTATACTGTCCAGAGCAAGGAAGCACACAGATTATCTTGAAGCACAGCTGATGGCAAATCCAGTTCAAGCTTTCTCTCTTTGTGTTTTCCAAAACCAAGGCCTGGGACTGAGTTATTCCTGTAACAATAGAAATTTCTGGAGGGGAAGAGAAGAGCATGCCAAAGAAGGGTAAAAGTGGTGTAGTAAAGAATCATGTTCACTGTTTCTCATGTTGTCATGGGGCAGGAGATGAGGGAAAATGGGATGATGCTAAGGAAGGAGAGGGGATATCCCTTGTAGCAGTGCATACTGCTCATATTCCCTAATCTCTCAATAAAGGATTGCCACGAGTCAGTGCAGGCCCTGAGGCTAGTGGATGCAATTTCTAGGCTGAATGCTTGACAACAAAACAAGAGCAGAGCCATTGCTGCTCTTTCCCAACAGCTGGCTGCTTTGGGCAGCCTCCTATGCTTAAAGCCAGCCCTGACTGACAACCTGAGATCCAATTTGAGAGGTGCTGCTAGGTACTGCTCCCTATTCATGGCCCATAAGAGTATTACAGCCGCTGAGGTCCCCACAGTTCTGAGTGCACAACAGGACAACACAAAATACACATGCCGGGGGGGGGGGGGCAGGGGTGGGCAGTCAGGAGTAGTGTCATTAAAATAATCCAAAATTATCCCTTATTTCCGAAGTTACTTGAGTTCTTTGAAGACCACTCATGAAAGATAGCTTGGATTCAGGTCTACATTTTTCCCCAGTTTTGGCTACTCTAGAAGCCCAAGAGAGATGCAAATCTAGAAAGGGAATGTTTTAAAACTACAGCAGAAAAAAAAAAAATGTAAAAAGTTAGGCAAGCCAGCCCTTTCCAGAATTTTTTTTTCTTTTTTTTAATACTATAATCGGATAGCAGAAACATGTCTGGGAGGATAAATGTAGCTATAAAACTGTTGGTTTTCCAGCAATCTCTTTTTAGAATAATATTCCCATAGGGCTACTATCACCTTCTTGAATTTATACCATAGGGACCAAATATCCCACCCGAAGCCCTGACAAAAAGGCTTAAAACTATGTATTGGGAGCAGGAAGAGTAGTTACCTGCAGATCAGCGACTTAAGTAATAGGACTTTGCTGTTTTGTTCAGCTTTTATCTTGGGCAATTATTTTTACAGACTACTCCAAGTCCACAGTAACACACTAGTTCAAATAAATTTTCCATAATTTTGAAGAAAGCTGGTTTGTTCCCTGAGTGCTTAAACTGATCTTAGGCCATGATATTCCAACTGATAACCATTTGAGGTGCAGGAGAGCGGAGGCAAAGGGTAATTTCTGGTCAGATCAGTTCCTTAGTCCATCTCATCACCAGCTCACACGAACACAATTGGTCAACAGAAGGAAAGCAAAGACTGGCCAACAGGTCCAACAGGATGGGAGGGACAGCACCAGCCCCAACACGGATAAATTAACATTCCTCTAGACATTTACTTTTTGTTTTATAGTATAATACTTGCTCTTTATAATTCTTACAATCACAGATTTTTTTCTTCAGTGAAAATTTTGCAAATATTTTCTGATCTTAATTCCAATACCTGCTGTTCGATATTTCATAGCATTTTAATGAAGCTTTATTTTCATTTTTTAGTCTGGAGAAACTAAAGGATATCTAAACTGGTCTTCAAGTAAAACAGTTACGGAATTATATTATTTGCATGGTTTGTGCATGACATCCACTTTCTCAAAATATTCACACAACATAGGAAATCTTTACTTCAACAAGACAAAAATGTTTTTAAATCATTCCACCAATTCCATTCAGTGACTATCTGCAAAATGATAGATGAATATATTTTAATACTTTTGTCCTTTGTTTTCCTGATAGATATCAGAGTCCAGTAAGGACTCAGCTACAGTGTGAAAATACATAGCTTATTCTCCAGTTCATGAGCACAATAAACTCTAAACCACTATACTTAAAATATAATTGAAATGTTGTTTAAGCAAGCTTAGTACATGGGTATCTGAATTATATTGTGGTGACTACAAACTTGACCCTGAATCCCACAGCAGCATGGAAGAATTTTTTGATGTTGGGACTCCGTGAATTATATAGACAGAAGTAATAGATTTTCATCTTGCAGCAAATTTCTGCAAAGTTTTGTTTTCACTATGCGACATTATCTTAGCTTGACACTGCAAACATCCATTTTAAAGTGGTCTTCTAGTTTTGGGGGTTTTGTCATTTAACTAGAAGTTAGATTGACACTGTGACCATAACAGCCCTTGATGAGCATCCAGTAATTTAGGAGCCTTCTTTAGTAATACAGATTTTTAACATTAACATTCTTCTGTTATTAGAGTTGCCCACTGACTCTGATTTCATAATATTTCCTGCAGATGGTCAGAAATAACATGCATGCAATGATAAAGAGGAGAAAGCAAATTTCAAAACAATTACACAGTCTTCATTACAGAAGTGTTGTTTTAGTAATTAAGTATGGAACTGCACATATGGTATCTGATTTATCCTCATATTTTCACTTATCCAAACCTGCTATCACAATATTAATGTAAATGTAACCAGTTTTCAGTCAGTCTGGGAGCACAGAAAAGCTATATTTTTTTTTTTTCTGTTTACACCACTGATTCCACTTTTTTTTTTTTTTCCACTAGAAACTAGGAGAAAGAAGAGTAGGCTCAGTGTCATAAGTGAGGACTTCTCTCCCTTAAGCTCTTTCTAGGAAAGAGCTTCCTCATTTCATTCTCTTTTGGTGGATCATGAGTTATGTTTTTCTGGTTTAGGATTATTTCATTAATATTTTTACTCTTGGCAGATACTAAGGTGTACAACAAACAAGAAGAGTTTTTCTAGTGAGATTTGTCAAAGGCTTTTGCCCTCTGCCTAAAAATTTTACACTAAAATTTAATTTCTGCTGAAGAGAAAAATGGCACCGTGTCGTAACATAGAGCATGAGAAAAATATTTCTCAATCCATAGTTGTTTTTTTTTTTTTCTTAAGGATATTTAAGAGCATGCTCTGAAGTTTTTGTTAGTTAATATGTAAAACTGCTTAATTTTGTCTTCACTTTCCACTCCATTCTTTAATCCCAGTTCTGCCAAATTCTGACCCTTCATGGGTGAGCAGTTATGTGGCTTCTCCTGGGTATCTTACTGTTCAGCTCCTAGAAAGCTTAGCCTTTTATTTTCTGTTTTCCATTTCCTGGTAATTTTGAGAGACTAAGTATACTCAGAAATGTACTATATTAGAAATGTATGGATAACAGCTCTTAAAAGGTATTTGTTCATGTTTGAAAACTCAAAGATATCAAATTTTCCTACAGTGATAACAACAGATTTCAGATTAATATACTTGCCTAGACACATAATTTTCAGTTGGGAAACTTCAACTCTGAAGCTTCTCTTTTATCACTCATCTTTGTAAATTAACTTAACCTTCACTGCGCACTGCTTATTCATTCAGGTTTTGCATTCTATGTAGACTGAAAGGTTTGATTGCCTTCTACAGCACTTTTCTATTTCTTTGTGCCTCAATTTAAATTAAAGGGGGTGTTTTAACTTATAAAGTTTTACAACTGACATTTTGTGTTCCATGAAAGGCTACAGGATGAACGTTAGAAATTGTTACAAATAATTAAAAACATCATCTCTAACACCAAATGACCTGATTTAGTTTACTCAGGAAGAGGCTATTTGTGAAACAAGGGATTATCAAAAGAGGAAGAAAAAAATAATATAAAAGACAACACAGGAAAACTGAAGTGCATAATTACTGCTGGACATAAATACCAGAAAAACAAGAAAGTTATGCATTACATCTATCCCTCACAAATAATTCTGAAGCAATTATTACAGGATTGTGGTAGAACTGATCCCTCAGACACTAGCGAAAAGCAATGAAAACTTCATAATGATTGTTGGGCTACAAACTTGGTCTATACGCAGAACAAGCTGCATGCTGAGAAGCTACTTGTCTCTAAATATTCACTGATAAGAGTGACAGCAATAACTTTTTTCCAGCAAATGGTATTCCTTTTTGCCCTCTCTACTTAGCCATGGCTTGTAGATTGCTGGACCTTGCCAAAGGTCACCTCTAAAATCCGGTTCCAGTGAGAAACAGCTAAACAATGCTAAAGAATCTCAAAAATTACCAAATCATCATCTTCCTTAGAAACAACAAGCTGGGTCTTACAGGGATGTTAATGGATATAAACCAGTGTGCCCCAGCATCCTTCTGTTGCATGATGGGATAAGAAAATTAATGTTGAAAATAAAAATTATAATCTGAGGCCTTAAGAATCTCAGATGTAGGGGAAAGTTTAAAGTGAGTCTTTACTTTGAATCTTATTTAAAATAAAAAAAAGGAAGAATTATCTTCTTCAATACTTATATATAACATTGTATCCCTTTTTGGAGGAACCCCAATTTAATCCTTAAATAACAGAGACTTTTAAAATTCAGAATTTCTATGCAAGCATAAAATCTATGGCTCACTTTTTTATTAGAAAGAACAAAGATATGAGAATCCTTACTTATGTTATAACCATTAAGAACTTCATGATCAGACCCTTTAAGCTTTCTTTCAGCATTTACACATGATAATTCCAGGAACCCAGTTTATCAAAAATACAAGACTAACTCACTAAATGTGGACCTTTTGTCTCACACAAACAAAGCAGAGAATGATAAACCCAAAATTACTAGCCATATTACTTCACATCATTCTTGGAGGAATCAGATGTAGCACATAAATGAATAAAACCAAACTAAATCATTAGAGTCAGCAAATGGTATCACAAAATTTCATTTATCTCTCTTTAATAATATGAGAACTGTTCTATCTCAGAAATTATGGTAATGGGGTGGGGGGCATTATTTTTTATATTGATTTCTGAAGCTTTAGGGTTAGAAACCAAATTTTCAGTATCACTTTATTAAATTTTTCTGTATGTACCACATATATTTTTACAAAAACAAGCATAGGAACACTCTTAAAAGTTTACTTATGCATGGAAGAAGTTACCGAGAACTTAGAGCAGTAGATGAATATGACTATCACATTGAAAAGATATGAAGAACACAAATATATTAAAATATTAAATTTTTGGTCCATAGGGGACACCAATTTTACGATCTGCTGCCTGAAGCACTCTTGTAACGCTTCAAATGAAACCCCCAAGGTGCAGCTAACCTGCCCCCACCCTGCTGACTGCAACAAGAACATGCAAATATAGACCGTTCAAATATTTTTGTGACAATAATTCTCGAAGCAAAAAAGAAGAGAATCAGCAACACAGTTTAAATTCATTTGAAAAACTGTTTCCAGTTTAAAGAATAATTAGCATAATGCAAAAGTTAAGTCCCTGGAGTGATGTTAATTATCATTTTTTCTTTTAGTGTCCCAAGGAAAGAACTAAATCAGCTCATGCATCAATGAGTAGAACATTTTTTTTACAGAATATTACTGTTTATCAGAAACAGCCTGGAGCAAAAAATCA
The DNA here is from genome assembly GCF_037038585.1 of Patagioenas fasciata. Lineage (NCBI taxonomy): Eukaryota > Metazoa > Chordata > Aves > Columbiformes > Columbidae > Patagioenas > Patagioenas fasciata. The sequence goes on along the minus strand of NC_092523.1, from coordinate 43,549,718 downwards.
TAAAATCTAAAACAGAAATATAATATTCATGTTAAAATACTACCATAATTCTCATTACTGGTAGGGTTCTGAATTACACAAGAATATAAAGGTAGTATAAATGGAAAACAAAAGCATGAGATATATGTTAGAGGACCAACAAATTTAAAATTAATATTTTAACTCTCTGCTATATTAGCTAAGACTCATTTACCTTAAAAAACATAGAAAATACATACAAAATATGATAAGACTTCAAACTATCATAACATGGTGCTGTGTCTTGTGGTTTATTTTAAATAAGAACTATCTCTGCCAAAGGACTTGATAATATGGAAGAACAGCAATGTGATAAAGTGTATTTCAATTTGGAAATCAGCACTCAAGATTAAAAACATTGATTTTTCACTGAAGGTGAGGTTATGGTGAACCTTGGCTGATGCAAGGAGAAGGAGGGCCCAGGCGACTTAATTTTACAAGGGCAAGCCAAAAATACTGTCAGGAAGAGCCTCTCTTCCTTCTCTGTGGCCTTTCTGCTGCTAAAACAGAAGATGAGCTGAACTTATGTTTCCATCTTGAAACCAGAGTGAAGAAGAAAAGAAAGACTCACTGTTAAAATAAGATGTTTCATTTTAGTATCAGGTTTTGCACTCCTATAAATACTGTAGGGCTAACTGAGCAAATGGTTGGAAATGATAGTGGCTTTCTGACCATTTTCTGAGCTTTCATCGTTCAGACATGAGGAATGCTTGGACAATACTGAGAAAATCTGCCTTTACTAAAAGGCTCTTGGTCTCAGCTTTTATTTTACGGGTTCAACAATCACAAATCTTTCATAAAAAGTGAATAGTCACCAAGATGTTGTATAAACAATGTCTTACATGGGTTTTTTTTTATGGTTTTTTTTGCTCACTTAAGACTCAAATCAGGCCCTTAGAAGGGAAAAATGAGCCACTGTTAAAAATGGTGATGTAAAAGCAACAAAAACCATTCTAAAATGCACCAAAGTAACTTTCCTTCTCCTGAAACTAAACTGCAAATGTAAAAATCATTTTCAAAATGAACATGGTGCATCTCTTCTATTACTTACGTGCAATAGGTTATCTTCTGTGGTATTAATAGAAACTTGGACTGCTGCAACTCTGAAAGGTAGTTATTTGTGTATTGGTCATTCATACATGTGCATTTAACTTTCCATTACACCAAAATAGAATTTGTCCTCAGAAAGTAGATGCTAGTCTTTTCTGTTTATATACTGAATGCATTTCATTCTTGTATTTAAAAAAAAAAAAAAAATTTTAAAAATTTAAAAATCTGGTAGTGCCAGGGATAATTTCTTAAAAGAAAACTTGGATTTTAATAGTCTTTCTATACAGACAATACAATCTTAAAAATTGTAGTTGTACTTGATGCTCTCTCACCTAGACTTCACACAGGGAACAAATATGTCCTAGGAATGATAGCCAAGGAATTTTTATGCTGGTCTTGACTAGAGGCGATATTGCTATGCTTTCCTGGAAAAACAGAAATCCTTTTGTAGCAAGTTCTGGAATATATAACTCACAGCCAAATTTTCTTCCTAATCTATTTTACTTCTCTTCTTCTACTATTTCTATGTATTTTGTCTTTATATGTAGACAGATATTGCAACCTTTCAGAATGCTGGTCATCAACATCTTGAGTTAGATCACATCTAGCATACTGAATCATGTTTTGTGTCCCCTGGTGCAAGAAAACTGTGGATAGAGTAGAGTAAATTAAGTGAAAAGACAATGACCATGAACTGAAATGTGGAGGTTCAGACTGGATTTAAAGAGCAACTTTTTCACAGTTATTTTGACCACTCTTTACCTTTTTTCCTAAATAAATCTTCTTATATTATCATGGCATTTTCCTGAATCTAATACTTATGTTGCTCCTGTTTCTTGTTATCACTGGAAGGATATGGATGTTACCAAATACAGTCCTCACGCTAAAGGATTATTTATATAATAGTAGTATCAGCAGTACTATTCCCAGTCTCTAATGGAAAGAAAAGTTGTATTTCTTTTATTAGTGCTCTTGCACATGAATTAAGATTTACATTGATCTGCTACAATGATATGAAAGTACTTCTTTCTTTCTTTTCTACTAATTAGGATTGATTAAGTTTAACAAAACCCATAAGTAATGCACATTATCAGTTATAACAGAGTTTTAAATAAAGTTTGTGAAAGAAAATATGTTTTTAAAAATACAATTTGAAATGTTCAACTTTGAAGCAAGTCATAATCTGCAAGCTCTTTCGCAAAGAAGTTTATCTGTGTTACTTATCAAGAAAGAGCTGTTTTTTGTTTCATCACTAATTGATTTGTTTAAATGTCATTAAAAGTATAATGATTTACATATTATTTAGGAAGACAAAGTTCTTTTGTAATAAAATATGTACAGTTCAGAGGCACAACAAAGAAATAATCGAAAATATTTTGTTTCCTAATGGAAGCAAAATTAGACAAAGTAATAATCCAGAAGTTCTTAGCATTTAATAGAAAAACATTTTTAGTAAGGAATAACATTTTAACTGATTAATGTTATGAGCTATTTTAAGATTATTTTATATCTTTTTGCAGGTATTAAGAACTTCCTTGTGAAGAAACTAAAATGAGTGCAGAAAGTTTTTAATATGCTGATTTAAAAATTATTGTGGCTTTTGACACAAAAACGCCCATTCACTGGTAAAAATATTTCAGAACTACAATAAGCCTTACTTAGAGGAAAATGAGAAAAAAGCTTGCTCTGTCAGGAAAAGAAAGAAGTATTTTAAATATCCTTCATCTTCCAGCTAACATTTTCAAGTACTTTATTATACAAATAAGTCTTTCTGAAGCCTGTTCTGAAAAGCCCTGCTGGACACCAATCTCAATTAATTCAAATGCAAATAAACTGTGAACTTCAACCTACTTCAAGCAATCAGTGCAAGCATTGCCAACTCTCCCCTCATTTAACTCTTTAGAACTTATTTTCTCAAGATTTGCACAACTCAGCAATGCAAACAAATAATTCACCACTAATTTTACTTAGTGTATGATAAGAAGACTGATTAATTAAATAGATTTACTGTTATCATTCCTAGAGTAGTAATGCTAGGTACCTGCATAGACATTGCTATCAAATAAAGCTATAAATAGAAAACAAATGTATATTTATTTTCAAGTCATTCCTATAGCCACTTGGTAAGAAATCACACCTAACTAGATCACAACAGGTTGGCTGATTTGAACTTATCGCATTACATCTCTTGGCCAACACACTCCGCCCATAGAAACAGAGGTATCAATGACGAAGAGGAAATAGAAGATACTGGCAAATGAGGAGCATTTTTGTAGTTTTTCTGCCACATTAACTGTGCAGAAATTTGTTTATCTGTACTGGCCCAACTGAATAAAAATGCATCTATTAATAAATGTAAGTGCTAGAAAGGCATACAGCCTACCTACTAGGATACAAGACTTTGTACCTAGAGGTTATTTAAGTAACCCCAAAACTAAGAAAAGAGAGTTAGCCTGTGTGTTTGATTTCTCTTGGCTACATTCTCTGGGCATTAGTCCCCTTTGATACTGGAGGTGCTAAAGAAAGTTTCATACAGCACTGTTTTCAAAGGTGCTGGTCAACCACAACTCTTATTCAAGCCACAGCTTTCTCAGTATCTCTTTATTACAGAGGCAAAGTGTCAACTCTTCTAAAAAAGTGTTCTTTGACTTTTCTGTCTACCAAGAGGCAAGGTACCAAAGCACTGTACCAAATATGTACACAAATACAAGCATTTATCCCTAGGAGGAAGAAAGAAAACAAACAAACAAACAAGCAACCACAACACATTTTTTATTTATTAGAGATATAGTTAATATGGCAGATTTTTTTTCCTATGATTGAATATGTTTGCTTTTTTAAACACATACTGAAGATTTTTTTATAAACTCATATAAAAGAATATCAGAACGACAAACCAGTATGATTGTCTAGATCTAGAACACACCCAGAACGGAGCAACCACAGCATTTGTGGATTTTTGTTTTTACTGAGTACCATTTACTGTCAAAGGCTGCAGCCCAGCAAATAGCCAAGTGATCCACTATCAAGTGTAAGCTTAAGATGCCTGGCAGGTTGTATGTGTGTTGATATCATCAATAATTGTAAGCATATGCCCCCATGTACACATCTTTGTGTGTTGGTGAGTGTAAGCAGGGTCTGTAATACAAGGCTGTAAACAGGGGGTTTCCCTGAGTACTAATTTCATGACAAAGCTCCTCCCTGCATTAGTTCTGCAGTCAGCTGTTCGGTCCATTCATAAGCTTCAAGTTTTCCTCAACTTTTGAATGGTGTTGTTAAAGGTGTTAGAACTGCACAGTATAAAAAAAACACAGCCTTACAAGTATACAAATATGCCTGAAAAAAGATTACTACTGAAAACAGATTTTTGTAATCAGAAAAGATGACCAAAATGGCTATGGACCACACTTGGTGTACATGTATATTTAGAACACCATTTTGTTGAAAAATAGCAGTGCCATTTTACTTCCTTGAGAGTCTACATATCATTTCAAAGCTTATTTTTTTAAATGTGATTTATAAAATAACACAGTTTAATTCATATGAAGCCAAAACAGTACACAGAATATACAAGCAGATATAAGTTATAAATTTAAAAGACAGAATTAATGTCTTGGCATCAAAGTTTATCATCTGATTGATGCTGGTAAAATGACTGATCTCAGCAAGATCAATGACTTGTAACTCGTGTAATGATAGATATAGTCCCTTTGCAGCTGACAGGACAACATGTATGAATATAAACTATTCAAGTGAACAAGAATTTGCAGATTTAAACCCTGTGTATTTACAGATAAACATTAAAAGTAGGGCCACAGAATTAATGGGTTGGGATTATTCAGTTGGAGTGTTTTTTCCCTTAGTTAATGCACTGTTTGCACCACATGCTTCAAAATCAACTTTTCCAAAATATTTTCATGATGTCTACTTTAGAAAGCAAGCATCCTGAATCTGCATGCTTTTAAAAGTATCATTATTTAAAATTATATCAAAATAAATTAATATTCATATCAATGGCAGATGATAAGATCTGTCCTAGCTGATGGGTAGACTGTTAACAAAGGTTTACAACTAAGTGCTGTGTAATAAACTTACTTCCCCTATAATTTGAGAGAGGAAGGCAATAGCTGCTTTATAACTTCAGGGAGTGGGAGCGGGAGGGGGAGACAATAAAACATATGTATTCCCTAATTTTATTTAAATGTAATGAAAGTCTTGGCAAGTTAAACTACTTTCTCCTTAATTTGTTTGCTTTTAACTTTAATCTTCAGTAGATCTAAGTTGCTGCCAGATGGTTATCTTTGTATTCTAGCTGATAAAAATATTCAGTAGAAACAACCCACCTTAAAATTAAGTAAATGATGCGGGAGCAAAACAATACTATAATAATATGAAACAAATGCCTTTCATCAGCTTCATCTCACCAGCAAAAGTTACCTCACACTCACAATTACTACAAGTGCTAGCACTTGCGCAGGACAACTAGGTTAAAAAAAAAATAAAGTAATAATAAAAAAAAATCCCACACCAAACCTGTGGTGTAGGTCCCAGTTCCAAAGAACGTTCATCACAGCCATGAAGCATAAAGTGCTACATAATGTTAAAAAATACAGGGTGGGGACCACCTTTGCCTGCTTGTTTCATTCAGCCATCTCAGTAGCACTGGCTACGTGCAGCAGCAGCCCATTGCTTCTGGAATCAGCCTTAACCTCAGACAGAAATCCCTGCATGACACTCTGCTCTGCGTGTGCAAATCCCTGTGTGGCACTCTGCTCTGAGTGTGCAGAACTCTGAGAACTCACAGCAGTAGAAAAACACTCTGTGAAGCAGAGCACCCTACCAACCTTGCGAAAGGTTAAACACAGCTACAAGAGCAAGACATTGAATCTGCCCACACTTCCCAGTTCCATTCAATTATGGGCAACAGCAAACCTATAATGCAAAATAATACAGTGTTAGCAGAGACTTGCATTTACACCTAGTTGTAGCCTGAAAGAAAGCCTGACATTCATCTCATCAGTCAATACCAAAGGAAACAATCCTCAACTTTCTCAGGCACACATACACACCACATTGACCTTGGAGGTAGAGGTGGGGATGATCCCTTTCACGAAGCTGCTGTTTCACAAGTTCAGCATTACAGCGTTAAGTTGCTTGTCAAGTAACAAGGTATCACCATCCTTCTGTTACACACGCAAACAGACACGCATAAGAACACAGAGCAACGTGACGCTATGCTTCTTAATCCTCTTTAATTCCTGTTTTGCTCTGTACTTCCCAGAATAACCTTACATATCCCTTCTGCCACCAGACAGAATCAGAGCTTTTCTTGTCCCCTGATACTAGTGTTTTACAAAGCAGCTTCTATAACATCTTTTGATATCTTTTTATAACAGTCAAGATTTCCAAAATATTTTGAAACATTTAAACATTAGCCTGGCAGCAAGTTTTTGAGAAAAATAAGCCTCTAACTTCTTCATTCTAGATCCATCTTTTGTTTTCAGAGAGAGCCCTTTTCACCAAAAACTGCACACCTCTTTTTCCAAGCGTTCCCTCTAAGGGCTCACAAGCTCCCAACTTTGCTCTGCCTTTGACTGCTGGCTCCTCCATCCCATTTGTTACCTCACTACCACTTATATGCAAACATCAACTAAAAAAAAATAATTAAAAAAAATATATATACATATATATATATATATATATATATATCTCCTGCTTACCTTATACAAGAGCCACCAAAGTCCACAAGGAAAAAAAAAAAAAAAAAAACAGAAAAAGAAAAAGAAAAAAAACTCCAGGTCCCCGTGCAAGAATCGCCCCCCCGAAAACACCACTTCTTAGCCTAACAAAGCCAACAGCGGACCCGCCGCGATCCGCGAGGGAGCCAGCTAGTCCGGAGAAAACTCGACGCAATTCCAGGCACGGCGCTTCCCGCCGGGTCCAGTCGTGCAGCGCGAAGCCGCGGCCCCGAGGCGCGGCGGGGAGGCGGCGCGGGGCGCCCGCCCTTCAGCACCCGCCGGGCCGCGGACAGCACCGGCCCCGTGAGCCGCGCCGAGCCCCTGAGCCGCCCCCGCCGCCGCTCGGCTCCGCTCGGCCCGGCTAAGCCCGCCCCTCGCCCCACCCCCGTCCCGCCCCCCGGGCTGCCGGCATCACCGTACGTGGGGCGAAACTTGCTCTCAACTCCCCCCCTCCCCTTTTTTTTTTTTTCTTTTTTAATTTGTTTTAACTAACGTCTCATATTGCACCTCCCCTTCTCGCCGAAGGACCAACCGCCCAGAGCTGTCGCCCTGATGGAGTTCACTGTTTTCTCCCTTCGGTCTCCCCTTCTCAGGGGCATTGCCCCCCTGCCCGCCCCTCGGCTGCCCCCACTTCGCCTGGTCCCCGCATAACATCAGAAATGGAAGTCCTCTCCCAGAGCAGCTGCACCCAGAAGGCTTTGGACACGGGTGCCTGCAGAAAGAAGACCAACTGCTGTGAAACAGTGAGTTGTTCCCACCTGGAGCACAGAGCTTTATTGTGCTTCCATTTTTAAAGCAGGCTGGGTATTATGCAATATTTATACGCTTTAATATATGAACCCACTATCCGAAAGCTCAAATATGCTGGAGGCTCTGCACAGCCTGTATCGGGAATCCCAGTCATCCATATCAAGTTTTAGTGCCCCGAGTGTTGGGGTCGAGTTTCTGAGTGGTAACCCATGCTATAACACACTGACAAATTGGTGTAAATCATCTTCAGTTATGGAAGGTAAGGAAACAAATCGCCGTGATATAAGACTATTAATTACATCCTCTATTTATAGGACAGATAACAGGTACCTCTGGACGAACAGAGGAAACAACAAAAAAGCCAGAAGATAACAGTTTAAAATTAGAAATATATTTACATGAAGTCAAGCAAAGAAACGATAGTTTGAAGTCTCACTTGAATTTGCTTTTATGTGAGATAAAAGATTTAATTATCTGATTTATTACTTTTAAATTAATTTACCATCTATTCCACTGCTTTTAAAGAGTAGGTACTTAATCTTCAATGTGAAATCATTATGAAAATTAAGTATCTCCTCTTCATGGCATTATAGGTTACCTACTTTGGGCCTTTTGGGAAAACGTATTACAGATTGAAGTATTAAACTGTCTTTAAATCACTCATGACTAGGGCAATAGAGACAGAGGTCAGTTGTTCAGATGTACTCTAGCATGCTAGGTTAATTATACTTGTGTCTACATGTGGAACAAACTTGTAGTAACAAAACTAGGTAAATCCAGTAGCTAAAGATCTGAACTAGTTAGCATAGGAAATAGTAAAATGGGATCTTATCCCTGTTCTGTAAGGGAGTTCTTATTCAACTGCTAATTAGGTCATGTCACTGCAAAAAGAAACCTGATTAACTTTCACACACAAAGTGTAGAATATAAAGCCAAATCAAACATACTTTCATTGATCCAACCCTTTATAACAGCTGGTTATCATAAAGCCAGTTCTGGTTGGCATCCAGATAATGCTTCTGAACCACTATGATTCCGTTTCTCCCCTCTTTTTTCTCTTCAGCCCTCTCAGGAATTTTGCAAAGCACAGAAAGAATACAATTGCACTACTTAGTAACAATTTTGGGGCTGCAAAACTGATGTTGGATCAACTTTGTTTCCTACTAGCACAGATGCACTCTCTGTGGGGAAGAGGTAAACAAAAAATACTTGTTCCAAATTAAGTGGAAATTGAAATCTTGTGAGGGCAAACAGAGACCTTGCTCATCCACTCCCCTTTGCCATTATGAAAGTACATGAAACAAACAATCAACAGTTACATAAATCTTTTATATAACCCAATTAACTAAGTAGTCAGGATGACTATCAAATTATGCAAGGTCTGACATAATGTAGCTTACTGCTTGTCTTTGCAAATTGGTAGAAAAAGAACCCCCAAAACAGCACATTGAAGGCTCTTGAAAAAATTCTGAAAATCTCTAAATCTTGTGAGGACTTCTAGTCTTAAATCCGAGTGTAAATAATGATACAATGGTGTAAAACATTAAATTATCTCAGTATTCTTGCATTTTTGAACGTGTGTATTGGATCAAGTTCATCCCTTTGGATGCTCACTGAAACATCCAGGTTACAAAGATCATATTTAATTAAAATTACTTTGATGTATTTGTAGCACACACATGTCCTAATTTTTCCTCTAATTTAGCTCTGTGTCAGCTCTCACAGATAGCAGTTAGAAAATAAATTTTTCCACACACACACAAAAAAACTGAACCAAAAAACCAAAACCAAACCAAAAACAAACAAACAAACAAAACAAAATGACAAAAAAAAAAAACCCACCTGCAACATTTTCATCCATGGAGTATTACACTGGGATATTACTTCACTTGATGTAATGCAGACCAATGTACAATCTACTTTAATGGATACTTTATTCTGTGTTTCACAATTAATTGTTTGTCCAGAAAGACTGCAGATGATTAGTAGTATGTTTCTGGTTTCCATAACCTTAATTTGCATAGTTTATGACAGTATCTTAACAGATCCCACATAGTACGCCACAGAATTTTCAGAGTTTGGTATACTTGAAAGAGTCCCATTTGCTTGGCAGTCAGTTATGACTGTTTTCATTTTTCTGTCTGAATTACTGTATTTGGAGCATTTTCCAGTCTTACATTGGGCAGAGAAGAAGCCACACAGTAAGTACTAATGGTTTCTTGTAAAGGTGAGAAACACAGAGGAACTTCAAAGCTGTTTGATGCGTGTTAAGACTATAAGCATTAATAACAAAGATTATCTATTTTGGATTTAAGAGATGCTGTTTAATATAGGATCCAATACAACAGAAAACTTTAGGCAAGACAAAGAGAAGATCAAAGACTCAATATATTAAGGGTAAGTCAATGCATATAACACAAGATGAAATTTGGTTAAAAACTCATTCATTACTTGTTGAAAACATTGCTCTCATACTTTACATCTCTTACTGAATTTAGAACACTAGTCACTTTCTTTGACCAATCAGGATCTCCTTTTCTACCAAAAGTAGCCATTTCTACAGAATTATGTACATGTGAAATGAATGTAGAACTAGAGAGTAAGCACAGTATTCCAGGAGTGGCTACTTTTCTTCTCTTGGCTTTTTGTACTGCTCCACTTTCTAAAGCTATTTAAAATATTTTTTTCATATTTGCATTTTTATATTAGTAATCAGTGAGGAAAAAAATTGGATATTTCAGAGACTTGCACTATTACTCACCCTTTAGATACTCAAGTGACTTCTGTATGGCTTGGTACCACCCACCACCTGCAAGTGCAACAACAACATTTTATTTTTCTGTGAGAAATGAGAAAAGTGTTACCATTAATAGCATTATGAAGATAGAAAATAAAATATTAAAATCTGATACTACAAAGTATCAATTAATTTGTTGTCCTAGCTAACATGACAGTTATGAAGCAGTAAACAAGACCAATTTTTTTTTTTTTTTAATTCTTTGAATCTAGGATGTGCAATGCTTTAAACACACTTCTATTTGTAACTTAATACCAGTCATACATAGATTTTGACAGATTCAAGCAAAAAGTCTTATTTCAAAATATATAGTCTGAAGTACTGCCCTTTACAGAGTTTAATTTCCACATTTTTTTTTTTTTTTTTAATGGGAAGAATACAGCTGCCCCTTCAGTGCAGCTGTTCCTGGTGAAGATAATTGATTAGCTTCAAGTCAATGACAGCAAAAAATTCTCAGACTGCTCTGACATGAGATGGCATGAATAATCCTCCAAATCTTTCTCTCTCTCCCCCACACACACAGCATGAAGCTTGGACACATACATCTTTCCCTTTTCTTCCACTGGTCTAATTCACTCAATGTGTGTTTAATGTTTTAATGAAAGATGATAATGCATCCACTATAAACTTTATGCTGATCAAAAAGCACAATAAAGTGTACTGAGACCTGGACTGGTGCTTTTCTAACAGCAGGGCATCGTAAGCACCAGAATGGCAGACACTGGCAAATGTTATAGAAGAAAATTAGCTTGCTTGTGGCTTGCAGAAAGGCTATGCCAACCATCTGGCACAGGACATCTCCCAGATGACAAAAGAATCGTAAAGGCACATTAAGGTTTTACCCCATATCTCCTCAAAACCAGTTGTCACAAAGGAACTCAATTCCCTAAATAAATGTAATTTGCAATAGTGTTCATACACGAAAAATCCCCTATCTTTGAAATGCATCAAAATAGTTCAAATGTATACCACAAAATGTCAGATGTAAACTCAGAAACAAACAAACAAACAAACAAAACACACACACACAAAAAAACCCCTAAGCTCTGAGGTTAGTTATGTAGACTTCCCAATTATTTCTAATCAAATAAATGCTATAGGTTAATTTCAGTGCACTGCAACATTGCAATGATAACGATTCTGAGAAATATTATATTTCCTCCATTCTCATATTGTGAATATAAAGTAACAACTGATTGAACAGTAAAGAGATAATACTCTACAGAATTAATTTCCACAGTAAAAATTACTATTGAAAAATAATTGAGAAATTAGGATAAATATTTAATTTCTTATCATCCAGCCTTTTTTGACTTCATTTGGGATAAAATAATTTCATTATTTATTATCATAGAAATCTGAGAACATAATACCACTCGATACTAGATAACAGATTCGATTAAAAAACAACTTCCCACATACAAACAGAAAACTGAAGATACTTAATTCCAGTACTTAGTAGTTGTGATGTTTCTAAGAGATCTCTTCCGCCATCTATTGAGCAATATTAGTATTGCACGCTAAAGAAAGAAGACTGTAGAAAGGCTAAGAAGGAAGGAACAAATACTTTCTTGTTAACAGATTAAAACGAGAACATTATTCTAACTTTTTTCTCTTCTGGGCAGTCCTAGTTCAATTGACTAGAGCATTTAAAGCAAACACCGAAATAAGAAAAGTGGTTTAGCACTGATCCTGAAAACTTCACAGCTGAAAGTATTCACTGATGGAAGAGATAATACTCTATATTTCATAATTTGGCAGATTATTCAATCTGCAGTATTTAAATATGTAATAACCTGAAAATATAATTCTATGTTTTTTGCATTAAAAAGTGTACCATGGTGAGAAATTTAATTCATAATGATTACACAAGCAGTCAATCCAGAGGACTATAAAAACCCACCTGCAATAGTACTGCTGGCACCCACCCACCACCCTGAGGACCACTCTGCCCACCTGTCTCACCACAGGAACCGAACCGGACATCAGAGGATGCTGCATGCTACTGGATCCAAGACTACGAAGCCCATCATAGACCCCATCTCTCTCTCCCTTTCTTTCCTATATTGATATTTTGCTTTCCTTTTTATATATAATATAGTAATGTAAGGTTTACAGCCCCACATATGCCAAAATCTGTTTATGTTTACCAAGTAAACCTCAATAACATAAATCATTCTGCCACCAAACTGTTTGCCAATTGAGACAAGCTGCAAGATAAAAGTCTTAAGTATTGTGTATACTCTTTTCCAATCAAGGGGACCAATGAATCTGAGTCACCTTCCACCTCCCCTGCCACACCTCTGGGTGGGATGCTACAACTGCAAATTGTTGATATCCACTATCACTGCAGTTTAGGTAACCCTTCCCTGACCAATTGAAAAAAAAACCCTTGAGCAGCAATGGCTCAGTTGGCTCAACAAGATATAAAAGTATTATTTTGTATAGTCACAAACTGCACTGTAAAATATAATTTTTTTATGTTGTGCATTGTTATAGGAATGAACTTCCACAGGAATTTTAAAAAGTCACGCAGACTTCTGTGATAACCTTCGAACACCATGTGTGCTCAAATGACCCATGCAGTATGTAAGGATCTGTGAATTGTCTGATCGTTACAACTTGAGAGTTCCTGCATTTGTCCTAATTCTGTGTCATGGAGATGAAGCATGATCTCTGGTTTTCAAGGGGGTTTTGCTAGGGAATAAGGCTATCTATATAGCGAGTGCATGTCTGGAACACAAGCCTAAAAGCATATGTAGCCTAATTCACTCCCAGCCATCTGCCTGATTCTGTCCCAAGTTGTACTAAGAATATAATGGAACCCCTTCTTCAAAGAATGCACTTGCTGACTTTGAAGCAAGCAGGTCTGGGAACTCTAATATTTGTATGGGGTAAGAAACATTTCCTACAGTTTTAGAGAATAAGAGGAGAACACACAGTCTTCATAGGCACATCTTGCCCTGTCTCTCCTTGAGACCAATCAGCCTGTCCCAGAAGAGCACAAGGAATATTAAGTGAGGCAAATATTCTGGCTTACTGTCTTTGTGACTTGGATATTGCAGAATTTTCCACTTCTTCAGGAGATAAATTTCATTGAACATTCATACTGATATTGCAACAACTAGATACGGTAAAGAACGCAGTGACTTTTTTTCAGTTGGGAGACAATGTCATTGTCTTACATATCAGTTAGTCCACAGTTCTACTCAGCCAGAATCCTTCTTTGCCTTTCTAGACACAATTATAACAATCTGAGTGAATCATAAAATTAAAAGCAGGACAAAAAGGTAGCTAAGCAGTTGAAGGAATAAGGACATTCCTTACATCCCAATCTCTCCTTTGTAACTTGCAACTAATTTTTAACCATTTTGCCATTGGTCCTATATAGAAGAATGAGATGATGCAAAATGGCTAGCATGCCAGTTTCATGTTGCAATGCAAAAAAGGATATCTTCATACTGCTTACAAATGATGTAGTTCCCGGGACAAAATTAAAACTGTATTGTTATATTCTCCACCCATTTTATTTCATTTTTCTTCCTTTTTCATAGGTCACCCTATAAACTCTCTGACAATCACAAGAAACCACCTTAGTCCTGCCAGTGATAACATGTGAAGTGTTAAGAGGCACACATTTCTTACGTAGTATGAGGGCTGCGAAAGGGTTACTTGAAACTCTTCAGTTCTTTTACATTTCAGTGCACCCATTTCAGGATTCAGCTAATTCTCCTACAAAACTTAACTAATTTAAAATTACAGACTTCTAATTACATATGACATACTATCCAATTAAATGTAAAAATCTATTTGCACTAGCACAGTAATATTTGAAAAGTTAAGATTTGTCAAAAATATCTTATTTTCTCCAAGTACTTTATTCAAAAAGGGGAAAAAAAAAAAGAGTGCATTACAGCTTGTTAAATATTTAATATATCCTACCCTTCATGCAGCTTTTATTGGAATCAGAAATAGGCTGAGTCAATTCTTGTTGTTTATTCTTTCTGAATTTATACAAATTTGTTTTAAAAGGATTACTGAATCTCATATGGATATTATGAAATTTGGAAGAAAAATGCCAGGAAATTAATATCTTCTTTTGTTTCCAAAAGCAGTTACATATCAGTAGCTGAAATTCATTTTAAATGAAATTTATATGTTTAACCTTAACACACATCTGATTACCTCACTAGTATTCACATTACTCCTGTATACCTCTACAAGGAAAGAAAACACTGATGCCCTCTTCTTGCTTAAATGGGAAAAAGAGCATTGAGAGGCTAAGCTGTTTAAGCAGTCACAAAAGAAATCTGGGGCACTGCTGGGAGCAGAACTTTCGCATTTCTTATTCATTCTTAATCACATGATAATCCTGCCTCATCAATCAACATGTACATTTAAAAGCAGTGATTACAAATCATAAGTAGTGATAATCTACTATTGTAGTATAACAGAAAAAGGTATAACTGATCTCCAAAGAGAGTTCAGAAAAATCATAGTCTGCACTTTTTTTTTAATAAATGGTATTGCTTGTTTGATATATTCCAATACTATTGATTCAGTAAAACTATTTATGTTCACTGTAAAATACACTTGCTGTGCTCACTTGCTCTGTGTGTGCTACAGAATATACATGCACTGTACACTTTCACTAAAAACATCCAGAGATAATTATATTACAGTTATTCTATCGACATGCCACACTTCAACATTCACATGTCTGCTAAATAATTTACTTGTTTTGAGTCAGGAAGTCAACATCATTCTGAAGTTTCAGAATTCACAGATTTACACAGTTCATAGCACACATTATAAAATGTATTAGACACTACTTGCAAGTATAGCTGTTTAAGATATCAAGTGGTATTCATATAAAATTACATTAGAAAACTTTAATAAAATACTATTGATTTGATAAGTAAATCACAATGTTTTAAATGCAGGTGTGATATGCAGACTCAGTTTGTACTTCTCTGTGAGCACATATATTCTACCACAACTGCTTTCCCCAGTAATTTTCTATTCAGTGAATAGATCTTGATGCGACAATGTCTGCTTTCAAAAACTGTTTTCTTCAGGCACAAATAATTGCTAATTGCCTATGAGGTCTTTATTCTTAATGACTCACTAAGCACCAAAGAGGCAGAAGACAAGTTTCAAGGCAGCAACGAAGTAGATAAAACTACCCCCCCCCCCCCATCTGAAATCATGCTGTCCCCTTCAAAACATAATTTCAGTCTTTGCAACTAATAGCACATTTCCCATAGGAAGCAGTCTGCTCACAATGTAATGGTATCTTCTACAATCTTGAGGGGTGACAGAGAAAAAATCTAAAGTTGAAGTTTAGACAGAGCACTGGGGAATAGCCAAAATGAATTACAACCAATATTGAACTGGCAGCATTAAAAACAGGAAGACAAGACTAGGGGATGAAGGACAGAAATGTAGGACTCTGAGGCATATTTTCAGGAAAGGGTATCTCCTGAGAGAAACACCAGTGGATCAGTCAAAGAGGTTAAATGGCAAGACAAGATCGTAGACAAAAAGATTCTCTGGAAAGCTGAGTATAGGAAGCAGAGATAACATGAAGTGACAAAGAGACAAAATAAAGGGTTGAGGAACAGGAAAAAAAGCAGGTGAGAAGGAGGAAGTGAGAAGACAAAGAACAGAATTAAATTCCTGGAAGGGCTAGAGAAGGAGAATGGCTGAGAAAACTCTGTACATACAGTAGAGAAAAGGAAAAAAAAAGATATGGAAAGACTGCCTCATGTTTCATCTGCTTTTTTTCTGGAAAGTACTTTGCAAGATTTTGTTCGAAATGAAAGAAGCAGAGAAGAAAGTTTGAGTGATGAATCATTAATGGCTCCATCCAAAGGATGGAAAAATGTAAACAAAAACTATTACTCTGGGAGGAATAAGCAACTCAGAAAACTCAGTTTCAGCGTTTATTTAAAAATAACAATTTGCAAGTAATGTTAGGATATTCTGTCTATGTTTTCTATTACAGAACAGAGTAAACCCCATGTAAATTTGTAATCTTCATAATCATATCTTAAAAACTGTATACAGATGAAGATTTATTCACCTAATACATTCCCACATAAGTTTGAATAATGAATATATTTGAGAACCAGTGATTTAGCAAATGCAGGAATGGCAAAATTAATAAGTTATTCATGTAATATATTTGCTCAGCTCTATTAGATATTGCTCCAAAAATAAAGGGTCACAGGGGAAGGGGAAACAAAAAACAAAACAACCAACCAAAACTAAACTGACCAAATAAAAAAAACACCACAGAAACAACAAACCACAAATAGGACACTGTTCAAATGCATTCCAGTACTGTGCATTACTTATAAACTTTACAAGACATAATGGAGCTTACAGTAGAATTACAAACAATACGACTGAATAGTGGATAATTACCCCAAAGCCCTTCAAAATAAAATCAGGTTACACTCAAAGCTGTGTTAGGTGCCAAGCAATACAAAGGCCTATTAGGATAATGGCTTAGACCAACCATAAAAGCATCGCAAAATTACATTCTCTTATTTAAAACTGCTTTTAACACATGACTATATTGTAGTCTAAGTCTCTGTGGATACAAGAAGAAATTAGTAAGTGTGATGTTATCTGTTCTAGCTGTGGCTGCTAACACCATCAATGCAACATGGAGATATCTCAGTAGTTAGTTTGATACTAGGTCAGGTACAAGTGTCAGTCTAGCTGTAGTAGTAAAGCAGACTAAAATAATGTACAGCCTATTGGTAGCGCAACTTTATTTCAAATAATACTAACATTAAATATAGTTTTAAAATAAAACAGTATGAAACTGTGAGCTTTTGTTGAGACTGTGCTCTCTTTTTTCTAAGACTGGTGGTACAAATATAGTCAGGGAAACAACCTCACTTTAAACCAAAATAGGGAAAAGCAAAGACAAGTTCATCATGCTGTGAAAATACTAAAGCATTCCAACACCAACTTACGAGAAAGCAGAGTTAAACAAACCGTTCAGGAACATGAAACTTGTATATCTGTTTTCAAACGTTAAAAGCAGTATTATATCAGGTGTTTTGAGCTGCTGCCATCTAACTAAGTATGCAGCTGGTCCAGTGGATCTATTTGACCACATATGAAATTGTACATGACTACACATAAAAAAGGTAATGGTTGCAAAATTAAATCCTAGCTGACAAATGCTGAAAAAGTGCATTGTCATATAAACAAAGTAGCATAATAACTTAGATTATTTGGACATATTTTGATGCATGGATCTTATTTCTATACAATTCTGTGAAGTACCGGCCAAGTTCAGTTTTGCCAAAGACTAACCCTTCACGTTAGGATACAGAAGTGCCATTTGAAACCTGTGAGCAATGACTGTTCAGTAAATGTCACCTGAATGTACAGCCAACCTGCTCAAAATTCCATCCTAGTTTTCAAGTCTTGCTTTCAAATCCCTCATTCGTTACCCAGCTGAAACAACCTATTGTAATTAAATCCAAAATAAAGTTCTTTCTAACATACTAATCACCAGGCCATGGAGAGTATACTGTGTACAGGTCAATTCATACAGCATGTTTTAGATAGACAAATTCTTGTGTAGTATCAGGAAAGCTATCATAAGGCTTTCTGCAGTTTAGACTGATGCTTTCCATGTGTTGTCTTAGAATAAGTAAAATTCCTACTGGTCCAAACTGCAATTGATTTTTCCAAATCACTCCAGCTTGCAGCTTTTGGAACTGTTGTCTGTTTTGGAACTCAGGTATGAACTATCTATAAATATTTCTGCATCAACCAAACATTTATCCATTTACGAGTAGTCATCATTTTGTATTCCCGATACAGTCCTACAGATTCATCCAAATCTCTCAGAAAGGACCATTCTAGTGATTTTAAGTGCAGAATAATGTATTTTATTTGTGACTGTGATTATTCTTATGTTGTTTTCTGTGATGGACTCCAAAGCAAGGAGACAACTATTTTGACATACAAGCAACCAAATCTTCGGATTTCAATTTTTATTTTAACATTATTAGCTTCTAGACTCCCTCAGAGTCTAACTGAAGATTTAGATACCTAATTTTAAGCATCAAGACTTGAAGAATAATCATCCCTGTTCTACTTGAGCTCTTCCAGCAGTGTTTGTTTTGATTAGATACATGCAAAATAATTAGAAAACTCTCAATATGAATGTTTTGTTGTATTTTGGCACACCTTATCATACTCTGTTTTGTCATGCTCCACTATAGCTCCAAATTTCATGCCGGCATTAACAGCTGTGCTTTTTGTTTCAAAACTGAGTCTTCCATTATCTTTTGTGCCTTTTTCATCGAACATGAAACCGGGAAGAAACTATGACATATCTGTCAGATGCAGTGCTCTGCGGAGTAAATGTAGAAGTGTAACCTGTGTTACTGAAAAAATTAACACGTGAAGCAACCTGTAGAACATTAAACATTCACTCTGTGTTGTTTTCCTGCTTTTCTTGCAGGTTTACATGACTTGGAATATGAACAATGTGCATAAAAGTATCTTGTGTAGAGCTGTAGGAGTCCACTGAGCAATTCAGATCAGAATTTTTAGAAGATAAAGTACTCTCCTGAGAGATGTGGGCATTTCTAATTTCATCCTTCATCCCAAGTAAGATGAAAACCTGGATTTGTTTCCTTTTTAGAACTTGACATATACTTCGAGTGAATCATATAATCACATATTCTTTCCTTACAGAAAATGATGAATTCTGATTTTGTGGGCTGCAGCTGACTTAAGAATTTAGGAAGCTTTCAATCTGCCTCACAGCTATGTTGAAACAAACAGTGCTATAAAAACTACTATTGACTTTTATGGTATCTTCGTAATAATAATTAAATATTTTTTAATAAACTCGTAAGTATTGAGAGCAATATATTTTCAGGTTATTGAAAAGCAATTGTTGATATTGTTATCTTAGTTGTATAGTCTTGATTCTACTTCATAGCCATGTGATGTTTTTTCCAAACTCAATATGAACCTCAAAGTTATAAACATACTGCTTTCACCTCCTTAATTTCCAAGATCTTTAGCCCCTTTATAAGAGTCTGAATTTAGTATCTTTTTGAGTTTTCTCAAGTAATGAGTATCTTATGTTTCTCCAGGTCTTTTAAAGCTGCTAACCCAGTATCATCCCACTCATACAGCTACATCAGTTGTCATCTCTTCAGGTTTCATCAGCATCACTGATGTTTCGTCCACTCTTTCTTTTAGGGAACAAGTTTGTGTGAATGCTCATTGAATACATTCCAAAGGATGTTGAACATTTTTAGTGAATGTCAGCATGTGGAATATTTGAGGTAGAGCATGTTTAGCAATTATCAGAAGAACTAAAAGTATAAATATGTTATTGTTTGAAACCTATTTTGGGAAAAACAAAACACCAGCGTTCTGTGGTCTGTAAGTTCCTGCATCCTGCCACAGCGATCAGAAGAATTACATATTATCACTAAATCATAGTTTTAACTATTCAGAGTTGGGCACTTGTGTTTTGTTTGCTAGTCTTTTGTTTTCTGGTTAATCTAGCTGAGATATTGTTATGATGATCTAAGTTCTGTTTGTTACTCTGTACTACCCAGAGACCACATGAAAGGAAAACAGTCTCTTTCCTTCCTCACATTAGTCCCTGTGGTAGCAACACTGAAAAAGCAAAGGCCTTAGAAAGACAGCAGAAGACTCTCTCAAAAAATCAGAGCATTAAGGAGGCCAATACAACTAATTCATTAAGTAGACTAACTTAATACTTCCACATACGATAACGCAATGTACTGAACTTGTCCAACCCCAGACTTGCCTGTAATATCAGAACTCTGTGGTGGAAACCCAGCTACCAGTTGCAGGCAGCCCGAGTCTTTGATTACTAATTCTTCTTTATGAAACGTGAACTTCTCTGATGTCAAATTGATTTAAGAGTGATACTTTTGTATCCTTCTGGTTTCTAGTGCAGCTACCTAGGGAACTAATTTAAGAAAGAAACAGAACAGTTTAATTTTGTGTGAGAACACTTTCAATCTGTAGATTACATAACTTGCTCTAAATTTGCTAGTGTTTAAATGACCTTAAGAAAATTAATTTTAGAGTTAAAACATGCAAACTATCATCAGAAAAGATGAAGAGTGTTATACAAAACCAGGTTTGTGGTAGCCCAGCTTCAGCAATGCCATTCGTTTTCTGATCCTGCTCGAGGTATCATTAAATCATCAAGAATGTGGAAAAAGGCATTTTCCAAACCTGTACCTGGGAGAATACAGAATTGCATTTTGACACTTGTAGGGTTGGTTTGGTTGGTTTTTACATTTTCTTCATGTAAATTTTTTTGTTTAAGTCTCATAAACTATTAGAAGCAGAATTATCATACTGTGGACATTATGTTATACAATTGCAGGTATTATCCATACACCATTATTATCAGGTATAAGTTATCTTCCATCTAGATCAATCACTTCTTGTTTTATGCAAATGCTTACCAGTAGCTGTTTTGAGTACCTCTGTCAACCTCTCTAAGCTCTTTTCAGCAAAATAGTTACGTGTTTCCTCTTTTTATTTCATATTTTTAAACTCCCTTCAATCTAATTAAATCCTGTGCAAGAGGGTATAATGGCCAGACGATTCAGTGGTTCCCATCTGCACAGAAAAAGCTATTGTAGCATCAGTGGGGATTTTTTGCTAAAATCCTCTCATCTGGGCAAGATTATTGTGCAGTCTATCTGGGAGACTTTATGAAATCATAATTCTCTCAAATTCAGAAGAAAAAAAATCCTGCATATTCAAGAGGGGCAGTATTTCACCCATTCCGAGGCTTGCCTTACCCTTCTTGTGAAATAAGAGGTTTTTAAATGGAAAATTTTGTTGGTTTTTTTTGGTTTGGTGGTTTGTTTGGTTTTTTTTTTTTAATCTAATCCTGCATCTGTAAAGAATTAGGGTAAATTGAGATTCCCTATATTTTTACCAAAAAGGTTTGTCCTTACAGGCTTTTATCTTTTCTTTCTGTTATTTTTCTGAAACATGCACTTGATGTACCTTGTACACTACAGATGCTGAATGAGATTGCTCCTTCACTTCCTTTTATTTTGTTGAAGACTGTTGACCACAAAACAACACTGCCACTACTGAATGCTCAAACAGGCTTTTCAACACTTCGTTATTCATCAGATTAAAATTTATCACTTCAGAGCATCCTGTTTTCTCTTTCCATCATGACTTTTAGATCCCCAAGGACCTATGCTTGTTTTTGTTTTATTTGCTTCCTACAGTATTATTTGTGCTCACAAATTATCTCTGCTATAAGAACTATAATTAGGCTAGTGTTTTTCAGCCTTCAGGCGGTTTTGAATAAACATGAGAACAGTGCTATCTGGATACCTGGAAATGAGTACTGCTGCTTTTGTTTATTCTTATACATTACCTAGGATCTGGAAAATGAAAAAGTAAATGTTGGTTTACCGCTATCAGTCCCCTGCCCTGCAGTAAAAACTTAGATACAGTAAACCTGAAATACTGTACAGTTCAACTGAGGGTTTAACTTGATGGCACCCACATGGTCCACGATATTTTCTAAGGGATTGGACAATGTAGCTTTGGGAGATGAAAGAAGAGACTCTCATCCAGCTGTGCTTCCCCATGCTCACCCCCATCCACTCACAATCTATAGCCTTCTCCCACAGTCTACTCCCCCAAAACAACAGCAGTCAAATAGAGATGGGTAGAGATAAATGGTGAAAAAATTTGAAACCAGTATAAGATTTTATTTCTACTTAAACTTTCTTTTCTGATCTACAGATTGTTGTTGAAGCAGGGACACTTAAAATTGTATATATTTTTTAAAAATATTCTTAATGAAAATTAGAAAACAAAAAGCAACTTTTAAACTGGGGAAATAAAATAATAAATTGAAGACCTATCTACAAAAAATGATGAATATGTAGGTGATTATATGTCACAAAGAGAGAAAATATCAGCATGGCTTCTACACTGTAGAAGCACACAAAAAGAAACTTAGCAGAAGAGTACACCTTCAGTAATAAATGCTTAGGAATTTTTATTAAATATAAGAATAAACTGAGTTTATTCAACAAAGAAAACAGCTAAAGGGGCCCAGTAATATAGAGTAAGTACTTAAAGTGACACATTGAAACTTATAGAGGATAAAAACGCAACAGATTTAAACAGGGGTGAAAAAAATGTTGATTACAAAGATGATGATGGCCTGTTTTGTGCTTATGTTCATCAGTCACATTCAGATGTTCTGACTTGTTTTTGAAACTGGGCTATAAACATGTTGCTTCTAAAGTTTTTTTCCTACAAACTGGGAGCTACTACACCAATCTCTTAAAATACCAGACTGTAAAGATAACGTTTATTTAGAGTTACAACCTCAGCTTATCTCTCCTTGATTGATGGTGAATGCTCAACGTATTTTTTGTACCAACGAGTCACTGATTAAATTGAGTCAAATCTAGCTAAATGAGTTTGCTAGTTTTACACATGTATATCTAGATCATCATTGTCTATACCAATGTTACTTTCACATCCAAGACTGCAGTGCAAATGGGATAAGTACATCTAATTACTAGTAACACCAGCTTAAATAGCACTCTTGGCATCACAGCTGAAGGTTTGCTCTGTGACAAAGAAACATCCACAGCCCTTGGCTGCCATCACACAAACACATCTACAGCACGGTGACAACACTGTCATTGTCACTCAGCTGTTCTTGTAGGTTTAGTATTGTTTTACCATAACACAAGAACAAGAAAGCACTATATATCCCACTAAATACAGAATAGCACAAAATAACAGAGAAGTCCAGCTGGGTAGCACAGCAAACTACATCTATTGGTTTTATAATAGATTTTACAATGCTTAAATTATTTAATCAATACTTCAGTTTTGGAGTTCTGCAAGAATCTTAGCATTCAATGAAGACAAACAAACCCAAAATAAAGACACAGATTGCCATGGTTCAGAGCAGTTCTCATTTTGAAGTTTTTGGGAGCAATATAGATTATGCATTTGCATTGCATAATTACTAGTAATTTACGTTACTAGTTTGCTTCACATTAAAAAGAAAATCATTGTTAAGCTAATTCAAAGCATTTTTAGAGACCTCAAAACATGATGTTAAAGGTTCCTAAGCATACTCTTGATTCATTACTATTGCTGTTTTAAAGATGACTGTCAAAACCATGTCTGGGAATGATTAAAAAAGACATAAGATTCTAGAATAACAAATTCCTACAGAAAAGCAGCATCAAGATCAAAAAGCTTTTTTTGCACAAGTATCAGCCCTTACTATTTTTTTGTCTATATATGTATGGTGTATATATTCACACACACACTGCATGAACGTCTCTTCATATAAATTCTGTATCAACATTACTATAAAGTACAAACTATAAAAGTAAAGCCTCAGTTGAATGTAAGATTTCATGTCAGTGTGTTCTAAATTAATTTGTTATTTTTATTTCTTTCTTAATGGCAAAGTTGTTTTGAGATCATAACAATAATCCATTAAGAATACTGTAAATTTACCTTTGGTGACAAATATTGGGATACATTATATGCTTGATTCTAATTTCTAAATTTGTGGAAGTTAGAGGTTGTTCTAGAAACAGTTCTAGAAACCTTCTTTTGACCCTTTTTTAACTACTAGGAGTAGAGATCACACTAGAATGTGACCTTACTTAAAATGATGTTGTTTAACTTGTGTGTACATCAGAAATACAAGTATTTTCCTGAAATTAAATAGCTACGTGATACACAATATGATCAGGAAAACCATCCCACAGAAGTACTTGTCCTCATTTTAACCTGGCTACTGTACCCACATTGTGCAAGAAGACTCTGCAAACCTCTGACTTCCCTTAGCTGCCAGGATGGTTGCTGGGAGTCAGAGGGGTTCCAGTGGCACTGTCTTGCTCTGAGATGGCACAAGGAAAATGGAGGATTTCTCAGGTGTTGGCTGACTCTCTCTACAGTTACGTTCAAGGAGCTTTGGCTACGATGCACATAAATATCCATAACTCAAGCTGCCATTCCATTACTACGCAACCACCTTCAATAAATTCCTGAGCACTTCATTTTAGCTTCTGCACTTCTTATTCCTTGTCATCATATTTTTCTTCATAACTCCATACATAATAATAATGAATGGTACCAGTACTTGCTTGACAGGAGTGTTGGCTATCACAGCAAATACAGACTGACTTAACAAAATCCAAGACTCTAGTATCTCAGTGTGCTTGAATTTGGTATAATTTCCTTTGTTGCTAGTGCAGTTTTTTTTTGTGGTGCTGGGTTTGTT
The DNA here is from genome assembly GCF_037038585.1 of Patagioenas fasciata. Classification (NCBI taxonomy): domain Eukaryota; kingdom Metazoa; phylum Chordata; class Aves; order Columbiformes; family Columbidae; genus Patagioenas; species Patagioenas fasciata. Next base: position 43,525,027 of record NC_092523.1, on the reverse strand, counting down.
TTGTTTGGTTTGGGGTTTGTTTGTTTGCTTTGTTGTTGTAGTAGTGGATTTTCTTTTTGTTTTAATAAGAGGATATTTTGTGCATTTCCATGCTCATCACAATTTTTGTCAAAAGACTAAAGTTAATCTGAATCCATGCCTAAGACCTTAGTCTCCATCCTATTAAAACTAACCAGTGTTTTTCCTTTGACTTCAACAACAACGTTTGACAAACAACGTTTAAATAATGATATACAAACCAGCTGAGGGTAAAGTTCATTTATTCTGTTGGTAACTAAAAAGAAACACAAATCAAAAAGTTATACATACTCTTCTTATTTGTAAGTCAAGACAGGAAATTACCTCAGGACAATAATCAATGATCACTATTAACAACCAAACAATTAAAAAAAATACTTTAGTCTTGTATAGAACACATAATTTGAAATATATTATTGTTTTTCAATTCGACCTCAGAGGCATTTCTGTTTGTAGGGTAATTTATTTCAAAATAATACTAATATACTAATTTTCACTAGGTAAATCTGTTATTCCTTAGCTCACTGCCTACTCATTTGTGCACATGCCCAATGGTTTCTAATGAAATATAGCAAACCACATCAATTTTGGTTTGCTTTCAAAAGTGATGGATGACTTAGCTCCATTCAGAGAATGTGGACATCCAGAAGTTTTCCTTAAAAAAAAAAAAAAGAAGACAACTTAGATGCAAGGCCACATTACTTTCATTTTTCACTTAGTTTATAACCTCTAGTCAGTGACAAATTTCCCATCTCTTCATTCTCACACCAACTTGATTGCTCAGCAAGCTTCTACATAATTAAAGTGCTCAGTTTCCAGCTTTGGATCTCTAAAGTTTCCTTTATTATCACATGAAACTTCAACAGCTACCCTATACTTTTTTCCTCCTACTTAGACAGGACTCGTATTTTATATAAAATCATAATTAGTGTAAGTAAAAGAAGACCTTATTAAAGCTGAACTGTGAAGCACAGGACTGAAAGTAAAATACAAATAAAAAGGTCATCACTAGAAATGAAATACTTGTTGTTTGATTAAAACAGCTGTGCAAAATAGTTAATGGTTTCTTGTTCCTTTTGATCAAACGTATACTTACGAAATATTTTCAAGTATCGTATGCATCTAATTAATCAAGCTATACTATTTTTCTCTGAAGATGTGTAACATTACAATATTATTATTAAAGCCAACTGAAACAGATTTTGCAAACAAAGCTTCATGAGGTAACACATCAAATGCCTTATTAAAAAATCTCAATGTCGCACACGTTGTTCACTCTGTATGTTTGTAGCCTTACAACTAAAAATAAACCCCAAATATTGTGTTTTCAAACCAGATGTATAAAAATAGGCTTCCCTATAATCTACAGCTCTGTCTAAATTCTTTGATTAAAGTGGAATTTACATGTGTTGCAAATAATTGTTAGAATTTGCCTTCATCTTTTTCTTGACACTCAGAACCTTGTTTTGAGTTGTGTGAATATCTATTTTAGTAAAATTTTAAGCACTCTGACTAGAAACAACCCTACACCCACCATTTTTATTTGGTGTTGTGCTTGGACATATTACTGTTCTATGGCTGTCAATTTGTGTTTGAATTAACTTTATTGAAGTGCCTTAAATTAAAGTTTTAGTGCCTGTTTTATATGTTTCTCTCATTGTACTTGTTGTGTTAGTTTAAAATCTTTGTTCAGAGAATATTGACCTTTCTAATGGGAATCTCTAGGGAAGGCTACTTCTCTCATGGGGATTAAGGCAGTCCAAGGTGCCATCAGCAGGAGCAGCAGCAAGGACCTGAAAATCTGAAGCTTATGCAAAATCCAAGAATTAGTTAAAAGGATTGGATTGATAGTGAGCCCTCCTCCAGAACAGAAAGAACACAGTCGTACAGACCAAAACGCGCAGACGGGACTGAAAGTCAAAAAGCCACGGGGCTCACTAAAACCAAGCCTGGCAGTGAGGAGCTGTTATTTAGGAAAGAATTTAAAAGACTTTTAAAGTCCTGTTCTTCTCTTCCTAAATTGCATCAATTTAAATGCAAAACAATAAAAACAAAACAAAAATCTAAATTTATCTATTTTATATATAAAATCATTAGAGTTTAGCCTCCTTTTTGAGAAAGTCAGAATCAGGAAGAAGAACTGCAGAGCTTTGCTCTAACACTCAGGCTGTCTCAGCATCAACCTGAAGAGCAATACCAGTAGTAGATTAAAAACAAAACGAAAAATAGATGTTTTGGCGTTAAAAGTTCTTGCCTGTAATATTTTATTTGTGGGACATTTCGTAGGAAGTGAAAGGAATTTGCAGATTTATGTAAATGTAAATATAGGAAAGACAGACAAACACCTGTAGAAAGTAGCACAGCACATCATGTTCTTGGTGCCATAAGCTCCTGGAAGAAAGAGGGAAACTAGAGCTCCCTTGTGGAAATAAGTCTAGTTCTACACACAAAACCCCAGGCGGTAGCACACAAGATTCACATGAAGACTGCATAATCACTTGTTTTCAAGGTGAAATTCAGGTTTCAAGATGAATTCAGCTTACAACCTAAGTAAATAAATGAAGACTAGTTTGGGGAATAGATGGGCTACAGGGTTAAAGGAGAAGATCTTGGCTTGTTTACCTTAGCAAAAAACAGACCAACAGGAAAAACAACTTATGTTTATAAAAAAGTCTTACGTGAAAAATAAAGCAAATAAAATTTTCTTCCCATGTAAAAGGAAAGATAATAGTGCCATAAATGAACAAAGAAACAAAAACAAAATAAAACCACACACGCACATAAAAACAAAGAGAAACAAACAAACAACAACCTCAACTCAACAATCCCAGGAGTAACACTGAAGGTATATTTAGTCTGAGGTCTCCCAACACCCCCTACTTTAAAATATTATTTGGTCACCCTATCAAAGGAATAATTAAATGTCTTTCACCAGTATATGTTGGAATGAATGAAGCCAATTCCTATGCTCCTATTTCCTATTGTTCTGTGCCAGCTTTTAGGTCAATTCAATAAGATGTACTTTTAAGAACCTATGAAATGTTTAATGTCACTCGTTTCACAGAACGAAAGGTTTAAATTAACAAACATTGCAGCTTTAGAGATGTGTGCTGAAAAAACACTGGTGTAAGAAGCGTCATATCATACTTTATAGGAAAGATAAAGTCCCATATTTTAGGCCATATGAAAAAGAGAAATTCAGTGTTGAACTACATATTCTATAATAAACAGAATCAGCTGTTTTTTCCTTTTTTTTTTTTTTTTTTTTTTTTTTTTTTTTTTTTTTTTACTTCATCTATTTCTGCCACTGAAAAGCAGCATCAGGTGGGATGGATTCGAGTATGTCACCATTCTCTGTCAAAAGGAACAGGTGGAGAACTACTTGCCACTACCCCACCATCAGACCTCTGCTATGAGAAGCTGAGGGAGTTGAGTCTAAGATTAGAAGTTCAGGGGACATTTAGTTGCTGCCTATGCCTTCCTAACAGGGATCGAGAGAGAAGACCAACCTGGACTCTCCCGGAAGTGTCCAGTGAAAGGACAGACAACAAAATAGGTCTATGAGCTAATTTTACTGAGACTGAAAAATACAAATGTGTTACAGATATGAAAAACTAATATACTGGATCCTCAGTGTAATGTTGCCTCTTCATTCTGGAGTTTTTTAATAGCTACAGTTTTTACTTGAAATGCTGTCAGTTAACTTGTTGTGCATTCATTAAAAAAAAAAAAAAAAAAAAAATCGCACCTAGTCAAAATCTTACTCAGAAAAATATTGTCTAAAATCCATAAAGTATGCTGTAAATATTGAAGAATGTTACCAAGATAAGTGCAGTTTGACACTACATGAGTATATAGGTGAAAGTTATTTCCTCCAAACATTAACTGTTGCTGCTACGCATGCCAACAGCAAAATTATGTGAAAGAATTTTTTTAAAATAAACAGGACCTTCTTGACCTAACTGTCTGGAAGTCTAATAATTTATTCTGATTAGAAGCGTGCATTTTTCAGTTGGTGTCAATATTTGCATTGACTATGAATAATGCATTCTTCATGTAATCAAAATGAGATGGAAATACCTAATCAAAATCTACATTTGCCTAATAGCAGCACTGTTTAGATTTTTCCCTTCACAAGCAAATGAACAATAAACTATATGCGCACCCCCGCGGTCTTATATATATATGCAGAGTATTGCCATCACTAGTAGTAGGTCACAGGCTTCTTATTGAGTTTGCAAGGCCTCAGGCTTATCAGGTTAGCTTGCTCTGAGCTTGTCTTGGCCCGTCTTGAGCTTTCCTTTCACTTAGTTTAGCTATAACAGGAATTTGTTAACAACCAGATGGGTATGCTTAGCTTGGTTTTTGTGTACTTATCTTCATACGGTACACACATAGTTTTTACATACAAGGTAGCAGCAAGTCATTATTCTATGTAGAGTGGGGTATTTGTGGCTTTAGTAGAATAACACAGTATAGAGGAATAACAACCTGACATGACAGCAGAGGCCTCTAGAACCAGCAATGCCGGACGCAGCACAAAGGAGAACCTGGGGTGTCAAGAGATGGGGCACATGCTGGCAAGGGAAACCCTTGCGACTGTAAACTACTCACTAATGGTCAGTTGAACAATAACTCAAATCTGGACGAAACTGGTCTTGAGGGTAACATAAGAGAAACAAGTATCTAACATAAAACTCACCACAGAGCACATCTGCAGAACAGTGAAGAAACAAGTTGTAAAGGCATCCTAGCAAACATACAAAAATATCTCAAGTTCTATATGCTCTAGGGCATGAAGGAAGAAAACGTCAGAGCTCTTCAGGTGAAAGGATGCTGACAACTGGCTGTATTTTCCTCTCTTCCCCCTCACTACTTCTCACAGCAGTGAAAGATTAAGAACTCCTAGGAGGTGTGCATTTAACTGTGTTATTTATTGTACTAACTATATCTTTACTTAACTTTTTTTTTCCTTTACTGGTATTCTCTTTCTTATTTTTCTCTTTCTGTAATAATGAAATCTGAACTGCTAAAAATAATTATTGGATTAGTATGTTAATATTTCAATTAAGAAAATAACAAATACTGAATTTCATTAACAGGTGTGTTTCTGTATTTCCTGTAACAAGATATTAAGAATAACATTTGCTTTAGTTTGTCAAGTATCACGACAAGAACAAGATCATGGACTACAGTTGAACTATCCCTAGAAGACTATTTAATTACTATTAAAATATTGATCTAGATATTAATCAAAATAATGGGAAACAGTGAGCAGTCATTCTATAGTACTGAAGCAAAAAACCCCACTCCTGCATATTTTGACATGCTTATTTTAGTACATCAGTTCCCAGTGAACATCACCATCTCCTACCTAGTTTTCATTGCTTTTCTTTTACTTCACAATGCTCTAGCAGACAACTTTATGATAATAAAATTAGTTTTTTAATTTTTTTTCTTCTTCTTTCTTCGTCTTCTTTCTTGCAAACTCAAGATTACTACTTGTTCCAAAAGCCAGACTTTTAAATTTGCAGTCATACATACCTAAAAAAATTGTCTGAAAACAGAAGTATACTCTGTGGCTAAATCGATGTTTGAATCAAAACCACCAAATACTCTTTTTCCCCTTAGAGAATAGCTGATAAGTACCTTATGGGTTTGTTCAATAAGTAAAAACAAGGAAAATAAACAGAACACTCAGAAAGATGTTCTCTTTGTATCGTATGCACACAGGAAAAATAATTGAATTTTTTCTGATTGCCTTTGATTTTTGAATTCAACAACTTCATGTTTTAATGATTCTGCAAATGACACTTTCATAAAGGAATTTACACTACGCAAAGAGTCACAATTAGCTGTCTATCTCAAATACCTCAGCTGAACTCCTCTCACTCCAGTGCATTCCTTCTTAACTGAATTTAGCTACGCACCAATTAGCACAGAACAAGATATATGTATATATCCAATAGGGAATAATACAGGTTTTGTCTGTAAAATTTAACAGCACAACTTAAGCATACCCAGAGCTTTGGAAGATTTCATTTTCTTTTCAATATGCATAAACTCAACTTATGCTTTCTATCAAACAAATTGCAAAGAGCTATCACGCTACACATTTTTGGGAGACTGTTTTACAGCATCTCCAGAGGGGACTGGATAAAGAGCATCTTAATGTGCATGAGCTCATTAAAGCATTTCTTCCCTCAAGTCCCGTTCTCAACCTCATTTCCCAAGCAGATGAGTTTGGGTTGAGGGAAGGCTTTTGCCCCTGTACAGAACTTCTAGAAATGTCAAAAGACTGCTGATTTATTCTTGAATGCTAATTGTGCAATTGTGTGCTTGTATGATTAGGAAGGAGGCAGAGGGATTTGGGGGGATTCTGGTCACAGCAGGTACAGTCTCCAATCACACTTCAGAGATTCAGAAAGTAGAAAACTTCTGTTATTTTGATCAGATTTTTTTTTGCTAAGCTGTAACTTGACATTTTGCAAATCCTTACTCTAAAAATACCATATTTGTGTCATTACTGTTTCTATATGAAATATATGAAAGTACTAAGAAACTAATACAGGTAATGGATGCTTCCTATAATGTCAAATCAAGATGGTGACTTTCGTACCATTAGTTACAAACTTTTGAAGTTCAGTGACTGCTTGAGCAGCATTTGCCAAAGTTTGCATATAAAGAACGGCAACCGCATATTTAATCTCACATACAGAATCATGAGCCTATTTCTGTAAAACATGTGATGTGTGCTCAAATACAAGAAAGCACTTTGTGCTCTCTTTGGCTTAAAACACCACTTCAATCCCACAGGTTTCAAAAAGGCTCAAGTACATGCTTTCAGGTATCTAATCTGACAGGTGCAAAGCCCCTGTCTACATGCGTTTAATGAAGACACTAACATGAGCTCAGACAGCACATAAATGGTTTCAGACAGTAGTACTTTCATATATATAACCTACACAATTTCAACTGGCATAGTTAGTGGATTTGATTTTACAGGTACATTGAAAGCTGCTAATACCTGGGCTGAGTCTACACTAGGAGGTTGTCTGAGGCAAGCAGATAAATTAGGCAGCAGGAAGAGTCCAGCTGCAGCTCTGTGCAGACCATTTCTGAGATGATAAACTGTTCCATACAGAATTTTTCTTAATGAAGCTGTTATACAGAGAAGGCCCAAGAGGTTTCACCACACAAAATTGCATACAGTCAAATCAAACAGCTGCAAACCAAACATTACCCTATGTACAAGAATAACAAACCAACTTTTCTTAGCCCTAATATAGTTAATGTGATCTCATTCAACGCATAATAGCGATTGGAAGCAGACAAGAAATCTTTAGGGTAAGAAACGAGGTGTTTACTGATAAAATATAGTGAGCATTATTTATTGTATGGTTTAACTTGCATTTGAATGCTTGATGACACTTTTATATTGTAACACAAATAATGATGATTTGTTCTGGTGCTGGCAAATATCATTGCTGACATTTCCTCCTAGGGAAAAAAAACCCACAAACCAACCAGCCCACCAAACAAACAAACAGAAACCCAAAACCACACAATCAACACACACACACACCAAAATCTCAAAACAAAACAACAAGCCTCCAGTAAATTACAGTATACATTTAGTTTGTATTTAGAACTATTTTATGCAAAAATCAGGGACTTATATAAGGCTTCCATAGTTGTTTATGAATAATTTTTCTGCACAACCTGGTCAGATTCCTTCCGTTGCATTCACTGAAAAATATGATGCTGAAATACATATTGAAGTTTATCTAAAACTACACCATGAAAATAATTTATGAAATATTAATATTAATAGACAGGTTTGCATATCACTCAAAGATGAGTGCAAACTCCCACACCCTTGTAATTGCATACCTACAGCATTTGGCTTTATTTATTGGCTCCTTCACCTTCATAATACGAAGGTGACACACTTACCCCAGCAAGCAAGAAAAAAAAACATATTCAAACGCTTGATCTAAGGTATTAACAGGACTCAATTGAAATACTGCAATAAGTGATACACAAGTATTTCTACATAGCTGAAGAATGTTTTTTCTCTTATTTTTGCTTTCTCTCTCCAAAGAAAGAATCTATAGGAACAAATAAACAAAAAAATTAAGCTGCATAATACTGACAATTTTAGGCAATTACAGTTAATGGAAATGAAGTGACACAGAAAACTGAGGCTTACTGGAGAAATGCCACACATGCTCATGCCTCCTATACTTCCCCTGAATGGACAGACTATGGTTACTAGCCAAAGACTTTGAGGCCTCTGTATTTATAAACAGAAGATCTGAAGGCTACAGCTCTGAAATAAAGAGGAAACTTATAGCTCCCCTCTCTTTTTCCCCAACTGCTCTCAAGGTGTTAGATAAGGACAAGTTCCCTGCTCCTGAAGATGGCAAGCACCACAGAAGGTGGCCCAGGGACCCCCTAGAAAGAAGGCAAGAACAGGGTAGACCCCAGCAATCTAAACTGTATCCAAGAGGAGAGGGGTAGATACAACATGGCAAACAGACAAGTCAGAATTTGTAACCAACAACACAACAGCATCTAATAACCTGTAACATCAATCTCACGTAAAGCACTATCATCTTAGATGCAGAACCATTGCTTGTTAGAGATCTTCATTTCCAGCCTCTGCCAGGAAGATCTTATCTTGTACAATGACGCCTTTTTTTAAATTTTTGAATCTCCAGGGACAGAGATTCCACAGCCTCTCTTAATGATGTAACCAACCTCTGCTTAATGCTGTAAAGCTTGCTTACAGAGTGTGACTAAAAGTTAAGCATCAATCCAATTAAATAAAAAGATATCTACATTAGCTAATAATTCACAGGATGCTTAATCCCTGTTACAAAACTGCTTTTCAGTTAAAGTCTTTACTACTACTTACACTACTTTATCTGGGCAAACTTTTACACAAGTTCCATAAAATGGTAGTGCAAGAAGGCATTCTGTAATGAAACCTCAGAGCAGGTTTGAGAGAGGAGAATTTTACTTTGTTGTTATTGTTGAGATTATAACTAAATGTTTTATGTCAAATAGCAGGCTTCATTAAATACTTCAGGTCAGCAGTATTTCAGTTTCTCAAATGCGCATTACTTCCATCTTCTTAGCTACCAAGATTATGATTTTAGGTTCATGGAAAGGTTAGACAGGGACAGCATTCCCTCCCTTTCCTCCATACTCTAAACGCTCTTCCTCCTTTTCACATACAATAATTAATTGAATATTTCCCTGTCATTACCCTGCCACCACAGCAAATAAACTTTGCAGAATGTCAGCACCACCATATTCTCTCAGAAATCACAAGAAAAAAATTATGCCGAAGGAAGAAGGATAATTTGCCGTTATTTTGTACTATATAGGTAATTCTGTCATTCTCTTTACATCTGTTAAGGTACCAAAATATATCAGAGTATTTATGCTACTCTGTTCTATAGGGAGAATTATTTTACCATAAGCAGACAAACATGACTCACTTGCAAAAATGAGTGTGCTTAAAATATTCAAAATGCTTGAGTATCTTTTGAATTACCCTTGAGTACAATTTACATTTCAGTCCAGGCATTCTCCTAGTAAATTAGACTCAAATTCTGTAATCCTTCAGTAAATAAAACAGATTTTTTTTTTAATCAAAACGCCATCTATTTTTTTTTTTGTGTGTGTGTGAAAGGAAGACACTTTAAATTGCTGTTGAAACTGCAGTCTCCTGTGTATCATTCAGCTGCCTTCTCACAAACTTCCAAATAAGATCTCTATTTGTAATGATTGTGTCCTGTGGCTCACTATACAGATAGCCTGGTTATTCTGTCCAGAAGCATAAAACACTTTCATACTCTTTAAATATCCACTTTGTACCATCAATTTAAAACCCCACATCTAATAATAATTAGAGAAGCCAAAATAAACTACTAAATTTTATCTGTCTCTTTTGAAATCTACTTTGCGTACTCCATAACCCAGTAGTTAATTTTCCTCTGTTTGCTGAAATGTGGTGTTAACAATCTAGCATCAGGGAACATATCAATCACGGGTTTTTTTTAATCATTAGTTTTCCCTTCATCTAGTCAAAGTTATAAATATAGTCTATTAAAAGACTGAAAAGTGAAAATTATTTAAACTGACATTTGACCAGAAGCACAGGTTAATAACCTTTGACCACCTAGTTTTACCCAACTGATGTAATTCCATTGAAACTGGTGAAACTATTCAGATATCCATTGCTGTAGGAAAGCTCATCCTGTACCTCAAGATTCATCCAACTACACTCTCCAAAGCTTGGAGTGCAATTCAAAAATCTTTCTGACTGTAAATCTTGATAAGTAAAAAAAGCAGGGAGGATATAGAGCACTTTTAAGAGTGAAATTAGAGCCAGGTATTAGTCACAGACCTCTCAAAACCAGCATCAAATAGCCATACATTCTTTTGTAGTATCAAAGAGCAATGTGCAAATGTACGTAGTTCAGTGTCTTCATGTCAATATTTAATGCTTCCAGGAATATTTAATTTAGAACCAGGACTGCAAAATTAATCTCAGATTTTTCTGCATTTTAAGTTCAGAAATAGCAATAGTTAAGTAAAGGCCTTACATGAAATAATGAAAAATTGTATCCTATCCTTGTCAAGAGAAATAAAAAGCTAACAAGATTATAGTTGTACTAAAACATACAGCTCCATGTTTTCCAACTTCCCAAGCAAGAGAAATGAATTTTTGTTCTGCACATATTTGATGCAGGATATTCAAATCCATATATGAAAAATAAAGGACAAACTCAATTTCTGCTAGAAATGGACAAACAAAGTCTCTTATCTCTTTAGCTTAGTATGTGCTTAGCAAAATTTCAAAACTTCAAAAATAACAGCATTATATAAAATATATTTTTAGTAGACATTACTAATTATCAACACAAACTGGACTGCTAGCTCATGGTACTCAGGAAACAAATAGGCATGACTGGTGAGTGCATCCAAAATCCTCTTTCATCCCTGTGCTCGTGTGGCTACTGTCGCTCCTGGAAATGAGACTTCCCTAGTACTGCCTTGAAATGGCTGAGCTTCCCTCAGACCAACTGCTCACACATGCAAGTGTGCTCAGTGCTCTACCCCAACACAGTGGTCCCAGGAACAACCTGCTTGTCTACTCACCTTTCCATCAGCCAGCCCTCCCAGCTTGGGCAAGCACTGAATAAGGCACCTAGACTTCCAGTGGAGATGTGCCAGTTCTTTAACACAAAGCCATACCAGTGTATTGGATTGCATAACTCCCAAATAACTCAGAGACAAACATGGAATATAAAAAAGAGCTACTGTATAACAATTCTTCAGTTACATCTTTACAGCTTCTTGTGTATGTATAAGCTTCTTATCCCAGTAATATTTACAATATACGCTCAGACCTCCAAACTGAATCAACAGTTCCTTTACCACGTAGGTTTAACAATATACTGTGAATGTCTCAACAAGCACAAAATGTTATCAATTAAATAGAAAAATGCATCATGCTAAAGCTGTTTTTTTGTTAGCAAGATATATGCACCTGGTAAGCAGATTAAATTTTTTCACTGTTATTATGCCAGCCTGTGGTTAAGATACTGTTGCTGAACCAGAGTCTCTCCACTAATATCCACCTTTTAGTAACGTCAATTTGTTTGAAAGGAGGAGGAGTGGAAGGGGCACCAAGGGAACACATACACTGAAAGGACTGCAAAAGTCTGATCGGTCCTCTACACTTCAGACAGTAAAAAGGTCACAGCAATAAATATGAAGACTATTTAATAATGTCAAGTATGCAGCACACTGTGACTATAAATAGCTAACATACAGCACTTGCATTTGTCAAATATAGATCTCGGTAGAAGCAGAACGGTTGCTGGTTTCCCCATCTCCCTCAAATTTTTATTTAAATTCAGTATCATTTGTTGTATTCAGTATTTGCTTTCCCTCCTGTCCTGTTTCATGGACTTGGCAGCATCACTTTACAAATGTCAAACTAATTTACAAAGGGGAACAAGATTAAATGTGGTAGTAAGTATATAATGCTTCTTAGACAGCTTCAGCAGGGGTTCAAACCCAACATGGAGCAAAAGAGAGGAAAATCTAAGAAGATGGTATGCTTGTTATGGTTTCATGAGCACATATCAGGACTTCTTAAAACTATTGTGCTCTACATCCCTACCAACTATATTCTTTTTACTTTTACTGATACAATTAGCAGGTATAAGTGCTCCAAAAAGAATGACTGCTCAAAATGCTGAGAAAATTTTTTCTAAATTAGTTACAATGCTATCCTTAAGTATTGGTGCTTCTCTGCAACGCCACCGCAGTGTAACATCCCAGTCCCTGAAGAAGTTATCCAGAACTAGTGTTTTAAAAAAAAAAACTGAAGACTTACACTTTTACTGCATTGAAATGCCACTCAGCACCATAGTGGTGGTAGAGGGTAGCCGGGAGTCCATGAGCAAACAGAGCACAGGACAGAGTTTTCACGCCCTTTTAACTAAAAACACATAGATCTGGATTTACCTCTTCCAGACACCGCAGTGAGCAAGCAGATGAAGCTTTCAAATGAAGATTATATTGTCAAGGTAACAATGGCAATCCTTAGACTAAGGTTTTTAAGTATCACTTTCTCATCTTTATTAAAAATGAACATGTGAACATTGTTTTACATAGAAAGTGCATAAATACAGTGCAGCTCTTTGACAAATCTTTATATTTTATTTCACTAAACATTTCAAAAATTTATTCAGACGATAAGTGGTAACATCTCTTTCTGCAATTTTAGAACTTTCTAGAGCTCCAAAAGACCATGGAGTGACAGAGGAAAATAAAGTATACTCTCCAGGAAAAACGTAGCTAAAACCAAAAATTAAAAATAAAATCTAAATCATTGAATAACTAAAATTTTTATAAGAATACATATATAGCTAGCTCTCAGAACATTGTATGTCAGTATATCCACTGCGCTCAGATCAGCGACTAAAATGTCATAGACTATTAGGGTGACAGACGTAAAGCAGACCTCTGTGTGTGAGGTGATTCCACAATTCTGGCTGCAACTCATTACGAGAGAATTGAGGCTATGACTACAGAGGAATTCAATAACCTACTCAGCAAATCAGCCCATGATTCAGATGCTTGAAATAATGTGATGTGCAGAGAAGAGAAAAAAAAGGCACAAATCCTTACTTTTCACTTCATTATTCTCCAGCCACACTGACAGTCTTTGTAAGGCACAGGGTGCCATTTTTTAGTGTTCCATTGAACACACACAAAACTTTCTTTGAGGGATAGAAGGAAAAAAAAAAAAAAGTGTAAAATAATGAAGTCAAATACAAGAAATATGAAAGCATTTTAAAACGTTATATTGCTGATTTGAGTTTGGAACAAGAATTTTCATCTAGAATCAAATCTACTACCTAAGACACAAAAGCAAACAAATACATGTCATTACCCAGTAGCCAAGATCCCGTAAATCATGACAGTATAAGGGGCCAACATCTTATACTCTGTTCATTCTCCTTGTGAATCTGTTTAAAAATTCTGGCACTGACAGTCTTTTCAGTCATTCGCCCCAACTAAACATTACAAGCAAGACATGTAAAAATAGACAGTTTGAGTCCTGTAACTTATATGCTCTTACTGTAAAATTTAGAAAAAAAAAAAAGGCAGTTTGGCTAATGAAGAACTTTGTGGAAGCAACATCAAGTTCAAACTCTTCCTTAGAAAATTTAGTACACAGACAGAAATATGGCAGCTGCTTCTCCTTTACTTAAATTGGGTTTCCAAAGATAGTTACCTCTTAAAATGTAATTAGATCATAAAGGAACCAGCCAATTTTAACCTTCAAGATACAGACAACTCTTAGTATGAGTTAGGTGTTAACAGAGACAAGTATGGTGCCTCACATAAGCAGAGAAAATTAATGTACTATTTACACGTCTCTTTACAAGAATGCTGTACAAATATATATAGTCTGATAGAAATTCTTTGTTAGATTCAGCTGTTTGCTAGAAAGTGAAAAATGTGAAATGTAACTACTCCTACATTTATACAGTCCTAAAATTACATTTGGCCCTTAGAAGGCAACCATGAGGTTGATGTGGTTCCAGGTGAAAATGAGTTTGAAAACTGTGCTCTATAGTATTTTGACATTTAAACAGGAGGTAGCCTGTATTTACAAATTAGGTGTCTTTATTGTAATAAATCTTACAACATTTTGTTTTAATTAGAGTTACATATTAGGGTAAAACCCAACCTCCTCATGAACAGTGCATGAAAGTTTTAATTAAAAGACTACTGAATTATTCATATTTAATGAAACTGCCAGGAATTCTGTAGAAAAGTTCAACAACATTTATCATAATATTACATTAATGAACTTGTTCTTTCTAATTACTGAATAAAAGTTCATAAAAATTCATAGAAATTTCTTAAAGGTTGATGTATCTTCAGATGTATAAGAAAAAGCAAAGCTAAATATGTTCCCAGATCTTAAAAAAAAAAAAAAAAAAAAAAATCTGAACTTTAAAAAAAACATTCAAGAAAGCAACATAATGAATAAGTTTTGCGCTTTTAGATGAGAAATTGGTCAGACGAAAAAAATAATTAAGAGTTTTCAGAAGAGGATATGGAAAAAATACAATAAGATACTAACAACAGGAGGTACAGATGAACTAGAAAGAGGTTTTAAAATTAGGATAATTAGTAATGGAAATTAGATCATCCTATAACTGATTAAAAAAGTCACAAATGTATCTTTCCTATTCTATTTATAACTACAAGCTCTTGGCCTTCATCATTACAAATAAACTAAGCAAAGTGAAAACAGTGAATATACTTCGTCTTTCAAACAATTTCTATTGGATACAGCGACTGGCTTCCTAAAGGGGATGAAATTAGTCCAAAAAACGTATGAGTAGTTCAAATAGGATTAGGGTTTGGTTTTTTTTTTTGTGATACGCCTGTTACAGCATTATCAGAATTTATTCCTTGTTTGCCTTAAATAAATCTAAATTCTGAGAAGCCAAGAAACAATTATGGAAACAGCGTTATAGTTCTTCTGAGCCCTGCAGTAAGTTCTGTTACACCCCACAGAAATACTGTTCTCCTGTACTATACTCCTGCACAAGTGCTCATCCTTGAGAAGCTCTCTTCTATATGGCCAGAACTGCAATTTAAAACAAACTAAAAAACCCTACCACCTCTCATTAGTGCGATGCAAGGCTTGACAGTTATTGGAAACAAGCAAATAAGACATGGACAAAACTGCTGGAGAAAGAGGGGACCTGCTCATATTTTCCCCATCCATAATTGTATGATTACAACCTGTTGAGACAGTTAATGACCATATCTCCCTTTTTTCTACCTGAAGGTGAGGCACAAACGTTAAAAAAAAAAAAAAAAAAAAAAAAAAAATCCAAGTATCTCAGTATTATCGAGACAAAAAACAGAAACAAACTCGGAAGCACTTTGATTTCCATAAAACAGAACTGGTATTTTACATACCACTATTTACTGAAACACAAATCTTGTGCTAAGCCGTGGTTAAACCAAAATTGTTAATACATGGCTACTCTCCAACTTACAGTCTTTCAAGAGGTCCACTTTGTCCTAGCCTAAAAGTTTACAAAGACCTTATCTTTTCATTATGTTTTCCATTAACTTCAAGGTGCTGGAAGGTGGAGAGCATTTTATTGAAGCAACACACCCCATTCAGAATTTAAGTGCTTTCCTAGCCAAAGGCTGCCTGCCACTGTTGAAAAAAATAGTACCTGGTTCAGGGAAAATTTTGGTCAGACACAGTACAGTCATCCTCATTTGAAAATACTCTTTGTTCCTCCTCAAACACAAATGTGCATGGCACAAACTTCATTTTAGTTTCAATACAACCACTAGCCAGACATTGCTTTAGATTAAAAAACAAACAAACAAAACTGTGAATAAGGTGTACCCAGAAACAATCTCTTTATTAGAGGAACAGGGCCAGATCTGGTAGTCGAACACAGGCCTGTGTCCCCAGGTCCAGTCAGCACTGAGACTAAGCACCTCTTCGCAGAAGGCACACACACAGAGCACATATACATATATACACCAGTCTGCAACACAGAATGCTAACACACCTTCGCGTGAAGCAGCACCCTAGCAGGTCTTACAAATTGTCCTAGGTTTACACATGCAAGCCAATCCTTTTTGCCCACTGAGACAGAGCCAAGTAACCTTCATCCTTTTTCTCAACGTCTCCATGCATTAAGTTAACCAATATAAATTTTATTTGCAAGAAAACAGGAATAAAACTAGAGGGTTTTTTTCCTGACCTTTATGACAGGGCAGCTTAATATCTTATTTAACCTATCTACCTCCAGCCCTGAATGTTCTCTTTCAACAAGCCAGTGGAAGCGTAAGTTCCAAACTGAACATTTTATCCTAAAACACTGATAAAACATGCCAGAGTATTCTGCATTTTATCACCTCAGTTACAGATACGTGTTATTTGTGTTCAAGTGTCTTCAAGCAGGAATGCTCAACTTTGTTTCTGTAACTCTTTCCAAGCCATTTTATGTCTCAATACAAATAAATAAAACTAATAGTTTTTGCACAAGACATTCACCTGAATCTGAGCCAGTACAAAATCTCATTTGATATTCCTTATTTTGTAGGGAGTGGTGGAATGGTTTGAGCATAATAGTCTCTTAAACCTGTCCCCTATTAACAATGTCAGTAAAGTTAAATCCTTTATTCACTACTTTAGAAACACCACAATTGATCATGTGTGACCTTCCCATCATCACAGTTTTGGGTTTCTAACTGCTTAACTCTTGATATTACTGAAGATAAGGAAAACAACTAAAAAAAATATAAAGAAATTATAGTGCATGGTTGCACAGGTCGTCTTTAGATGAAAAAATAATTCAAATAAAAAACATGAGTCATTACTTTCTCTAAATGCCTGCACTTTTGAATTTCTATCACTGCCTTTCCACAATCTGCTTTGTTTCAAAGCCAAAGTAGCTTATTATAGGGAATGAGATGTGTATAAATAAAATACTATTGCCAAGAAAGTGGGATTTTGAAAACACTCAAACATGTGGCTGTTTAAGACAGCTATTACATGAAACTCTTCAGGAGCTTGACATCTACAAACACCTAGTCTGAAGTAGATATTTCTTAAGCTAACATTTGTTTTAATGTTTTTTTAACCCTCAAGCTTAGGAGCAAATTTAATTCTTAAGAGTATGAAATAGGAGAAGCCAAGAGGATAGACGAACATGAACTTTCAGGCAAGGAAGTACAGAAAAAAATAGCGTTACCATTAGGCCACAATAAAACCTTAGGTTGGAGAACATGTCAATTTATAGCCATGAGGAAAGGGAAGGATTTCACACTCACTTCTGTCTGATTTGAGCATATACAAATCATGTGTAGGCACAGTAACAGCTGAAAACCTAAATTGTTTCCATTTCTTATTGTCAACTGATAAGTATTTTGAATTTCAGACACATACAGAATAACATTCGCACACAAGTCATGCCTCCAAACAATTTTCATAAGATATGGGGTCAGCTATCCCCCCAGTACCAAACTGTAAATAGCAGAAACCTGGAAAGCTGAAAGTAGTTTCGAGTCTTCTCTAGCAATTTTTTACCCTGAAGTTTGATTTATAATTTTGGCAAAAGTTACAGCATTTTAATTGACAGATTATACTCTTCTCTTAGTGAAAATACCTTAAGAAAAAAATTACTAAACTAACCTTTGTAGTTTGTATGACAAATCAAGTCTATAAAGAAACAGGTAACTTGTTATCAAATAAGACACTACAAGAAGCAGGCAAAATTTTAAAACCTAACACTCAAAAAAACACACGGGTTTCCTATTTATCAACAATTACTAGGAACAAAAAAAATTTGGCTAGCAAGTCTCAAAACAATCTTCAGTGATTACCAAAGAAAACAAAATTTATAAAGCCAAAATTCTCTCATCACCACTTACTCCAGAACTGTGAAAACATCTTCCAACAGCAGCATTAAGTTTTGCTTTACATTTTTTTGAATGCTCACACTGTATACTTTAATATTCCCTGCATGTCTCCCTTAGCAATAAAGCTTTAAGTCTTTACAGATTGTTGTCTATTTACAGAAAGCAGAGAGGTATTTCAACATTTAGTTTCTTGAACTACATAGCTGAAACACTGAGATTATTTTCTTCGTTAATAAATAAATAAACAAATCCTCAGTACTTACAAATTACTTGTAAAGTTGCAACTCTCTATGTATTTACCAGTGCTCAACAAAACAGAAACATTCTGTTTTGTCCTCACAAGTGGTACAGCTGTAAAAAACTCAAGGAAAAACACTTCTAAAATCTTGTTGATCCTTTGGAAAGACAGGGAAGAAAGAGAAGTGTGTAATTGTGCCCTGGGAGAAGAAGCTTGCTTTCTTAATTGGGTGAAGGCAACAGAGAGGAGCAGGAGCAGGTGTCTCTAACACTAATTAATAAGTGTTGAGACCATCAGGGACAACTCCAGCACCTGCTTTAACTCTGACCACAAGCAGCCTGTGAGGCTGCACCCAGCCCCTCCAGAAGAGAGGTGGGTCTCCTGCCATCCTACCTATGTAACACATATGTACACGTCTCAGGTGCCAGCACATAGGGCCAGGCTGGCAGTACATCTGGATGGAAAGTGTCAGAGAAGATCGTCATGTTACTTACTCATGTTTCTCCCCGTGTGCCACCAGAAAGAAGTACTTGCAACTGCTTCACGTATTTAAATGCAGAAAGGAAATCAGAAGTTCAAGCACAGCTGAACAAAATTTGGATACATTGGCTTACCATGCATGAAGCCTTTACCAAATTTTTTTAATCAAACAAAACAACAAAAGGAATTCATTATTTGTGTTGCGAAAGAACTTTCATTATGTACTAGTGTTACTGCTATAACTAACAGATGTGAATAACAAGTAGTTCTGAAAGCATTATATATATATATGTCTCTATCTGTATATCTCCTAATGGCACCTAGTCTGTCTTAGTAGAATCAGCTACTCAATGACTCTGGGACAGGAACACATGTGTGAACAGGTTGTGCTAATAAAATGCCTGTTACATTATCATGAAATTTCAGTTTGACCACTGGAAAAAACAAAAAAGTACAAGCACAGGATGATCACAGAGGCCCTGGAGATACAAACAGAAATCTCTAAGGGTCCGTTGGTTGTAGATGGAGGGCTGCAACCTTGGTAACAGCAAAAAAATGACTTTCAATGTAACAGAAAGAGAACAAAGAGCAGGTATCTGCTGTAAACACAACATCCCATACATTGTAAGACTCAGACATAGAATGGAATTTGCAGACAGATAAAGAAAGAGCAAGTAAACAAACTGTGCTAGAAAATGCATATGTACAAAAACACAGCTGCGACCAAGAGTGAGGAGGAAGAAATCCTCCATGTCAAACACCTCTGGTCAAGAACTCCCTGTAACCACCTGCTCCGGTAACTAATCAGAACAACCATCAATTTATGGCTCTGTAGGTAAGTACATTTCTACAGCTTGCAACACCCGCCTGTGTCTTTTGGTTTCATGTCCCACCCTGGAGACTTGATTGCAACATTTGTCTGTCATACCATGAGCAATCACATCAAACTCAGAGCCACACAAACCTAAATTTGTAAAGCTGCGCTTCACTGCCATTTTTCCAGTTAGACTTCTTTACATGTCCACCACATTTTTAGGAATGTTAGGTTCAACTACAGCTAATCTGAAGAAAGTTGCAGCTTCTTCCATATTCACAACAAGCAGCACTTTTTACCGCTATAGTAATTTTCGTTCACATACAGTCATTTTTTGCAAGAGACCTAATGTTCTCTTCCCACTGCATTATGGCTTTCATTCTATTTTTATATTCTTAAGTTAAATGCATTTTTCTCTTTACTGCTTTTGTTGCAATACTGATATTTTTGCCTATCTAACTCTGTTTAACTGTCTACCATAACATTTCTAATTCTATTTGAAGAGAAGACTACATTCAGAGAGGTTGTATTTTGTTTGGGATGTGATTCTCCAATGGTATGTCTCAGCAGCAAATGTTGAACAGCTGGAAACTACTTAATTAGAACAGAGAGGAGAAAAAGAAAAATTATGTTTGAGATGAATAATAATCACATCCATCACACTCATTTTTTCTTATTTATGCAGCATATACCTGTGTCTCATTGGCAATGAAAATGATTGTAGGATGAAACACTAAGCTGGCCCCATATCATATTTCTCCTTCTGTGAGCTTTAAATAGACTTGCGTGTTGCTTTAATTATACAGGTAGATTTGTTTACTGAAGCATCCATGTTAAAACTCATTTCATGTAAAGGGGCAAATTACAATTTTAATTATGTTTTTTTGGGAGAGCTACATAATTAAGATGATTTGCTGTCTTCTATTCTCCACAGACCTCTAGAGATGATAATCATGGCAACTCAATGCAAAATACCTTCAGTGGCATAAAGTTCTCATACAGTAAATATGTACATATTTTTAAAGGTATATCAGGGCATCAAGGTTTTCAAAAACACCTGCATTTGTTGCTTATCTACATCTTATAGTAACAAAATGCTTTTGTAAATAAGGCCCTCAGAGCCTAAACCAGAACACAGCAAAAATTCTATTGAAAGACTGTGATTGAAAAATTTCTATTAGCTTCAGGGAAATTAACTCAAGCAGAACTACTTACATGGATAATATTAAACAAATATATACAAATATTAACTCTAATAGAAATCTTACATCCCTTGGTGTGTTCTATGGTTTTTTTAACATCTTAATGAAATCATTTTGTGTGTGTGTGTAAACTCTTCTCATGATTATAAAACAAACCTTCAAATTGTCTCTGAGCATATTTTGATGTCTCATATCTAAACTACAAGAACAAATACAGAATAGATGTAAAACAATCCTACTTTTTGTTTTGAAAACCACTATAGGACTATTTTTTTTAAGCAAATCTCACTGTATTCTTACCATAGAAGACTTGTGATCAGATTTTCCAGTTTTACAGATCCATTAAAAATTACTGGGAGCAGTTATAATCTTGAAATTACCTAACTCAGTGTCCTATCATTTCAAATTCAGATAATAACTTGCCGGCTAAATGTGAGAAGATATTATCTCAAAATTAATATATACTCTTTCATGGCTAATAACTTGTTTCAAATAAAATAGCTAGGAGACAATTATTCTTTTACTGGATCTAAAAGCAGGAGCTTTTTTGAAAGTAGCAAAACAAAGCGGGCAGCACACTGAAAACTGACCTGTAGTGACTACACAGAGAAACAACGTGCAATGTAGAACAGAGGGTTCTCTTCCAGGCTTAGCTCCTAGTTTGAAATATCAGATATGTCAGCAATTTTAAACCTCTACTTTTTTGCTGATACTGAAATAATTTGGGGGTATGAGCAGTGGTGTTTGCTTTGTTCACTAATGCACACTGCAATGTTGTGTACATAAAAAAATAAGCAAGTTCAGTATTTAACCCTTTCTCAGATTTACATCTCTGTAAATGTTAAATTCTTCCATATTCATACTCCATGCTCTGATGACTACTAAATTTTCAAACAGCAAAAAACCCTAAAACCCACTTCAGTTTGCAGAGGAGGGTTGCCAGTTCATTATTTCATTTTTGCAAGACTTTTTCTAACCTCAGAAAGTATTTTGCAAAATTTTGCTCTGTTTTTGGCACAAATACATGTAATTTAATTGCCATAGTTATTCTGGTTGATATGGTTTCCTAAACTCACAAGGATATAATCAGGTAATTACTAATTCCCTTGCAGAGCTTTATTTTCTATAATACCTACCATTCAAAATTCATTTTCACTATTGTTAGGTGAATATGCCTCTCCTCAAACTCCTTTTTTTTTTTTTTTTTGCATCGGATCTTCATTCTGTATCTCTAACTATGCAGAGTCAAGGAATACGTTGTATGTTGTTTGCGCTGTATAGCATAAATGCTATGGCTTGGAGGTGTTTGGCTTGTTGTGGGTTTTTTGTTTGTTTCTTTTTGTTTTGTTTTTAAATGCATGTGTTTCTCAAATCTAAATTATACATCCTCTTAACCACTTAAAAAAGTGTAAAAATAAAATTTGCAGTAGCAATAAGTGCAGGAGCTGGGGTGATGTAGCAATTCAACCACCTCTGCTTCACTTGTTTTATAGAGGTCAGAATACATCAAATTTTAAGAACAGTCAATAGTTTACCAATTATTACCAAACACTAATTTCAATTAAGCAAAACAGTGTCAAAGTTGCTTAATGCTTGTGTTGCATTTGACTTTGTGGGGCTCTTTCTGTTTGGCTTTTAGTTCTCCAGGAAATTATAACAGATAAACAGCAAATTCAGTCTGACATTATTCTCCTGTTTCTTAGTCACAGGAGGAAACAACTTTAAAGAAATGTTAATGCTGAATGTTATACTTATAGGTTTCACTTCCAGCGTAATCATACTCTGCAAAACACTGCTCAGCTTCATGATGGAAGAATGCAGCTGTCATGGTTTTAATTTCACACAGCAAGCAGGTATATTTGTTCTTCTTTCAAAAGTCTGCAGACACAGCTGTCTGTTACTTTTTTTTACCAACTTGATGCTTGCTTACTGTTCACAAGAACCAATCTGTTAACTGTTGAAAGTCCCCCTGCAGTACCTGCATCTGTAATAGTTTCACATTAAGCATTACACAGAAAATTCATAAAACTTTTTGCCCTTGAGTCTTGATGGTGGTAACTGAAAGACTGGTGCCAAACTTCACTGAGATCATGCCAGTGTACATCAATGCTTGAATCAAGTCAGGATTTATGCTCCTAACATAAACCTTAGATAAAGCCCAAACTGAATCCACAAAACCCTGTTCAGTATTTGTCTCCCAATCTGGGAGTACTTTAATTAGCAAGATAGTTCTTTATTCAGCCAAAAACGTCTCTGTGTGTAATTTTGGTCTCTTTGTACAAGCAGAACTCCTGTAGTCTGAACAGACAGTAGAATTTGCTAAGCTCTTTAGCGTGTAGAACACGGACACAGTGGCCAAATCCTCCAGGGAATCTCAATTCCTAGCACATATAAGAGCCCTAATCAGCAACTTAGATGGCAAATCAGACAGGGTTAGCCTCCAGCTTTCTGCTGAAGACAGATATTCATGCAATCAAAGCAACAGAGAGCAGAAAGGAGAGGATCAAAAGTCCACTCACTTGAAACTGAGGATTCCTAGCTCTAATTCATAGGGCAATTTCATCTCTTTGATAAGTCATCCTAAACTGTAAATTGTAAAAACAATTCTGGGAGCAAGACCTTCCTACCACTCTTTTCTGTTCAGTTTGCTTCTGTTTAATGAAATGTAGACAGCCGTGGAGACAGCAAAGCTCCCCCATACACCTACCTTGGCTTTTAATTAGGCCACTTCCCTAGGAGAAACATTAAACGTCACAGTTAAAAAATAGTACAAAACCCCAGTCTACTATTTCCCAGATGAGTTCTGTGTGAAGTTGTGAGGTAAGATGGTGATTACCACTTTTAAAATAAACAGTGAAGATAATGTAAACAAAATTTCTAAACGTGCACTTTAGGTTAGATTATAAATTATCTGGAGCAGAAAACATCTCATGTTTTCTGTTGTCAGCTTCACAGTTAATAAGGAGGAGTTTGGGATTGTCCCTGTGAGACATCTTGCTCCAACATAAGCCTCCTTTACCATTTCTGGACTCTATTTCCTCTCATCAGGAGCAGATAACTAAAAATATGTGTCACTGGGTCACAGTTTGTTTCTTCCGCCACATCGACAGGTAAGTATAACAAATATCTCGAACTCCAGATTGCTTTAGCAGTCAAAACTTTTGTTTTGAATTCCACAACACTAAGGTCATCACAAGTGTTACACTATGTAAGTCTGATGCCAGTGTTTGAGAGTTTACACTATAAAATACGTCAGTATGCAAAGGAATTTAAGAAGTAATACAGGAAAGACTGAAAAAGATAGGAACAGTAAAAGCACTGCCAGAAAGGAACATCCCTGCTCAAGGTGGTTATCCTGAACATTTGACTACTTTCCTCACTCCTATGCAGAAATACAAAGGCATTCCTTAAAAGCCAGAAATTTGAAGGTACTTGTGCCCCTGGGATTCGCTTAGGTACCAGAAAATTTTCATAGACACCTAAAACATGAGATTCCTCTTGATTTCATTGGGAGTTTATGACTTAACTGGGTGTGTTTCCTTTATGCAGTGCAAAAACTGGTAATGTTATAAGCAAATGTCTTTACAGATTTTATCACAAGATGACAGAGATGATATTATACTCATCTGACCATCAGAAAGCCTTCTGTAATGTACAAATGGAAGCAAGAACATAGCCTCTAAACTGTTATTGGCATCTTAACATGTCTTCCCAACAGTGTGAAAAGTTTAATCTAAAAACTTGAAAAATTCCACCTCCTACAGAATCCACAAAGAACAATAGACATGAACAGATTTGTATAACATAAAATTGTCCACTTTATCTGAATTTCCCACGTCAGATGCTTCTGGATGAGAGAAAATCAGAGTCAACAATTTTTAGAAGTAATGATGCAATCTTCACTTCTCTCAAAAAATTTAGAAGGATTAATGAGGGGAAGAAAGGGAAGGAGAACAAACATCAGATTTCAGATGGCTAATTAGCAAGTACATCGTTAGGTTTGCATCTTTATGACAACTAATTATGTTAATAAGCCACACAGTGACTGACTCCTTTTTTAGAAAGTCAAAGAAGATAGAATTCACTCTACAACTATCATTTAAGCAGAGAGCTGTTGAGGGATACATTTTCAAAGCTGTGTGTGGGTGTTACAACAAAGGTGAGGCTGGCCATGACAACAGCTTTCACAACTGTTGATGTTGTAGCTCTTTCTATTCAATATTAATAAAGTCAGCATGCAATTATTTTGCCATCTGTCTCTGTAGAACTGTTTATTTCTGTCCTTTGAGTAAGTACACCAAGGAAATATATTGACTAATTTCCTCAAATATAATAACTAATAAATTACTATAATGAGGATTACATTCCATGTACAAAAATAAGACAATTACTAACATGATTTGTTGCCTTTTTTCTACTATGCATAATTGCCAAGACAAATTACTTAACTGTAGGATAACGTTATTATATCTTTCAACATGCACTAAGAGATTTTTGAAAAGTTACCTATGAAAATTGCTATCAGCCTAAATTCCCCAATTTAAGCTGAGTTGGTTCAAATCTACTTTCCAGTTTTGTTACTCTCTGTTAACATTTCAACAAGAAACAGTATAAGTTAACTGTTCTATTTGCATTAGGTCAAACCTGTGAGGACATAGGCTTATTCAAACACATCTGCAGAAATGGAAATTATATCTATTATGTTGCACAAAGCTGTGATGGATACAAATCAGAAAGAAGTATCTGAAATTGAAGTGATCTTGCTGTACAGCATGATTTCAACACCATTTCCCTTACTATTTTGTTATTGTCTTGCCCCACCTGATAGCAGCCTCTGTTTCAGAGATTCAAAGCCTGGGAAGCAGAGAAAGGAAGGCAAGGGGATGCAGCTTTGAGACCAGATTCGGTGCCAGCCCCAGTATTTGGCAGGAAGAGTAAAGCAGGAGATAATGCAGATGAGATGGTTGTTGGTAGGAAAAATAGATTAATGAGGTATATAGCAAAAAGATCTGAGAGAACATAAAGGAAAGAAAACAGCTATCCCGTGTAATTTGACCTCCAACAACAACCCTACAGTTTCTTTGAGGGCATCAATAGGAACTCCTTTTGCAGACGTCTGAGCACAGCTAGGTTTGCTTGACAGTAACTCATTTCTTCTTGTTACTTAAACCTGTTGCTAGTGTTTAACTCAAGGTAAACTGTAATGGATGAGTCATTTTACTTTCTTCAAGATAGATAACTCATCAAAAATTCTCCAGACATCACTGCCGTTGTGTCCAGAAATAGGGAAGGGTCTCAGATCACAGTGAGGAGGCCCTAAGACTCATTAACAAACAATAGCCAGGAGCAAAGATGACAATTATCTAAGTGAGTGCTCCTGCTCTGCTCTCCTGATGGTTTAAATTAACCTGTTTATCATTGGATTGAAATAAAGAGGAAAAAATGCTTCAGCTCTCAGGTAGAAGGCAGAGATGCAGCTAAGACTGAAGGCTAACTTTAGAATACTTACATCACACAGTTCCTGGGAAACAGTAGCTAGCCTCATTATTTCTAGTTGGCATCTTTTCAAAGGCAGATATTGTTTCCTAAGACACTGATATTTTGACTTGCTATTTCTTACACCTGAGACTCAAGACCAGTGTGTTTACTTGCTCTAACCCAAGGCATCCCAAAAGTTGTAAGATTCAGCTTCTAAGTTATATTTTATTATGGATTTGAAGTGAACTACAGTTCAAATTTGGGTTTCTGCTTAAAGTGTACATAGAGATCCTGGGATAAAAAGGCACTAGGGAATCTGAGGTATTAAGCAGATTTTTTTGGAGAATAAAAAACTTGTTGATTTCACCTTCAATTATTTTTATCCTTCTTTTTCTTCAAAAACACACAGTTTAAAAATTTCATCAATAAAGTATAGGAAAAATTCAAAGATAAAAAGGACAAAAATACCAATCATAGGCCATTCATGGAAGTGGCAAAAGGGCGCCCCATGTTTATACAGTTTGAGTGCACCGGAGTTTTTAACTTTCACTGTTGCTCCCAAAGGTCTTTACAAATAGAAATAACTAATCTTGATATAGGTGGCCAAGTCACAAGGCTGAATTTCCTCATTCAGAGCTACGACACATATACTAGGCTTGGGATACATGGGTTTTCTTCAGATTTTAGTTTGTGGTACTTTACCAGAAATAATGTTATTTCTGTCCATTTGTATATTGTCTGTTTTCCATACCTGGTAATGGGGATTTTAGTGCATCATTGTTATTTTGCAGATGCTGATGTAACAGCTGTGCAACCAGCAGCTGATAGAAAATTTCAGTATCTTAGCTTTATTCTTCAGTCAAGAAGAGATTTAAAGACAGGTCAGAGCAAATTTAAGAAAAATTGCTGATAGCCTAATCTATATATAGAGAACCACATGAAACATCTTTGTGTTTCCAGCTGACCTTTCAAGTATTTAATGAAGGAGTATCTGATGCCAAAAAAAAAAATAAACTAGTGAACTGGTGAAGATAAGTAGCTACCATTTTGCCACACAAAAATGTCTTCAAATGAGTAAATTCTTGAGCATGCCTAAATGGGCAGCACAGATGAATTTAAAACTCTCTTATACAGATTACTCTTTAGAAAACCTTTTTCTTTAGAGCTGTCACAATAAAATATGTGAGATGTATAAACATGTCTATTGGGCAAACCAGAGACACTAAATCTCAATTTAATATATATGATATTGAAGTTAGAATAAAACGATGATTCCAGTCATGTCTATTTCAGACATAACTACCTTCAGAGACAAAAGTTTTACTGATAAATTTAAAATTTTAGACCATGAAACTTTTATGTCTTCAGAAGCATACTGTACAATTAAATAATAGACACACATATAGGAAATCACTTAGTATCACAATATAAAAGTGGTTGGGTATAATTATCAACAGAATTATTAAAGACGTGTCTGTGCAACCCAGTGAATAATCACAAAGCATGATCTCTGAATTCCCCACATATAAATATTTCTGATTCTTCTATCTGTAGCTGACAAAACAAATTCATATTTGATTTGTCTTTGGGAAAAAATAAGCATTTAACATGGCTTCCCATTGCTTTTTGAAAAACCTCACAAACTTAGACTAGACATGCTCACTGTGAAAATACCTCTGAGGCTAGTTGTTTTGCTCCTAGAGCTAGACTCCAAAAGCATCCTCTAACATGAACAAAAGTGCCCTAGAAAAAGCCATAGGAAAATTCAGTATAAGAATGAACTTGAAAATACTTTATACTTCAAAAAGTTTATCTATCACCATTGTCTTTAACATCACGTTCTTTAAAAGAGTTGCAAGCACAGAAGTGTGAATTTTGAGGTTGTCCTATACAGAGAGGATATTCCTGAACTGGACTTGATAATCCTTGTGGGTCTGTTCCATCGAAGGACATTCTATGAATTCATTACTCTATTAGCCAGAAACACCATTTCTAGGTAAACAAACTGTTGAAAATAATTGTCAGTATAAGACAGTAATTATTTTCTATACTCAATTTCCTGATTAACTTAATAAGCATCAGTGACGCCCTCAGAACCCAACAGAATCTACATCTCTCAGTGACACAGGCAGTCTCACTTGGGCTTAATTTTGAGGAATAGCTGGGCTCAAATCAAAGATTCCTTCCTCAGTCTGTCTCCCATTTCCTCAGTGTCTGACTTGCTTTGATCTGGTACAGCAGCAGCACCCTTTTCTTTCTTTTGTTTAAAAGAAGGAACTGCATACCTGAAGATAAATCTATTAGAACAGGAAAATTGCTTTGACAAGAAGCAATTTTTGCTCCTATTACTGTTCCTATAAGGTAAGTGCCAGGAAAACAAAAAAAACAAAACCACGAGCAATAACAACACACAAACAAACAAACCCAAACCACACCACACTCTGAGAGGTACCTTTGCCTCTAGTAATCTCAAATTGAAGATTATCAAGATTCCTACAAACACTAGTAAATTGAACTGCTAAAAGTATTGTACTAGCTCATTCAAGTATTAGCCAAAAAAATATTTGCATATAATTAAAAAGACACTTCCACAACATACGTGAATTCAATGTCCTAAAGACATGAAATATCCTCCACTGTGAACAAGCAACTTTAATTGTTGCATTGTAACACAGAGAAATAAAAATACATCATTTTATCTATAAAATGTAGCTGCAGGATTATCCATGGGACTGGGTAAAGATTAAATTGTTGTGTTTTATTTGGTTGTTTTCTTTGTTTGGTTGTTTTTAAATATATTAGAAAACTACATCGATTACCAGTATGAGAGGACAAAAATCATCAGCAAAAGAAGCAATTCAAAAGTCTTCAGGCATACAAAAAAAAAAAAAGTCTTACCAGAGGAAAATGAAAATCAAAGTGGCCTTCAGTGACAGTAGCCCAGCAACTCCCTTTCTTTTCTCTGTGCTTCTTTTTTCTCACTTATAAAATAGGTGAATGTTATTGCATCTTTTGGTAAAATATTTTAAGATCTACTGATGAAATAACTGTAATTTTGAGGCGATGGGGAAATATACGAATGAAATTACCATTAAAAACAAACAAACAAAAAAAAACCACAAACAACAACAACAACAACAAAATAATCACTGATTAATGCTTTCGTAGAGCTTCCTGGAGCAGGTGATCAGTAATTGAAAAAAAAACCAAAAACAAAAGCAATGTGTCTTGTCAATTTCGTTACCTGTCCTGTCTCTTGGTTTTTCACGCAAATCTAAGAAATCTCAGAAAGATCAGTAGCCAGTATAAGCCAAGCTGTCCAACACTTGGGAATCATTTAAATCCTCTTGGTTCTGGAAGATGCGTTACTTGAAGAAGGTATTTACTGACTGGAGAAAGAATTAAAAAAACAGAGTACAAGAACCTTTTGTCCGAATCACTCTTTAAAAAAAAAAAAAAAATCATCACTGGAACTAGGAAGGAAAGAATAACAGAGAAAACTGGTAATAAACCTTTGGAATGGGCCCTATTATAAGAAATATCCTTCTGATTAATCAGAAAAATGTTGATGCTAGTGAAGGAGAATATAGCCATGTGCGAAGATACGGTAGATGCTAAAATGCAGACAGTGGAGCTAAGAAGTTGTTTGCTTGGCACCACAGGAGAGAACAGACAAAACAAATGTTAAAGACTGCGCACCAGAGTGACAAGCATCTGAAACTAAAGATGTCTGTGGCACAGAGATAAAAACATGTCCCAGCAAGAGCCACGTCTGTAATTCATGTAGATACTTATTTGATAGGACATATATTGAAGCTGGCTTTCTGTTATACTCCCGAAGCAGCAACAAAAAATAAAACAGAGAAGGCCTGTCATATTCTAAGAACTCTCCAGCTGTTTCATGCTCCTTTCCTACTCCATCTGCCAAAATAATTTTATTCCTTCCTTTTCTTCCCTCATATTTTCTTATTTAATTTAGCCTATTGAATTGTGGAAGGCCCAAAGGAATAAAACCAAACTTTGTTTAAATATTCCATGTCATAAATAAAGATTTTAATAATTTCTTCTGTAATAAATGTTCAAATTTAAATGTGACAAATGTATTCATTGGGTCATATTAGGACATATCCAAATTATCATTTATAATACTAGAACAGCTCAGCATTTGTTGGCCATCTGTAAATATATACTTACAGAATAGATAGCCCAAGGACATATTCTACTTTAAGTGACATTTTAAAATTATGTCAGTGAAGAATAAATACAAGCTGAGTGTTTTTTCATCCATCCATCCAGATCACTTATCTTCTTACTTATGAAAGCCAAACCTTAACCCAAGCTATAAATGTAGTTCATTACACCTTTTTGATACCTGGCTAAGCCAGTTGCTGTTGCTTTCATGTTCAAGTAACATATGCACAGGCATGTGGCCATATTAATAACTCCTGTTTATCTCAGGAATGCCACTGAAAGTTAACTCCTCCATACATCTCTCTGAAGCAGAAAAAGCGGAAGTGACTCCCAAAGGTACTCAGAGAACATTGCTCCATTGTCTCAGTTCTGTCCTTTATTTACACATACAGAAGAACTTCTACCCATCTGAATCTCTCAGGTCAGGGATTTTTTGGACAAAACAACAGAAGAGAAATTAAAAGCAGGGTGCACTCCTGCTGTAGTAACCATACCTCAAACCTGCTACGAAATAACCTTCTTCAACTGGAAAATAACAGCAGGATCTTTTTTTCAGATAGCTACACTTAGACATTTTACATACTGTCAGCAGACTCTAGTTGGAAAAGGACTGACTTACAGAAGCAGAAGAATGCTTTTATATAGCTTGTACCTATTCAGGACAATGTCACTACACTTCTGTGTTAGGATTATGTTTATAATTATATGATACATCAGACAATAATTGATTTTCTTATATACTTGTATAATAAACAGAATATTCAAAGTCTTAATACCATTATAGACATAACACAAAATCCTTTAAGGACACTTATTTCTCAAAATCTCAGCTAATACAATGTGATTGACTCAGTCAGAGAAATTAATCTAGTGAAGTTCTTGAAAATCTTTTTCTGCTTTTACTATATTGCTATTGACTGCACATTCTGTTCTCACTGCTGGTGAAGAAAAGACCGTTATTTCTGTCTCAAGTAGCTTGATATGCCTTTCAAAAAGCTTTCAGACACAGTAACTTCATTTACATTGAAATATTTTTCAAGTGTGTTTTGCAGACAGAGAAGAAAGTCAGTGTCTAGCAAAACACAGTGCTTGTTTCCTTTTATAAAACATGTAAATTAAGTTCCCCAGTGAAACTGAAGTGGGGGGGCATGTGGACCATTTGGAAGGGGGAACCACCCTACAGGATGACCTGGATAGGCTGGAAGGGTGAGCTAACAAGAACCTTATGAAGTACAGCAGGGACAAGTGTAATGTCTTGCACCTGAGAAAATGTAATCCAGGAGCGCAGCACAGGCTGGAACCTACCTGGCTGGGGAGCAGCTCTGTGGAAAAGGACCTGGGGGTCCTGGGGGACAAGAAGCTCAATATGAATGACAAGTGTGCTGCTGAAGCAAAGAAAGCCAACAGGATGCTGGGCTGCATCAAGAAGAGCATCACCAGCAGGGACAAAGAACTCATTATCCCACTCTACTCAGAACTTGCCAGGCGACACCTGGAATAATGTGTTCAGTTTTGGTCCCTGCTATGCAAAAAAATATGTGGACAGCCTAGAGAGGTTCCAGAGAAGGGCCACAAAGATGATCCAAGGGCTAGGAAGCCTGGCATATGAGGAAAGGCAGAGAGAACTGGGCTTCTTTGGCCCTGAGAAAAACAGGTTTAGAGAAGATCTCATTACCGTGTTCCAGTATTTAAAGGGTGGCTACAAGGAAGATGGAGACTCCCTTTTTACAAGGAGACAAGTGATAATGAGTACAAGTTATTCCTGGAGAGATTCTGATTGGACACAAGAGAAAAATGTTTCATGATGAGAACAATCAGTTATCGGAATAATCTCCCCAGGGAAGTGGTGGGTTCCCCAACATTGGGTACTGTTAAGTTTCAGCTGGACAGGCTGCTGGGCCACCTTGTCTAGACCATGCCTTTGACAAGAAAGGTTGGACCAGATGATCCTTGTGGCCCCTTCCAACCTGGTACTCAACGATTCTATAAAAGGGTAATTTGTATGACAATCATATGCATGATGGCGTAACAACTGCCCAGCCACGATTTGTGTAAGATTTGTGGAGCTGGAAATAACTTAATTGCAACAGTCATGGTCTTTTGACAGTTAGGACTTCGCTTTGAATTATTTCTCCCTTAATCTGCTTTTAGTCCCTCAATAATCACAGTTACCACAACCAAGCTCAGGCAAGACTGGTCAAGCAAGAATACGACTGTAAATAATGAAGGGAGCTATCATAAATAACAGCAGGTATTTTAGAACACATGGAAAATAATTTTACTGTTCTTAAAAATAAATAAAATATTTTATTCTAAAATATGCCCAGTCAGCAACCAATATTGGCACTGTGGAGAACTGTGTTTGTTATGTGGCCCTAATAAAACTCAAGTGAACTTTATATTCCAAAATGACAAAATAGTAATTTTGTCATCATGGTATATTTCAGTGATTTCTCAGAGACGTAAATAACTATGTAAACTTCAAGGTTGTGGAGAAGCAAAAACATTTGTTTTAAAGCCTTATCTTGTATCTTTTGTAGGTATTTTAAGCTTTGCTATTACCTGTAATTCATCTGTCTCCAAAAATAGTAACCAAGAGGTTATACTTGATAAAACTACAGGTCTGCAGTATTTAGTTTTCTAAGACACTAGGCGATGAAGAGGATTCTTCTCCCTGAATTGCAATATTCACACACTATATCTTAAAAATTTCATGGTTCATTTAGGAAACAGGAAAATAACATTTAAAGGAGCAACAAGAGAGAGAAAAACAATCAACAAGAAACTCAAAAAAAAAAAAAAGGAAGAGAAGGAAAGATACAAGTACCAGGGAATATAAGCCAGGTGTGATACTGAATTATACTTGAATTGCAGGTTATTTGAATACCAAGACTACTAAAATTAATTTAGAGATGAAAAAGTCAATACAACAAGAATCTTAAATGGTATTGGGCTGCCCTAATTCTGGCCCAAAGACAAACTGGTCAGCTGTTTTCCTGTCAGTATTAAAATCCCAAATTGGTCCTT
The DNA here is from genome assembly GCF_037038585.1 of Patagioenas fasciata. Lineage (NCBI taxonomy): Eukaryota > Metazoa > Chordata > Aves > Columbiformes > Columbidae > Patagioenas > Patagioenas fasciata. Next base: position 43,491,573 of record NC_092523.1, on the reverse strand, counting down.
TGAATAGGTGTTCAGTAAAAGCGTGCTGACCTTAGTCAGCCAGGTGCTATAATTGCCCTCTCTTGTAGATAATGTTTTTCCAAACATGCATAAATGTAATGACATTTGTTCAATTGATCACCACACTAAGTCTTGCAAATTAGACTTCCTTTGTGCAGGAATATTTAATACCATATTAGGATCTCAGAAAACCAATGCACTAAGATTTTAGAAGTGTTTGACACAGCACTGATTTATTCTTCTATGACTAAGGTAGCCGTAAAATTGTATTCAAGATTTACCATCATGAAATTAAGACCCGAGGTGGGGTAAAAGAATAATTGCCACCAGGTTGACCAATTTAGTAAGAACTTCAAACTAGAAATGACGGGGGAGGCAGAAGATGATAAACAATACGCTGAGGAAGTAGTGGACCAGGCCACTGTGAAAAGCACTCTATGAGAAGAAGAAACCTTTTGATAACAAACAGGGCTAACAGTGGTCCACTTCAAGCACATGCACATAAATACATGAACGTCTACAGGACAGTATCCTGGGAAAAGGTCATGTACTTTTTCTGGGAAATCGGCATGACTGGGTGCCTCTCCAAAGAACCTGCACTTATGCACAGAGAACAAACAGACAGAATTGGAGGTCTGCATGCAGTTGAAGAATCATGACCTGAATGGGATCACAGTTGCATGGTGATACATCTTACATGCCTAGAGTGCTACTGTGAAGGAAACAGGCTCTTTAGGAAGGACAGGGCAGCTCTCTATGAGGACTTATTTTCTACAACCTACAGAAGCAAACAAGTTACTTTAGCAGCTGAGATCATTAGGCATGTTTCATAAATGCACATTCTAAAAGTTTGCACATGTACCATACTTAAAACTACTGCACATCTGGCATCATCATATTTAGGGGTTGAGACATCTCCAACCAACACTGCTTCACAGTGTACCCTTGATGCAACTGCATTATTGATTACTATCAATACTTCATCCCTAATAACACAGGATCCCACTACCTCCTGCTTACCTAAAACTCATCAATTGCAGAGGAAAAATGTATTGTCCTAATTAAAATTCCAGCTTGGCCACATTTTAGCAATATCTACTCTTCTGAGCTATGCAAAGAGACTGACGTGAGGAAAATAGTACTCAATAAATCTTAAACTTACGTGAATTTCTGAAAGGTACATGGGTGCACATGTGCAGTATTAGTGATAAGGAAGGCTGTACTTTACATGCAGATAGTGTTGTCTAGTTTGTTAAGCAAATTACATCCCATATTCTTCTTCTTCTTTCATAGTTCATCCATCAGCAATTTATAAACATCTAGTTCACATGTCCAGCTATTTATGTTGCTGGTAGTAGAGAAACCACAATCACTTGCTGTTGGCTACTGCAACTATTTGTGGGTTTCCACAAAGATTTAAGAAGTCTTCCCTTTATTTTTCAGCATGCCACAGAAAACTTTTCATGATATAAAGTCAGCATGTCACTTTTCTGCTAGGTTTTTTGCAGGCAGTTATTGGTCTGTGAAGTGGGTCTATCAAAATAACACACAAAAAAAGTTCTACTGCACCCTCAGCAAGTTTGCAGATGATTCCAAACTGGGAGGAAGGGTTGCACACCAGAAGGCTGTGCTGCCATTTAGTGAGACCTGCACAGTCTGGAGGACTGGGCAGAGGAGAACCCGATGAAATTCAAGAAGGGCAAGTATAGGGTCCTGCTTCTGGGGAGGAATAACCCCAGGCACCAGTACAGGTTAGGGGTGGACCTGCTGGAAAGCAGCATTGCGGAGAAAGACTTGGGAGTTCTGGTCGACAACAGGTTGACCATGAGTCAACAATGTACCCTTGTGGCCAAGAAGGCCAGCAGTATCCTAGGATACATTAGGAAGAGTGTGACCAGGAGGTCGAGGGAAGTTATCCTCCCTCTCTGCCCTGGTGAGGTCACATCTGGAGTACTGCATGCAGTTCTGGTCTCCCCAGTTTAAAAAGGACAAGGAATTACTGGAGGGATTCCATGGCAGGCTACAAAGATCATGGAATCATAGAATAATTTCGGTTGGAAGAGACCCTCAGGATCATTGATGATTAAGGGTCTGGAGCATCTTTCTTATGAGAAAGCTGGGTCTGTTCAGCCTCAAGAAGAGAAGGCTGAGAGGAGATCTTACCAATGCTTACAAATATCTGAAGCATGGATGTCAAGGGGATGAGACCAGACTCTTTTCAGTGATGCCCAATGATCGGATGAGCGTCAACAGGCACAGACTGAAACCTAGGAGGTTCCATCTATACATGAGGAGCAACTTCATTGTTTTGAGGGTGACAGAGCACTGGAACAGGCTGCCCAAAGAGGTTGTGGAGTCTCCTTCTCTGGAGACATTCAAAACCCTCTTGGATGCATTCCTGTGTGATCTGCTCTAGGTCAATCTGCCTTAGTAGATGGGTTGGACCAGATGACTTCCAGAGGTCCCTTCCAACCCTAGCCATTCTGTGATTCTTTGAAATTTCACCCATTGTCTGGTGAAGACTCATCAGGCTACATTATAATCACACCCTTCTTTGCACTTGGTCTGCAAATAGAGCACAGTTTTTCAAAATATGGCATCAGATTTTGCAACATTAACCAGATATACATTCTATTTCTCTGAGTCTGTGTTATAATATATTATGCTACTTTTATATTTCCTCTTGCCTTTTAGTTATGTCTTCTCACACAATGGAAACTTCTTTATGTACTGTATGTACATGAGGTATAATCTTCCACCACGCAGAAAACCTTGAAAATGCTTTACATGTCAGCCCGCAAAATGTTCTCTTGTAGGTAAAAGGCATTTAACTTATCAAGAACTTACTGAAGTTTATGGACCTTTCCTCCCTGTTTGGTTGGTTGGTTGGTTTTTGTCCCTGTGTTGGAATTCATTTGACTCATGTAATGATAGTTGTGTTATATTTATGTTATATTCTTGCATTTTCAGGAACTTAGGTATTTCTCTGGATTTTGGAAGAAATCCCAATAATGTAAGTCTCGCTGGCTAAACAAATTGTAAGTGCTAACAAGAGGAGGTTGATTTATTTATTTTTCCTTAGCAACTGGAGCAGGCAATACTTTAAATATATTACATACAGATAGCATTACTTCTCACTTATTCAGCACCATTCTGAATAATACCTCTCTATAATTCCTGCTGTATGGCAACAGGATGTCAATTTCCTTTCTGCAGTGTTAAGTCTCTCTCTCTTTAATGTCTTCTGAAAACATCTCCTCTATCCTTATACGTCTTAAATAATAAATAGCAAATGTCAAGGGAAAAAAAATAAATTCCATAAGGCTGATAAACAAAGTTAAAAGTTTTGGTTTTGTTGTTGGATATTTCTTTGTTGTTTTTAAGTGAAAGCAGCCTGTCTTTGAGTATTAATGGCTTCTATGATCACAAAGTACATTCTTCTCTTATTAAAATAAATAACTTCAGTTCTCTGATTTTATGGTTCCACTAAAGTATTTTTCTACCAGCAAGGAAAGAGCATACAGCACAAGATATCAATCAACCGCACCATTCATGGCCTTATAACCAGCTTTTCCACCACAGTGTGAAAGAAATGGCAATTGTCTGTCTGCATCAACAGGATCATATTGAAGCACATTTTAGGGCAAAAGAGTCTATTATAGCTTTTCTTTCATCATCTGATGATGTTTCTAGGAATCCCTGTAGGCTTCTTTGCTGGAAACATCCTGCTTAGCAGATACATAGGTTAAATAAATGAAGGAGTGTTGACTTGCAAAGTCTCATGCTGACCTGCTAAGAAAAATGTTAGTTCTGAGTAGAGACAGCAGTTGACTGAAAGTGAAGAGCAGAAATGAAATCTTGTACACAAAAACACTTGGATATATGTAAACACATACAGCATGACAATGATAGAACAGGGAGAAATAGAGAAACTCATAGAAGGCAGAAGCCAAGTATGTATACTTGGTGGTTCAGAGTTTTCGATGCACGTCTCCTTTGTGAAAGTAATTATAAGGTATTTAAATTCATGATGTTCTGTAAAGTGAACTGAAAAGCCTAAAGATATTTTAAAAATAGGAATGTATTTAGATAGCATATTTTGGCCCATTCCCCACTTCTCATTGTGAAATATTGACTTGAGAACTCCCACCACCTGTGCAGAGCCAGGCTTGAAAAATGAAGTAAGGACATGTCAGCATATTTATTGGCATAAATAATTTTCAGTACCATGAATTATGAACAGTGTTCACATCAAATTATCTAAAGCTTAGAATGTAGTATTGTTTCTATAATGAGTGCTGTTTTCTCGTGGGTCAATAATCTTGACAAACTAGTTAGCTGGAATGGCTTTCTTACAAAGCAATAAACAACAAATAATACTTCCTCAGCCAACTCTAAGAAATAGCACTTACAAAAGAGGTAATTTTTGGCATGTTTATTGAAAACTTGTCTTCTTTCAAGCTGACTTCATTATTTTTAAGCCAGAATAATTACTTCTTATAGTACCTACAAGAAAAATACCAGGAGCAAACTCAGCTCAGTAGGACATCTGGTCTTCTTTAGTAGGATTCATAATTTAAAGAAGTTACTTTATAGGTATAGCATATCACCCTTCCCAATCCACAGCTACACATTTGAATGTGTGGTTTATAGGGCAATAAGAATATTTTCATTTAGCCATTGAGGTTTTAATCATGCCCTAACAGCTCCCATTTCTCTGTCTAGCAAATTTAAGGGATTTGGTGTTAGTAAAAAACAAACAAATAAACACAAAAAACAAACAAAAACTTAGATATTATAAAAAGGAAAAAAAAATATTTGTATTTCGGTAGTACAAGAATGTGTGTAGTTAGCAGCTAACAGACAAACAAGAGAAGATTGATGAATATGAACAACCAGGTTGAGAACTTGCTGCCCACACTGTATGTATTTAAGAGGTTATTTCAACTAGCTCCACTCTAGCTGAAGGGACCAACTGGCCACTGATGGCTGATGTGCTTCAAGCACATTCCTTGACAATATCTGTAATTTAGTTTTGTTCTGAGAGGAATCCAGTTCAAGCAGAGTCCTCCAAAACATCAACCAAAGCACAGCAAGCAAAGACAATTGGGCTATTCACTCGAAAAGCACGCTTCTGCTGCAAATTAAAACACTAATGTTCATCACACTGACACATTCTTAGATATATCAGTCGTTTTCATAGGACAGAATTAAACATTGATGCTCATCTGAAAAAAAATTAAGAAACAAAAATATAGGGGAACGTTACCCTAGGGGAAATTAACTTTCAACATATAATCACAAAACGTTGGGGTTTTTTTTCATAGCAGGAGGTAGCTATTCTTGAAAGTCACAGACATCTGGGCCTCTTTGTCAGATATTAATTTGCTGACTCTGACTTTTGAATCTCCACAGATATCAGTATCCAGCCATAGTTTATTTTAGCACTCATTCAAGTTTCACTTATTCCCAGAGAAATAATTGCCTCTATTCTGAATGCATTAACTGAACCATATTATCCAAGGTTTCAGTTTTTACCTCTGATAGAGAACAGTCTCACCAATCTGTTACATGGAAATATCTAGTGTATGGTGCTTTTTGAAACCTTAGTTACAAGCCAGCTTTACTTCATTCTTCAGTGCATAAGTAAACTGGAGCAGCCACTGAGCAAACCTGAGATGACTTATGTCTTGCTGTCAGTGATTTTGACAAGACTTTCACCTTGAATTCACCATGACTCAAATTCACAGGCTTACTAGATTGAAGAAGATTGATAATTTTTTTTCAGCTAAGGAAAATAAGAGATGGAAGACTCAATGACATCAGTTAAGATAGTCGCATGTTAATACTTATGCGTGGGTAAGTAAGGCTAAACAGGAATAGAGACAACTCTAATGTAAATGAAGGTGTACAGAGCTCAGGTATATAATGGGGAAATGCATGCATAGGACTACATGTCACAATTGGACAGCATCTATCAAATCTTTAAGCGGATGAGAAGCCTCACAGTTAGTATTAAGCTCCAGGTCTTGGGGACAATTTTCCATGATGAATGGAGCTGTATATACACTAGTTAGCAAGAACAACTGATAGAAGACATCTAAAAGGCTAGAAAATTCCACTAACAAAATGTTCATTAGTTCCATATATTTAAATTACACAGATTTAACTAGGAATTGAAAAGATATATTTTCAGTCTTAAGAGTTTGAGGGGAGGGAAAGAGGCAGAAGGAGAAAAAAGAGCATGGAATAGTTAGTCTGTCTTCTGGAAGATGCTAAATTAAATTTCTATTTCAAAGCACATATTGTTTTGGACCAAAATAATGTTTTAAATTTCAGAGATGAACGTATTTACCACAAAAGTAATGGAATTCATTGTTCTTTCTATCTGTAGAATAATTGCTTATAATTATTCTTGGAACTCAAAACTATTAATTAACCCTTATTCAGCAAAACATGTATATTTGCATTTTAATGTCTGGTTAGATGTTTTACTGAATATAATTTCAAAAGTCTAGCTCATGTTACATATTAAATGCTTTTTCATGAAGTTACATCTTCTCAATACCAAAAACTCCAATTCTAATCTGCAAACCAGCATCTGTTGCACAGTGCTGTTGAGATGACAGGAAATATGTAAATACAGATACTTGAACAGGGCGTTTCCATAAATTCTTGTTCCAAACTATGCCTAGTATTGTGCTTTTTTAAAACTGAACTGTAAAATGGTAGATCCATGTCATTTACATTCTCATTAATGTACACAACTCAATGCATTTTGAAGTAGTAAGAGGATAAGGTAGGATAGGATACAGTTGAATGATTTTTACTGAGAAACGGCTCTAAAACTATTTCAAAATTTTAAAAATGGTTACATTTTTTTTCCAGTTTTACACAACTGTGGATATTACTGTTTCCAGACTATATGTACCAGTCTCAAATGCAGCTTTAGGTATTGCTCTTCAACAGCAGAATTAAGCTGCACAGCAGATCAAGCTCAGCCTGTTCAAAAGTCAGTGTCACCATCTAGTGGTAGTTTGAAAGAACATAGGTAGCACATTCTTCAATGCAGTATTTTGTTTATTAAGTAAGAACGATACATTCAGAGGTTTTCTACTCACATTACACTCATTTAAGAATATCAGTTAAATATTTGGCTAAAATGTTAATGTAGACTCCAATTATCATCTATGCAAATGATAACTTCAAAATATTTGTAAAGTGTTAAAATTCATCTTTCTGTCCTTAACAGTTCGCTGCCCTTTTCTCATAAACAATTTCATACAACTTTGGAATCTAGGCAGATGTCTACCTACAATGTACAATATAGATTAAAAACTCACATTCTTAGATATTTTATTTCCATATTTTGCAGAATTAATTAATTTCACAGAATTGTTACTGTACTGTCATTACTTTCCAGCTTATGTCAGCCTTACAGTCTCACAGAGAATGCTGTGAAACACTGTTCAAAGTATAAACTGTTCTCAAGATGAAATACCTTTCTAACCACCTTTCCAACCCATTTTTTTTTACTCTTTTTCTCAGTTTATAATATACTGGTGTAGAAAGAATAAAAGTTTTATTACACGGTAAACTATGGTAATAACAAGTTCCAGTAAACAAACTCATGCCTTTTTAGTAAACACTATTTCTCAAAGTTCTTGTGTAATAGTAAAATCACTGGACTTCACTAAACACTTTTTTTTTTCCATAGGATGGGGATATTACTATTTGCTATTCTGATATATTACTTTTCGTTTTCAATGGCAATAAACAAACACTGGTAGATTGACTTGACTTATTACCTACTCATTTTCTTTGACAGTGCAAGAAAGTTTTTTTCTGTTTGAGTAAGAACATAGGACTTTTCATGCCAGTCACACCCTTGAGTTATTAGAGTAGATAATGCAAAACCGAAATTCCACTCCATCTACCACAGTTCTCTAAAACTTCTGCTTCCCATGTCATCCAATATATTCTCTTTTCTTCAGCTCATTCATGTAATTTCTTGCTATTTTGATGTTTTACTGATCCCAAACCAAGAGAAGAATCCTCTGTATCGCTCTGAGGAAATCTGTTTAAGTTTTCCCTTGTCAGACAGCCTCTGCCTAAATTCTTCGGAGCAATTTTAACATCATACTCCATAAAATAATTATTTCTTTTGCATAGTTGCCTTTTTTTTTTCCCAAATTCTGTCTTCTTTTCCTCAGTCATTTTGGTCTGGTTTTTTGGGTGTTGGTGGGGTGTTTTTTTTGATCTACACAAAAAATTCTGCCCAGACTTTATGTGTCCACCAGGTATTATGCAGCAGAGATTACTGCTGCCCTTACCAACCTATTAAACCTTTCCTTACCTCAGTGCACAGCATTTTGTATACTTTACAAACCACAACATCTCATCATTTAAAAATGCCATAGATTATAAAAAAAAATTCCCAATAGGACTGCAAGTTTCATTATAGCATCCCCCAGCCCCTTCAGCATATAGATGTTGTGGTTTATAACTGCAAGTCAGTCTGTGTTTTAAGAGCCAGAAACACAAGCAGCCCATACTATTTATATGTGCAGTATCCCAACTGGAAGAGCCAGTGGAAAAAGAGCACCTCTGACTCTGACATCTTGGGTATATTACATCGAAACAGCAGAAGGTCAATTGCAAAAAAATACAGAAACCTTTCAAACAGACAAAGAATATGATAAGGAGCTAAAAGAAGCTGTACTATTTCTCCATTTCTTGGAAATAAGTGATACTAAGGGGAAAGAGGCAGGAGAAGTCTCTGCTCCGTTACAGGCAACAAGCCTCAGGGCTTTTGGCATCTATCATTCAGTCCACCATGAACACAAAGCAGACTGTAAATTACTAGACATAGTCATCCAGCAATTACAATACTATGATCCACGAAAAAGTGTCAGCTGGCAAAGCTACAGGATTTGTTTGTTTTTGGAAAGCCAGCAAATATGAAAAGTACACAAAAAGTACATATTTGTATTCAGATGAAAATAAACAAAAAAAACCAAAACAAACCAACCAACCAAACAAAAGCAAACAAACAAAACCACAAAACACAATCACTTTCTCCACAAATGCCTGTCTACAAAGGACTAACATATGTTTTTCAAAGGGCATAAGGAAACATGCAATGGATTAAAAAGTAATAAAGACATTATGCACTGAGCTAACAGAGGTTGTTGTGGATTTCCAGAAATACTGATATAATGCAAAATCCTTCTAGCAACCCATGATTAGACAAAAAGGTGATTGTAATTAGACAGTGAAATTGGTTATTATTTACCAACACCATAGTATATCATTGCAATAATAATAATAACTTCATTTCTAGCAGCAGTTTAACATACAGGAATGCTTGCGAGACACATTAAACACTCATTAAACACCATTTCTAACTATATTCCTGCCTGAGAGAACCCTCTATTCTCTAGAAACCACACTAGAAATAATATATATGCATATACATATACATATACATATACATATACATATACATATACATATACATATACATATACATATAAACTAAGAAAAGGGTCTTATTTCAAGAGGAAAACACTAAGACTGACACACCACAGTTTCAGTCATCTGGAATGAATAATATTTTCACTACCTCAAAAATACTTTACAAGAGACAAAAAATAAAATTGTTACACATTTTTAGACCACAGATAGCTGAAATTTAATGGCAAACATATATATCAAGCCAGTAATAAATTATTTTCATTAGGAACCAAAAATATTGCTGTCCTGCTACAGAGAAATAGTTTCTAATACATTTTAAATCAAAGAGCTGTGGAGATAATATCAAATCTACACCAGTTTTTTCAGAGAAAAATACTGTCATTTTCCACAAACCATCACACAAAGCTTATATATTTATTCCCCACTTCTCTTCTACTGTGTTTGCACACAAACACATTTATGGAAAAAAAAAAAAAAAAGTCATCCAAAATAGTGTAAAGTGTAACCCAGGGGTGTTAGGACACTGGTTAGAAAAAGATGCCGAAAATACTGGTAAGCTAACAGTTTTTGCATATATTACTACTTTTATCTAAACTAATGATTTTAAAAATACTAGCCAGATAATGGATTATACTTCAACAAAATAGATTTCTAGTATTTTTTTGAATAAAAAGCAGGGGCTTGCCCAATGTCTAGTAAAAGGGGAAATATATAGTATAGTTATAAGGTGTAGCCTACTTCAAAAAATAGAGATGTCTCTTATCTGTCCCTCTTGCTTCCCCTTAGCCCTACCACAGCTGCTGCATTTGTCCATACAGGCTCTCATAACAAATTCCTGGCTAATAAGAAAAAGTCAAGGAAAGCAGCCTTCTGGAAGAGTGTCTGCAGTCTTTCAGAAATGATGCAGCTCTTTTGATCCATGGCAATGATTATCAATCTGTATTTTAATGTTTTCCCTCTTTGTCCCTCGACACTAACACCCTTGTTCCCCCCCAACATACATACTATTTTCTAGGATCATTTTCCTTCATCCAAGAGGAAATGTCCGATGCTATGAAGGAGTGAAGAAAACATCCTGGGGAGTGTGGTAGAGCATTCTGACAAAATACTGAGGCTGGAGTGGAGAGGCACTGAAGATGTAATAGCTCAGTCTAAGACTAAGAAGGGACACAGACTTTAAAAGCCTAGAAAAGCCCTTCACAGCCCAAAGGAATTCCATGCTCTTATACCAACATCTTAGCCAATACCACTTCTATACTGCTGCCTTGGCAATATTTCTGGCCACACGTTTCCTTCCTCACTCATATGCCTCCCCTTCCTGAAAAGTGCCCCCTTTTACTTCTCTAAATCCCTAAAGGTCATTCATCTATCATCAGAAGCATTGATACAAGTAAATGTGACTGACTTCCCTTTTTATTTTAAATACATTTTGTGTTTCTGAATTTTGCATTCAAAAGATGTTATTCTGTACTTCATTTCATGAGAGATTTCTTTAAGATCATTACTTTCGTACCCTGCTATAAATCTCGCCTCCCTTTTTTTATAGCATTTTTCCTATAAGATACAATAACCAAGTATTTGCACATGAAAAACTCTCTCTGGAATGTTATTTAATACAAGAACGCTATTCAGGTAAGGGAGTGTTTAACTTAAATGACACTAAAGGGAGACAAAAAAAATATCCAGACCAAAGCCTTAGAACTCTGTAACGCTGGCTCAGCTGATTGTTAGGAGGGAGATATTTGCTCTTGTACACACGCAAAACTTGTTCAACATGCTTTGAAGGACAAGGAGGAAATACATAATTGACAGTATCCTAACGGAATGAGGGTAGAAAAAGTTCTTGGTGCTCTAGTTAACTAACCATTTGTAGTGGTCAGTTCAACAGGATTTCATGTCAGTTCAAACAAACTTGGAGACAATTGTTTCTACTGACTAGGTGATGATTTTCATCAGATACATATTGGAGAGTCTACCCTTATGGGACATTCACCCTCACACATGTTCTATTTCAGGTAGATACTATTCACTCTGATGCTGAACTCCCCCAGGAATGTCAATTATATGAACTGCTTGTATAGAAAACAGTATGTCCCACTGGGTAGGGCTAGTAATATTGCAGTTCATCAAAGAAGGAAATATCAAACTGCCTAGAAATAGTCTTGTGGCAGAGCTTCAGAAAAATAACTCCAGGGAAAACAAAAAGCAAAAAGGCAACCCAATTTCTTTGCAGAATTGATGCATTTAATGTAGTTAATGGCAAACATATATATCAAGCCAGTAATAAATTATTTTCATTAGGAACCAAAAATATTGCTGTCCTGCTACAGAGAAATAGTTTCTAACACATTTTAAATCAAAGAGCTGTGGAGATAATATCAAATCTACACCAGTTTGTCAGAGAAAAATACTGTCATTAAGGGCTTGTTGTGTGGATGATGTAACCTGATATGATAAATTCACTATTTGGAATAACCTTTTTTGCCATGACTATGAAGACACTACAATGGGTTTATTGGACATCACAAGAAGATTTTACTAGCTGAAATACTCTACCATTAATGTAACTCTTTTATATCTTGAAAACAAGTTATCACCATTATTATAAAAATATTCATATTTCAAAACATTTTATATAAAGCTGTTAATGCATCTTTTCATTGATACATGTCTCTTGACTGTTATGCATCTTGGGTTTATGTTTTATAACTTTCCCATGTATTTCTCAGTCATTGGACAACTTATTTGTCTATAAATGTGACAAATATATGTGCACACACCAAAAAAAAAAAAATAAATCAGATGTCTTTACAAGCTACTATTCATACATTTCCTGTCAGGAGTTTTCATTCATTTTCCAACAGTTTGTTTTTATTGTTTGCACGACTTCCTTCCTCTGAGTACATTATAACATCGGCCATTCCCAGGATTGATTTAAAGCGTGCTAAGTCCAGTACCTCCCCCTAGCCCCAATAATCCATCATTCCTTTCGTTGACAACTCTTTTTTGTAGGGCATTTTGGTATTTTAAATGCATTTTTCTTCCCCATCTAGACAGGGATGAGAGACTGCTATGGGGTGTGCTTGTCCCTATAGACCTTGCTCCAAACTGGAATGAGAAGAAAAGAGACCAAAGGCTACCGTCACCTGCTGGGACTTCCTGAGGGTTAGTGGCAGGGCTACTGGTGATTTTCTTGTGCCTAGACCCCTGATCCAGCCCACCTGAAGGAGTCCTGGTATTCTTCCTTCATCGCATGCTGAAGACTAGGAGCACTTTGGCCAACATTTCATGGGAGATGAAGGAAAAGGCAAGAGCAATCATACACACTCTGGGTCACCTACCTCATTGCAATAACAACGTAAGCCTGCTTACACATGCACAGCCACCTTTTTTCCAAGCCAAAAAAGTGACCAAAGTTGGTACAGTACCAACAAAAGCAATATCTCTTTCCCAAATTTTTAGAACTGGTAGTTAAGGTTTTGACACACAGCAGAATTCAGCAGAGGTCTTTTACAGACAGCACCCAATGGATGTCTCCACTGCTTCATGCAGCCCAAGTGACTTACAAGGAAAAGGACAATAGAATTGATATATAACACAGTGAGTTTACTGAAAGAGGAGGTTCATTATTATTTGAATATTTGGGTCTCAACTGTGTATATTCAGGAGATAAATTAATGACTTTAATAGATTAAGCTTAAACAGAGAAGGGAGAACACACCTAAAGGTTTGTGACCTGTGACTGCTGTCAGTAAACACTGTAACCATGCACTGGCTTAAAAAATACCAAATTTAAGTATCAGTCCTTGCTGAACAAAACAGAATTCCATCTATTCAGTATCTCATTAGAACTACGTGAGTTTTTGACATGTTGCATACAATAACCTTTATGCTAAAAGACTGAGTTATTTTTACACAAGAACAATCTTGCTATAACAACTATTTGACTAAATTTAAATTTAGCTCATCTCTGTATGTGATTAAGGGGTTTAAACCTATTTTCAAAGGATTCTTTCAGCCAATGACTTTGATACCTCTTTACAAATAGTTGGTGATAAACATTTAGAAAAAGACAGACATGAAAGCTCACCTCTACTAAATCAGATGGTATTTTGCTTTTCTGAAGATATATGAGCTTTTATAGTACATGATGATTAGCCTTCATTAATACAGTTTATTCCAGAAAGGACTTGTATGAGGTCAAAAAAATACAGAACCAATTGCTACTGGAGTTAATCGAAATCGTAATTTTAACGAGTGTGGAAAAAGAAATAATCAGAATTTTAATTTCTGCATTATTTATTGTAAAATAAGAACCTGAAAGTATCTACCAAAAACTTGAAGTGTCACGTGAGAACTATTAGTAATCACTTATTTTTAGTGTCAGTAAATCTTGCCTGGACTGAGCATAATGGGAGGGAAGAAAAAAGAAATGGGGGTAGAGGAGGGGGGGGGAAAAAAAAAAGCTGATAGGGACACATTACACATTAAGGCTACCGGCTTTTGTTTTCTAACTTTTACAGCAAAAGTCTTTACTGCAAACCAGACTACAGAAGTATTTGATATGAAGATGGAAGTAAGCAATGGTATTAAAACAAATCTATAAATTACTTACATTGCAGTCAGAGTTAAGACAATATTGGACTTCAGATGCAGAAGAAAATTCTCAGCGTGCATGTGAGAGACAGCGTTTTAATCTGAGACAAACCAATCAAATGTAATAAACAGTGAAAGAAGTCATAAATTCATTAAAGTTACATAAACAATCTCTCAACTTCAAAAACTAAGCAGAACAGAGGAAATTTGAAAAAATAGAAAACAGAAATTGTAATATCATCTAAGAGATATGGCAAATAAAGAGAAAAGGGGTAAGCATTACTTTTTTGTTGGTGGTGGTTACTAAAGCTGAAGAGCTAGATATCTACTATACACACCTAAGAGAAAAGAACGGACAATGGTAGAAATATCTGGATAGGTAGAAACAGTAGAAATCTGAAAAGTTTTGGCATTTAATTTACCACAAAAAGATAACAGACTAAGGAAGAATGAGAATCCTTCATTTGTTATTTCTGAATTGTGGTCTGCAAATCTGAATTTTTAAAAGAAAATATCCATATGGGGTGAAAAAATAACCTATTTCGAAAACTTCCCTTTGCAACAGTAAAGTTTATGTCCTGTAATTATCTTAAACATAGCTAAAGACAATAAATATTAATAAAACACTACCTTCCAGCAATTTCATCTCTTGTATCCATCCTGAACAGTTTAGGTTTCTATTCTCATTCCCATCTACTCTTTCTTTCTTTTTACTTACCTGTGGATGCTGATACTAATTTACAGGAAGATGTCAGTGTCACAGTCCACCTTAGAATTCAAGAGACAGATCTTAAACATGTTGATGTGGAAGTGGGGAAATCATTTCGACAGCAATTGCTGTGCAAGTATTTTATTTGTTAAAAGAGAGAGACAGCCATTTCATAAATAGGCAGTGCTCTGAAGGATATATACTAAATAATTTCCCATGCTAGTGCCTGGGAGGTCTTGTTCCTCTAACAGTTGTACCAGAAACAGGTAGTTTTCAGAACTACATTTTCTATGCCAAGAAAGTCAGAGGAGTTTTTGGACTGAAACATCTCAGTGGCGTTTCCACTTCACTTTAAAAGCGGATAAATATTTAATTACAAGGTAAAGCTTAGTGGAGGCATATATACAACTAAACCCTTGCCATTCTTTGATTTAAAGCATTCTTTAAACCTTTTTACTAATAGTAAGCAAAGGGAGGAAAAAAAAAACACTGAATGACGTTTCTACCATATACCACAAGGTAGCAGTAAAGGATAAAAGGAAAGCAGATTAAAAAGTAAACACTAAAGGCCACAAGGGACAGGGAAGGAGGCAAGAAAAAAACCCAGAAGATTAACAATTTTGATAAATCCCTCGCAGCCTAATTACATGCACACGCAAATGTAAGGATGTCTAACTTGCTGTAAATTACATATTAATCAAACAGGAAAAAAGTTAAAGTTATATCTGGATGTGATTTCTGAGAGATATCCAGCTGCAGTCCTTCTTTTCTTGGCAAGTCTCTGGTTTTAGAAATTCGTGGTGTTTGTTAGCCTAGCTAACATACCATCATCACTGTTCAGTAGGCCAAGGTCACCTGCAAGAAAAGCCATTTGTTGTTGGCTAGGCCTGATCGAATTGAGCATGTTTACTGTTGCATTTTGGCCTCACAATAGGAGAGCAGGGAAAGTAATCATACTCCATTTCAACAGACATATGATCTAAAGACCATGTTTCAGGACTTCCAGTATTTTCAAGTGTATACAAAACAGAAGACATTAAAGTTACATCTGTCTGTTAATGATATCAGGTATTTGGGGTGACCAAAATTAAACAGACTTTGCAGACCTGCTCCAAATGGTGTCTTTTTTGTCCCCACTTAACAGCATTTACTTACAGACGATGGCAAAGCCCAAGACCTGAACATCTCATTCTCGACCTTTAAATTACATTACACATTTAGCCACCAGATGGCAGACAGTCCTCATCAGACTAACAGCTAATATTAAGATTCAGAAATATTAAAAATATTGAAGAAGTTTTAAGGTTTGTCAGCTCTGTTATCTTAGGTAACTTTTGTTAAGCATGCTATTCTGCCTACATCAAATAATATCCTGTCTGATCAGACAAGGCAGAATATTTTCTTATTCTTTTCGAAGGAAACTTCTTAGTACTTCTGCAGTTGCTCTGAATAACTTCAGTCAAAACACTTTTTCCACATAAATGTGTATCATAACATTTCATCTGTCTACCTTTGTGTCAATGAGTCAATAAATGACAGGATTTCCTTGACAAAAAGAAGAAAAAGTTCCAGTACCTGCAAAAGAAGGGGGAAGGCAAGGATTCATGGCAAAGCATAGGCGCTAATAGTGCTCAGTATCTGCTAACTACTCCAGAAGCCAATGCATGTGGATTTGTTGCTT
The DNA here is from genome assembly GCF_037038585.1 of Patagioenas fasciata. Taxonomy (NCBI): domain Eukaryota; kingdom Metazoa; phylum Chordata; class Aves; order Columbiformes; family Columbidae; genus Patagioenas; species Patagioenas fasciata. The sequence goes on along the minus strand of NC_092523.1, from coordinate 43,475,110 downwards.
TTATAGTTATGACTGGTCAGTAAATCACAATTTCTGATTTTTAACACGTGTGTGTCATCTAGCTAGCATTACAAACATTGATCCTTTTCTGAGGTGATTACTCACTTTTGACTATTTTATTAAAGATGGGAATAAGATTTGCATCTACAGGTGCAAAGATATATAATCTTCCATAGATTGTTGTTAATAATATAAAGGAGTATAGCCATACAGTGCAATGTTGAGAAACTGAATATATGCTTAATCAGAAAACCTCTCTTAGGCAGATAGGTCCTGTATCACAGTAATACATGAAGCTTCTCTCAGAAACTTCTGCAGATATATCAAGTATATATACAGACTGGCAGTATGAATTTCTGACAATGAGCTGTTATTTTCTTTACCATCCTCAGTTCTCCAAGTGATGGTGAAGAAAATAACACCATCTTCAGTTTCCCAAGTGATTTCACAGATAACTAGTATCAAAGCTATTTTTATGACAGCACAGTTGACAAGAAGAAGCATCCTGGGCAAGCAGGCAAAAAAATGTGAGCTTGCAAATGAAAATTATTCTGGTAAACAAATCACAGAAGACCAGAGACAAAGGAACAAAAAGGCATTTTCCTTCTCATCCTGCTGTTGTACATTCTGTGACGTAAGTCTTTCAGGTAACTTTTCTCCAAAAATGAGCATCCAACACGTGTTGAAGATACAATGGGCCAGGATGCTCACTCCTCTTTTTTCATTCCAGTTTCCTGCAGCATGCTAAGTGAAATGCTTCACTGAGATCCTACACAGTGAAAAAATCAAGATAAAAAGTACATGAACTATCTTACTACTGTTCTAGTGTTTCTACAAATTAAGGAAATGTATAGCTTTCTCTATGGATTTCTTTTTCTTGAAAACTCTGAAGAAATTGTGAACCTCAGACAACTACAAGTAATATTGTCACATAATTAGAAGTAGTTCAGCATTTCTCAGTGCTCATAAAAGGATGAAAGAAGGTGGAAATCCCTGTTCACATAATATGGATATTAAAAGGTACAGGGATTCAATGTCACGTTATTTACCGTTCAGTTATGTCTTGCTGATACAGACAACCTTTTTGCATCCTGAAAACAAACAAACAAACAAAAATAACCAACCAAAACCAGCAACAACAACAAACAAACAAAACCCCCAAACAAACAAACAAATAAAAACAACAATGTAAGGGAATAAAGACTTTTATTATAAGTCTTCCTAAAGCAACTTGAAGAATTTTTAGCTGCAGTGTGTTAGGAACATTTTCACTGCAACTATTCAATATTTATTATTCATGGTAGGGGTGGCTGAAATGTTTTTGAGTAATACATTATTGAAGATTTTTTCACTGGTGTTAGCTGAATTATTTACTTTGAACTTTTTGGGGGTAACATTTGTCTTGTTCTCAATTGTGTCATTCATTTTATATGGAAAGGATTGGTTGAAATAACCACTGCTGGACCTAAACTTAGCAAGTTAGTTGTCCTTTAGGTAACCAAATAGTATTCATCTCTTGAGGTCTGTAAGGAACTGAAACCATGCCACTCATTAAAGGAACGATGAATATAGTACTGCTCTGTTCTCTCAGCAGCTCAAGTCACCAACAACTATGGTCTCAAACGTCATGGGATCACAGAGAAGTAAATTAGCTGCACGGTTAGTTCAAGGCATGAATCAGTAATGAGCTACATCCATGTATTTAGATGTTTGAATCCAGCATGTTTGATCATGTGCAATTTTATATACAACAGGAAGATCACATAGGAAGATATTTCACAATGAATGATTCTTCACACTGAAAGTTAGGAAACAGTTTTTACCCTTTGTTGAACCAAGAAAATGTTACACAGATATATCCCAAATACTGTTAAAATTACACAGTTCTAGGTAATCAGCACATTCCCCAGTTTATTTAAAAGGGTGCCAGTTTTTTTTCTGAAACATTTAGAAGAAAATATGTTTCAGAAAGAAATGTATTTCTGGACCTGTTGAAGGTTTTCAAGGAAGTTTTTCATATACAGTTCAGCATGCACAAACCAGGATAAGAAGCAGTTCTCCCTCATAGCACAGTCTGAGATAAGACAAAGGACAGAATCTCAAAATAAGTGCTTTAAGCAGTTAACCATAATGTCAGTTAAATTCTAGAGCCAAAACCCTGCTTTAATCTAAAGGATATATTTTCTTCACTGATGTCTTTTAGAAAGAAATACAAATATGGTGTTAATTTGAACATTGCATTGAAACAGTTCATTTAAATTTTACTTGATCTGGCACAAGTAAAGAGTGGTTTTGAAGGTAGCTGGTTAATGAATATAATTTCACGTGTGAAATTCAGTAACTGGAACATATACTGGAATAGCAAATAATTTCTCATACCAGGAAGTTATACACTTGCTATTTCAGAAAACCTTCAAAGTGCAGGAGTATGTATCCTTAAAGAAATTATACAGGGTGGGTTGGGGAAGGTACTTAAGAAAACCCAGCTAAATAGCATCCATTTTGCCTCTCCCTCCAAACACGATTACCATGAAACACTGTATTTTTAGCAGCTATATTCCTATCATAATGTTGTTGAAAATGAGAAGCTGGTTGCTCTTATTCATCCTGTTCACCTGTCTTTCATGAAAAACTTAAATCCAAATGAGGTAGTATATTTTGTAGTCTCTGACATCAAAGGTAGTTAGATTAGGTCACTTCTCTATGAAAATAGAATATCCTAATTCCACTCACATTGGGCTTGGACAGAAGTAGATCCAAAATTTCCAGAAAATCAGGAATATTTCAGTGTGTTGTAGTATCTTAGGAACATATGGGTCCGTCCATATGTGTCTTTCTTGCAACTCTCCCCAAAGAAGCCCATGTCAGTGGCTTTCTAAATACCTTTTTTTTTTTTTTTAATTGGAACATTCCAGAATAGAATAAACACACCTGAATAAACACATCTCTGAAATTAAAACTTTTTTTTGGTGTCTATAACTTATCCTATAGCTTGCAAAACTACAAATTGAAACTCCTGTTTTTGAGAGTACAAATTAAAAAACCATACTCACTGATATCCAGGTGTTTGCTTGGATATTCCTGAATAACATGACCCCAGAGATTAAGGACATTAGCTGTAATTATGCAGACTTTACAAATTAATTCCTATTGTCTTATTCATTATATGAGCAGTATTTAAAAAAATATATTTTGTCAGGTTTCAGATAATTTCTGTAATAAAAACTCTGAAATTGCCCTGTTGCCCCTTCAGTCTTCAAAAATGGCAAGAAGGACGACCCAGGAAACTACAGGCCAGCCAGCCTCACTTCCCTCCCTGGAAAGGTGATGGAACAGCTCATTCTGGATGTCATCTCCAAGTATGTGGCAGAAAATAAGGTTATTGGGAGTAGTCAGCATGGGTTCACCAAAGGGAAATGATGTTTGACCAACCTGATAGCCTCCTATGATGGTATGACTGCCTGGGTAGATGAGGGTAGAACAGTGGACATTGCCTACTTTGACTTCAGCAAAGCTTTTGACATCATCTCTCACAACTTTCTCACAGGCAAGCTCAAGAAGCGCAGGCTGGATAAATGCACCATGAGATGGATCATGAACTCGCTGGATGGCAGAGCTCGGAGGGTTGAGGTCAACCATGCAGAGTCTGGTTGGAGGCCTGTAGCTAGTGGGGTTCCACAATGGTCAGTGTTAGGTCCAGTCCTATTCAACCTGTTCATCAGTCATCTGGATGAAGAGACTAAGTGCACTCTCAGCAAGTTTGCTGTTCATACGAAACTAGGTGGAAGGGCTGACACACCAGAAGGCTGTGCTGCCATTAAGCGAGACCTGGACAGGCTAGAGGACTGAGCAGAGAAAAACCTAACAAAGTTTAACAAGGGCAAGTGTAGAGTCCTGTTCCTGGGGACGAATAACCCCAGGCATCAGTACAGGTTAGGGGTGGACCTGCTGGAAAGCAACACTGCAGAGAAGGACTTGAGGGTTCTGGTTGACAACAGGTTTGACCATGAGTCAGCACTGTGCCCTTGTGACCAAGAAGGCCAATGGTATCCTAGGGTACATTAGGAAGAGTGTGACCAGCAGGTCAAGGGAGGTTATCCTCCCCATTTACTCTGCCCTGGTGAGGCTGCATCTGGAGTACCGCATCCAGTTCTGGGCTCCTCAGTTTAAGAAGGATAAAGAATTACTGGAGGGAGCCCAGCGATGGGCTACAAGGATGATCAGGGGCCTAGAGCACCTTTCTTACGAGGAGAGACTGAGAGCTGGGTCTGTTCAGCAGGGAGAAGAAAAGACTGAGAGGGGATCTCATCAATGTTTATAAATATCTGAAAGGTGGATGTCAAGAGGATGGGACCAGACTCTTTTCAGTGGTGTCAAATGATAGGATGAGGGGCAACGGGCACAGGCTGAAGCACAGAAGGTTCCATCTGAATACGAGGAGAAAATTCTTTACTTTGAGCACTGGAACAGGCTGCCCAGAGAGGTTGTGGAGTCTCCTCTCTCAAGACCCACCTGGACACATTTTTGTGTGATCTGCTCTGGGTGAACCTGCTTTAGCAGGTGGCTTGGACTAGGTGATCTCCAGAGGTCCCTTCCAACCCCAGCCATTCTGTGATTCTAAGAAATAAGAGGTATAATTGTAGATTCACTAGCAGATGGTCTCTTTTCAGCCATTACAGCTTCACCTGGCATAGCCTTGCTTAACTAAAATTTATAAACCATCTTCAGAAGGATCTCATGATGTCCAGCTTCTGCAATTCAGCCAGATATTCACAACATCAATCCTATCCAGTGCTGAGCCTGATTCCTGTGTCTAACTAGAGAAAATAAACTGCTTTAACAGAACTTATACTTTATATTTTTCTTACTGCCACTGTTATGGATATACCACACAATGAGAACTTGTTAAATTAAAATTGCAAAAACATACCTAATGTTTTATTTAACAAAGATTAGGAAATTAAATCAGAAGACAATTTTTAAAGCCAGAAGTCAGTCTAGTTTAATGTTCTGATCTCACAAGTGGTTTTCAAATAAAAGGGCAGAATTTTAAAGGGTACTCAGCACCTAGAGTATCCTTTGAAAATGATAAGCGTAAAACATCTTGGGGAAAAACAACAACAACAACAAATATTTAAGCATTAGTTTACAAGCTTAAATGCAGGTATTCAACTTCTAAAATTCTGGCTAGCCTTCTTAAAATACATAGTGAAATAAAGAGTTATTTTTTTGTCTTTTTATCTAGGAAATTTTCCATTTCACTTCTGGATACATCTCTCCACCATCTTTAAAATGGATGGTAGAAAGTGTGCCAATGAAGTATTATTTACATATCCCAACAATGCCATTCTATTCTGAACACACACACACACACACACACAGAGAACAGAAACATTTCTTAAATGCATTGACAAAGCAAATCCTTTCTGAGACAGAAGGCAGGCTTTTAAACGTGCGCCTACATATCTCCTAAAAACAGAGTCAGACCATTTCCAAGTGAAAAAGATAGCATCTGCATCAGGCAAATCCTATTGAACTCAATTTATACTGACCGTTTATTCATATAGAGAAAGAACTGTAACTACTAGGTTATTTTTAATACAATATTAATACAAACGGCAGCTTTGTAGTCCTTACCATCTGTCATACCAGGCTTCATATACTTTTTCCACAGTGTCATATTCTCATTCTGGCAAATAAAAATGTGTTTCCTTCATAGGAACTGCATGCACTCTGCTTCAAAAGATGAAAAAAATCAACAACCTAACACTGGTATTTAATGCATTTTGAGACACAAACTACACACACAAACTAATTTAGCTTTAGACACAACTTATAGCAAAGTTGTCTTATGTCATTTGCATATTTTTATAGAAGGTGGTTTTGTTTCTTTTCGTTTAACATTATCAGCAAGTAACAAAATTTTACCCTGGAGCACAAGCTGTCACAGTTTTTCTAATAAAATTCTATGTGTTAATTTATTTCTGTAACACATTAGAAACATATTCTGAAAAATGTATCTCCCAAGAACTTGTAAAAAAGTAAGAAGTTGGATGAGGGAGTAGTCTGTCAGAAAATCCTGGAAGGGACTTGCTATTTTCTTCTCTCATTTCAAGGTCTAGAAAGAAAACACTAATCAAAATGTTCTAAGTATTATCATAATAGGAACATTGAAGAATGGTTTGGATAAACCAGAAAGTAGCTTTCATTTTTTTCAGTAAGTTCCTACAGGGAACTGGAAGTGAAAACAAAGTTGTAATAAAATAGATTGTTGGAGATCTATGGGCTTCTGCAGTTATCAGCATCCTTTCTCAGTAAGCCTACAGCTTCCACACAATACAGTTCACCATACCGGTATGTTGAGCATTGATAAGGATCATGGCTGAAAACATTGTGTCTAGTTCAGCCAGAAGAAGACACATTCAGAGCAGGGGGAACTGAGATCTACACATCAACGACAAGCTAACGAGCCAGAGATCAGGCCGGCTGGCCGACCTGAGATGGAGAATGTGCTGGAGAGCACATAGCCCCATCTCCTGCTACGCCCAGCTCGGCAAACAAAGGGGAAAAGTTGAGACCCTTTTAACATGGCCCGGAGCTTGTAGAAACTTGTTCATCTTTTGCATTCACCACTTCCCCGCCCCGGGACTTTCCTCTACTCTGGGAGCTATAAAAAGCCCACCAAAACCAGCACGGTTGTAGGGAACACCAGTTTCACCAGGAGCCTACCAGTCCTCAGCGGAGGGAATACCAGTCTCATCTAAGGGCCTGTCCAGCCTCACAGGAGGGAGTACCAGTCTCATCAAGGGAATACCAGTCTCACTGAAGGAAATACCAGCTCGGCCTTCACCAAGAGAATACCAGCACCCTGAAGACCCTCACTCTGAACCAGACACCGGAGGACGCTGCGCTCCTGACCACAGCATCCTCATTGTGGAACACCGAGGCCATACATCATCGTACAAGTCCTGTCATCCACACTGTGGGGTTGTAAGAGACTGGATCCCTCACTCTTTTCTTTCTTCCTTTCTCTCTGTTCTTTCCTTCTCTCCTTTCTTCTAGACCCCGATTTCTTTGTCTCTCCTTCTATATATATAACTCTCTTTCTCTCTCCCTTATACCTTAGTTTTCCTTCCTTCTCTACCACTCTCTTGTTAGTAAGAGAATCAACTTTACAAGATGTTTCCTTCCATGTTCCGTTCTGGAACAGGTCAGGATGGGCCTTCACTGGCTCTACCCTGGATAATGCTGGATCTGTTACAGTTAGATTAACATTAAGATAGCAACCAGCCCTGAAACCATAGAATTCTTGTATTCAGTAATCAAACCCTATTCTTAAAGTTGACATAGATTTATAGTATATTCTTATGAGGCAGGTAACTGTAACCGAACCTTATTCTTAAGGTGGACATAGATTTACGATATATTCTTTTAAAGTTAGTACCTTAGAAAATAACTGATAAACATAGCATCTTTTAGATAGGAAGTTTGTGTTAGAATAAGTATGGAATATGCTAATAGTTGTCAGGGGTTGTAATGAATATGTATGTGACTAACTTATATAATAAGGTGTAGTCTGAATCAGCTGTTCGAAGCCAGCTTTGGGTGCGAACCCCTGGTTTCCCAGTGCTGAAATAAACCACCGCATATAACTACATCTGTGGTTATGTGTCCTGATTGCTAACACTCCTACTCTCTTTCCTTTTTGAACATATAAGGATAACACCATCTTTAAGCTCTGCTGTTGATTTCTGGTTAAATTTCATATTATAGCTACTGATGGTTGCCAATATACCGCTCGTAGTAGGACTTTTGGTGTTAATGTGTTGATAAGTTCTGTTATACTTTTGCCAAGTCACTATTCACTGTAACCAATATTCCATCAAGTACTTTTAGTAAAACTCACAATTGATTTGGACCCCGGGGATTGATTATCTGTCATTCACTTCACATAACTGCGCAGAATTAATCCAGAGTTAACTCACACCTGGTTTTATCTGTTGAGTCAGGGTGCGTGTCGTGTCTAGAGTTAACTCATCCCTCATTCTATCTGTTGGGACAGGACACGGTACAACAGGGGTGTCAAGCTCATTTCACCAATGTAATTTTAGGACTGTATGGGTGTAGGAGTAGTTACATTTATACATTCCTAAATTTACATTCGGCCCTTTGAAGGCAACCGTGAGGCTGATGTGGCTTCTGGTGAAAGGAGTTTTACATTCTACAGTGTAGAATCTAGAAAGCCCAAGATTTTTCTAACTTTTTTTCCATTAGCGCTATTTTTCTGTGCACCATTTCCCTAGTTTGTCCTAGGTAATACATCCAAACCAGACTGTCAGTTCTTCAAATCACTTGGCCATGTCTCATATCCTCAAGAGCCACCAGGCTCTTATTTGTAAAAGGCACGTATTTTCTGACTTCTATGGATCTGTCCAACTAGCAGAAGTATTGGGGAAGATGGGAAGAGCCTGTTCTATAGGACTACCAGAGAATGCCGGGTAATTATAGACCGGTCAGCCTCACCTCTGTCCCTGGGAAAGTAATAGAACAGCTTATCCTTGGTGTCATCTCAAGACATATCAGGGATAAGAGGGTCATTAGGGGCAGTCAGCATGGCTTTACCAAGGGTAAGTCATGCTTGACCAACCTCATAGCCTTTTATGAGAATGTAACAAGGTGGATGGATGATGGCAGAGCGGTGGATGTGGTCTACCTTGACTTCAGTAAAGCCTTTGACACAGTCTCTCACAGTATCCTCACAGCTAAATTGAGGAGGTGTGGTCTGGACAATAGAGTAGTGAGGTGGGTTGCAAACTGGCTTAAAGAGAGAAGCCAGAGAGAGGTGGTCAATGGTGCAGGGTCCAGTTGGAGGCCAGTATCTAGTGGAGTGCCTCAGGGGTCAGTACTGGGGCCAATATTATTCAATATATTCATTAACGATTTAGACGAGGGAATTGAGTGTACTATCAGCAAGTTTGCTGATGACACTAAGCTGGGAGGAGTGGCCTACACACCAGAAAGCTGTGCTGCCATCCAGTGGGACCTGGACAGGCTGGAGAGTTGGGTGGGGAATAACCTGATGAAATTTAACAAGGGAAAGTGTAGAGTCCTGCATCTGGGCAGGAACAACCCCAGGTTCCAGTAAAGGTTGGGAAATTACATATTAGAGAGCAGTGTAGGTGAAAGGGACCTGGGGGTCCTGCTGGACAACAGGATGATCGTGAGCCAGCACTGTGTCCTTGTGGCCAGGAAGGCCAATGGCATCCTCGGATGTATTACAAGGGGGGTGGTCAATAGATTGAGAGAGGTCCTCCTTCCCTTCTACTCCACCCTGGTGAGACCCCATCTGGAATATTGTGTCCAGTTCTGGGCCCCTCAGTTCAAGAAGGACAGGGAACTGCTGGAGAGGGTCCAGCGTAGGGCAACAAAGTTGATTAAGGGAGTGAAGCACCTCCCTTATGAAGAAAGGCTGAGGGAGCTGGGGCTCTTTAGTTTGGAGGAGACTGAGGGGTGACCTTATTAATGTTTATAAATATATAAAGGGTGAGTGCCATGAGAATGGAGCCAGGCTCTTCTCAGTGGCAAACAATGATAGGACAAGGGGCAATGGGATCAAGCTGGAACACAAGAGGTTCCACTTAAATTTGAGAAAGAACTTCTTCTCAGTGAGGGTAACAGAGCACTGGAACAGGCTACCCAGGGAGGTTGTGGAGTCTCCTTCCCTGGAGACATTCAAAGCCCGCCTGGACACATTCCTGTGCGACTTCACCTAGGCGTTCCTGCTCCAGCAGGGGCATTGGACTAGATGATCTTTCGAGGTCCCTTCCAATCCCAAACATATTGCGATACTGTGAATGCCAAAGCCACTGAAGTCTACGCCTCTCTGTGTATTTTAATTATATCATTAATGGAATGATGCAAAACCTGGCAGTACTAACAGAAAAAAACAATCCAAAACAAAACAAAACAAAACAAAATTACTCTTTGATAAGGCAGTGGTAACAGATGCTATCATAGAGTTCTATATTTAGAGTCTCAATGTTTGCTCCCAGGCCTTAGAAACTCAGAGTTCACACTGATTTAAAACAAAACAAACAGAAACACCACACAAAAGCACCCCAACACACCAGTATTTCTTTGTCTTTCTTCTCCCTTTCCTCTCTCAGCATAGACAACGATTTTGTTTATAAGTCTCATTATTTGGCTATAACATTTTAAGCTTCCTGTGACCCTGACCTTTGCATAATGTATATGGTCAGCACTTTCAAGTTTACCAGCAAATCTGCAAAAACTTATTTATTCACTTCTTCATAAACAGCTTCTGAAGTACTTAATGAACTCAAACCATAAAACAGTAAGTCAGCCCCATTCAGGATTCCACTTCTTGGGCTAAAGCATCTACTCATTTAGAATAAATACAGAAACAGATATCCTCTGGTCTTTCATCAAACAATTAACAGGTTTAGTCATTCTTTTGAAGTAAAACCATGGCTTTATGGGATTTCTATCATGCTCTGTTGTTTCAGATAATAAATATTAATACTCCCATGCATTTTATGTTATTGGCACAACTACTAGAAACTAACCATTTAAAACTCACAGAAATTTTAACACACCTATCACAAAAGTGTCAGTATAATATCTATTAAAAATATGAATTTATGGTGCTTCTATATTTAGTGCTCTGCAGCAAAGTGCATGAAAAATAATCATGCAGTGAATATTAAATTGACTTTCAAAACCCAACAGAATACTATTCCTCAGTGGAGGCTAGTTGGAATATCTGTCAAAACGAATTTTAGTTAGAAAATTGGATGTCTTAACACTTAAATTATGTCAGGAACAAATCAATTCTGGGGAAAAATCCAACACAATCCACACACAAAAACCACAAACAACACTTTAAAAGGAAAGAGACACACTGATATTATAACCCGGTGAAAACGCACTCTTGTGAGAAAAAGACAGGAATTAAACCTATGCTTTCTCAATATGTGGCATAATTATTCAGCTGTTAGACACTTTGGGATGGTTTGCATGCTTGTATTTTCCCCCTTAAGCCACACAAAAACACAAAGGATTTGATTTCTGTTGATACTGATTAAAAAAAATGCTGTCAAAATATCTCAAAAGTGTTTGCAGCCTTCTGTTTGAGCTACAGCACTAGAAATACTGCTGGGTTTCCATGGCATGAGCGGCATTTCATAGGGCTGCCTTAGAATAATGATGTGCTCCTACAGTGAAAAATTACGTATTTTGTAACTTCTGTATATAAAGGCACTGGGAGGAAAGGAAGGAAAAAAAAAAAAAAAAGACAAACAAACAAAAAAAAAACCCCAAACCAGAAAATGAGTGCTGGTTTCACAGACACAGCCAGTATTAAAAAAAAATTAAAAATTAATGAACTCACATAATTGTGAGTGTATATGTGTGATTTATAAAGGGATTAATGTGTAAAGAACTGCCCACAATTTCTGGTACTGCTTGATATAACTCTCAAGGTACAGTTCACTGGTGTGGATCTGCTTTATCAATTTAATGTTTCTGTCTCAATTTGTCACAGTTCCAATGGTTGAACATTTTTATATCAGAGCCTAATGCAAAGCTGAACTGTGTGAATAATGGATTTTTCATTTTGCTGGCTGAACCACAAAAAAAAGTCTCGGATCAAATGGAATATTTCATTTCCTGTTTGGGGTTTTATTGCCAAATTTTCCCCTTTATTATGCAGGTTTTGAAATAGATGTTTCTTCTTTAAATTTTTTAAGTGATCAAAACAGAAATACTTCGGCTTAAAAAAAAAAAAAAAAAATTACAATGCTTTCACTTTCCTAAAGTATACATCAGATCAGTTTGGGATTTATATTGATAAGTACTTTGCCTGGTTTTATTGCTGAGAAAGTTTCTTTTTTCTTCCTGCCACTTGATCAAGCTCTGGGCATGAACAAAGACAAATACGAATCTTCTTCCAGTAATATCTATTGCTTTAAGATACTCTTTTTTCTTTTTTTTGACAACTTATTTGAGATAATTTTGTTTGTTTCTTGTTTTATTTATTATCCAGACAAACGCAAATAAATTGTGCAGATTTAGCTTCCCAACTAGTTTTATTAAAATATTTTTCATATTGACCAGCTTAGACCTAGGTGGAACTAGATAGTAGAATATATTTTCTTGATGAAATGAAGTAAAAGAACAAAAATCTATCACACACTTTCTCCATACTTTCTGGAAACAGTTTAGAAAAGGCTATTATCCAAACTTAACCACTTCATATTAATTGCATGGAGTATAACTGAATTTATTTTGTATATAGACTGTGTTACAGATAAACAGCTTAAGCAGGAACATTAGAAGATTGGATGTAATGTATTCTTTCCCATTCTACTTATTCTGAAATCTCAAAAGTTGGGAAAAGTGGATGTGAGTGATATCAGGAGCAGAATTAAGAATTTTTGTCAAAAAATTAATGTATTCTTCCAACTTTTATGGTTGCACACAATTCTTCCTTTTTTTTTTTTTTTTGCTTTAATGCCTTAGTAAAATTAAACCTTCAAAAATTCAGAATGTACAGAACTTTTCACAACTCAAAATTTAAGAGATCAGTGCACTGCTTATTTTGGGGAGGGGGGTGGGGAAATAAAATCCCTCTTAGAGGGATGAGAAGCAAGAAGCGATATTAACACTGCAGCTTTCCACATCTGAAGAAGCTTTCCAGCCACTGGAGATTCATCCAGACAAGCTATATATTTTGAGATACCTCAGTTTCTGCAGAGTTATTCTCTACTAAATACAGTGTTTTTACGTTTATTACAGAAAGATCACCAAATGCCTTGAGCAATTTGAGTTGACACCCAGCAATTTTCAGGAAAACATGTCAGTTTTAAGCATCTGAAAATACAGCCTTGTTTTTATAAAACTAATCTGTTGGCAACATAGATCTATAATCAACACACACACTGCATCCCAACATGTTAAAAATCCCCCTAAAAAATGGAGAGATCTTCCAATTTGTTGTATATTGCTTTGTGCTCACCCCCCTTTCCCATGTCTCTCAAAGAGTAATTCAGGGGACACAAGTCATTTAAACAACTGGACCTCAACTCTGACCAGAACCCCTTAGAACTATTGTTGCACAGGTTATTCATTACACTAATAACTACTAAGCAACATCAATTCCGTTTCAGAGCAATGATCAATAGTTACTACAGACTGACTGGTTGTGAGCTCTGTAGAAAATAGATTGGCATATTTGTTCCAGTCAAGTATATATAGCATGCTGTACACCTACGTAGAAAAAAACTTTTGTCTATATTTAAGAAGCAGATGAAGAGTCAGAAAAATAGATAAAACAAGACTCCTTTTGGAGCAAGATTAGTTTAAAGACCTGTATTATTCTTCTGTACAAATAAACAAAATGATATATACCCTTATAAATGTGTTTTCTAACAGCTGTTGCTGATCTGGGAAAATTATATAAGTAAAACCATAACATTTAAACTATTGTTTCCTCAGACTTCGCTACCATTCTTTCATTCATAGCAACCTCTTGAGACAGATTGGTATTTTATCTTGCTATTGGAAATCATATACCCTATTTCCACTTCAAGTTGAAGCTGAAATACAAATTCTGCTGCAGAAATATAACTCAAAACTTCCAGTATGGATATTATTTTGTTCCCAGTGTAGAAGGAGCAGCCTAAGGAACATTTGAACAAATGAAACGTTCCCATGTCCATGAGCCTGGACAAAAAAATCTTGATTTTTCAAACTCATGTTAGTATTTCAGACTTCTTCAATGCAGAAGAAGGGTTGTCTGTCAAATCAGGAAATCTTACAGGCTCAGAGATTCAACTTATCCAGCTGGTAAAAGGGAAGAGGAAAAGAAGTCAAAGCTCTGGCTTTCACTTCAGAGTTCACACCATTAGTTTTCAAAAGCTTGATTAAATTTAAAAATAAATAAATAAATAGGAAAAAAGCTTTGCCGTATTTTGGATATTCATGATAAGTAGGGGGAAATCCTTCCGCTTTTACCTGATATGAAGAAATCTAAAGGTTACACTCTTTTGCAACCACTGCTACAGACCCACATCACAGTAACTCTAGCATCAGATTCAATTGTGTAGAAGGAGAAATTCAAACGTGATTTGCTCAACCCAAGAACATTTTTCTAAAGGAAGCTTTCAGGAAGTGAATGGTGATATTTTTGCAAGATGCACCTTGGGTTTGTGTCTAGAAATCTGCCTACAGAAATAGCTTCACCTGAAGACTACGGGAATGCTGGGCATATGAATTTATTTGGAGTCAGCCTGCATTACAACAGGACATGGGGGCTCATCTGCACTTTCAGTCAAATCTGTGGGATTTAAGGAATCTCCAGAAAGTGAGATGGTATTTTTAAAGTATCAGCTGATAGGAACAACAACGTAACTAAGCAATTTTACAGATTTAGCCCTTCATGTTTGTTTTCTACAACAGAAAATGGTTGTTTGTTGCTATACTGCTTTGTCAGTTTACATTTAAGATTTCAAGCAACTGAATTTGACCTTGTTTATTTGGAGGCAATTCTGCAACTCAGATTTAATTATCAGAATAAAACCAGTTTAATAGAGCTTTGTATCCCCCTAGAAGCAGTCAGGTTAATGCTTATAAATTTTGAATGCTTATAAATTTTGAATGCTTATGTAATAGTCTACTCAAGTACAACAAAACAAATTTCATTTGCTATGTTCAATCAATCCAGATTGCTTTTTATAACATGTCCCCATTTTGTTGGTTTGCCTCAGAGATTGAGTTCTATATTGAGTGGTTCAAGGGAAAGAAAAGGTTCTTTACTAAATATTTATCATTTTGCCATTAAAAAAAAAAAAATCTTAGAATACTGAGATATTTCTTTGAGGTATTCTTACTATTAAGGCTCTTACTGAGTTAAGGGATAAGAGCATCTAGGAAATAAAACACCTTGTCCCATCCCAACAGATGAGATGAGGGATGAGTTAACTCTGAACGCAACACCCACCCTGACTCAACAGATGAGATCAACTGTGAGTTAACTCTGGGTTAATTCTGCACGGTTATATGAAGTGAATGACAGACAATCACTCCAAGGGTCCAATTAAATTGTGAGTTTTAAAAGTGCGTGATGGAATATTAGTTACAGCAAATAGTGGCTTGGCAAAAGTATAACACAACTTATCAACATATCAACAGCAAAAGTCCTACTACGGGCGATGTATTCGCAACCGTTAGCAGATATAATATGAAATTCAACCAGAATCCAACTGCAGAGCTTAAAGATGATGTTACCCTTATCAGCTTTTCCCCTTTGTGTCACACAGAAATCCAGGGGGGAGGGGTGGTTGCGAAAGATCAACAAGTCTCGACAAGTCTCAGGCCACGTTGAACGGTCTTAGCTTTGCCCCTTTGTTTGCCGAGCTGGACACATCAGAAGATGGGGCTATGTGCCCTCCAGCACATCCTCCACCTCAGGTATCGGCCAGCCGGCCTGATCTGTGGTTCCTTAGCTTGTCGTTGATATGTAAATCGCAGTTCCCTCTACACTAAATGTGTTATCTCCTGTGGCTGAATGAACTAGTTACGCCACAATGTTTTCACCCATGATCCTTATCAATACACAACACACCTGCATACACACATACAAAACACCATATTAAATTCACCGCTGTGACTTAGAGAAGTTTCCCCTGCTTTTCCCCATGACTTTGTTCATGGAAGGTAAAGATACAAGTATTGAAGAAGCCTTTGAATAAAAGATTTTGAACAAAAAACTTTACCAAAGAAACTAAAAAACAAAAGCCCCCAAAGTGAGAGAGCTGTTCTTAGTTCTCAAACAGTTCCAAGCCCAGAAGAAGACTAAGTATTTCTCAGCTGTCCTGCTTTGACTGAAGAAAAAGAACACCATTTACAAAGTTATAAAATCTTTGGGATAAGAAAAGAAATAGAATCCCCAAACAGATAATAAACCAAAGTCGGTACTTGTACTTGTCTATTATCAATAAAAATGAAGCCTAAGTAACCAATCTTTAGGCTGTTATAGGAGAATTCTGTAGCATTTTGATTCACCCAGTTCTACAGTACCATCAAGCATGCTTGTCCTAGAGAGTTCCCACGGTGTCTTTAGACTATAGGTCATGATATAATGTTTACCTATGCGGAACTCCATCAACCATGAAATACTGTATTATATGAGAAAGAAGAATGCCCCTCGCTCCTGATTTAAAACAGACATAACAAAGGACAGTGAACAAAATCAGACCATTCAGGACATGAATTTATAGTTCATGATTCTGTGAAAATGTCCAAAGGTCAGTAGGAATTAGAAAAGGCAAAACACAAAGTAGAGAACAAAATGAAGAACATCCCCATGCTGCTCTGCTGTGTCAATGCTGGGGCACACAAAACAGTAGAGCTAGAGGAGATACAGAAAAAAACGAAAGATGACAGATACAAGACAGCTTTTATTTCAAGTCCAAATATAGTAGGGCACAGACTGCAAAAGACTTAACTGATGTAAATTTCATAAAAGTCAACAAATCAGGAGCAGTTAACAGAAGGTGATCTCTCATTTTATCTTCAGATATAAGAAATCTATACAACTAAAGCAACCTAGGAAGCTCAAAAACAAACTAAAGACGACTTTTCACATAATGTGCAATTAACCTACAAATTCTTTGTCATGGAATTATGGATGCTAATGTTTCATAAGATTTCAAGACGTCACAGCACAGTTTCACGGTGGAGACAACTTTGTAGTGTAATACAAAGATTTCTTTTCCCTGGCTAAGGAAGATTTGAGCCACAAACTGTTGAACATTGGGAGAGTATACTGGAAAAGCATTCCTATATACTTGAATGACTATATGTTTACTCTTCCTTGCACACTACCTGATGGCTGTAGTCAGAGATGTTCCAGGTTAAATGAACTTTCCTATTGATCACCAGTTCTTAATGCAACTTCCTGCCTGCTTAGCAAATCTGCTTTGGAATACAAGCATGTAAATGTGGGTGCCAGCAAGCTCAATTCAGACCCCACCTTGAAGCTGAGCAAATAAACCTCTGTGAGACCAGACTCCACAAGAAGACCCTTCCAGCAGCAGCAGTACATCAAGACCCAAGCACATGTAAGAAAGCCAATACAGATTTAGTCTATACTGCACATGGTCCACAAGTTGTAGTTTACTACACATAGGAAACTATCTTTAGGTTTGGAGTCAGAGGACCTTAAATAGCTGACAATAGTATTTGTAGTTTATAATAACATTCTAATTAGTCATTCAAAAGCACGTGTCAATACAGGGCTTATTAATTCTTTGGGAAGAGAGATATAGCTTATATTCCTTTCTGTTTCATTAAAATAGGTAACAGCATGAATAATTTTGTCTAGTCAACTATTACAGAAAAGAGAGTTGTTTCTGAAGTCCAAAGTCACTAAATTTTGTGGAAGTGAAATTAACATTTGACTGTAGTAGACAGGCAAGGAACAAACTTGAGAGGGATAACACCAATGTCAAGCTGAAGCCCTCTCAGGAAAACATCAAAAGTAGCCAATCAACTAAAAAAAATTTAAATAGATTTTTCAAGCAATAAGAAGCTAACCATTTATTCCATAATTTGGTTCATTAATCTATATATACTGGGTTTGGTTTTTTCTTTCAACAGCATTCAGTGTTAAAAGGTGCTACTGATGGTAATACACTCTACAAACCCTGTAAATTCTGGTGAAATGCATTTGTTATGCAACTGTTTAAAGTGCAAGCTTAGCTGCTCGGAAAAAAAAAAAAAAGGAAGGTTTTGTTAAAGAAGCTCATATACTGTGTGTTGGTAGTAATTGAAGAAGGTAGCATTTGTCTTGTTTAGGCTAGGAAGTTCAAAGACCTCACACTGAATCTTTTTACAGTGTGTGAACATAGTTTCTTGCAATTGTATTTTGGTTTTTAGTACCATGGTGACATGTGATTGAAATGGTGGGGAAAAGAGTCTCTGCACTGAAAACAGAGATTTAGAAAAAAATATTTTAAAAAAGTATGTGCGAGGGGAACAATAATAACTTGAAGAAAGAAGAAACTAGTACATGTACTCCCAGTAACTTCTGTGAACATAATCAAGTAAAAAGCCTGCACTGCCACCAGAAAGTTCCCTTTCATAGTTAAAGTTATAAGGAGCAAACTTGGGGAGAAGAAACAACAACAACAAAAAGCTCCCCGTCTTTACATATCAGCAGGATGGTGGGTGTTTTTGCTACTCGGGTTCATCCTAGTATTGTTGAGGTTAGCTGTTCACAGACACAATTTAAAACAAACAAACAAACAAACAAACAAACAAAAAAACCCCAAACACCACCAAAACCCCCAAAACAAACAGCAACAACAACAACAAACAAAAAACAAAACAAAACAAAAAAACAAACCACACCACTAAAAAATATCAGACTTTGGAAACTGCTCTTTTTAAAATGGTGTGCTAAGTATTCCTGATTTTATATGGAGCATGTTGCTTGTGTTGAATGTCTTAAATATGAACTCTAACACTAAAAAAAAACCACTGCAGTACACCTATACCAGGCTGGCAAATAACACACAGTCTCCACACCATAACAAAACCATTTAAGATTGCGTACATTACAACTATTTTAGGCAAAGTTCAAATAAAATGAAACCAGTTTAATTTGTTGTTAATGGCTTACTACTGATATAATTTAGACTACTCATGTAATAGTTATGATGCATCCATTCACCAATTCTTGAACAGCCCAGAGCCACTGTACAACTGAGGAAAAACATTCCTATAAAATATTGCAAGTAAATTAGGTATTTCAGAACTAGAACATACCAAGATCACAGGAATTAATTTCATTTTAAAGTTAAAGGTAGCCTTTTCTTCTGTTGGAAAGGAAAACAGTGTAGGGGAAAGGGACCTCGGGGTCCTGGTGGACAGCACTCTGCCCTTGTGGCCAAGAAGGCCAATGGCATCCTGGGGTGTATTAGAAGGGGGGTGTTTAGTAGGTTGTCCTCCTCCGCTACTCTGCCCTGGTGAGACTGCATCTGGAATATTGTGTCCGGTTCTGGGCCCCTCAGTTCAATAAGGACAGAGAACTGCTGGAGAGAGTCTAGCACAGAGCCACAAAGATTATTAAGGGAGTAGACCATCTCCCATATGAGGAAAGGCTGAGGGAGCTGAGTCTCTTTTGTTTGGAGAAGAAGAGACTGAGGGGTGACCTCATTAATGTTTATAAATATGTAATGGGTGAGTGTCACGAGGATGGAGCCAGGCTGTTCTCGGTGACAGCCAATGACAGGGACAAGAGGCAATGGGCACAAACTGGAACACAGGAGGTTCCACTTAAATGAGAGGAAACTTCTTCTCAGTGAGGGTGACAGAGCACCGCAACAGGCTGCCCAGGGGGTTGTGGAGTCTCCTACTCTGGAGATGTTCAAAACCCACCTGGACACATTCCTGTGTAACCTCATCTAGGTGTTCCTGCTCCGGCAGGGGGATTGGACTGGATGATCTTTTGAGGTCCCTTCCAGTCCCTAACATTCTGTGATTCTGTGACAAGATAGCTTCATTCCAAGGCCATTTTGAAACAAACAAACAAAACTGTCAGCAAGGTCTCTCTCTCTGATTTCTGGAGAAAAAAAACAGCAACAAGAATCTGCTGTAAAGTCTTTGAATATTGTGTCAGCCTTGGAAGTGCTGGAACAGTGTATCAGCATAGACAGGTTTTATTCTCAATAAGGTGAGAAATGACTAACATACATTAGAACAGCATCAGGGATGTATCACAGCCCCCCCCATTCAAGCTTCTGGCGTACTCTGAGGATCAGAGCAGTCTGCAGCTGGGAGATGTATCTATGTATTTCCTCACTTATTTTTTAAAAAGGATATTGGTATCTCATGCTGGAACCTAGCCCAAATCTTATATATTCACTGGCAAGTAACTAACTCGGTACACATACACTGCTTCTAGAAATGCTTAAGAGGGAGGGAAACACCAACTTGCCTTCACACCTCGCCTTGGATGAAAAAAAAAAACAACCCACCACCCAAAACCCAACAAATCTTCCTCATAGAAATCTTGTCAAAGCCCATGGTATACTGCCATCTGTGAAAATGTAGGTTCCCACAGAAATAAGATCTTGTACCACAAGAGAACTATGAGTGATGCAGATTGTCTTTCTTGGATCTTCTTTAACAGTAACAAAATTTCTAGGAAAAGCTTCTGTTCGTGTGTTGAATATCACACTACTTCAGTAAATAACAACAACAACAACAAAAAAAAGTAAACCAACACCTGTCTTCACAGGTCTGAATGAGAATATTTCACTGTTTGTTACATGTTTAAAAGGAGATATTTAATTCAAATTTTCTCTGTAATTCACAAATCAATATTTATTTTGTTCAATGATTATTTTCTGCTGTATATGGATACAGATAGGTAATACCTCATCCTTTTCAAGGTTGTTGCAACATTCTAAAGGAGGAGCAACAAGCTTTTTTTTTTCTGTAGATTCTTGAGAATCAAAGGAATGGGAAGTGGCCTTAACTGCCAATATTAGCTCTAAAATTCAGAGGAATCCTGTTAAATTTGAGAAAGAATTTACAGCCATGAAGTTCTGAAGATACAAGTTAGGATATCACCTTGTTGTTCAAACCTAGCTGCATTACAGAAAGTTTGTTTAGCCTTGTGAAGGTTTTTTAACTCATTATCCCTAACTAAATATGTGTATGAGAATAACACTACGCAGATACTAGAGATGGGGTGGGAGGGGAGAACAATTTTTTTAACCTAAATTTTCATTTAATATACCTTTACAATTAATCTTCTGTTCTTTACATCTCTTGTTTTCTAATTGCCACATGTAGTGAGTTTAATACTTAACATGCCTATCACCATACATCTCTCAGTCAAGGTAGATGCTGCAAAACATCAGGCTTCTTTGTACCTCCCTGACACCACAGGGGTTATCCTGCCAGCAGATGCAAGCAATCATTCTCATCCAAAATGAAAGAGTATGCAAGACTTAGGCAAAGGGGGAACTTTATTGCTGTCTCTTTTCTTCCCTTCTCTCCCACATCTCAAGGATGTGTGTGTGTGTCTGAAGACAAAAGAGGGAAAAAAGCAGCAAAGAACACCATGGAAACAGCCACAGCAGAAACAGTCATGGGCTCAGATCTGATTGCTTCCTTATTAACACAGATAAACCCAGAAATATGTTTTACGTTGAGCACTGGCTGAAAGTTTCTCCACTAACAGCCTGAAGTTTCTATCTTTATCAATCCATACTGTGCTCAGAGCAACATGATTTCACACATAATTCTGTTGAAAACTGCTTTTTACAAAGACATGTAACTGCCAGCTTCTCCTGTTGATTTTAACAGCCCACAGAACCACATCAGAAAACTTCTGAATTTTGTCAGAGAGTGTTTTAGTTTGCCTTTTTTTTTCCTAAGACAAATAGAAAAAAATACTTTCCTAAGACCACAGCCAGTGTAGTCTTTGCCTCCATTCACACTCAAGACTAAACACTTTTCAGCTGAAGGTAGCCAAAGTGTCTCTTGGCATCTGTCACACCCAGGTTTCCTTCCAACCCTCAATAGGATGGTAGACCATGGAACAGGAAGGCTAGTGCATAGTTGGGTCTTACCCCAAGATGGTATCACAACAAAACTGGGCTTATATTAAAATAAAACCAGAAGATCCAGAGAGGAAACATTCTCAAGTCCTAGTGTTTAAACTTTGTAAGTCAATTAGTTTTAATGTAGTTTTGTGATTTTTTTGTCACAAAATTAGAGAATTCATTGAGAATTGGAAATTGTAAAGATGCCCTAGTATATAAAATTAAAAAAAAAAAAAGGTAGTACCAGCTGCCTTTTCCTTTCCTAACAGGAACCCTGTTAACTCTGTGTGTTAGTAATCAAGCACAGGATTCAGGACCAAGACTTGCTGTTGAGTCAGTAATGACCTTGTATGTCATTACAATAGCAACAAGAAATCTCGTCAGTGATCTTTCCTCCTCCATACACATTAGAAAATACAGTATGACAATATTGCACACCTGCTCATGTTAATGAAACTGAGAAGCCTGTCAGAACCTGGGGTGCATTCTGCTCAAGATGCATGTCATGATGCTCATAGGACAGTCAAGGGCAGGTAACACATCTCCCAGAATCACAGCAGCTTTGAACGTAACACATCAATGAAAAGGTAAAATATTAAAGCAAGGATTACCAAACTTGCATGTGCTTTAACATGATCCTTCAAGAGGCTATATGTACTTTGTTTCTGATTTTTTTTTTTTCCTGCTAGAAAGATTCTGGTAAAATCCTAGTAAGCCATAAACAGAAATCACTAGAACACCTGGTCTACTGAAGAATACATTCTATCATTCAGCCACACAAGTTGGAAAAGAAAAAGAGAACACATAATGGGTTTAAAAATATTATGACAAATGAGTAATATAAATTTGAAAGTGCTGTACAGATATATTAGGGTATCTCAAAGCTGAGGAGGGAAGAGAATATGTCTCTTTTACTCAACTTTAAAACCAGCAACACATAAAAAAAGAAATCAGCATATGGTCCAACTAACAGAGAGAATGCAATCCTGATACTTACGCAACAAATATCAGAGTACAGCACTACCCAACTCCATAATATTGCTCATCTCAACACGGCAGAACACTGAACCGTCACATTACATAGGTTTATCAAACATACAGGAACAGAATTAGGAGACCAGGTCTTTTTTTGGTTTGGTTTGTTTTTTTAAAGCCATTTCCAACATCAACTCTTCTCTCACCATCATTACGAAACATTGCTAATATTATTCCTCTCTATAAAACCAAGAAAAAAATCCAGATCAAAACCCACAAAGTTGGATTGTTCAGTTCTCATCAATGTAAATCGATCTTTGAAAAGCTGTTCTGAAATTTTTAGGGAGTGAAGAGTGGGGGAAAAAAAAAAAAATCCATAACAACCATTGGACTACAACTATATCAGACCAGAAAGAGGTTTTAGATTGTAGAAAGAAACACCTGCTCTGTATGCAGGAACATTTTGTAAAGTCGATTTCCAAATCTCATGCAACTTATTGCCAAACTCTCCTGTTCTGTGGTTACACTAGTGTGATTACACAGGTTACCTATCTGTGGTCACACAGTTCCCTGATCTTTCTCCATTTAACAAAATGGAAACAAAAACTCTTACCGAGGTTTGTAAAGTGACTGTCCTTGGTCTCAGTTACAACTTCTAAGGAAATCCTGCTGCTCCAAATGGATCAGAAAGAGTGTTTGTACCCAGCTTTCTTAAGTCACATGTGCACACATACCAAGCTATGGGAGCACTGAGCTGGTGATTATCACAGCACTGAAATCCAACGTGCTACAGAGGACGTCTGAGAACAGCAGATCTGGGCCACGCTTTCTGAGATGGAAGTTCAAAATGAAGAGTTTCAACTTCTCATTTTCCTCTTAATTTAGCTCCCAACTTAGTTAGCATATTCTGAAATTCAGTCTAAACTTGAATACACAGTCAGTCATCTCAATGTTACATTTTTTGGTACTGACAAGATAATTTGCTACAAAAATATCTGACACTCAGACAAAAAAACTCACCACACAATAGTGCTCTGACTTCAATTATAACACACAGAACTGCAAAGCACCTATACATCACCATTTTATCTAGATCATTCTTGGTTCCCATGCTACTGAAATGGTTTTTTGTAACATTTGCAGTTTATAATTGGTCATTTTCAATATACTCTAGAAGTTAAGGTTCAGGGGAGAAGTTCAACTTTACCATGTTTTATTGAATGTATTGCATTTAGACTTATATGACCTTTCTTTAAGTAATATGTGTCCTCTAAAATGCAATTTTTTTTTTTTTCCAAATAAGGCTGGATATTCTTTCTTTTATGCCACAAAAAAATGAGCGAAGCTGCTCAAATACTGGAGTCCAAAGCTAGAGAAATATCACCCAGTCCTCAGCCTACTCAAGAAAACAAAAATGCCAAAGAGATACTTGAGGAGGAACAAAATAAGAAGCTGAAGTCCACCTACAATTATCAGAATACATTTTGATATATGTTTTCATCTTAGCACATGGTAGATGGGAAAACATACACATATGTATATGCATAAATACATACACATAAAAATACCTCTGTCTCTGAAGTTGCTTTGAACTGTCCTGCAAGTTCTAGTAATGTTCTTAAAATTGGAACATGTTCTCAAGTGTTACCTTATACTTGAAAATGAACAAAGATTTCATTTTTGTAGTTTTCCTCAAACCAAGAAAAGCATTCAGGTTTTCAGAATACAAGAAACTGAAAGCATTTTAAAGCCTGGATTTCCACTGAAACCTCTAATCGACCTGAGCAAACACAGATCACACAACCAAGACCTTATTCCCTTTCTTTTTTTTCAATATTCCTGGTATGTATCAGACATGGGCTTTTTACCATGACATTTTTTCCTAAGTAATTTCCTTGTTTGTAATTCTTACTTAACTAAGAACAAAATACATATGATGAGTGACCTTTAATGTGCTGTGCAACTTCTCTAGTAATATAGTCCCCAGACAAGTCAAAAAATTGTTTCTTTATTTATAATCTCCAATTTTACTCAATTTTTAGTGTATTAAGTTCCCCATATATTTTTTCCTCCCCTGAACATAACAGGAATTGGTCTAGAGCCTCACTTGCAGCTGAGCTGCAAACAGTATTCTCTCTAACAGTACCAATCAGATATTTGTTGCAATAGTGGATGTATTTAATTTACTGCACACACTGCATGATTAAAAGGCATTGTATTCTGGTGTTTATAGTTTTCTTACTTACTTTTTCAAGTAGGAGCATGTTTCTTCTGACACAAGATTGAGGTACAGTGACTTTCTTCCACTACTAAATGTTTCCTGGTCTGACTGCATAACTAGTTAGAAAACCAGATGGGTCCAAGTTGAGAAATAGTGATCAAAAGATGTATATTTAGACAGGCCACTCATGTGGAAGGCATACTTCCAGTGCCCCCAAGTATATTTAGTAACATGTCTTCTCAGAAATACAAGAACATGAGAAACAGAATGAAGCACTGGTAGAAGGACTTTATCAAGTAGAACCAACTTTTTTTTTTTTTTTTAATAAGCTTAAGATATATTATATTACCCGTTGAAGAGACCAAGCCAGAGCAGCGATCTTATCTACCCTTACGTCCAGCCATGGTAGCTCTCTTCTGCAGGAACCTGCAGCTGTAAATGTATTTCTAGGATGAGACAGCACTGACAGGAAGGGGATGCCCTATCCCCAGCAAGAGCCGTCACCAGAAATGTGGGAGCCTGCTGCTGCTTAAAGGGCTGATTCAAAGAAGTTTAAACCTCTGCAGTATTTGTTTTCTGCTCCATTGTCCTTACGGAATCAGCCAGCCATTTTAGTTTAGCTCATTACAAGAAACAAAAGTCCTCCAAAAACTTAATTCAAGCTTTTTCCATGGAACACCAAGATTAAGAACTTCCGAGCAGTTGGGAAATTAAGACTATTTGGATTGATAGCGATCACTGTGACTAGAACACATGTTGATTTAAAATGTACTTGATAAAGTTCAATAAGATAAGTAGTTAGACATCAGAAGTAAAAATTAAATTACCCGATTATGAAGCTAATCTCTTTTGCTGTCATTCTGGTAAAAGTTAAATTGCATGAGAGAAATTAAAAAATAAGACAAGCATAATGAGATATAATCAAGATCTTATTATCTTAGCAAGGCATTCTGAATTGTCACATAAAAACCCAACATATTCAGAATGGTGTAACACAAAGGGTAGGCACAACAGTGTCTCCTGGAGAAATATTTTTAAAGCATCAGCAGAACACTG
This sequence comes from Patagioenas fasciata, assembly GCF_037038585.1. NCBI lineage: Eukaryota > Metazoa > Chordata > Aves > Columbiformes > Columbidae > Patagioenas > Patagioenas fasciata. The sequence continues at coordinate 43,449,220 of NC_092523.1, read as the reverse complement.
CCAGTTGATACCAAACAGCTACAATAAACAGTTTCAGTGATGTTACCATTTTTCACTTGTTCTATTGCACTTTCCAAGAAAGCTTCTCAAAGAATTTTACAGACACCTTTTTAATTTTTGAAGTAGTTCTTTCACCTTTGCCAAGTTGGTTCCTAATTAGTGCTACTGATCAGCAGAGAACAATTGCTAAGAAGAAAATGAAACTTGTACTCTGAGGCTTACATTCAAAAGACAAACATGTGGATGATTACAAACTCGGCTTGGCCTTGCAATTCTATGCCACAACAATTTTCTTCAGACTACAAGTTTCCTCTCTGAATTAGAGCACCCAATTAATTTTTGAATTTACTAAAATAATAAAAAAACATATTTTCCAAAATTAATCAAGGTTTAATTCAGATTAGGGTTTAGGCCTTCTTTCAGGTGTCTCTGCTGACACATAGTAAAACCCTTTTATTAGGCTTAGATTCTAATCTGTTCTAAAAGGGTTTTTTCCATTTTTATCATAATAACAATTCATGGTAAACACATTGTTGATTAAATGTTTCAGTATTATCTACCAATATGTAATATTGAAGTGGGGACTCATAACGAAGCTGTCCTTAGTCCCATCCAGTAAACAGCCTATGAGAAAAACCTTGAACTTCCACAGGTGAAGACTTGCTTTCAATCCCATTTAAGGACAAGCTCCCCCACTCAAAGAGGCATTAACTCTTAAGAATTTTGATATTTGTGTCTGATATATTGACAAGACTTTTGATCATCCCTTAAGGCTCAGTTCACTAACCATTAAAAAAAAAAAATCTGCATGTGTTGCCTTGTGTGCAGCCAAAGGTCATTTCCAAAAGAATGCCAAACTAGTTACACGCAGACATGCCTTTCAGCTTTCTGCAGAATTAGACAATTTAGCACACTGTCAAGTGACACAATGACAACAGGTCCCTAACCTTTCTTGCAGGGTTTTTTCTACCCTTTCTATTAATAGGCGGGGAGTAATCTGGCAATGTGCTGTGTGTGTGGCCTGTTGATTCTCAGACCCCTAATGAAAATTAAGATCTAATTCGATTCAATTGGTTTTTTTGGGTTTTTTTAAGAAAAGTTTTCAGTCTCCCCTAAAGACCACTCAACATTTCTCAGAAAACTACAATGAAGTTACTGCAGGCTAGCACGAAATAATGATGGCAGTTGTAAGAATTTAACAGAAACCTGCACAAGGAAAGCAAAGTCCTACTGGGGTGTCTGGCAGACTGTAATGTGAACAAGCACGTTCTGCAATATTTTGCTTCCACAAAAGAAACGTGGCAGCAAAATTATATACAGTTGACCTCAGACTATTTATTTTACTTGTGAAGTTGCTATACTTCTGTTTTCTTCACAAAAGAGAAATTTGCCAGAAGGCTGCACATTAATTATTACTTCTTTTCCACTTCTCTGCATTCCTAGTTGCACAATGAAATTGATAACACTTCAGCAAAATCCACCACAATAAGTATATGTCTCATTAACATATCAGTCTGATGTACTGGTATCAAAGACATCCTGTTCCACATCTACATTCTGTTTCTCATTCATCTATAAATTAATTTATTCTCACTGGTGATTAATTGGGACATACACCTGTTGTACTCTATAATGTAATTAAATATAATTTGATTTTATTTTTACTTCCCTACAAAGCTGTAGCTAGATGAACAAAATCATTGTGACATCTAATTTCAGCCATTCCTGTGGAAAATTACTTCTTGTTTGCATTTATCTAATTCTTTCTATATATCCAGAGGGTTTTTTGTCTCTTTCAAACTGAAATTAGAAAAAAAAAAGATATTAAGGACTTCGGGTTTTGGTTCTGGGTTTTTATTTTTCATTGTTTTTGTCTCTCCTGTTTGTTTTGGTTATTAAGAACAACAACAACAAAAAAACAAACCAGAAATTTTATTTACCTGGAGACTAGAATCTGCCAAGAAATTTTCTGTTGATGGCATTTACTTTGACAAATAACATCTTAGTAGAAAAAAAACCTTGCCAAAATGTAATTGCTTCAATGAAATTCTCCTTAGAAGCAAGTTGTTTTTTCTCCTCAGGGAGAACATTCTGGTCAAGATCAGTGAAGGAGATTCTTAAACAATTCCACATGGGAATGGGAGTTTCATCAAATCTCAGGTGAAAGTTATAATCACATGACCAGTAGTAATCCTTCAAAGGGCATTCCTCAAGCATTACAAGCATAAGAGATCTGCTCTTTATTAAATAATCAATGGGTTGAGAAGTGAATCATCCCAAAAAGCAGTTGTAGTAATTATCAGAATGATCATGTGACTGCATCATGGATCCACACAAATAGACCAGCTTCAGGTGGAAACACTGAGAGAAAGCATTTCAACAATACTAGATTTCATTTCCTGTGGTTAGGATAAGTTCTATGTGTCTCTTTTTGTATATCCTTACAATGATTGTAAGTGCAAAATGCTTCTATTCATTGGTAGCACTATGTTTAAAGTTTTATTGTAATTAAAATGCTCTAGTGAATACAAAAGTGATATTGAATAAAGTAGAAAAAGAATTATCACCTGAATCTGAGAAACAACTATTTAGCTTTTACAAGACATTGATTGCTTAAATAAACAAATGCTCTACCATTCAAAGGTAAACACTAAATCTCATTTCGCCATTTTCTTTTAATACTTATCTTTTCCTGCAAAGTATTTTTCAAAAGTTTTGTTTTTTTTTTTAACTAGAAATTCAACATTGCTCCCTATAGAAATGCTAAATGATTTGTAATTGAATTCCCTATTTAGAAAGACATGAAGGCATATTTCAATATTGTATTCCCCACAATGCACATTTGGTAACACTGTAAGGTCGCAACTTGGGATATCGTATATGTTCTTCTACAGAATCTGAAAGTCTCAGTCTACCTGTTACAGAAGTAATCGCAGCACCAAAACAGAGAAACACAGCAAGCTGATATGGAAGTCTGAAATAAGAAAACATTTGTTTTTCTAAAATTCACTAATTGTACAGCAGAATTCAGGTGACTTCCAGCTATTTCACCGGATTCTACTTCAGATGCAGCTCACACAAGACTCTGAAACATGCAATGGATGTTTTTTAGAGAAAGATAATTTTGACGAGAAATCATTATCAGGGCATATGCAAAGTGTCATGCAAAATATCAACTATGATTTAAAATGGGAATGATATTCTCTTTTTAGAGGGAAAAGGAAAAAAATAAAGAAGCTATGTATGCCTTCCTTACTTTTCTCTAAATGGGTGTCCCCGTTCTGTTAAGTTTGGCTTACAAACTTCTACTGGATTCAAATTATATGTAGGGAACCAGTGAAATGAAATTTACTGCTGTTGTGAAAATTTGAGAGAGTAGGGAGGAGAGAAAGAGAGGGAGGAAAATTTCAACCCATTTCAGTGATAAAGCTAGAAAATGTTTGCCCTTTTAAAAATTGTCTTTTACTGATGACATTGATCACTATTTATGTGCCACTGCTAATATCAATCTAAAAAAAATGGTATTTCGAGAACACCTCTGCTTTTCACCAACAGCATGAATTTACACAGCCTGATAAAAAGATGGACATATTTTTCCTCATAGAGTATGTTTAAATTTTAGATAAAGCAGCTGGCAAAGACATACAAGACTGATTTCTAATGTTCAGCTTCTAAATCCACATTTAGGAATCTAAGTATGTAACTATAATTCTCAAGGTATGGAAATCAAGCAGTCCTTATAAAATTCAGTTCTTGGCACTTTCAAAAATTGCCTATATAAGAGTTCAATGACACATACTCAAAACCCCTAAATTAGTGTTTCTAATACTGAGGACCATCTTTTTCTCATTTGAGAAACTGAGCTGCCACTCATTCAGTTCACAAAATTTGAGAGAGTTTGAACTTTCACAAAGGTTAGGAAAAAATTTCCTGGGGTACAAATATTTTGTGTTCCTTACATATCCTTAACAAGAAGTATTTTCAATTCTATCTGGCTGAATGTTTACGTCAAACCCCATTTGTAACTTTTGCACAACAAGAAAGGACATTCAGAAAAATCCTTTTTAACCTGTGAAGCACAATTCACTAGATTCAATACTGTTAAAAATAAACTGAAGATGACACTTGGTGACACTTCTGTGTTTCCTAATTTTATTTATTTATTTATTACTACTGATACAGTCATGTAAAAAGATGTAACGACTATCAGGGAAAGAAGAAGTTCATCTGATAGCCTATTTTCCTGTTACTAGTCACACCTGATAAAGGCAGTAATAGTCACACACTCATAGTTCTTGACAAGATCTTCTAAAATAACTATTGATTAGGATCAACCCTCCCTTCAAATTCAGCCGCTGCCTCTTCCTCTGCTGTGGCAAGTTACGGTAGTCAACATGTAGGCCCAGAAAAGGAGTGTGATCACTACACATCTTACAGTTTCCTAGAACCAGTCTTAGTTTGAGGCTTAGAGTGGTTTGGGGAATCAATAAAATTCACATCGCTTGCTTTGCTATTCCCTCTAAAGAGTTATCTCTTCCGTCATTGTCTTGCATGCAAAGATTTTGCTATACACACACACACCCCCACCATGCCTGATCAGCTACCCTTGCAAGCACACTGCCTCCTGGTTGGATTGGAATTGGTAACCTAGAAGAGCAAAAAGGCAGCTTTCTGAACCTTATCTTTTTCTCTTTTTTGCCTACACAGTTTTATAATTTCTTCTATATAGCAAATTCAGAGACTTTGTTTCACTGTGAAAATGAACAGCGTTGTTTGTTGTTACAGAAAGGCTGTCCGTAATCCAGAAATCATCAATACTACTTCAGGCTAACGACTAATACTAAGGTCTTGTCTCCCAAGTGTCTGGGAAATGGGGTCATAGTCACATACAGATCCTTTGCAAAGTTACTGAGCTGTGGTCTTTGTGAGTGCTCCTCTACCTAGCAAAGTTTAAACCCAGTAACAAAACAGGGGATCAATGAAAAAGACAGAGAATGCAGAAGCAGTTGAGCCTTACCACTGTTCACCAATTTCCACCTTGTTTCTCAGACAAGTAAGCAAGCAGCCTCTACTCCTTCTAGACCTTGGCTACCCTTCACCCACTAGTGGTTTAAGATTGACCATTCCACTTTGCTAGGTAGAGAAGCACTCACAAAGACCACAGCTCAGTAACTTTGCAAAGGATCTGCATATGACTATGATGCCATTTCCCAGATACTTGGTCGACAAGACCTTAGTATTAGTCGTTAGCCTGAAATAGTATTGATAATTTCTGGATTACGGACAGCCTTTGTGTAACAACAAGCAATGCTGTAAATTTTCACAGTGAAACAAAGTAGTTGAAGAGGGGCACCTAACAAAGCTCCTGTCTGTTGTATCATCTTGGAGTTGCCACCAGTCAGCTGAAATACATCTGACAGTACGAAACTGAGTGGGAAACCAAGAGATGTTGAACTGCGAACCTCAGCCTTGAGCATCCAAAGTGATCATGCCCTTCATTTTGAATCTGTGGAAATTAAATACCTTTAAGTATTATTTTAAAATAAAAAAAAAAAAATTTCATTTCATCATGCATTCAAATTAAGGTCCTCGCAGACAAATACTTGGCTATTTTGTAGTGTAAACCAGTATTTTTGGCTGTTACATTTCGTCATTATTCTGAAAAATATTTTTCCCAAAGAAAAAGCAGCAAAACAAGGGAGTAGAAGTTGCAAAAGAAATCATTGCTGTACTTTGAAATTTTGAAAGAGAAAAGTTTCAGGTTCTAAATGGAAGGAGAAGAGGAATAATCCAGAAAGAAACACCCACATAAATAATAAAACCCAAAACACAAAAGGCTTTGGCTCATGCCTGGAGAACAGCAAGGAAAAGCTGAGGCATGGAAAGTACATGTGCTCACTTCATCCTGTGTATAAGTCATAAAAATGGTGCTTTGTTTGGAACCTTACAAAGCTCATATGTACCTGCTAAGCTGCATCACTGGCCCTAAAAATAGGGAGCCACTGAGATCTGCTTCTGTGGTAATAGTTTAAAAGAGGTGTCAGAGAGCCTCAAAAACTGTAAATGCTAGAACCTATTTAAAATTAGGGAAGCTTAAAAGTGCACAGCTTAAGGTGCTGTAGTCAGCTCCAGCTGAGTGTCCCACTCAGGTGCTTTTACAGCACTATTGTACAGAGTAATAACGTCAGTTTGTACTGCTTATACCCCTCTATTTTTGCAGTAGCATGTAGCCTTAGCTACCGCATTCAACACCAAATCCTACACTGCTGGCATACATTTAACTGCATTTCATGTCCAGAATTTCTGTTACAGATGCAATGGGAGATACAAAACACTTACAAAATTAGGACATAAAGTGGAAGAAATATTTTTTTATAAACTGAGAAAAATACTGTAGAGGAATAACTTAGATATAAGACATAGGACTTCTATTGTCATCTTTTTTCCAGAATGTAATGTGACAGCAAAAAGACAGAAAACCAAATTAAAAGATGCAAGTTCCACTGGAATGGAACACCAATTAAGTAATTAGCTTGCCATGGATTATTCAGCATAATTTAGACAAATACTGTGAAGGGTCCTAAAAACTCTGCATATATCACACACAAATGCTTTACTGTGCAATTTCCTACTCTGTGCAACAGGACACCATATTAGCATGAAATTATCTCACATAACTTTTGAATATTTTTGTTGCAGCTTCTTGCAAGCAATGCAAAGCAGGCAAATTCTTATGAACTCTGCAGCAGAGAAATTGTTATTCTAATCGCAAGCTCATATAGTTTAAAAAATTTCCTGTCTGCTTTTCCATGCATCTCATTTCCAACTATATCTCTATCACAGAATCAGACTGAAAGGGATTAGATGACATCATCAATCACTTAGTCTGCTAACAGGGTGACGTCAGCTGCACAGCTAAGCCACTTAATGTTCCTTAAGAGAAACAAAAGTTGAGTGCATCAAGTCACAGTAAAAGATTCTACCTCGCTGCAAATCAATCAGCATGGCTGGCAATTCAACAAAAGCTTCAAAAATTATTGAATTACTGAGTACTATTTATTATGCTTCTTAGCTAATTAGGCTGCATGGGCTAACCTGGTAGACAAGTGCGTGATGAACAGAATCAAAGAACTATGCCCCCAAAAACATAGCAGTTTCTTTTCTGAATTAGACTGCTGTTAGCCCAACAGTTCTGTTGTTAGTAAAGCTTTGGGAACACCCTTCTGTGCTGGCACATAACCTGTTCGATTCAGTCAATAGCCCTCTACACAGCTCCTGTCTGTCACCTTCAGTATCAGAGGAAACTGTAATTTCATGCTCCATTCAAAAGTATATAACGGGCTGACCACATGCTGATTTTTTGGATGAAACTCACATTTCACATCTAGGCAAAAAAACAGTTCTTGGAAACCTTGGCCAATAAAGTCTGAGTAATATGTAAATGTTAAACTTAAGAAGGCATACCACAACAAAAACGAAACAATCCAGTATTTGAGAATAGATGGCAATGAAAGAGAATAGCTGAAAACTGTCCACATTACTTCTATTTTAATTTAAGCATATTGTGCTTGGGTCTATATATACATAGTTGCTAAGTGAAAAAAAATTCTAGTGGGAGAGTTCACATCTATACACACTTCAAAGATTGTCATATTTAAAATAAAAATATGAATTATAATACTCCATCTATAAACAGTTGATTAAATTCAGCAGTTCCAGATTTATCATTTATTCATGAAGATAGACCTTGAAATCACAGACACGCACCACAACCCTTCTCTCAAATAAATAAAACACAAGACAAAATATGAAAATACAGCACTGCTATCCCATGCTCTACTACATTTGTCACAGAAGTGAGACTGTTGGTGAGGATTTCTTCATGGTTATTGCTGATATCCTGTTGCACAGATACATGAGCCAAGAAGGTATTTAGCCACATCAGCAGACAGCAGTGCTGGCAGTAACAAAGTCTATCATTGCACTGGACCTTCATACCCCAGTACAGTGCCACACTGATGGTTTCCGGATGGGAAACAGTTCATGCCCAAGTGCAAAACCAGCAGACATACACACATCTTTGAGCCTGAGGAGGCAAACATTCCCTATTTATATTCTCTTTCTGTAGGGAAAAATATGTCAAACCATCTTTCACTGATGTTTTCAGCAGAAAAGAGTTCTGATAATAGGTGAAATCAAAGGACTTTTTTTTTCCTGTTATACTCAGGCAATTACAAAAGCTTTTGTACTTCTTATCCTCAAAGCACATGTTATGCTATGAACCAGTAACTGCTACACATCAAGTCTTGAAAGATGTGTAGTCTTAATACTAACACAATGAGTCAGCAGTGAAGGAGAAGGCAGGACAATAAAGATAATTATTAATGTCTTCATTACTTAGGGGTGAAGGCCAAAATGCATGTAGTGCTTGAATAGTCTAGTGAAGATGGGGAGCCTCCATTCAGGAAACTCCCACTATGTTGTTCTGCAGCATCCAAATAAAGCTGTTCTCTCTCTTTGGAGGATTCCAGCTCTAGGTATATATATCTAAATCATATCCACTTCAATACTGATTTTATACTGTTCATTAGAGGCAATCAGAGCAGAGACTCTGCAAAGTACAGTGCATTCATAGTCTCCAGCAAGGTGGAGTGTAGAATAATTACATCCTGTTTCTTAGCACAAGATTATCTCTTATTCACCAAATGTGACTGCTTGGAAGACTTTATCAGTCTGTTACTAAGTGTTTCTAATCTATGAATCACAGGTGAGTTTGTGCCAACAGCTTCACCATTATTCTTCTTCTAGGATGCAAGGTACATATTTTATAATGAAATTATTTCATCGACTTCCCTGGGCAAGCAGAAGGAATGGCATTTTACCCACCCCTTTGTAGAAGCAGCAAGGATTGGCATTACTGCATCAGCAGTGTAAGGGCCATGGCATAGTGTGAAGTGACTGGAGCCATGGATAAGCAGCATTACAATTGTGGGCATTTTTCTTCTGCAGCTGAATCGATTTAGTCACAAAAAGTAGTGAGAAGCAGTGGAGGGAAGGGAAAAGCTAGGAAGCAAGGTTAAAATAAGCCCAGAAATTTTGGTAGCATTTGTTCTCCATTAATTCTACCTTCTTTAAATGAATACATAACACCCAAATACCTGCATCTTCTTCTTGCTGGGGATACAAATAATAGAAAATATAGGCTCCTCTTCAACTAACATAACTAAGCAAACAGAACATACTAGAACAGAGAGGATATAATTCTGCTTTTTCAGATGTGCAAAATATTAACCATATTCTTACTGTTTCATGTGTGTGGGTTTTTTTTCCCATTAGATCTGTCAGTATGCATCCAAAGGAATAAAAAGCATTCTGTGAACATGATGTTATTGTGCATTATTTAGTTAGCATATTCCTTCATAAAAATTGAGAGACATACTTCCACATGGATGCCATTGAAATGTCAATTAGTTCTAAGTACATAACACTCAGATGATTAAAATTTCATTAGTCTCTCTGTTCTCTGAATAGTGCCTCCACAGCTTTTACCAGCATCTTTCTGGCTTCTAAAAGCAAAATTAAATGTATTTTACAAAGAAGTTGTCTGCAAGTGCTAGAGACAAAGAAAAAAGATTATGTTAAAAATGTTGAATTTCTTTACAATATTCACTGTTGAATATCCTTCTATTCTGTTCATAAGTAACTGTGGGATTCAGCAAAAAATGACATATAACCCACTTGTTTTCTTTTGTTAAGAAAAAGATTTGAAATGTTATGAGGTTTTAAAGTCACTGTTTCAATGGCTGAATTGTCTAACCTTTTCATGTAATTTTGTGAAAGAAACATGAAGCTCCTGGTGAGTTATGCTAAATGAAAATACCAAATGAAAAGCCACTGAAAACAAAATCTGTCTTACACTCCTTTTTACGAAAGCTAATGTGCTATAGAGGCTGCAATGTAAAATTCAATAAAATAGGAAAGGAAGGGAAAGAAAAACAAAGGAAAGCAAATACAATATTTTTTTCAAATACAGCTGAAGGGAATTCATCTCAACATGAAATCCAAGATAAGAGAGTTTTTGTTGATTTAAGGAATTTACATATCCATCAGGTCTAAGCTTCCGAAAGCTCCCTAACAAAAAATAGTGTCCAACTGTACTACCTAGAAAGGCATGGCAGCTTTTAAAAATGAAACTATCACTATGTTTCTGTTCAGTTTCTCCCTGAATGATTGAACAATCAAATTCTAACCTCACCACTTCAGAAGAGGGGAGGGAAAAGGATCGGTTTTTAACAGTTGCTACATTTCATTTCAATATTTAGCCAAGCAGTTTTTCCATGGTAAGATGGGTATTTTTATAAATTATTTTTTATGTACAAATGGATGCTGCACATTCTGTGAATCAGTTCAAGCTGTATGTCGACAGTTTATAAAAAGCTTACTTTTACATAGCTATTATAAAAAAGGTAATTTCAAATGGTAATAGTAAAAATCACCAGCTTCTATCCACTCTCCACTGCATGAATTAAAGATTACAATGTTATTAAACAAAAAGTAACATCAATAAAATACGATCTTCAGTGGAATGAGCATTCACAAGGCAGCATTTACCTCTGTCCCAAAGCCACCGTAACCTTAAGATTCACACCAGGGCTACACAAATGGGCGGCAGCAACAAAGGCTTAGCATGTACAAAAAAAGGGCCTACACCAGGGGTGTCAAACTAGTTTTCAGTTATTAGGAGTAGTTACATTTATACAGTCCTAGATTCAGATTCAGCCCTCTGAAGGCAATTGTGAGGCTGATGTGGCCCCCAGTGAAAATTAGTTTGGCACCCCTGGCCTACACAATGGAAAGCACCAAAGCAAACCAGAGTACATTAAGCAAAAGGTCAATCCTTCAACACACTAATCCTTGGAAGAATACTGAGCAACATGAATTGTTATTAAGAGGTTCAATAATGAACGATGTAAAACATCCCTGCTCAGCTTGTATGAACACACTAAACCAAATCAGAGTACACCCTGGCTGACAGGAATTGCTTTGACTTTTCTCATGAAACTGTTCACAGAATTTCAGACCTCAAAACCTCTGGAGCACTTCAGAATTTCCTCTGTGTAGTCATTGAATATTACGTGATTTTCGTGTCACGAACAGATTTTTCACAGGATCAAGAAGACCTCCCCATATTCAGTTCATACAGCTTAGGTGATTCTCAGCTGGCAGGGTCCCTTTCTCTAGAGCTGTGCTAACTTTTGATTCCTGGTTTTCCCCCTCAGGTGACTGTCATATCCAAAAGCCTTTCTTTCCTTTGGATTCTCTGGCTACTTGGCACATCACCAGGCCATCCTCGCTGTCCTTGGATTTATTCATGAAAACAAGCATGACAGTGTGATGTGACAAAGTTGTAGCTCCTACCCCACCTTATTACACTGTAATCAGCCAACATGGGAAATGCAGTGCAGGTGCTCCTTCTTTACTTCAGCACCCTTCTCTACTTTTTTTATACAGTAAACAGGTGAAGTCATGGATAGACACAAATCTCCTCAAATACATTCAAGCAGACAGCAGATTCATTTCTCACCTGACACTAGGAAAAACAGCAAGTTATTATATTGCTTCTTTTTTGCTTCTTGGGAAGATAAAAATGCCTGCTTCCCTAAATATATAAAAATATAGAAAAAGAAAACAACAACAAAATAAACACAACACACACACACACCTCTTCTGTTCCCTATATTTACAATTCAACCAAAATTGGTGCAGGTGGTTCAAAGAGACTTAACAAAAATAGGTCAGATAGGTGAAGATCTGTGGCTGGCCAGTGAAAATCTGAGAACAGCAACTTAAGTGGAACTGATGCTGTGCTTTCTGCATACATCATTGTTTTACACTAGCAGCCACCTATTATGTGAAAGGACAGGACATAATGACCCCAAAACTGCCTCGTCCATGCTTATGGCTCAAGCTAGATTCCATTAAAAACAGAAGAAAGTGAACCCCCCAGAGTAGAATTTTTGGGGTGAGGCGGCCCTTGAGTCCTTAGCACAAAAGAAGACCCTGCCTTCCTTAAGGCTCAGCAAGGTACATTTGAAAAGTAGATATTCTTGAGAAATTACACTAGGATAGATGTAAAAGAGAAGCTGGAAAGCAGACGTGTACCAGAAAGATTGAGGAGGTAAAGAAAGACAGGCTTTTCAATCTGTAGGAAACCCTTCAATAAATTTCAAGAGCCTGGGCCATTGTTCACATATCCAAACTGCATGTTCCCACACTCTTAGCTCTTGATTGTAAATATAACTTTCACACTTTCTTAATGTCAAGTAGCTATTGCTTTAGGCAAAGGAGCACTTAACAGTCTTCTTGAGCATGTGAAATTCTGGATATGGGGAAAAATCATCTAAATTTTTTTTTCATTTGCAGCCTCGTTTAGAGTAAACATCAGTTCTCTCATCAGCTGCTATTATGAGGAAGAATATGCTCCAAGTGCACAGATGTGGATCGTGGAAATAAGTTAGGTCTAAAAGATTTTTTTTTTAATTCTTTTCATAAAAAGAGCCAAAGGAACAAGACTGAATTATGCACTGATTTTAATAATGAACAACATTGGATTACATTTTTCACTTGACAAAGTGGAATTTCTTCCCAACTGTTATTATTTTAGCCAATGTGTTTTAGAAAACATTAACCCACTGGTAACTCCTATGTCTTTAGGCTGGACTAAAGCACAAGGGAGCATAAGATGACTTGATCAAATGTGCAGTACTGCCAACCCCTCCTCTACCTAAGGAATTTAAAAATACTGAAACTCGCAAAAATATATTCTATTGATAATTTGGTTTACTCTCTGTGTTTTCTCTGAACTCTACAGAGGAAAAGGAAATGCTACAGATAATCTTAAAAGCTTACATATTTTGGCAGCTGGATACCAAGGACTAACAGGGTACATTTCTAAGCCAATCATTCTTTTCTGAACAAGCTCAAGCTGCTCCTTTTATTCTAAGATAATAGCCATCACTGTTTTCTACATATAGGAAACGAAAATATTTATAGCACATATCACAGATGTAAAAGACCTATCCAAATTAGAAACTCTCAGAACAAAACAGATCACAAAGCAAACCATCTCCCAGTGCTGGCTTCTGCCACATTTTCCCCAGTAGAATGGCTCTGGAAGCTGAGGTATGCGGCAAAATACCCTGTAGAGTTTTTGGAAGTGCACCGGGGACAGAGGAGGACCACTCCTACCAAAAACATGAAGGCTGTCCATCCTTGCCAGCAAGGCGAGCAAACCAAAAGGGTAATTCCTAATTAGAAGACACCACTGTACGTGAGGAACAATGATTATTTATATTAGTTTGTTTTCCTTCTTTCTCTAGGAAGATCTGACTAATCACTCACTCCTTTCTCACCCGCAGATGGTTGACTTGTCCAAAGTAACAGAAATCCAAAGACTAGCTCATGAAAAACTCAAACTTGTCACTTCTACTCTCTCTCAATTCTTTTATTTCTGGGGCTCAAATGGTGGTTTTGTTCATACCAAAGCATATGGCATTTATTAGGGACAGCAAAGCTTACAGACACTAGTATTGTCCATGCGAAATCTGCATAAGAGGCTTATCTCTCAACGAAGTTTGAAAAGGGGGGCAAGTTGATCAAAAGTCTGATGAATATCAGAGCATAAAGGCAAAGCAATAGCAAGGAGGGAAAAATAAATAGTGGGAGTTGAAGTAGGAGGAGATATTGAACACAAGTACATCCCAATCCAAATCTCCTAAATTTGCAAATTTGCAATCTTATAATAACTGGAAATGCAATTAATATTTTAGTAGTATTGTTCTAAAGTAACAATTAAAACTAAAAACTAAGAAAATATCTCTAATAGTATTGCTATGATTAGCAGTAGATTCAGCAGTAATTTGATCTCTTTTTTCTTATCCAAACACAGGTGAGAAGATAATTATCTCCCAGATAATTATCTGACTTTTTCCTCTCTGTTTTGCCTTCTAAGAAGTCATTACAGTAGTATTATTACAGCAATAAGAAAGTCATCTTACCTTACATATTACTACTTCTTAATGCCAGAGAAATTAGTTACCTTCTGAATTTTGTGACAATTACTCATTTATAAAACAGTCCATTAGAAAGACATAATGGAAGTTGGGGGCTGGGGGTGGTTTGGTTGTTTTAGGCAACAGGTGATTTGTTTGGATTTGGGGTTTGTTTTGTTTTGTTTTCTTGTTTGAGGTATTTTTGGTGGTAGGGTAAAAGGAGAAGACAGAACAAGAAAGTAGGATTTTAAAGAACATATCTTTCCTCAACCCTATTCTTTCCCCAGAGTTGAAAGTATGCTGGGATATACATGAAATGGAATTTGGTGGTTTGTTTTTGTTTGTTGTTTTTTTTTTTTGTGAAGGGTACATAACCTAAGCAAATAATCTGCAAATAACAATAATGTGATATTCAGTAATTCACCGACTCCAAGAAATACTGGAACCAAAAAACAAACTAAAAAAAAACATCAACAAAACCCAAGTTAAGTGCTGGAAACCATGTTATAAATGACTGAAGGGAGACTGAAATCCTAGTTGTGCTGTGTCGTTAAAAATAGGCTCAAAAGTGAGATAACTGTCCCATGAAAAATAAATTCTTCCATGTTACATTCATCTTTAGTAGAACTCTTTCATATAACTTTCAGTATTAGGAAGATTATTTTTATTCATACTCTATGATTTTAAAAACAGACATGTAAATAGCTTTATCCAACTCTATGTATATTTACAGTGATTCACTTACAAATAAATAGGCAAAAATAATAAAACTTCATCTTTTGGTCTGATAATGACGAAACAATCCACAGGATGCATCTCTCCTGGCCCCAAAAAAATTGCTTGGAAACCAACGTTTCTACTAATCAATGTTTGCTGCTATTTTCGGTCTGTACATTTGCTGTATGCAAGTCCTGTGCTCTCCTTCAACTCTGCACAGGGATTATACTGCTATAAGCATTTTACTCACTGTAGGTCAAAGACAAGACCCTTCATGCAGTTCATATGCCACTAAAAAGTCTCCGCTTTTGGCTGAACTCTGGACAAGATGAACATTTCTCTTATTTGTTTTTAATTTCTGACCATCCCACAGGAATGGTCAGGAATGTTTTTCTTCAGGAAAACCAGGAAATCATACTTTGTTCTGTTTTGCCTGTGTTTGGGCATAACCAATGAATGAATGCATTTTCTATTAACAGTTATCTATGGTTTGACTACAAGTCATAACTGTATTCATAATACTTAAGCGACAGATCATTAGGATTGCAGCTTACTCCAAGGAACCTTACTTCTGATTCAATAGTTCAACAATATAAAAACAGGTATCCCTTCTAGTTACCCTGCCCTTCTTAGCTGGGATGATTGCAACCTTCTGAAGAAGAACCATCCATTCTCTGAATTGTTTCATTGGTTACATTACTCGGTCAGGTATTTCTATCTAATTCCACAGGATTTGTGACGTTTTCTTCATGCTTTGAAAATTCCAAGAGTTACTAATGGTAAAAGGCAATACACCCACCTATCTTTAGGGTTTGTTTGGCTTTGTCTGTTTGTTTGTTTTGTTTTTGTTGTTGTTTGTTTGGTGGTGGTGGTGGTTGTGTATTTTTTTTTTTAACAGTGTGTGGATTTGACCTCTTAATTATATTATAAAATCATCATCTTGTTTTATCTTTTTCACAGAATTAGGCATTTTTGTTAGCAATAAGAGATTAACATTTCAGTATGGAAATATACCCTGTTCTGTCACACAGTTAGTGAATTTCTTATGTTAGATTTATTACTCTGTGGTCATTTTCTTGGTACAAATCCCTGCTGCATGCTGTGGCTTAGGATGTCATTACAAGTTCAAGCAGAAAAAGAATTTTCACACTCTAGGTATTGCAGTCCCTGTTACTGTCTCTCAATTCCCATAACAATGGGGACAAGAAATCTTGTAAACACACTCTTTGCAATATACCTTATTCCAGAGAAGGATGGAACCACTGGTGTGTTTGGGGTGATTTTCTGAATTTAGTTTTTTTTTTCAGGTTGTTGTGGTTTGGGGTTTCTTTTTATTTTGTTTGATTTTTTGTTGTTGTTGTTTTGGTTTGGGTGTTGCTGTTTGGTTTTTTTTTGTGAGGGATTTTAATAATAATAATAATAATAATAATCTATTATTTAATATTTTTCCATATTTCTTAAGTAAGTCTGTTTTTCAGACAGTCTTTTCCCAAGCAAAACACAATTAAGCCAACTACTGTTGACAAAAGCATTGCTCTCAAAAATGCCAGACATTGCTTCTCTGAACAACATGCTTCTATAACTTTGCTTCTCTAGCTTTCAGAATCTTCTAACCAGAACAATGTAGTCATCTCTGCTTATCACCTCAATGAGAATTTTGGGACCTTGGAGAAGTCATTATAACAAGAATGCTTGTAATGAAAACTCACAAAATACTTTGGAATGTTTTTCATGTCCTAGTGAGAACAAGCAGAGCCCTTAATATGTTCTTTTTAGTCATTTGGTAGCAATATTTGCAAAATACATGCAAAGTTTTTCTGCCACGTGAAAAAACTGTCCTTAACTCAGACTTCCTCATTCACAGTATAAAAAGCATTCTTGCTCTGTGTGGTCAAGCTGTGTTTTATACCAGTAAATTAAAAAAAAAAAAATAAATTGCTTTGTGGCCAGTAGTGTTAAGGACCAATAATATTAACCCCCATTGTTCTGTGTTCTCATAGGTTGTTTTAAAATAGTCAATTGCAAAATCTTAGCTAAAGCATTTTAGCTTTACAAATAAGCACACAAATATCTAAACATTCACCCTAACAAAAAGAAAGCCTCGTAAACCTTCGAGTCTGAAAGATGCAGACCAATAACACCAATTTGTTTTGCACAACAGGGTGCTTTTTAAATAAAGAATTATTTTGGAAGCACAATTCAACCACAGCATTCTAAGCTCAGAATATTTTATATAATTTTAAAAAAGGAAACACAAGAAACATATTAGCTGCAAACAACTAACGTGTTGGTGAACAATCTCCGCCCTTCTCTTACCTTACATAGATTCTGAGAATCTGTGAAGATTCTAAGTGATGATCATTCCCACTTCTTAATAAATCCATGTGCTTGAGAACTGCTGCATAACCTTATGAAAAGCTCCATCATCATCATCAGTTCTCTACAATGTTAAGCTCCATATTAGTTTTCACCTGAGCATAATTTTTTTTTTTTTTTTTCCCTCCTCCCCTTTTTAGGTTGAGGCTATCTTGGCTTTTACATGGATTTTAGGATACACAAGTTAGAGACTGGAACAATTCAAAACCAGGTGAGAGATGAATGAGAGAGGTCTGGGGGAATAGAGCCAAGCACGGGTCACACTAGAAACATTTCTTCCATCTTGCTGCCCATGCAAAGCAGCTCAGTGGTACTCTGCCAGACCTAGGATGGGATGTCTGCATTCTCTTTCTAATTGCACCTTCAGGTGGCACCAAGCACTTCAGGCAAGAAACTGATGTAGGAGCCAAGCCAGCTGTCACAGAGACCCCCCAAAAGTCAATTTAGGCAGGCAGCAAGCTCCAGACAAAACTTTTTTCTAACCAGAAATGCTTGGCAGAAAACCAACTACAAACAGGGTTTATCCAAAATTGTTCAGCACTCCAACATTATACAACACAGGTTTAGATACCAGTTAAGAGTTCAATTCCTACACAGCTGATTCAGACTCTAGGGGATCAGATCCCAAAGGTCTAGGGTGATGATTCAAAATGCGCATCTTTCCGCTCTGTTACAAAGTGAGGACTTTCAAAGGTACCCAGATCGCTTACCAGGTCAGCAAGGTGTCTCAGTCCCAGGAAAAGTTCCTTAGATGGCCAGTCTAAGAAGGAGAGTCTTTGACTGTAGATCTGCTGCTCCAAGTAAAACAAAATCAATGGGGGTATCCTGTTGGATCCACTTATACCCAGGTTGAATCTGAACTGTGGTAATTTTAAGCATCGTCCAGAAGCTTCTCAACTTCTCTACACCTGGGCACCTCCTTGGCTGAGGACCCTGTCTGTTGACCGGGGGTCCCACCCCTCCTGTTCCTCCAGCCGGGGGAGATGAACGTGAGGGGTCGCCAAGCCCCGGGGTGGGGGGGGATGTGACTGTCGGCACCTCGCCTGGAGGACAGGCACAAGGGGCACAAAAGGTGCTAAAGAGACCATCAACTGCCCTATTGAAAGCTCCAGACCTCATGGCGGGGCGGGAGTTGTGTGCAACTGCCACACCAGCCATCCAAAAAAACCTCAAGAAGCCAGGAAGCCAGGAATTAACATCACACTATGGGTGCCATGTTTTAGGCAGACCTGGCCTACAGAAGGCAGACTCGAAGTAAAGATCTGACAAGGCTGGTCCAGGACTGGGGTCTTCCCGGGGAGCGGGAATTGGGGTTAAGCCAGCAGGAGGGAGAATCACAAATCCAACTGGGAAAATGAGCAGCCACAACACCACCGTTTGGATGAGGACAGCACATCACTACTTCTAAGAAGTATGGCTAAAGTAGCGTTCAACAACATACACAGCTCTGATAAACAACTTTTAAAGAAGGCTCAGAAAAGTGTAATATCAAATGGTTTGTATGCAAACCTCCCTTGATCAGCCAATTCTTCCAGAACACCGTCCTTTCTCTGGGCTGGCCACCTATCCAGCCACTTCCCTTGTATTTGTGAGCCTGAAAGGCAAACTGTATAGCGTCTTCTCTAGGTCCCTAGGAAGAGGGGTTTCTTTGTCACCTTTGAGGCTGCTGTGATCTTTCCTGAGATGCTCGCAGTGAAAGGTGAGCTGCTTCAGGAAAAACTAATATTTACCAAATCACATCAGATTACCTGTGGATACCACAGACTGATGTCTTGATAGCCTGTAGTGACTCACATTTTCTTCAAAACCATTCCAAATGAGTAAATAGCTGCTCCTTGATATATTTATTTAGTATATCCCATTTACAGCTGTGTTATGGAAAGTGGTACTACTTAATGTAAAATCCACAAAATAGTTCTATATTTAATTACTGTTTTCTAAACCTTCTAAGAGTGCACTTATGCAAATAACCCGCCTTATATAACCCAATGTCTCAATTCGGCAAAATACAGAAACGTGTTAAGTACTAAAATCACTAAGCTGAGCTAGAATCCAGAGGTGTGCAGGCTCTCACTGTGAGATGAGAACACTCAATTTGCAGTAAGCACTTTGAAAGATCAGTTTTCTTAGTTATGATCTTTTTCTGTTTCTGTTATTTCTTTGATTGAAAAGCAACGGACATTGAATATTATTTCAGGAAAAAGCATAAGGGTAGCCTGTCCTTCTAAAGGGGTTTCTGTGGGAAACTACAGTGGGTCTGTGGAATCCTTGACAGAGAGTATGGGAATAGAGATCAGCCTTGAAGATATTAAGGTTTACCCTTGAAAAGGATGGGAGTAAAGGAGTATCCGGAGATATTAAGTTGTACCCATGAGAGAGAAGGGATACACCTGTGAGAGAGAAGGGAGTAGAAGAGTAACATGGATGATAGCAAAATTAGCCAATGGTGAAGAGACACATGAATTGATAGAACTGTAGAAGAATGAACTTGTAGCAATAAATGGCATCTACTACTTTCATCCTGGAAGAACGTGGTCCACGTCGTTTGTCTGTCTCAACCACAACAGGTTTCTTCAGTTTATTTATTTTTCCAAATCTGCAATATCCTATCTCAAAGGTTGATGATGATACCAGCTTGGCCTAGCATATACACTATTTCCGTTTTCCCCATTTCAGGGGCCATATCCTCCTTTTCTTCCCATTAAAAAAATAGTTTCAAACATGTTAGGTTTATTTTTATACATTTAAATTAAAACAGAAATAAACCTAAAGTAACTTTCAAGTGTATTAAAGTTGCAATCAAAATGTCAAAACCACCATAACTTAAACTACTGATATAGTTGGAAGTCAGCTTCTGTTTTGCCATCTAAAAATATAGCCTCATCAATTAAAAATTAAAATTTGTTACTATGCTTAGCTGGTGTATATTTTTTAACTTCAAATCCTGTTTCTCCCATTTCCTTCCTCTTTTCTTTGGAAAACACCTATTTCTTATCTCTAGAATTTACTGTATGTCACAGTTAATTTTAGTGGTCTACACCTGCTACACTCATGCCTTGGAAATTTCCAGAAGGTGCTGAATTTCATAACATTTAGTATCTGAGTTTAGTAACAAGAAATGACGGTCCAGTTTTAGCCAGTTCCTGAAAAAGAAAGATATCTTCCACTTCAAGATGTTCCTAAGGTTTATCACAACTGATAAGAATGGCACCCCACCAGGACAATCCTTCTTTCCCTTCCAGCAGATTAGAAAAAGAAAACAGTTATACTCAGGGTTTGATTGTATTCTGTTACAAAAGAGAATTTACATTAACAGGGGATGCCTTTGTTAACTTTATTGTTGTGCCGTTCTATTTATCTAGAGTTCATGATTTATTTATATGATCTAGATAATATTGCAGAAAATACATGGCTTTTTAACACAACTATACAAACCCTACTTGGTTTTTGCTGACGTTTATGAGAAAATTAAAGAATTAGGTTAAGCAAAGTTCTATCATCTTCTAGTAGAAAGATAACATAATTCTGTCTTATTCAGCGTTATTTCCAACAGAAGGAAAATGAGTATTTGGAGAACTGGAATATTTTAAAATGTAGACCTTCTAAAGTAAGCAACAAACTCAAAAAAAAAAAAAAAAATCCATCCACAGGTGCTTGGAAGTGCTAAAGAGCAGTACTTAAAGCATGCAACTTAGACATGATCCCATTATCTTTGCAAATGAGCTGTCAGTCTTTACCACAAGCTGTAAGAAGTAATTTGCTCGCAAAATAGCTATTGAATTAAAGTCTGTCTGCACCTTAAAAAAACCAAACCCATAAATAATAATTCCCCGCATGTATAAATCAATATATACTTGATAAGTAGTCATCCTTCTTACATTTTGGAAAGAGATTATTTTGAACTGATGGAATACTTTGCTACTTAGATTTGATAATAAATGTCAAGCTGAGCTTTCTTCAGCAAATATTTGAATTTAAATTTGGCTCTGGACCATATAACCTCTGGAGATTTTGTCCAACTGAAGTTATTCTTCAATTTAAATAATGTTCTTTGTATTTCTTAAGTCAGCCTGAGGATGTGAGGATGATAAATTGAAGAATTTCTTCCAAGATCAGTTTTGCCATTCATTCAGGACACCTATTCAAAATGTTACATGTTGAAAACATACTTATATTTCAAAGCCTTTTTTTTTTTTTTTTCCAGGTCATTAAACACAACACAAAGGATTTAAACTGGTATCAAGAACTATGGAATATTTCACTTTAACACTAAGAACAGTTTAGCAAACACTTCCCAGACACTACTAAATAAACAAAGAAAATAACTAACTGAGAAAAATAAAGACATACTATGCATACAGAGGCCACTTTCAGATGCAGTAATGCATATTCCAGTGTAAGCTGAATTTCATAAAACTCCCAGCCTTTTAGATGTTTGGAGAAAAACAGTATACTTGCTTTTTGACATCTATACAAAGTATTTTATTTGACATGAACTGAGAAATACCACATTTTAAGTATAGATCCTCCTCTATTGGACTAGGAAAATGTCTAAAGTCAAAGTTTAGAACTTCTAGGCTGAAGCTCACTAATGTGTTTAATTCTCAAAGCAAAAATAACACTGAGTTTACAATCACATCTAGCCTCTTTTATCAAAATTAAAACCAGGCAATTTTTTTTTTCAGTTTGGTGAAAAAACAATGCTTGAAAAGTAGGTTCTCTGACTAGAAAACCTGAAATGTGTTGAGTGTTTGACTAAATATAGTTTTGTTTATTAGCAATTAAGATTTTTTTTTAATCTCCATACAGGTTTTCAAAATGTTATGAAAAATGTAAAACATATTTCACCAAGTGTGAAAAATTCCTCCTCAGAAGCAACACTTAGCAGATGATGGGATAATTGAGGTCGGAAGGACCTCAGAGATCTCTAGTCCAACTTTATGCTCAATATATGCTTAAAAAAGCACTTTAACTAGCACATTACAGATCCAGCTTTACGTACTAAGACAAATGGGTTTTCAGCTTTTTTCTGCAGTTGAGTTTTTGATACTGCTGTTATCCTTGCATGAAGCTATACTGTAACTGCAGATCTATACCAAGAATAGGATTAGTTTCACTAATGCCTCTCATAAATCTCAGGTTGGGATGTTGCTCTACAGAGTAGAGGGGGGCAGGGACAGAGAAAAAAAAAAGGGTAATCCTGGACATTTTTAACACAACTCTGTGTTTATCACTAAACCTTCAAAGAAAGGAAATCAGACCAGCTAAAATTGAAAATAATACACATTTACGTATGACTTAGGCATATATAAGGGAAAGCTATGAGACTGAAAGTGCCTTCAAAGCTTGATTCTGACAACATTGCTTCAATTGAACTGCACTTCATTCCCATCACTAAGCTGCAATTCTGGGGTGTTATTCAGTGTAACAGCATCATATTCTCCTCCACCAAAACAACAGCAAAAAAAACAACCAACCAAAAAAATATATATATAGTACATTATGGAAATACATATTTTATTTTTTCATTTTGAAAAGTTGTGTGCATATCACAGGAGAAAAGGAAAAATTTCGAATGGTGAGTTTACTCAAGTCAGAAACTGCTTTTTGAACAGGATTTTCCACTGTTCATGTATTGCACACTTCTCTCAAGTAGAGTAATTATCTGAGCCCAGTATTTTTAAAGGAACTGGTCACTAGAGAAAAGAGTAAAGACATGAAAGTACTATAGTCATAAACATCCAGTCCAAAAACGTGAAAATGATTTACAGTTCCCTTTTGAAACTTGCTTAAGAAGCAACAGAACAAAATATCCTTTGAATAGAAGCACAGCTCAAAGTTTCAATTAATTTATTTCTAATACATTAATATTTTTCTCAAATATGTAGCATTTTCATTGTTTGCTGTTACCATAGAATTTAGGTGTTATAATAGAAGCCTTTAATTAAATTTTCCCATTAAAAAGCCCTTTACATTTTTGGTTTTACTTCCTGCTTTCCTATATTGTGTTTTTGCATCACAGACATACAAGGCTGACATTTTCAGTCTGCTTTTGTGGAAGAAGAAAAAAAAGTCAATGGAATGATGTTGTTTTCCAGAAACTCCGTGTACTCTGAGAGAACATTTTTACAATAAAATGTTAGTTTTATTCTGAGCCTGGTCTTTTACAATATTTCTATCACCTCAGTTTCCTGGATGCAGATATAAATGAGAAGGTAAGATTAAGATGAGGATGTATCTCACCTGGAGTGGTTTTTAGATGTGGTTGACTAAAAAT
This sequence comes from Patagioenas fasciata, assembly GCF_037038585.1. Classification (NCBI taxonomy): domain Eukaryota; kingdom Metazoa; phylum Chordata; class Aves; order Columbiformes; family Columbidae; genus Patagioenas; species Patagioenas fasciata. The sequence continues at coordinate 43,425,799 of NC_092523.1, read as the reverse complement.
AATTTAAGTGAAATTGAACAGAATTAATTTCTAATTTTCATGGAATAGCTGAGTGTTGTGGTTCAACTCCAGCCGGCACCTAGGACCACACTGCCACTCACTCATACTCCCCAACTTCAGGTGGGATGGGAGTGAAATAACTTACGCTTTTTCTATGGATAAACAACATTTAATCCAATTCCTTAATTGTATTCCTTAAACATATGTTCATTAGAGCATAGGCAAAATAGTGCTGGGTGCACGGGGGATTCGCTCCACCCAACACGCACACCTTTTAACAATAAGAAGTGTGCTTAAATACAGTAAGGTATTAAATAGTCATAATAGCCCCAGGAATGCCTATACATGTTCATAACCTTTCCCCACTTCTTAGTAAAATGAGTCTCAGATAACCATTTCCATAGTCTCCTCCTTGACCCTTCCCTGTTGCGCCTGCGCAGTGACACTTGGTGATTTCGAGGAGGGGTCTTTGGGGGTCTTTGGATGAAGGCTCCTTCAGCTTCGTCACAGTGAACTTTTTACCTTTGGCTCATTATGATGAATTGGCTGAAACCCAAGCTGCCAAGTTGACTGAAACCAGACTGGCACCCCCTTTTTGCTGTAAATCTTGGCTATCTTGTCTCCTCAAGGTTGCAGCTGGTGCTGTAAAACTTCTTATCTTGGCATTCGATGAAGTCCTGCTTTTTTCTTAGCACAATTGGTTACATACAGCTCTAAACTAGATATTCATTATGTGACTTAAAGTATTAGCTTGTTAGTAGGCCCTTATTATGTAGTTGCTTAACCCTTAAAATGTTAGTTCCCTCTATCAATATAATTTCATACACAAGTTTCATAACTTTTTACACAGAACTTAACCACCTTTTCCTTTTTCCAGGTTCAGAGCCCGTGTCTCATCTGCTTATATCTGTAAACATTAAACATCTTAGCACAAATCACAACTGCATTTCTCACAGGGGAGAGAACCAGAAAGGGAAAAAAACTTATGGGTTTAGATAAGAAGAGCTTAATAGGACAGCAAATAAAGATAAAATACTACTACTAATAATACAGAAAGCAAACAATGCAAAATGCAATTTTTCACTGCTTGTGACACCAATAGCTCATTCGTTCCCAAGCAGTGGTATTTGCCCCCCAGTAAACTTCAGTTTATATGCTGAGCATAATGTCACATTGTAAGGAATTCCCCTTTAATCAGCTTGGGTCAGCTGTACTGAACATATAACATGAAATAGATACATATTTCATGCCCACAAAAACCACTATAGTAGGACTTGCGATCCCCTGGAAAAATAAAAATAGGAAACGAGATTTGGTGGGATTGCAGGGAACCAACATGTAATGAACTTTTCTGCCTTTATGCCATTGCCTCAGCCTGAGCTAGCTGCCATTCCACCGGAAGCTTTGCAGAGAAACAAAACATGATGGGTCACATAATAAGATGATTTCTTGAAGTCCTATGGTCTTTATGTGTCTGATGAAAGATCATAGGATCACAGATCTACTATGTCTTGTTTCTTAGTGCCACAAAGAATAGAGAGAGACAGTACAAAGATCGTGTTTTCTGATGGAAAAAAGCCAGGTGAATGGAGATCTAGCAGGAGCGGGGAAGGGCAAGGAAAGATAGACTAGAATAGGGAAGGCTTGCAGTAGTCTGATATTGCTGCCAATTACATTATTAGATCATGGACACCAGTAATAGCCCGCATTACAGAAAAGCCTACCCTGCTTTCCGTCACTGAAACTTTTCTGTTCATATTATTCTAATCTGGCACCTATCTACAATAAACCTGACATTAGTCTAGAATAGCTGAGTCACTATAGCATTTTTCGTCAAGTGGCCAGCCCAAAATTCCACCAATAGAGCAACTTACTTCAAGCTACACTTTTTTCTAGTATCCAGTGACCTCTTCACAACATTACAACATACGCATTTGAATGATGTCCCGCATAACTCACTGTCACAAGAGACTCTTGCTGATAAGGTGCTTTGGCTCTATGACAGAAATTTCCAAGCCTGTGCATCTTTTCTACCAGATTTAAAATAAAGCTGCTTTTACTAAGCACAATACTTCTGGTTTTTGTGTAAAAACCTGAAAGGCTAATATTTGAATTTTCTGCTTACTTCTGTACCTTGCTAAGCCATGTTCTAAAGATTCTGTCTGCCTTTTGTAGCACTATCCAGCTATATAACAGGAACAGAATCTATCTTTAAATCCTGAGCCAAAGTCACAAACAACTCCTCAGTTTTTCTCTGTTTACCAGCGAGACAAAACAAAGCTTACAGGCATTGAGAGAAAGCACTCTAGAACAATGCTCTTCAGCTTTAAAATGTAAATAGAGTGTTTGGCTTTACATTACAAATTGTTTGTAATGTCTTTACTGCTTTGACAGCTACTAAAAATACAGTCATTAGTCTTATCCATGCTGTCATTTTAGGCTTAGTCCACATTGGTCTATCCTCCTACCTACTGCTTAAGAACCTTCACAGTCTTCAAAACAATATAGACAGAATTTCTCTCCCTACATGGAGGGGGAAAAAAAAAAAAAGTGAAAGAGGAAATAAAACCATCAACCCTTGTTTTTAGGATATAACCTTAGTGCAAATGTCCTCTTCTTCCTGAGCAGATGAGGCTAGTTCCTATGCCTCCCAACAGGCTATTCTGGAAGGTGCTGCTCCACACCGTAGATGGGATTAGCCCATCTAGGCTTCCCAGTTACTATGAGGTAGCTGCAGATCTGGTCACTGGAGCAGCCTGTGAGATGCCTCTTTCACACCCTGTCAGGCCTCTCACAACAGCAGCAAGAGGAGTGAGCTCACGTGTTCAACATTGCCTTCATCTATCTGCTGGCACTCCTGGCAAATTGCCTTCCAGCAAGGCAAGCTGTTTCTCCTAAAGATAGCATTACACAACATATTTGTCCTTCAGAAGATGTTCTCTGTGGTCTAGCTGAAGTTCCAGAAATCCTTGAGCCTGCAAAGATATTTTGCCTTCTGTTGGGCATTCCTACTAGTGAGTGCTTGCGGTAGGGTACTCAGCCCCGTCACTGAGCATCTGTTGATTTCCTGGGAAAAATAACAAACCCCATGGGGAAGCATATGCCCTTATGTTGGGACAGATGGCACTTACATGGAGGAAAGGTGCTGTTAATAGTGACCTGATTACACAAACATGATCTTTCTGTTGGGTGTGGCTGAGGAAACACATCTGCTGGCCATCTAATGGGAACTATCCCTGCTCCTTCCCCTGCATTCTCTGCATATATAGGGGCTTCAAGTTGCTGCTTTCAGCCTTCTCTTCAAATCTTTCCAGAATAACCTTAGCTGCCCTTCTCTCCATGGAGATTAAATGAGAGCAAATCTGAATCACTAATACATTGCACCTACAGCCCAGATAAGTCAGGGAAAGCTCCCTTACCCAGGAGATCTCCCTTGTATGTAATTACCTCCACAAGCGCCTCTTACAAGTACTGTCAGATGGGTAAACAAGGGAGCTCAGTATGGCTGTTGAAAGAGAATCTGATTATTAGGTGTGAAAGCCTGGCAGCTGTTTGTCCCAAGGAAGGGCTAGCAGACCAGTGAATGACCAGATGGAAGAAGCCAGGGCGGAATCTAGCAGACCGACCCAGGCAGCTAATAGTGTAATACTAACCCCAGGAAGCTCATCTGAATGGTTCCAAATGGAGGGATTTTTAGTGCTATTCTAATTGTTTTGGCAAAGTCCTCGTATCACACTCATAGACCTGTTCCTCCTCGTCATCTGCCTCTTGCTGAGGGCCACGCACTGCATGGTGGACTTGTGTCAGCCCTAGTGCTGCAGGACCTCCTGGAACACATTGCATCTGAAGCAGTGATACCTTCCTGAATTTTTTTTTGCATGGTGTCTGAACTAGGGCTGTTTTCGTGTGATGCCAAAAAAACTCTTAATCTTCTAAAGATTGTTGGAAGGCAGGAAATGCAGCTCCGAGCATGCTACCAGCAGTATAATAGAAAATATAGCTGGAAACTGAGTACCATAAGAAAGAAATGGGTAAATAGATTGCTATTGTTTTAAAAGAGTGTGGTGGGTTAACCTTGGCTAGATGCCAGGTGCCTACCAAAGCCTCTCTATCACCCCCTGCTTTGACTGGGCAGGGGAGAGAAAATATAGCAAAAGGCTCATGGGTCAAGATAAAGACAGGGAGAGATCACTCACCAATTACCATCATGGGGAAAACAGACTCGGGAAAATTTGTTACCTTCCCTCCACCCCTCCCTTCTTCCTGGGCTTAACTCCACTCCCAATTTTCTCTGCCTCCTCCTCTGCAGTGGCACAGGCGGATGGGGAAAGGGGGTGGCAGTCAGTTCATCACACATGGTTCCTGTCACTCCTTCCTCTTCAGTGGGAGGCTTCCTCACACTCTTCCGCTGCTCCAGCATAAGGTATCTCCCGTGGGAGTCCGTCCTCCATGAGCTGCTCCAGCATGGTTCCTCTCCATGGGGTGCAGTCCTTCAGGCACAGACCGCTCCAGTTTGGGTCCCCCATGGGGTCACAAGTCCTGCCAGCAAACCTGCTCCAGCATGGGCTCCTCTCTCTATGGGGCCACAGGCCCTGCCAGGAGCCAAATCCAGCGTGGGCTTCCCACAGGGCCACAGATTCCTTTGGGTGCATCCACCTGCTCCAGTATGGGGTCCTCCATGGGCTGCAGGTGGGTAGCTGCTTCACCGTGGACCTCCATGGGCCACACCACGGGCTGCAGGGGAATCTCTGTTCCAGCACCTGGAGCATCTCCTGCCCCTCCTTTTTCACTGACTTGGGTGTCTTCAGGGCTGTTTCTCTCATGTATTCTCACTCCTCTCTCTGGCTGCAATTTCTGTTGTGCAGCAACTTTTTCGCCTTCTTAAATATATTACCACAGAGGTACTGCCACCATCACTGATGGGCTCAGCCATGGTCAGCAGCAGGTCCATCTTGGAGCCAGCTGGAATTGTCTCTATCAGACACAGAAGAAGCTTTTCTCAGCTTCACAGAAGAAGCTTTTCTCAGCTTCTCACAAGAAGCCACCCCTGTAGCCCGCCTGCTACCAGAACCTTGCCATGCAAATGCAATATAAAAAGGTAGCTTCTTGCAGATGGCAGGAAGATTGGGTGGAAGCAGATGTAATTTTAACAGTGATAGACCTAAAAAAAATCCCAGTTTTGTGTATGGCATAGGAAGGGAAAGATTCACACATTCAGAACTCAAATTGTTAATATATGGGTTTTTGTTTGGGAAGAGGCATGAAACCTGCCATGTCGGTAGTGTAGCATGACAGATCTTGCTACAGTGCCTCGGGCAATGCATTCAAAGAATATCTTGGTTTAGAGCTAGATTATAGTGTTTTATACATGAGTATAATAGTACAATTTAAAATCTTTCTCTTTGATTCCAGGCAAACTGGATTTTATGACTGCACAGATTTTGTCTCCCACATTGGAAGAGAGATGCATTCCCTCAAGGAGAAGATGATTACACATAAAAGCCGTTACAAGAAGAAAACAGGGGGGGGAAAATGGTCTGAAAAATGGCAGAAGAGAAGCTGATGTCAGCGTTGTCCAAGAATGACCCTCTCTCTGGAGAGGTGATCTTTGATGATCACAACTTGAAAAACATGTTCCTTCACGAATAAAGTATGAAAGAATAAAAGCATTGTAATTGCTTGAATTATTAAAAGATATTTCCAAATTCAATATGTTAAGAGATTTAGAGCCACCTATTACAGAGAGAACAGAACATGGTTTTTAATAATGATAACAAAATACTGTCCACAGCTCAGTTAATAAGTAAGGCAATTTGACAGTACTCCTAAAGGAAAGAGTCAGCACACACAAGCTAAAGACACGCTAATGTATTTCACAAAATATGATCATTATTCTAAGTTCACAACGAATCCATAGCTGAGGAAAAGAGCATTCAGCCAAGAAAAAAAACCTTTAGTTACAATCATGAGAAACTTTTTAAAGCAGTTATCACAAACTCATATTCTGGGAACAGGTACGTATCAGTGCTAGTATTACGCTGTGTGGCTGATTCTATTTTATTTCCAGAAAAGGGTAGGTCTCTGCTGACTGTATTCTCAAGCCTATAGACTTTCAAAGTACAGCATTTCCATGCTTTGGATTATCAAAACAGTGTTGAATATGGAACTGTTATTGATAAACCCACACTGGAGTCAGACATGACCGAGTCACTTACTGATTCCCATTCCTCTTATTTAACAGCTATTTTGTAGCTTTTATTTCCAAGAGTGCTACTGCATTTCTCTGCTTTTTTCCCTATAATGTTGATTTAAAAAAAAAAAAAAAAAGATATCTATGGGGCTGAAAGAAAGTAGATGTGTCAGAAAACGAAAGGGTAGCTTATAACAGATAGACAAGCAGAATTGGAAAGAAAAATAAACATGACTGAATTTAAAAGAGAAATTTCTAATTGAAAGGAATCTAGAAAAAAGGCCAAGGAATGAATACAAATGGAAGAATGTAAAGGAGCAGCTGAAATGAAGCAGATGAATCCACCCTGTGAACTGGATAATAATAGGATTTGCTATCACTTTAAGTGTCTCAGCTGAAAATTTAATTTCATTGAAATTAAATTGTATTTAATTGTTCAGATTAGAAGTCTAATAAACTTATAGTACCCTAGAATGCACATGTAATATCAAAAACCTAAAATGGTGTAATTTAAAATAAAAACACATTATTAAAAATATCCCTCTCTTGTCCCCATCCCCCCCAAGTCTTTAGCTACCTGTAAGGTAAAAGTTATCAATGATCACTGCCTAATATAGATTTTTGTCCTTTGCATGCCATGGAATTCCTGGTTCTACCAACTATATGATCTGTTTAGCAAGAAATGCAATTTGTAGATGCAACTCTGTAAGTATTTCCTGATTATCTTTGCTGATACATCACTGATTTATCAAATACCAAAGAATAGGAAGACTCTGTAATGAAAGTAGAGTGATCTTCAGATTCACCTTAAATCTTTTCTTCCATATCATATTGATGGCATTATTAAAACAGAATACTGCAGAGTTTAGTTAATTTTTGTAAAAGCGTAAAAAACTCCTTTAACATAAGTGTTCTCCACAGGTAATATCATTTTCAGATCTTTCTGGAGAAACTAGTTATTTCTTGTTTCCTAAGGAGAGGCAAACATTTAAGGTTTTCAACAACTCATAATAATGTTAAGCTTGTATTAGAAAAAGCAAACTTGTAATTAAATTTCCAATTAAATTTACTTTACCTTTAGACTTTGAGTTTTGGAATTTCGGACTGTGGTTTTAGTACATGAAATTTGAAGGTATCAAGCAAGGGTATGTACCCTATCTTGAAGCAGTAAATGACTATTTATTTATCCTTTTCCTTTTAATAGTAAAATTTTCAAATAATTCTTCTTTAGTGTGTAGTGCTGATCAGAAGAAAAATTTTAAATGCATTGAGTATTTCTGCTGTTTAATCATCTATACTTATAGTATGACTCAAAATCTAGATACTATTTAGGCATTTGGGTTTGTGTTCTTCACCCAATTCATTCACTAGATGACACTCTTGTATCATAGTAAATCCTCTTAGTATGCAAGACATCAGACTGGCTCCTCAAAATGAGAACAAAAATTTTAATTAAAACATATAAAGACAGTGTTTTATTTTTTTCATCAAGTGCTGTGTAAAGTTCATACTTATAAGTTAATCTTAAACTGAAGCTTAAAAAGATTCAATATAACAACTACTGCTAGGAAACTGTCTTAAGCTGTCATGCTCAAAACAAGATAAATGAACATGAGTTTATTTTCTTTTTTCCCCATCAAATTATTGTAAATATTGTTCATTGTAGATCCAAAGTACAGTAATAGATTCTGCAAGAGTGAGTTACTGTTTTTGTACATGGCCTGAAGTAAAAAGCAGAGAACAAATTAGAAAATGCAAGTAAATGCTTTCAACCATGGCCATTTCTTGCACCTAATTAAACAGGGAGACTGAAGTAATGAATCCTGTTAATTTTTATCTTAGGGATTACTTGAGAGGTTAGGATTCAAAGGATTTCTCCAATATCTTAAGAGAACTTATTCTGTATTAGTGGAAATAATCAGTAAATGTCATTACCAATTCCAAGTTTATTTCTCCAGTTACTTTTCCAGTCCCACTCCAGGTTGGCAGACTTCACTGCGCTGCATGTGGAGGCTGCAGAAGAACAAATTCAGTACACTTTATTTCCTCACATGAGGAAGGTCTATGAAAACAGGAACACTCAGTGCTCTTTGTGCAACATCAGAAGAATACATGACAATATAGTGGCCCTCTAAATTTGTAGCATGTATATAATCTGCAAATACATTTCACATAGATTAGCTACTGTTCAAGATCTGGTCTAGCACAGATGGTGAAAGTGGTCTAATGTAGAATCCAGAGCAGAGTGAAGATTCAGTTACTGTTTCACAGCAAGGGTCATCAACAATTATATAAATAGCAAGACTATCATGTCTATATAGGCCTCTTAACCTTGGAGTTTAATGTAGTGTATTTTACTCTTAAATAAATCTCTTATAAAATTTCTTTTCTGAAGAGGAGAGCATGGTAAAAAAAAAAAAGAATTCCATGAGCATAATTTGTTTTTAAGTACTATAATTCTTTCTTTGTAAAAAAGTATGTGCAATGCCACTTTGTTTTCAGACTGAGTAAAGTATTTCAGAAAAGTACTCTACACTTACGCTTCTATGAAGAAGAAGTTTTGGGTTGCATGGGAAGTTTTGTAAGCCAGTTTGCCAAAACATTTGTACAAGCAAAATAGTTCTTTTTGAGATATGGCAATATCCATTTTTCAAACAAAAAAGTATATACTAGGGGTAGAAATATTTTAATTGTTGAAATTGCATCAACACTATGGCTTTTGTTATCATAGTTTTGTGAGTCCAAATAATCACTGATTTTTCAGTTTTAGTTACCTAGTTGGAGTCATTATGAATAACACATTATAGTTTTTAATAAATTTAGAGTGAGCAAAAAAATAGTTTCTCATTGCTTATGTAGCACATTAATGCCTGACTATGAGTTTTACGGATGTGTATTTTACTTTATATGCAGTTTTTTAAGTACATAGACATCACACACAGTTGTATAAATGTGATTCTATTGTCTAAATCCAAAGATATGATGGAGATGAAATGGAAGAATAACACTGCCAAGCAAGGGGAGGAGAGAGAGAGAACTGGAAGTACGGGTACCCACGCACCGTCACCCGGAGAAGGAACATGGGTGTCTGGATGTATGGGAGGCAGCAGCTGCTGGAAGGAACCTGACAAGCACAGGAGCCTGAAGAGGTGAACATCAGTGCCAAGATATCACTTCATGGTTCTGAGAGTGGATAAGGAGTGCCCAGCCCTTTGCCATTAAGAACACAGTACTGAGGTGCTGAGCATGCTGGAAAACAGCCTACACGCCCTGTTCTGCATTGTGTTGGAGTATTTTAATGAAGCAGCGTAAGAAAACTAATAGGACTGTACCCACACTTACAGTTTTCTTCTACAGTTTTAATTAAATTATCATGTACTAAGATAACATTTTTAATGATTAATTTTATACATATATATATGTATGTATGTATGTATTATATTATTTATTTATATAAATTCTGTTAACTAAAGCAAACAAAAAAAAAAGAGTAGTCATGACGGATTACACATTTTGTAGCAAATGAGTTTGCACCAGAAAATAACACTGAATGCTATGAACTTCATTATGCCCAGTGACAGGTTTTGAGAGTTTATATCTAAATTCCCAGTGGGCCTTTCTCAGAGACACTGAATCACAATTTCCTAAATAATTTTTAATCAATTTTAGACCAAAGCCACATCTAAAATTTCCATTTCCTGTGGGCTGTAAATAATGTTGTTTTTAAAACTTGGTTTTTATGTCATCTGTGTACTGCTAAATGTGACCTAGAAAGATGAAAAGCACAGTTTATACATTACATTTTGAAATTAATTTGTATTGAGTCTGTGTAAATACACAAGTTCAGAGGCCTATTTTTGAACTTTAGGAGTTGATGATTTAATTTTGTCTTTGTCCAAGGTGACAGCCCTCTAAACCTTGCTTTTAATTTGTCTTCTTATGACAAATACCAAACCGTCAGACCTAATCTGACACCTAGCTTTAATAGTGTCCTCAGAAGTGGGGCCTGCTAACATTCCACAAATACTATTATGCGCAGAGCATGCCTAGTCACTAAGAGTAATGAGATACAGAAAGATATTTATGCAAGGGATTTTATTAATTGAAATAAAGGATTACATCTTGAATTCAAGATGGTGTTGACAAAAAAACCCAAACATATTCACTAAGTTAGACACTTAAATCCCTAAGTTTTCTATAGCATTCTTTATTTGCTTTTCACTATTGTCGTACTTGTCTCTCAATTAAATCTGTTGCTCAGGAAATAGCCTAAAGATGAATATTATCTTGTGGTTTTCTTGTGTTACCTAAGTAAAGGCAATCTAAAGGAAACAAAATGTTGCTTAGTAAAATCATGAAGATATTTCTAAGTTGTTTATTTAAATAGTTAGAAAATAAAGGTACATCATGAGTGGTTTTAGTGTGCACTGAATCACGAACTTTTCAGCTCTCTGACAGTGGAAGAAGAAAACATTTATAATGATCACATTCTGATTATACTTGTTTAATATCCAGGTGTATTTATTTATAGTTTTTGGATAGGGTTATACTACCTGTACAGATATTGACATGTGAATAATATGTTTTTTTCTATAATTCATTTTTTTAGTTTCTTTTTTGATATTTATTGCCAAATTTTTTTTGTTATAGGAGAAGCAGCTTATATGTATGTATAACCTATAATACATAATCTGCTTGGAGATGTCCAGATGAACAAATATACTGTTACAGCATATAGAATATAGTATATAGTAAACAAATATATTGTTTACATTTTTTTTTCCTTTCTGTGAATGAATAACATTAAATTAATATGAAAATCCATAGTCCTTTTTTGCTTGGTTACCTGGATGAAATCCCTATGCAACCTGACTAAAGTTACTGAGCTACTCTATATTCAGACTTAGATAACAGGAAAAAAAAAAAAAAAAAGAAAATCTTGAATCTGTTTACAACCTAGAACAGTAATTCACATTAAAATAATAATCAAGAAAGCAGATTTTATCTTTTTTCCAGCCAGTACATTATTAAAAAGAAGACCATAATATTTTGTTTCCCATTAACTGTTAGCCTACTGAAGGAGGGTGGAAGTCTTCATAATTACAGGCAGATCAATGTTTGTGCATTTATTTTTAATCTTGTTTGTGAAATCAGCAAATTTATTTTCCCTCTAAGAGACCATGAGAGACAAAGCAAGTGTTATTCCAGCCATAGTCTCCTCATGAACAAGTCATGTTAATCTAAAACTTATTAACAGAGTATAGGAACAGTGGTCTTAGTTCAGACCATTAGGACAATTTAGTCCAGCATCCTTTTTCCAACAGGGCTATGAAAGTCTGCCAAGTTGCAAGAAGTTTACCTGAAGCATTTCGTAAGCAATCTACTATCGCATAACTGTTTTCAGTTCAAAGAATATCCTGAGCTTGATGCTGTTTATTTGTTTAGGAACCCTCTAAATGGTTCTCACTTGCACCATCTCACCTTGAACTGTGAAAAGGATAAGGCATATTTATGACAATAGGTACATCTACAACTATTGTCATTTGCAAAATATGTAACTGAAACATTGATATACTAAGTTATTTTAAGAATCCTACTATAATATTCAAGATTAAGCATTCTATGTACAGTCATGCCTGCAAAACTCATGTTTATGGTAAGGACAAAATATCCAGTAGAACCAAAGGTAAATACATTGAAATAACCAAAGGAAAAAGGCACAGAATGTATTTGAAACATGAGCCTAGTTTAATTCCTAATATGCAGGTCTGTTTCAAATATTATGGAAACAGCTCAAATTTACAGACATGACAATTATTTATAATAATTAAGTTATTTTTCATCCTCTACACTGATGAAAAGTGGGCCCATGCTGCAATATGGGAGAATTACACTCCATAAAACAGCCAAATAAGTTTACTTTGGTAACAAGGAATGGCATTTAGGTAAAGCTGACAACCACTTTCTAATATTAAGTGATCCAGGATGAATTACACATGACCTACTTCGAAAAATTCTTAAATCAAGAAATGCATCCAATACTTTAAAATATCTGTGCTTTTGAAAACACAGATGAATATATTTAAATTAAAATAAATTAATATTCTTTGTGATTTGCCATCAACAACACCACAACTCAGATGCCTCTTACAGTCTGCAGTGTTATTGTCCTTCTACTTTTTTTTTGGGGGGGGGGTTGTTTGTTTGTTTGGTTGTTGTTTTTTTTTTCCTTGTAAGCATGTTGTCCATACTGCCTGCTACCTGCACTTCTGCAGATCTGTTGTCAATACCATTGCTGAAACCCTTTGATCTATTTTCTGCCTAACAAAAGTTGGTTCTCTCAGCCTTCATTCCTGGTGGACAATTACAGGCTGTCAGTAAAAAGCAGACAAATCTGCAGTAATCTTCAGCAGAAAGGTGTTGGATATCTTGTGTTGGAAAACGGAAAACTTTAAACACAGTAAACAGAGAGACGCAGATGGCAGGAAAAATGACTGAAATCAAGATTAATTCCTCCTGCACCATTAGGTCTATTAGGTCATATGAATATGAGCCAAATAATGGGCTTTCTTCCTGACCCTGTACAACCTTCAGTCAACCATCTTTCTCCAAGCTTGTTAACTACATATGTCAAGGATGTATGATTTTAAAGGCAGCTCTCAGGTTGACAGTGCAAGCAGATGTCTCAAACAATGATTCAGAAACCATTAAAAAACATTGCTTATAGCTAGGCACTAAAAACAGCCCACTCTAAATCTGCAGTTAAAATGAAAGTCTGTAGCACCAAACTGTGAGAAAGAAAAGCTGATATACATCTGTGTTTGTTCAGAATAAGAGGGGAAAAAAGAGGAATAGTTTAAGCTATAAAAACAATGGGCAGAGAAGGTGTGCTAACAGGAGCATCTACAGACTGTTGTCAGCAGCGTCAACTTTGAGACAAAATCTGTACTGACAGTTCTCACCCTGAGTTTTAGTTTTCTGTTGAATTACTGTGCTCTGCAAAGTGTTGATTGCTTAAGAAATATAGCAGTGCTAACTAAGACTTAGTAATTCCCTAATTACACCGCTCCCACACTGGTGCACATTTAAGTAGCAGGAAAGAGAGCAGCCAAACACACATGAATAATCATAAACATTTTCATGATGAAAACATACATCAGTAATTTATTATATCTGCAAACATGAAAAGTCATCTCTTGTAATGACAGCTGTAGTCAGTGCTTTGAAGTTCAGATGCTACATGATGATAAATACTATGAAATACCTACCAATAAATTCCCTATTGGATTATGTCTTCTTACGAGTTCAAACACAAATTATATATAAATCGGTGTTCATTCTTTAGTTGTGTTATGTCTTGTTTCTTTAGGGTTGCTTTCCTGGAGTAATTTGATTCTTCTGTTGCTGAACTTTGCCCAATCTGTTTCCACATGCAAGATTTGGGATCTTATGATGCTTTGTTTGTTTAAAATAAAGTATCAGCCAAGAACAGATTAGATAGTTTTATTATATCAATTACTCTGCAGGACGAGAAAATACCATTTATTATTCTAAATTCCTGGATATGCTAATAATTTAAAAGTACCCTTCAGTCTGCTCTTAAGGATTAACCTTGCTAAATCTGGGTTTATTAATATTCTCTTTGCCATTCTTATTCTCCGCTGGCTGATCAACAAGAAAAGTCTGTTTTCCTCAGAAACTGTGCACTACAAGATGCTGAGAGGTTGTTTGGAATTAATATTTCTTATTACATGGTAGAGGCCATGAGGTTTTCTGTTCAGTCTTGCCTTTGGGATTGATGGAGCAAAGTATGAATTTAAGATTATTTTAAGATGACCTTACCACTAACACTAAATTTGTGATGTGGCAAACACAAAGGATGAGACGTTCTCAGTTTTAGAAAGCTGATGTAGAACTCTGGGCTGTAATGGACACGGTGACAAGAATTGACATGTAGAAGCAGGGCAGTCATTTGATGTCATTTTTTCCATATTTCTTAGTTCAACAGGGACCTAATAAACACAGAGACCTGGAAACCCTTGTTTTTAAAATTGAAGGCAAGTTTCATATTTACACAGATACTTGAGAATGTAGGATGCTATTTGGCACCACAATTCAGAAATCCCCTGATCGAAAGAGTCAAATTTTACCAAAGTATTATGGGGCAAAACATTATCCTTACCATATTTCCTTGAAGCAAATATTTTTGATTTACTGATAATGTGGTGGTTTTTTTAACTAATATCTTGGTGTTTAAATATCAAATCAAATCTTCTTTGATTTACTAGCAACATGGTTTTTAAGTACCAATATGTGCAGCAGGCTACAAGAAATGCATTAGTTGAAATTTGATGCTATAGTCACAAGTGTCTCCATTTTAGTTAAATAATTTAGAATCTGCAGAGTTCTTGAGCATCTGCGTAGAGTTTTTTTGTTCTTCACTTTATGAATAACATGATTAATTACTATTTTATCAGCTGAGAATGGTCAATGTGGAAACAATCCAGGAATCAGAGGGTACATTTGTATTTTGTGTCATAAAGTTATAACATTATGTTTCAGTCTAGCAGATTCTTTTCCTACTTTTCCTGTTGTACCAAGGGAGGTATACAGCACAATTTGTAAATATTTCTAGACTTACCAATTTAAACAAGTTAGGAACAGGAGAAGAGGATAAAAATGTTTTATTAACGTACTGAGACCTGCTGCCTCTTCTGAAGAGAGTGAAACAGCTGAAAGGAAAAAAAAAAAAAAGCCCAAGAAAACTAAAAACTTTCACAGAAGTGGCTCCCTGAGAGACTTTTCAGGCTGGCAAGTCTAGCAAAAAATAAGTAAAAATGTTATTTCTAAATGAAAAATGTCTCAGGAAAAAAATAACCATACTATTAAATGAAGGTTTTTATTTTTATGCCAGTCAACCTTCTGGATGTTAAAAAAAAAAAAAAATTGAAGAATAATTATGTGGAATTGAATCCATATTGCTCAAATTCTACAGGAACTTTGCATAGGTAACTCTGTATACACTCAGAATCATATTTATTTTGGTTTTATCTCTGTATAGTCATCTAAGGCAATCAAGAAGTGACAAAGCATATATAGTACTTTTCTGGAATGAGTTTTTGACTCCTAATTCTGCCAACCTTGAAGTCAGCTACACTTATGTGTTGTATTGAAAAATTCACCTTGTGAATTCTTAGGCAGCTCTGAATTAAGAGTTAACAAAGCTGTCAGTTGCATCAGGTGCAGGTTCTGCTCTTTTCCCCTCACCTTTGTCTCCAATATATGTAACTTTCTCTTACTACCACAACCCAACTCAGGAACAGAAGTGGCACGACATGATGGAGCAAGTTACAGTTTAATAATCTTACAGATTGGAGATCGCAACACTAGGCAGCTGCAGTCTTCTCTTGTTTACTCTCCCCTTCCCAGCTTCCCAGAGGAGTTTTGCAGGATCTAGCCGAATCTGGACTTTATCACAACCTGCATCCAGTTGCCATATTTAAATTGTTGCGGTTTGAAGCAAAACAAAAGACCACAAGAAAAAAAATCAAAGCATTTTCTACCAGAAATTCTGAGCACTGTAACAATGAAACACATGACTTGTGATCAGAGGTGCTTTTCTTTACTATGTTTGTGTAAAGGCTTAATGAAAAAGAACAAAAGTGAACTTTGCACTGTGAGAAACTGCAAATATCAAGCACCAGCATCCTAGGGAGGCAGGACTAATTAAGCTACTTTACACATTTGAAGAGAAAGTTGTAGAGGACCACTACCTAGTGGAGTACATTTTTACTGTCTCCGATATTATGAATCTTCCCAACTAAAGTTCTATGATGAACTTTTTCTTCCTAAAAAGACTAGGAACCAAATGGTCAGGAAAAACAATGAGGTAACTACAGGGCTTTTCCTTTGATGTGTTGTTGTTGATAGGTCATTTGAGAAGTTCCCATTTTTATCTGAGATGCCAGACAGTGCCTGATCCCACTGAAATAACTCACCTAAGAGAGCCTAACTACCATAAGAAGTCCCAGAAGGACTTCTATGCCAGGTCTTGAGATGGTTTTGGCACAGGCTGTTAAATGTATGTAAATCAGTCACAGGATTGTTTTGAAACTGAGTTGAAGATAAAACTTTCCAAAATCACTTGCATACACAATCCCATGAAATTAGTCACTGATATTATCAAAAAACTCCCAGTAATCTTTGCATTCAGAGCATGTTGCCAGTTATAAACTTGAAAGAAAATCAGAAAACTTTAAGTCAAGTCACACCAGTACATAGGAAATATTAACAATTCACCTCACTTACTCATTCTGTCTCCTAGTTTATGCCCTGATGGCCTTAATTTTGAAAGCTCAAATGAGGCAGATGGAGGCTGCAACATGCCCTGAAAGCTCAGAGGAACAGGTCACATTCCATACAGACAGGGAAGGTGCACCAGCCAGGCAGTATCCTGGGCTGAATTTCCCAACATAAATTTGTCTTTTCTGTGCAAATTGAATTAGTGGAATCCCCTGTTTCAGTCAAATCTCTCATCAGACAAGACTGGAGAAACTGTCTCATTGCATGTGTGATTTATAAATATCTGACACACGTGTATCAATCACGTTAATGAAAGACAGCTATATTCCTACTATCTGTGTCTAAAATTCTTAAGAGTTTTTTCTGCATACTTGATGAATTTATGTCTAAGAAAACTTCTTATCTGAAAAGTAAAATGTAAAAATTTAATAGAATTAGATAAAACATAAAATGAGAGACCTAATACTCTTGAGCATCTGGATATACTACTTACAACATTATGTTATCTTATAGTTAACAAATTCTCAGTTTACTTTTCCATCATCATACACTATGATAAAGGATATGCACAGTTAGGTGTTATTTGCAGAAGACCATAAAAAGGAAAAAAGAGAACCGTAACATAGAAATGAGAAAAGAAAAAAACATAACAAACCTACAAACCTGATATTTCTGAGGATATTTGAAACAAAATACTCCTTGACTGTCCATAGAGGAAAAATAATAAAAATCCAAAGATCACAATTTATTCTTTTTTTTTTTTTCCAAATGACCACTGTTCTTTGCACCTCTCTTGCAAGAGAAGAAGTTCTGTAGGATTGTCCTTTGTCTTTTTTTCTTGCAGTCTTTTATTTATCCGTGAAAAAAAACTTATGGAGAGAGTATTTGTTAGCAAACCCAGGAGAGTACCTTGAACAGCATTATCTTTCATTTCAAGAAGAAAATTTAATGACATGTAATCCATCCCAACTGGTCAATATCAGTAATTTCTCTTCACTCATGAAAAATAGTAGCTCTTTCTACTATCTACATTCTCAGATAATCCATAATGAAAGTAAAATGAAGCCCTGTTTCACTGAAATACAGACATTCTTGCAAGTGAATTAGATTATCACCTCCAAAAGGAAAATCTTTTCTGAAAGCTAATTTAAACAGAGTAATATTGATCCAGAAAATCACAAAATCATGCCAATAGGGTCTATTAATATCTTCAGCTTTTTGGAAAAACAAGAAGAGAAATTTCAGCCTTGAGAATTTTAACTGACACAAGTCCGTTGATTAGGGAATACTATTTTTATATGGAGGAACCTGTAGTTAATTAGAAACCAAAATATATTATACGTGTTTGGTTGGGATATGTAGACTCAGTCCCAGAACTGTTTTAGCACCTGGTATTTGATAAGCCACTTGCAGGGCTGAATTATAATTATGTAACTATAGTAACATTGTTGATATAGGATTTATGTAAATATAAAAGTTTGGTCTGTAAAACCAATAAAAGTTAGGTTCCTGATGTGCTACTATTATGGTTAGGAAACATTTAAAATAATATGCAAAATAAGATAAAAGGTGTATTTAGAAGAATGGCTGTTTAGAGCAATTTTTTTTTGCCAGGAAATGATTCACCAGGCCTTCCCTTTCAGCAACACAAACCTGTGAGTTTTAAATACACGAAAACACAACTAGCTTAATCACAAGTGCTTAATGCCCTATTCAAATCTGAAACTAATCTGACCCATCGCATGTTCTGTAACCGGTTTGACGGGAAAAAAATATGGGAAGGAAAAAAGGGAACTCAATTTTCCCTGAAACCTCTTGAAGATGGATGGACCTCACTACCATAATCATGAAGAATGAGACTTGGACCTGCAGAAAATGCACTCAGGCAATATTGCATTATTTTGGAATGCCAGAAAAAGCAAGAAAAATAAAACAAAACTGTGATTGGGTCGAGCATCAAGAAGAACTTCTGTGCATATTTTTTGCTTATTTCTCTATGTACAGAAGTGGCAATCAAATGTTGCTACTTAGCTGTCCTACTGGAATTATTCCAGATGTCATTGAAGTCAAGAGAAGTTTAAACACCTAAGATTGAACTCGATAGTGTAAGGTACTTATTCACTTGTTAATAAATCTAACTAAAAATATCAGTGAGAGTTTATTGAAATTTGGATTATATTTCCACATTGCAAGAAGGTTTGTTATAACTGGAACAACAAATATCTAGATTTGCAATAGGAAGCTGTTTTAGCAACTTTTAGTACTGGTAATCCGACATACATTTCATCTACAATGATATAAGATGAATAAAGAAAAAATAACTAAACAACAAACCAGAGATATTTTCAAGAACTTGCATCAAAGCAGCTCCATTTCTTGTCTACTATGTTGTATAGAGAGCAGCTTTATCTTATCAGAGTCAAAAAAGTTGAATACAGTTGTAAAAAAGTTAACTATTGTCTTGTATAAACAACTAAATATTATAGGGACTGAGAACTGGTGTACAGTTAGTGTTTGATATCACCTTCTTGTTATTGAGTTGGGATTGCTATTGAACCCACTCGAGTTCTAGAACTGCACAGATTCACAAAGATTTTACTATTGGTACTGAATTTGTTTGAGTCTTGGAAGACAAAGTGACTTTAGCCATTGCTCTGAAATCAAGTGAAGCTATGGACACCTCATCACAGTCTACAGTTTCCTCAAGAAAGGCAGCAGAGGATGAGGAGGTGCTAATCTCCTCTCTGGTGACCTTCTATAGGACAAGTGGAAATGATAGGAAGCTGTTTCAGGGGAAGTTCACATTGGATATTAGGAAAAGGTTCTTCACTGAGAGGGTGGTCAGTCACTGGAACAGGGTCCCCAGGGAAGTGGTCATGGAACCAACCCTGTCAGAGTTCAAGGAACATCTGGACAATGCTCTTAGTCATGTGATTTAGTTCTGGGTAGTCCTGCAGTCCTGGGAGCTGGCCTCAATGATCCATATGGGTCCTTTCAAACTCCAAATATTGTTCTACATTATTGTATTGTTCTACAATATTCTATCATTCTACAATTGCAATATGTTAATACATATGCTCGTATTTAATTTTCCCTAAATTTTCATTGGTATCAAACATGAAGAAATTGAGTAAAAATGTGTTCTTCTATTCTTTAAGGTCATTAGATGCAAGCAAAGTGTGAATTGTTGGACTATTGTTTATGATCTGAATGTTAAACAAGGATGAAACCAAATGTCAGAACTGAATAGAATTAGAAAAGTTTCATACTGAACTACTGCAGTCTTGCATTTTCTTCTAGAGATCCGCTAGAACTCTTTGCAGTTGCTACTAATGCCTAAGAACTATGGGAGACATCTTGGCAACTAGAAGTGAGAGGTTTAGACTCTGTTTTGATAGTACTTTTAAAATTTATCTGTCTTACTCCTCAGAAGTGCACGAAACTATGCTTTCTGAAGGATCTTGATCACAAAAAATTCTTCTGCAGCATTAAAATTCCATTAGGTCATGGTGGTTTTGCCAATATATATTATTCAGCTAACCTCAAGTGACCAATAAGTAATTATGACAATCATCTGAACATAAATGACGAGATCATAGCTACACAAACCATGTCTGAAAAGCGGTTGTAGCTCGAGACAAGCGCGCAGTTCCTAGGATCGGCTGGCTGGGCCAGCTCGGCCTGAACCATGGGCGAGGTCTCGAAGCTACAGCAGTAAGAAAGAGGGTTTTCTGGTCAAATTTTCAATATCGCAACCTGGAAGTCCCCGGCAGTCCTTGCAGGAGTGGCTGACCTGGTGTGGCTGTTATCACAGTGACGGTGATCACACCCCCACCCTCATCTTGAAAAAGCCTTCGGGAGGGCCACAATGTGTCGCTGCCTACCAGGTGCTGAGAGGGGAAGCAGCTGTGAGGTGGTGAGGCCCACCCACACTGTGCTGCAGCAACAGGTGTGGTTGCTTGTGCAGTAGGGCACAGAGGTTCTGCCCTCCTTGCCTGTTAGATCTCTCATCTATTGGCAGTGTCCTAGATTGCTGCTGGCCATGGTCTCCTCCAGGAAGAGAGCTTGCCTGAAAAAGACTGTGGTGACTCAAACAGAGACCTTAACCCGAACCGTGGCTGTTCGGGTCTCTGGCTGTGGGGAGTGCCAGAGCCTGCTGCTGCCGGTGGAGGGAGGCCAGAATTTGACCTGTGTGAGGTGTGAGCAGGTGCAAGATCTGCTCAGCATGGTTGCCAAACTCAAGGAGGAGGTTGAGACACTAAGGACCATCAGGGAGTGTGAAAAGGAGATAAACTGGTGGAGTAACTCCCTGGCATGCCACTCAGAAAGGCCTCAGGGGGATACCCCCCAAAAGGTGGCGGACTCCCTACCTAGTCGGGCAGAGGTGGAAGACCCAAGATAGCCCCTGCCCTGTCGCTGTTGTGCAGAGGTAAGTGACCTAAAAGATGAGGAGGATTGGAAGCGAGTTCCCATTCGGCGTCATGGGAAACCTGCTTTGCTTCCCCAGGTGCCCCTCTGTAACAAGTTTGAAGCCCTGGAGCTTGAAGAGCAGGTAGGTGAGGACATGGTGCAAGATCCGCCTACAGGGACACATATGAAGAGGCAGTCAACTCGACATCTCAAGACTGCCTCTGACAAGAAAGAAAGAAGGGTGATTGTAATAGGTGATTCCTTTCTGAGAGGGACGGAGGGCCCAATATGCAGAGTTGATCCTCATCATAGGGAAGTTTGTAGCCTACCCGGGGCCTGGATCAGGGATATCACCAGGGCACTCCCTGACTTGGTGCACCCGACAGACTACCACCCACTGCTGATCTTCCAGACAGGTGGGGAGGAGACTGCATCCCGCAGTATGAGGGGAATTAAGAAAGACTTCAAGGCTTTGGGATGGATGGTGAAAGAGCCTGGAGCTCAAGTGATTTTCTCATCACTCCTTCCATTTTTGGGTGACAACGTGGGATGGAATAGAAGAATTCAATCTGTAAACTATTGGCTTCAAGACTGGTGCCACGGGCAGGGCTTCGGATTCTTTGATAATGGCTGGATTTATAGGACACCAGTCCACACAGCGATGCGTGGCAATGGTTTATCCCGCAGGCACAAAAGAATGCTGGGTCAGGAATTAGCAGGGCTCATTTGGAGAGCTTTAAACTAGACTTGAAGGGGGATGGGGTTCTAGGTGGGCTTGCATCAATGGGACAGCATTCTAGAATTGATGGGGACTGGGAGGCCTCCCATACCTCTAGAGTGGAATCAGTATGCTCAGCTCGCTCCCTGAAATGCTTGTACACCAATGCATGCAGCATGGGGAACAAGAAGGAGGAGCTAAAAACCTGTGTTCAGGCAGGAGATTATGATCTGGTGGCAACTACGGAGACATGGTGGGACAGCTCACATAACTGGAACGTACTCATGGATGGCTATGTCGTCTTCAGGAAAGACAGGACAGCCAGGCGAGGTGGTGGAGTTGCTCTTTACGTGAGAGAGCAACTACAATGTATTGAGTACTGTCCGGGCACAGATGAGGAGCAAGTTGAGAGTGTGTGGGTGAGAATTAAGGGGCAGGCTGGCAGGGGAGACACTGTTGTGGGTATCTATTACAGGCCACCAGATCAAGGTCAGGAAGCTGATGAGGCCTTCTACAGGCAGCTGAGAGCAGCCTCACAATCACAGGCCCTGGTTGTGATGGGGGATTTTAACTTCCCTGATGTTTGCTAGAAGGACCTCTCAGCCAGCCAGCCACAGTCCAGGAGGTTCCGCTAGTGCATTGAAGATAACTTTCTTATGCAAATGGTGGAGGAGCCGACCAGGAGAGGTGCACTGCTGGACCTCATCCTCACTAACAAGGAGGGTCTGGTTGAAGCAATAAAGGTTGAGGGCTGCCTTGGTTGCAGCGCCCATGAAATGGTGGAGTTCAGGACCTTGTGCAGTAGGAACAGAGTAGCAAGCAGAATTGCAACCCTGGACTTCAGCAGGGCAAACTTTGGCCTTTTCAGGAAATCCCATGGGCAAGGTTGCTTGAAGGTAAAGGGGCCCAAGATAGCTGGTTAGTGTTCAGGGACTGTTTCTACCGGGCACAAGATCAGAGCATCCCGACACATAGGAAGTCAAGGAAGGGAGCCAGGAGACCTGCGTGGCTAAACAGGGAACTGCTGGGTAAGCTCAGGTGGAAGAGGAGAGTTTACAGATCATGGAAGGAGGGCCTGGCCACTTGTGAAGAATATATGGCTGTTGTCAGGGGATGTAGGGAGGCAACTAGGAAAGCTAAGGCCTCGTTAGAATTAAATCTGGCACGAGGGGTCAAGGACAACAGAAAGAGCTTTTTCAGATATGTGGCAGATAAAACTAACTCCAGAGGCAATGTAGGCCCACTGATGAATGAGGTGGGTGCCCTGGTGACAGAAGATACGGAGAAGGCAGAGTTACTGAATGCTGTCTTTGTTTCTGTCTACTCTGCGGTGCAAGAATTTGCCTTGATTGATGAGGATTGGGTTAAGGAACAATTAGGCAATCTGAACATCCACAAATCCATGGGCCCAGATGGGATGCACCCACGGGTGCTGAGGGAGCTGGCTGAGGTCATTGGTGGACCACTCTCCATCATCTTTGCCAAGTCTTGGGAGATGGGAGAGGTGCCTGAGGACTAGAGGAAAGCTAACGTCACCCCAGTCTTCAAAAAGGGCAAGAAGGAAGACCCAGGTAATTATAGACCAGTCAGCTTCACCTCCATCCCTGGGAAAGTAATGGAACGACTTATTCTTGGTGCCATCTCAAGGCATATCAAGAATAAGAGGGTCATTAGGGGCAGTCAACATGGCTTCACCAAGGGGAAGTCGTGCTTGACCAACCTCATAGCCTTTTGTGAAGACATAATGAGGTGGATAGATGATGGCAGCGTGGTGGATGTGGTCTACCTTGACTTCAGTAAAGCATCTGACACAGTCTCCCACAGCATTCTCATAGCTAAACTGAGGAAGTGTGGTCTGGACAATTGGTTAGTGAGGTGGACTGCGAACTGACTGAAGGAAAGAAGCCAGAGAGTCGTGGTCAATGGGGCAGAGTCTGGTTGGAGGCCTGTATCTAGTAGAGTGTCTCAAGGGTCGGTGCTGGGGCCAGTACTGTTCAATATATTCATCAATGACTTGGATGAGGGACTAGAGTGTACTATCAGCAAGTTTGCTGATGACACCAAGGTGAGAGGAGTGGCTGACACACCAGAAGGCTGTGCTGCCATCCAGCAGGACCTGGACAGGCTAGAGAGCTGGGCGGGGAAAAATTTAATGAAATATAACAAGGGCAAATGTAGAGTCTTGCATCTGGGCAGGAACAACCCCAGGTTCTAGTATAAGTTGGACAATTATCCATTAGAGAGCAGTGTAGGGGAGAGGGACCTGGGGATCGTGCTGGACAGCAGGATGACCATGAGCCAGCACTGTGCCCTTGTGGCCAAGAGGGCCAATGGCATTCTGGGGTGTATTAGGAGGGGGGTGGTTAGTAGATTGAGAGAGGTTCTCCTTCCTCTCTACTCTGCCCTGGTGAGACCACACCTGGAATATTGTGTTCAGTTCTGGGCCTCTCAGTTCAAGAAGGACAGAGAACTGCTGGAGAGGGTCCAGCGTAGGGCAACCAAGATGATTAAGGCGGTGGAGCATCTCCCTTATGGGGAAAGACTGAGGGAGCTGGGTCTCTTTAGTTTGGGGAAGAGGAGACTGAGAGGTGACCTTATCAATGTTTACAAATATACAAAGGGTGAGTGTCACAAGGATAGAGGCAGGCTCTTTTCGGTGACAAACAATGGTAGGACAAGGGGTAATGGGTTTAAGCTGGAGCACAAGAGGTTCCGCTTAAATTTGAGAAGAAACTTCTTCTCCTTGAGGGTAACAGAGCACTGGAACAGGCTGCCCAGGGGGGTTGTGGAGTCTCCTACTCTGGAGACATTCAAAACCCCCCCGGACACGTTCCTGTGTAGCCTCATCTAGGTGTTCCTGCTCCGGCAGGGGGATTGGCCTAGATGATCTTTCGAGGTCCCTTCCAATCCCTAGCATTCTATGATTCTATGAATATTTTCTTCACTTCAGAGAACATGGGTGATCAAGTCTTTTTGGACCCTATTCCTGTCACCACTTACATGAATCAAAAGAAAACAACAGAAAATTCTGTCTTGTAAAGGAGAAGATCACTGATAATCAATGAGAAAGCCTGCAGATGAAAAAATGAATCAACCAGAGACATGACCAGAGTTTGCTTATGTCACATGTGTATTCAGTGGCAATATATATCTGCTGTTTCAAAGTAGCCCATTACAGCTGAGACCTGAGTGAATATAACACAAATGAGTTGTAAGTAATCGTAAACTAGATGTAGGATTTTGTAAGTCAAAACACTTATTAAGTGGCCACCTCGTCTCTTCTGTGTGATGATGTGGAACAACCAACCTGAATAGGAGCATGCAGTTGCCAATAATTTCCAAAATAAGTATACTAAAAACTCTTCAGATACCTCCATATTCTGTCCACATCTCACTCCTTCATCATTGTATGGACTTTCTAGTCAATTTTCTAAGACAGTTACGTGTGTATTAAGCATGAAACCTTCTGTTTTGTAAAAATACCATTGTAACATTATACATTTAAGAAACTGCAACACCATTCAAAATGCAAGATTATTATACAAGTAAATTAACTGAATATAGTGTCTCCTTTTGTTCATTTTTCCATGGATTTGGAAGCTATCCCTTCCATAGTTTCCAAATTTTGCTCTTCTTGCATTATTTGTGTTTGGTGCACTTTCTATTCTAATGTCACATGTATGTACTGCCCTTAGTGAAACTCCTTAGATACAAATCGGGACAAAATTTGGCATAATATACTATTACATGGAAAATGTGGAGCTAGGGAAGAAATAGTAAGCATTTAAAATGTTCTAGCTTGGTTTTAATCCTTGATTTTCTTCATATTCCAGGTTATTTCACTTATTCTACAAATTACAGTTATATGAATGCTATTGCCATTAATTTAATGTGCAAGTTGCATTTCTGTAAGGGCTTCTGTTGTATTATGGATATTTAAAGTCTAATGAATGATTTCTTGGTTTACTTACATTTTAAAGATGTTATTGCATTGCCTAGGTCTATGAGAAGTGCTCATAAACTTAAAAAAGGACCAAATGTAAGATAATCAATTATAGAGTAACAGTTTGTGTACTTTACATTTTTAGACAGCACAAATATACAGTGCTTTTTCCTACCATATAAGCAGTTAATTGTTTAACAATGAAAATGTTAGAATGTAAAACGTCATCTTCATTATGTAATTCTTTTGACCATAAAGCTGAAATAAATTTTGGGCAAAGCAGCTATGAGAAGATCCCAATGGATGCCTTATTCTCATTCCATATTTTTCAAATACTATACCATCATGGAGAGCACACTCCACTGTGATATATACAACAGAAACCACAGTAAAAGATGTCCTTCTAAGCAATCTGCTGAATTATTCTCTATTTGGTGCATGATATTTATAAACTATTCACTGTTTGAGGTATGGTCTGTATGAAGCAGATGCAATATAGCATATTGACTGACTTTGGACTGAAGCATGTCTTGACAGTACAGGAAGTAGTGGCTTGTGAAATTAGATCCAAAACAAATACAAAAATTGTTCTGTATAAAAAAATAAATATTTGGTTATGGCCAAATGTCTGGCATGTGTTTCAATGTTCAAAAGGCTACAAAGAAGGAAATACATCTATTAAATTCCTTTTTTTTTTTTTTTATTCACAGTGAATGAAAAGGTGGCACCATGGTGTGAAATGTTCTGAACAATTACCTGAGAAGGGCTCCAAGCCCTTTTATCCTTTTCCCCCTTAACTGCTAAAAGGTTCTTTCTGCTTTGTGAATCTGAGTTCAGAGATGTACAATGTACATAAATTAAGATAAAAACAGGTGGTTCAGTGTTCATGGATGTCCTAAAATCTGCTCTTTAAATCTGGTGCAGAATATACCCATTAATATCAGATTTAACACAAAATGATTCCTTATCATTCATTTCAGGAACATAAGATCTGAGCAATGTCTCAGATGAAACCTGGCATCCTAACACAATCTCATCTTGAAAACATGTATGATGGATGGTTCTGAATAATTCTTCTTTGGAAAAGCTCTGATTACAGGGTTTCTAAGTATTATTAGATCTGACCTATCAGCTATATTTCAAAGTAACCATTTCTGTTTGTTTCTTAGCTTATGTTAACTTTAACCTGCATTGTTTCCCTAACTCATTTCGACACACAGCTGCACGAAAGCTTGTGCCAATAAAAGGAATGGCACAAAAGTCGGACTAAACTGATAAATGCTTCTTTTAGCTGCAGTACAAACTTAGGCTGCCTTAGAGGTTTCCTAGAAGCTTGGCCAAACTAACACTCACCCTTCTGAAGAGCAGACTGAAAACCTCGATTTTCTTGGGCAGTAGTTCCATTGCAGCCAGTAGTAAGACAGAACTGAAGCAGCATCAGGACAGTAAATGCTTTTCACAGCTTGTTGCCTGCTCTACAGATTGCTGATCTACATAGAATCATAGATAGTTTGGGCTGGAAGGAATCTTCAAAGGTCATCTAGCCCAACTCCCCTGCAATGAGCAGGGACATCTGCAACTAGATCATGTTGCTCAGAGCCCTGTCCAGCCTGGCCTCCCTTGGCCACACCAAGCTAGAGAGGACAGACAGAAAGGAGGACAGTGGCACTCCAACAGGCACTGCCACCCCCAGGGGAAAATGGCAAGGGTCTTCCAAGAACACATTAATAAGTATGCAACTGCATCAGAGGTGTGAAGACAAATTTGGAGTAAAGAGTTTGAAATGTAAACAAGCTGCAGGTTTTTAATCAGGGTCTGCTGTAGTCTTAAAATAAGAGCAGCTGTATGGCTATTAGAATGTGAAAGAAAAAATATCAAATATCTTGCTGTGTTTTGTCATAGTTAATATGAATATGTACTTGGTATGCCAATAGCTTTGAAGAATATTACTAAATTGGGACACTGAGATGCTGATTAAGTCAGATTGCAGTCATCTGGATTTAAGCAAATGTTTTGAATTAGGTAAATATACCTTCCCAAAGTTAATAGCAATTTCTAATAAACAAGATATTTGATTAATTAAAAAAAAACAAAAACATAAAACATAAAAAACCATAAAACATAAAAGCATGACTAGTAGCAAGCTATAGATCATAATTTATTAGTGTTTGCAAAAGACCTGTACAGTAGAATATGAAAAATACAGCAAAAACTGTCTAAAATAGGAAAACCTAAACATACTACCAGAATGATATTACATATATGTCCTGTTGTGGAAGTGTTGAATAAAATAAAATCTTACAGATATTATTTGCAAGCTACTGTATAAAGCCCATAAAATTTGATCAACCTTACAGTATAGATTATAAGCCAAATTCGATGTACAACATGGTTTAGGATTCTCCTCATATACAAAAACATTATAGAATCCAAAGGGATTCAGTCTCCACTATCATTTGGCTGTTAAACAAGAGAAATTATAATTGCTACTCTGAGATATGTCAAAGACAGTCAGTAATTTTAAAGTCTTATTTTAATATTAAGTTATCTTTGACAAAATGAATGTTCCAACTGGCATTTCTGTTGGAACAGAAAGCTTATGTAAAAAACCCACTGTGTATCAGTATAGCAAAATGCAAACACCAGTAACACAGTAATACCACTGAACTATGATGACACAAAGCAGGAAGAATTCTTCTTTTCTGTGCCATGCAGTCTTACCATTTAGCAGGTGGAGAATGAGCTACTTTGTCCAAAAAAGACAGCCAAATGGTGATTTGCATGATTACACAGAATTTGTCTCATTGAAGCTTCAGTGCCTATCAAGTCTGCTTTCCCTCCTTTGCATTTTTGGCAGAGAATACATATGTGACTTGCATCATTAAAAGTCTAAAGAATCCATTTTTGAACAGCTGATGGAGACTAATTTCTTTGAGACAAGCACAGTGTAAAACTATACTTTCTCCAATAGTCTGATTTTCACGCGTTCAGAAGGCAGAGGTAGGAACTGACAATGGGACTTCCAAAAGATTTCAGGCTGAAAGGATTGATGGAAGGAAGAAGCCATCCAATAAAGATCAGTCCCAAACTTGTTTTGTCTGGTGTTAGAGTTCTAATGTGAGGCACAAAGACACACTCACTTTAAGGAAATTGGGTTACAAGAACTTTGAGATAATACAAATACTCATTCAGCTAACAATCCCCTCAAAAAGACTATAAAAATATTGTGTTTCCCTCGCAGGGGAAAAACAAACAAAACCAAACCCACAGATGCATACATATTTCTGTTGGTTTCCAATCATTTTCTATTTGTATCTGCAGTATTTTGTATCAACACCTTCCAGAGCTACAACTTATGTCAGAAGACAGAATGTTACTGGTACTCTCACTGTTAAATTGCCTTCCATGGCCATCTTGACTTGGAAATGGAGCTATCGTGAAGTCCTGACTGTCCTTTCAGTGAGAAAGCTATTTGTGTTGTGTGACACAAATATTTATTAATACAACAAGTGATCCAAAAGTAGACTTTCCTAAAGTGAAGTGAAGCCCTCTGTGAAACCATTCATAGTCTAACTTACCCATATTGGATGATCCCTCTAAAATACTGAAATTTCAGCCAATTTATTTATTTCACATTGATTCAGAGAGTGATGGAATCAGTTCTCTTCCTAAAACTTGTGTTTAGTCTAAACAGATCCATTCAGTCCTCAGACAACCTATTCATGAAAAAAGTTTGCTTAGTATTCAACATCCTAAATTAGAACTACATAAGTTAACTCTATGCACGAATTAATGAATAATGGTCATTATTAGTACCAGCACTTCTATTGACCCATTTTCCAAACAATTTGTGATATAAATATTACTTCACACAAAACATGTAATTCATTTTGACACTGTCCCACATGACATCCTTGTCTCTAGATTTGAGAGAGAGGGACTCAATGGATGGACCACTTGGTGGATAAGGAATTGGCTGGATGGTTGCACACAAGAAGTTGCAGTCAAGTTGCATCCAGGTTGGATGGGGCTTTGAGCAACATGGTATAGTGGAAAGTGTCCCAGCCCATGGAAAGGGGTTTGGAACTAGATCATCTTTAAGGTCCCAACCAAAACTGTTTTATGACTCTATGATTACATATTATTTTGGCAGCACTAACTGAAACAGACTAGTGCATTAAAGCTCTAGAGATGATAGAAATGCTTGCAGTTCCTCCTAATCTGTTATTAGGAAGCAAAAAAGCAATGAAAAGGAATTATCCTCTTGACCTTGGCGTTCCAATCAAAACCCACTGTTTTCCTTTAGGGTTTCTGCAAAAGGCTCATTATAGTTTGCTGGCACAGATCAACATGGATTAAGAAGCCTCACACTAAGGATTTCAAAACTATCAAAACTGAAACATTTAAGGTTTTTAATTCTCCTTTAAACATTTTTTTCCTTGACTGCCATCTGTATAAGCTAGTATTGTCCTATAAGCTACACAATATAGCCAAGTGAATCTGCTGTTCCATTTTATCGTCCATAAATCTATATTATCAATAAAAATTGTCAGCACAAATACAGATTTATGGTTTTGAAAGAACACAAAGAGAATTATTAATGATTTTTTTATTATTAAAAATAGTAATTACTATTTAAAATTTGTGTTTATTTTTTAAAAAAACAAAATAATCACATTTGCCCACAAAAACAAAGGTTCCATTCTATTCCCATTGAAAATATAGTTTTTTGGTGATTTCTCTGTGAATAACTTTTTCCTGGCAAACAGAGGGCTTCATTTTATATGGGTTTGTGTCACAGGAATAGCCATGAATATTGAATATAAATATGCTGAGAAAATGTCATTTCTAGTTTTAAAATCCAGTTTCACCGATTTTTAATATAAATTTATATCACTTGAAGTCAGCCCATGGATATTTTAAGTCCAGAAAGCACCTGAGATTCTGATCCTTTCTGCACAAGGATCACAAGGATGACTGATACTGGAGTCAATGGGATTAGAAGTAAGTCAAGAAAAAGGCTTATTTACATGGCACCCTGAATGTAAGAACTACTGAGCATTAAGATCCTTACTGTAAAGCAAAAGATCTGTTGAAGAACTGGCACTTATCCAGTGAGAAAAGACAAATAGCACGAATTTTTAAAGCAAAATAGTTTAAAATATGTATCTAGAATATGTGTAAACTGCTGATTTCTCCATTCAATCCAGCAAATTTACTTAGATGTTTTTCCAAGCAGTCTGAATAGCTCTGTTAATAAAATAAAAACTACCTGCATGAACTACAACATTTTCTGGACATAACAGTATTAAAATACCTCTAAGCATCTTAAAGTTGATTATGGACACTGAACAAATGTAACAATAAATCTCAAGCAGTAGAACCATATTATCGTTAACAACACTGAGTATTAGTCTACGAGTAAAGAATTTTCATCCATATTAATGTGTTTCTCATCTAAAATTGAAATATGTATTTATCATAAACCACATTTGTTACACAATTTTTTTCTTTGAAGGACATATATCTAGGAGAATGCACAATGCAAAGTTCTTCAAACAGGAGTCATTTAAGATACTTGCTTCTGCATATGTATTGAAGTTTTGTCTGTTATCTTTTCCCAGCTACCCTCTGAAAGACTTTTATACCATGTGGGTCTGAAATTTTTTGTACTTCTTGCATCAGTACCTTCTCTGACATCACAAGAAAGAACCTTTCTATTGAAAGTTAGCCACAGGAGAAATGTATTGGGAACTGAATCCTTTACATCTCCATTCAGATAGATATCATTCTGCTAAATGTTTTCATAATGAAGATCTTGAAGTGTGGACTTAAATAAAAAGAACAAAGAGCACAGCTCTTATTATAGTAAGCTACTGAATTAACAATAATATTGTGATTTTTAAAGACTTCCTAAGTTTCCACAGAAGGAAGCATTGAAAATTGAATTTAACTTTCTTCTGACCTTTTGTTCTGAAAATGCACTTACTTTATGTCTACCTGTTCTATAAATCCTTTATGATTGTATCATCTTTTCCCTGTCTTCAATGGGACTGCCCTTTTTCCCATTGCTCAGTTCTCCCTTTCCTCTCCCTTCTTCCTAACATAACATCATAGTCAAAGGTAGCATGTGTTGTTAAGTTATAAAATATATATATCGTAGAAATACAAATATATAAAGAAGTCTCTTGGTACTGCAGGTCATACTCTCAGAAAAAAAGGATTATCAATCTTCATTCTGCCAGCTCTGGGTATTAAACATGTTTCTTTGAACTTCTCTTTACTATTGACAGAAAT
The DNA here is from genome assembly GCF_037038585.1 of Patagioenas fasciata. NCBI lineage: Eukaryota > Metazoa > Chordata > Aves > Columbiformes > Columbidae > Patagioenas > Patagioenas fasciata. The sequence goes on along the minus strand of NC_092523.1, from coordinate 43,393,939 downwards.
TGTTGTGAACGTTAGAGAAAAAAAAAAAAAAAACAAACAACAAAACCAAACACAAACAAAAAACCCAAGACAAAACAAACAAAACAAACAAAAAACAAACCAAACTAAACACACCCCCTCCCCAAACAACTAAACACAAATAAACAAAACCAACCAAACAAAAAAACCCCACACCAAACCAACACTTCACACACTCAAAACACGTTCTCTTGCATCCTGTCACTGGACTACAAAGAAGAGATTGGCACTACTTAAAACCATAAGTGGCATTAAACTAAGACAATATTGTAAGAAGGTTGTATTTAAAAGATACATGCGATGAATACGGGCTTGCAGCAACATAAGTAAATAAAATCTAACTTAATAACAACAAAGAAACAAAACTATGGAAGGAGATTATGATTGCAGCTCTTCCAGGATGGCTATACTTCTATATCACTGACAAATTTGCTACCTGCAGTTTTACTGCCAGGAACACATTTCCTCTGATTTTAATGCATCATTTAATTTTTATACTTTCAGGAATGTTCGAATAAGACATTATATCTCATAGAGAATAAATACTATCTGTTTTTATTACTTTTCTGACCACTTTTCACTAGTTTACTGCAGTTAACATTACTCTTACCTGCTATAAAAATGTCTGCTTGCATACCTCCTTGGTACGAATGAGGTTGAATATTTCTCAAATTTCAGATATACCTTATTGCCTCAGCTCTGAGGTGCTGCTCCACATAGTAGTATTTCACTTAATATGAATGAAGTTATCAGAATCTAAAACCTCCAAAGCACTCTGAGACATTTTCAGATACTGTCCCACTAGTCATTTCCCGCCTACATTCATAAATATTTCTTTATGCCTCCATTGGATATGAGGTAATATTCCAAGTAAGTAATTAGCAGCACAGTCTGGCCACACACTAACATCTCTATCGAGGGAAAATCCTAGATAAAATTAATTGGTGAATCATAGGACCTACTTGGTAACAAAGATTTTAGGATGGACTTAAGAGTCTAGGAAAAAACAAAAGAAACAAACCAAACCAAACCAAAAACAAACAAAAAACCAAACAAACAAAACAACAAACAAACAAACAGAAGTTTTTTTGCTTCTTTTAGGCTCTTACTAACAGATTTCTGTTTTTCTTTCACTGAAAACAGATAATGGAAAAAAAAAAAAAATCCTAAGCAGTAACTACCAAGCAGATTGACAAAATACATGTTGGCCCAGGGCATAATTTGTCTGCATGGCAGTAGAGCTGATCTTGATGCCAATTTGTAAAATGCACCAGAAGCTTTGGCATCTGTTCAGACCTGTAGTTATGCAAACAGCACAGGGAGTCTGCAGAGTGCTGTGCAAAGTCAAGAAAAGAAGCTTGCAAACTGAACTGACTGTTCGTCTCCCAATCCTTTGCTCACTAGGAATTTCTGAGCCAGGACACAGGTTATGTGGCTCTGCCAACCATTTCTTCAACCCAAGGAGTGGAAGATGAGAGTGAGTGTCACTTAGACTTCCATGACTCTCACTGCTGCTGGAATAATAGCTTGGGAACTGACAAAAAATAGATCTGCTAGATACAGTGGGACAGTCTGAGCCAATATCAGAGATACAGAACTTCAAAAGCTACCCAAAGCTATTTCCATATGATGATGTCTTGCTAAAGTAACATTAGAAAGTCCTATAGAATGTCTTAAGCCCCTTATCTGAAATGTACAAAGACCACTTTCTCTCTAGAGACTGAAACCCCTGGATTCTCTGGAGACAATCATATAAACAACACATTGGTCTTCCAATTATATAGTAGCTCAAGTATTAAGATAACACATTAAATATTCACCAGGACTATGAAATCCCTAGTCCCCTTCCTCAAGTGAATGTTGAAATTACTAGATGCATTTTTATTCTTGATACTTCTTAGACTTAGTCTGTGCAGAAAGTAGTTTCCTTTAAAGAACAAATACCTTCCCCTGCTCCAGAATGTCATTTAACTTTGCATTAGGCTTCTTTCCTATAAATAGGTGGTGTGGGTTCGAAGTTAAGGAAAGTAAGGCCACATGTTTCAAAAGTGGGGTAAAAAATAAGGCAGCACTGCAGGGAGTTTGAGGGTAGTTTGCTTCTTTAATCAACCAATTGTTTTGGTGTGAAACCAAGGTAATAGTTGTATTCTGGGAATACAGGTCATGGCAGATCTTGGAGTTTGCCAATCTGTTCTGTATTGAGGACTGGGAATTATGTAAGTCTTTCTAAGACTTTTGCTCTTAATTGTTTTGTCATGTTTAGCTAGTACAAATTTGTGATATCTAATACTTCTCGTTATGTATCCATCATTTATCCTTCCCTTTCCCATCAATTTTCCTGTTATAAGATGTTACACTTCAGATGTAAGATTTCATTTTATAGGATTTCAAACTTGTTCTTTATTTTCTGAATAAAATAACATCAAAATACTCCTGATAAAGTGACAGACACTTAGATAAAATAACTTCTATCAGGACCAGGATTCTTTTCATAGAATCATAGAATAGTTTGGGTTGGAAGGGATCTTTGAAGGTCATCTAGTCCAACCCCCCTGCAATGAGCAGGGACATCTGCAGCTATATCAGGTTGTTCAGAGGCCTGTCCAGCCTGGTCTTGAATGTTTCCAGGGATGGAAACCTCTTTGGGCAACTGATTCATTTCAGTGTTTCACCACCTCATTGTAAAAAATTCCTTCCTTATATCTAGCCTGAATCTACCCTCCTTTAGTTTAAAGCCATTACCCTCTGTCCTATTGCAACAGATTCTACTAAAAAGTCTGTCCCCATCTTTCTTATAAGCCCTCTTTTGTTCTCCTATCTTTCAAACAATCCAAATAAACTGTATTTCCCCTTGCATTTAGTTTTTACATCTTGGTAAAACTTACCCCATTCTTTATAGAGTAAAACAAAGGAGAGAAAATCTGAATTTCTATCACATTGAAAAAAAAAAAAAAAGGAAAAACAACTTTAAAATTTATCAAAAGAAGTACTCCTCCCTCTAGTACCTCAGACCTACCTCGCAGAAAAATGCATAACCATGCAATTTTCATTTCATTTACCTATTTCTATTCAGGACAGAACCATCATCTGTGAAAACCTTGAGACTGTCAAATATCTATAAATTAGATCTGAATCTTTTTCTTTCCATAGTGAATACAATACATATGTCATTAACCACTGTGTATCATCAACCACACCAGCGATTTTTAACTATTCTCCCATATGAGGTAAGAAGCACCGGTGTACTTTCTATTATTGATGTCAATGACTAGATCAGTTTCTTATATCTGTAATTGTGTCAGCTCTGTCATCTCAGGTCTTGAATAAAGACACAGATATAATTAACTGGCTTCCTAGGGAGAAATCAGAGTTTTAGTCAATATTGCTTAAGTTTTAACAATAGCTCTTGAATTCTGTATAGCACCTGCCACTGTTCCATCTTTGAAATGCTTAACAAAGGTGCTCAGTCTCTTTCAACAGCTATTACCATGAAAAGCCAACATAGGTGGTAGCCTATATTATCACATTCTAGCTAATTGCTTTTCTGTATGCAATTTTCCTGCTAGCTGTTTAGGATGCAATTATTATTAAACCATTGCATTCTGATAGCACCCAGATGCTCACAGTGAAATCACAGGCCCTTTTGTTAAGAGACTGTACAAAATATTCTTAGACTAATTTCTGTCCTCAAGAGTTTGGAGTCTAAAAACACAAAGGAAACAAGTTGATATAAATAGAAAAAATATTCTCACATGGAAGAGAAGGATCATTATAAATGTTGTGCTCATTAATAACTGCAATGCTCAGCAGTAACTCCTTTCAGTATTGACTCCTAAATCCTGACCTTACTAATGAGAATGTTTCAATTACAGTTAATGAGAATTTTGCAAGTAACTTCAAAGAGATGGGGATTTTATCTTATGAATCCAGATCTTGTAGAAATCTGATGGCTGTGACGATCATATTTTAAATGCTGACTGTAATTGATCTAAAGCACTGTTTCATGGACTATATAGAAAAGCTCCCAGTAGGTGGCTATAATCCCAGTGCTTAAATTTTGTTTTCTTTTTCTCATCTTTTCTTCTGTAGTATGGCTTGAGATGAAATATAAGACTAAGGAACTTTAAGAATTGTCCTTAAAAGCAGAACATGTTATGGATTATGACATCGTGCTCTGTGATGCATTAAAATATACCTGATGATTGTAAAAACAGTTGTACCTGATGACGTGATATATTCAGTATCTGTAGGAAAAGAGCATTGTATCTTATGAGACTGGTACCAGTTGATGGCTCATCCTTGCACAGAAGTAAGGAAAGAAAAAAAATAATTAAAAATTCACTGTGAAAAAAGGATAAGTATCACTATTGTTTTTCAAAAATCTAACTAGAGCATTTGGAAACCGACACACTCCTATCTTCTACTCATTATTGTCATCGAAATTACATGACATTTTACCCAGTAATAAGGAATAAATCAATCCCAGCAAGTATCTAGAAAAACCCCACTATTTAATGCGTATGTGCTTTAAAACTAATTGACAGTATTCTCCACGACAGATCTTAAAAAAACAAAGTTCTTACATAGTAGGTAAGTTTTATATCCTAAACAAAAAGAAGAGCAAACTATGCTCCCATGTATCATTATGTAGAGATATCATAAATTACCCTTTGCCAAACCCATTAAATGATGCTAATTTGTAGCACAAATAATTATTCCAGAGACAGTTTGCTAAATAAGATAATTCACTGAACAATATGAAAAATAAAGCAACTATCAAATATGAGATTAACATTTGGAGAACAGCAGACGACCTTTTTTTTAAACGGTACTTTTTCTAAATTGCAATTATTGTTTATTTGCCAATCCACTGACTAAAGTTAAAACACTTCAGTTGATTAATCATGCTGAAAGTACAACTCTTTGAAAAATATTCCTGTATGGATTTTTCTTCTCATTCATTGCGCATTTCTTTTCTTCCAGTTTTGGTACGCACTTATCACTTCAGTAAGACTTTAGCATATGCGTAAATATCTTCCTGAACAGAGACACATTAGGCATGATTTACTGACATAGAATCTTTAGTATAAAGCAGTAGGAATTCATACAGCAGAAATGCATGCAAAGGTAATTAAGCACCCATCAAAACGGGTCATTATCATATTTTATGATCTAAAAGGCTGCAGGAAAGAAATGAGAATCTGCTTCCCAAAACAGTGCAGGGTGGACTCTGCTTGACATGAGCAAGCTGCCAGAACAGTTTTCAGGAGGGTCATTTTAATTTATTTTGGTTGTGTTTTAGTGCCAAAGGGGTGATGATACATAGATCTGAGATAAATACAAAAAATATTATTAATATAAATTTAAGATAAATGGATTGAAAGGGAACTGTTTAGCTTCACTGTATGTTTCAACAGAAGTTCATTGAAACATTTTCTATTAGCAGGCAAAAAGCTTCATTTAATTGATTTGACTTGTTCATTTTGCCTTCCTATACCAAGTAGGTTTATTAATGTATGTAGTCTGATATTAAAAAAATCTAAAATTTCTATGTCTAATGACATGATGTGCCATAAATAATATTTGATCATCACTGAAACAAAACATTTCAAAAGTATAATTTCAAAATATGTTTTTTGAAGTTTCTAAACTGTCTTTTCTTTTCACAGTGGAATGAAATAACTTATTTCTAAATATCCTGATTTTTAACATAGATGGTATCTCTATACACAGTCACTACTGGGGATGGTGAGAATGTGCATTTATTTTCCACTAAATCAGGTGGCAAGAAATTACAGTACAGAGTTATCATGATTTAAATTGCTGGTTTAATGATATTTATAAAAACAGGCATTCATGTTTGGAATATACAAATAATTTGATCCTCTTTTCTTATAAACTGTCTTTGACTGACATGGATATAAAATTATACCACTTTGCACGTATGATTTCTGGGTTTCTACCTTTAATTATATTGTAAACTTAAAAAGGCAGAGTCTATTAATGCAATGTCTAGGATAATGAGCCTGCAATCCTAAACAGGCTTCTAATAACAGTTTCACTGCATATTTGAGTTTTTTACTTAGTTTTGTTTGCTTGCTTTTATAGGTAGTTGTGATACACATTGGTAATTCATTGTAGCTAATTGTATTCAAGATCTGATTTTACCTTTATGAATGAATGGAAAACCCACTAACTGATAGGGGGTTAGGAGTTGTCATGTTCGATTGATTTTGGTTTGGAAGAACACACTGACTTTAAAATATCATATAACTACATGTGAGCATGAGACACTTGGATATGGGAGACCTTACATACATAAAACTGCTTTTGTCAGATGTTTGCTCATCTTTATCTCTCTTATTTCATTGAAGTCAGCATCCAGAACAAATGCATGGAGATTTTACGCCTTCTAAAACTCTGGTATTTGTTCAGTCATGATTAGTATATCTCACTTCTCTGCTTTATCTGGACTATTTCCATCCCAAATTCAGTGACAGATCTCACTTTCCTGTAAATAAATAGGGAACTCTGTTCTAAGATAAAGCATTTCCTCAGATAAGTCACAGTAAGAAATTTTGATTGAGGCAGGAGAACTAAAATTAAAACAACACTGTAGTTAAGTTCCAGTTATACAGTTCAGAAAACCCACAGGCTCCCAGCTGTTTCTGCAGCTGGTGTCTAATTCAGCACTTCCTGTTCTCCATAGTCACTACCATAACTGCTTTGTTTCAGTGAGTTTTAAGAGCCTCGTCATTACAGTGTATAGCTTGAAGGTCTTGTCATAGCAATTCTGATTAAAAACTAGTGAGATCTGGCCTCATACATTGCTAGTCTCCTTTAAAATTTCAACCTGCTTGACCACCCTTCATCTGTTCTATATGATCATTAATTTTCTGCTTATGAGGAATGGTTTACTCCTGAAGGTTCTGCATAACCTGTTAACCTATTTTTCCTTCCTCAGCTAGAAATTGCTAATATTGTTACAATGAGTCATGTCTACCCATAAGCCTCCCACCAGTGAAACCTTGTACCTATGAAGAATGAGCAGCAAATTTTGAAGAGCACTCCAAAGGATTTCCCTTGTGCCAGACATGTTTCAAAACAAAGTCAATCTTACGGCTTGATATTCAGCAGTAATGCTTTTACCAGTTCCCTTACTTGCCTGATATGCACAACTATACTAAATTAACGTATTTAGGTTGGCATTAAATTATTGGCCTAAACCACTACACTAAATCATAGAATCATTTAAAAAGACTTTAAAGATCATCAAGTACAATTGTAAATCTAACACCACCAAGTCTAACACTAAACCATGTCTCTAAGTGCCCTATCTATACTTACAGGGATGATGACTCCATCACTTCCCTGGGCAGCCTGTTCCAATACTTGATAACCTTTTCAGTGAAGAAATTTTTCCCAATATCCAATCTTAATCTACTCTAGCACAACTTGAGGCTGTTTCCTCTCATCCAATCAATTGTTATTTGGGAGGAAAAACCAACCCTCTTCTCACTACAACCTCCTTTCAGGTAGTTGTAGACAGAGATAAGGTCTCCCCTCGGCCTCCTTTTCTCCAGGCTAAATAACCCCAGATCCCCCAGATACTCCTGATAAGACTTGTGCTGCAGACCCCTCACCAATTTAGTTTCCCTGCCCTGAACTTTCTCCAGCACCTCAATGTCTTTCTTGTAGTGAGAGGCCCAAAACTGAACACAGGATTCAAGGTGCAGCTTCACCGACACTGAGTACAGGAGGATGATCACTTCTCTAGTCCTGCTGGCCACACTGTCTGATACAAGCCAGGATGCTGTTGGCCCTCTTGGCTACCTGAGCACACCACTGGCTCATGTCCAGCCGGCTGTCGATCAACACCCTCAGATCCTTTCCTGCTGGGCAACTTTCCAGTCACTCTTCCCCGAGTGTGTAGCGTTGCCTGGGGTTGTTGTGACGCAAGTGCAGGACCTGGCACTTAGTCTTCTTGAACCTCTTACCTCAGTCCATGCAGCCAGCCAGTCCAGACCCTTCTATAGAGCCTTCCCACCCTTGGGCAGATCAACTCTCTTACCCAACTACATGTTATCTGCAAATTCACTGAGGATGCACTTGATCCCCTCCTCCAGATCATTAATCAAGAGATTAAACAGAACTGACCCCAATACTGAGACCTGGGGAACACCACTTGTGACTGGCCACCAACTGGATTTAATTCCATTCAATACAACTCTTTGGGCCCAGCCATTCAGCTAGTTTTTCACCTAGTGAAGGATACACCCATCCAAGCCATTTTACCATGGAATCTTTAATTTAGCCCCCTTACAAACAGCAAGCTGTGACAAAAAGTTGTGGAAGCAGGACTATACAGCAGTATATCTAGCTTCAGAAAACCTGTTCCTTATTTATTTATATTCAAATATTCACAAATGTTTTGCACTTTCACATAATATGCACTATTAAAAATGTTTCTTTCATGAGTGAATTTATAAGCTGCAAAAGCTATTAGCCATCTATCATTTTAAGTGTGAAAACAGATTACTGGATGAAAACCTGTTCTGTAACAGTAGGTAGGTTTATTTTCTAAACCCAATATAAACAGGATTAGAAAGGTTAGAGAACTGTAACTATAGAAAAACTGCTTAAGAATTTCTTATAGATCAAAAAAAAATTAACAACCTCCTCACTAAAATAGAACATGAGGAAGAAAAAGAAAACATTGAACACCCAACCTAGAAACATGCAGGTTATGAATAATATCAACTCTAAAACTGTCTAAAGTAGGCAACACTCACAGAATGAGGAGGAAAAAAAAGTCCATGGTCAGTATAGTTCCATTGCTACACCAGATTTCAATACTCTGCATGATGTCTGTGGACCTGCAAACTGAAAACAAAGCAAAACATAAAACCCCCACTGATTTACTTTGTCACGATCCATATCACAGCTTATTAGGACCTCAATCATGTATCCCAGTGTTCAGCTACAATAAGTAGTGTTTAATTAAAGGAAAATTTGGAGAGAGCAATCACATTTGACTTTGCTACAGCATTTACTACAACAAGAATGAGGGACGCAGTATCATGCTCCTCCTCCACCAACCAGCAGGATTTCACCTGGAAGAAGTTTAGACTGTCCTATGTTGTGATTCCTTCCAGTCATGTTGAGGACTTTAAAGAAGGTAAATTTAGCATTCCTACAGTAATTTATTCCAGCACTTAATTATCCTCACTGTTAAAAAGCTGTCCCAAATTCCTAACACAAATTTCTGGGGCTCAGTTATCAGACATTAATTATGTCTTTCTCTGCTGCATTTAAGTGCTTTTTATTAACCACTGTATACTCATATTTTGTAATCAAGTGACATCTCATTTTTAATTTAGATAAAGTAAGCAGATTGAGTTCAGTTCCTCACAGCAAGACACTTTGTAATCTTAGGAATATGTCAATGGCTCCTTTTTTTAATCTACTCCAATTTTTCAACTTCCTTTCTCAAGGCCATTTACAAAAATCTAAGACTCCTCTTTCTTCTTCTCAATATCATTTTTTCACATAATCAAATATTTCAGTAGTCCTCTTTTTCCATCAGACTGAACTGTGGTAAAGAATTTGGAAGAAGTTCTACTTTGTTATGAGAAAAAAAATATTCAGGGTGGGGATAAGTGGAAAAAAACTCTGCAAATTCAACAAGGTAGTAGCTAATTGCAGACACCTCAAGAGCTAGGCAATCAACGGAATGAGCCAATGAACTCTCATTAAACACCATTCAGCATCAGTTCTTGATTGAAAACTATATCTTTCCAGAGTATACTTTTCACCAACAAAAACTGTGTAGCAAAAGGAATACTACAAGCAATTTCCAAAGTTGGAGCACAGTCCACATTATAATAATGCAATTTTAGGCATCTGATTCAGTTTAAGAGCATGTCTCTTTCTTGATTTCACAGGTGGGTTTTTAAGGTAGACTATCATAATGCCACCTGTTATGTGCATGGTTTTTGCATGTGCCCCAGAGCCATAAATACACTTAGAGAGAATGCAAAAATGAAACTGATTTGGGGAAATTAGTTCAAATGGTGCCTACATGTTTATGAGCTCTAAGGTAGAGGATAGCAAGCACACAGACTGAGGTCCAAATCACCAATGAGACATACACAGACATAAAAATATTCATAAATTTTGAATCTTATATTACAGAGAATAAAATACAGGCACGTGGAAGTACAGGCATGCATGTTACCATTTATTACCTTTCAAAGGGTCTATTTAAAATTGTTTCTGGTAAAACAGGGTTCCTACTATGAACAAAAAATAATATCTTTAGTCTTTTTAATCCTATCTTTGTTGATTTAGCAGCTATCAACTTCACCAAATAGGGGCTATATCCCCTGGAATTTCTCATACAAAGGGATCCACCAGAATCTGGAAGATTGCCCAATTACATTTTAAATAAACTTACAACAAGGGTGACTAAAGACAGAAGTGTGTCAGAGCAGTACAGAAAAGAGAAAAGAGTATAGGAGAGTGTGTAAGAGAGAGAGGGAGCTTCACTTTTCATATCAGTAAAGTGAAGAAAATTATACCTCTCCTTAAGTTTTGTGTTGAGTGGAATCAAGATCCCTACTGCTGAGTTTGGACCGGTTTGCTTTCCTTTCTTTCTTCCACTCTCTCCATCTTGGTATGTGTAGATCTCGTACTTAGATGAACAAATTATTTTATTTTTATTGAGTGTTTTTAGATTTATATGGCTTAAAAATAAGGGGGCTCTTGACTTAAAATTTCTGTTTGGGGCAGTATGGGCAGAGCAAAAAAGATTGCAACTTGGGCAGAGTCAAGGGGTTGGTAGATGATTCCTTCTCCTGGGACCACAAGGGAGGCTCCAGAGAGCCTCTACCTTGGAAATCCCTCCCAGAGCAGGTTCATCAAGGGCTACCAGCTCTTCCTAGCCCTTTCTAAGTACTAGAAGTTGTCCACAGAAGGACACTGTATTATCATACCTGGAGGAAGAATTGTAAAACCACACATGCCCATCCCACATTCCTTGTAAGTACAGTGACCCCTGAGCTGGCACTGGAGTGTCTCCAACTGATTCAGAAGCACTTAAGAACTACTGCTGATCAGCCTCATTTATTCTTCTTCATTGCTAACAGCTCCCACCTGACTCACCCTTAGGTGTGTGTAGGGCAAATCTTACTGCAGTTTCAGGTTGGACCTTCTCCTTCAACCAGCATGGCAGCACATCAGTGGGCACAAGCTGGGAACAGCATATAACGTACTTGACATATATTTTCATGTGCACATATAAAATATTAAAACCATATTTGAGTACATCATTGTCTTTTTGAGTAAATAAAAAGTTTCACTGATTTTGGTGACAACATGAAATCACTTATTCTGCAGGGGAAAAAAAAATAACAAACAAAACTGCAACATAACAATATCAAGTAACATGTTTGGAAAGTTTAATGGTCATGGTCCACCAACGACTCACAAAAGCTCTCCTGAGGTATGAATATATATTGCTTATGAGTTTTAAAAGCTAAAAGGAGTGCAGTGACTGCACATTAACAGTTATTTGTGCGTTGAGTAACAAATTTGGGTTAATTGCAAGAGTCTGTTGCCATCCATTAAATCAAAAATACCAATAATTAATTAATCAGGTAATATCATTAAATAGTGCTTGACAAAATAAACTGAGAACTCTGCTATTTATTGAAGATGTAAAGGACAATAAAAGATCAGACATTCCAAAGCAGATTACACTTAAAATGCACCTGATTTCTAACTCATTTTCAGACAAGGTAAACTTTCCAAAATCTTTGATTTAATTTTCAGATATTACTGAACTACAAAACACAGTGAACTGTCAGGGAAGCTTTCGGTCCAATGCATAGTTATGTTGAAAATAGTTTGTTTGGTTTCTAGGACTGTAAAAAGTATAAAACAACAACAAAATATTTTGTCTGATAAAGAAGCTTCTCAGTAACCCAGTAAGTGTCAAGGTTGAAAGCTCAGCACACAGATACAAACATCTATTTATTCCACAAACTATCACTAAAGTTAAAAATCCCATTTGAATGTCAAGATTTATATTATCCACTTATATTTTCTGAATTTGTTTGTTAATTACTGTGGTTATTTTTCACATTACACAGTCTTTTCATCATTGAAGCAGGACATGTGACTCTGTGATTCTGTGATATAAAGACCGGCCTAAAAAGTGTTTCAGGCATTAGTATTACAGGGAGGCATAATTGTGGGCTATTCCACAGCCTTTTACTGTGAAAAGACACCAAACTTCAAATCTTTATTTCTTCAGGTGAGTATGTATATATATGCATAGGAGATCATCTGTTAATATTCTAACATGTGATCTTTATCAAAGTTTACATGCTATCTCTGGTGTGACTGTTCTGGATTTAGACCCTGGTCTCTTTGAGGAAAAAAAAATGCACAGGGATTAACTGAAAAGCATTACCCACGTGTGCTCACTTTTTTAATGGAATCATTTATCTGTGATGGATTTCATCTCAGTACCTCAGTGAAGGAGACTCACCAAATTACGAAGGCAAATCACAGTTTTACCAAAGAATTACTTCAGAAGTCTTAGCTCAAACCAACTTCTATACATCTGCAACTGCTGTTCACTTACACAAGATTCCATTTTTAACCACTTAAAGGAAGCTTTTCTCTTCATCCAAGTCCAGAAGTGAAATGTTACAGAAAAAGTTGTCCAGGCACAAACTAGCAATTTGCTGGCATTTATAGTGGTAGAAATGGTACCTTCTTTATACTATCTGAAGTTTGAACTCTAGGTATTATATCACAGACAGACAGTAGGAGTTTAATACTTTGTTAAAGTACCTTTTTCTTTTAGTATTTTACTATTTCCAACTTTTTCTTTTCAATATGCTGTTCTGGTGGTTACATAAAGTAGAAAAGTTTGAGTTGTAGAATTTATGTTGTATTGTATTTTCACTTGGTATTTAGAAAAGCTAAAAGGGTATTTTAAATCTGAATATCACACAAGAAGTCATTGAAGTGTATGTTTCCACAACAAGATAAATAAAAAATGAAGAGGTATGAGACCAAAAAGTGCTCTGCAGGGGATCTGTTGAAAATTGCTTGAATTTTTTTCATTAAACAAGTCATTACCTTTTTTGAGAATGTGCTCTTAGTTTTGATGGAGACTTCTTCAGGTTTCAGAAATGCTTAATATAAGTTCATTTTTAAGATTCTTCCTCTGTCAGGCTACTGAATTTAGGCATTCTCTTCTGAAGCTGACATTTTGCTAGTCAGACAACAGCCTCTTTCCATACAGAAAAAGACTTAAATATGTATTGTGCAATCTAGGGAAATTTTCAGAGTTTTTCCTTTTTGTCATCCCTTTTAAAGCATAAACTGCTACATAAACTTGCCCCATTTGCAAAGTCTTACTAAACACAGAAAAAATAAAAGATACACACTGGAAATTAGGAGAATGATGTGTCAAGATGCTAATTTACATACTCTAATATATAGCTTTTTCTTCCTTTTCCTACTTCTAATAATATTGGTACCATATAACCATCACATACATTTGCAGAATTACACAATTTATTAGTATCAGTTAAACTACTTCTGCACTTTAAAGTGCTTAGATGTTTTTCTGTTGTACTTCTGGTTTCTTATCCAGGACATAGTAAATACTAGCATTTTATAGCATATTCTTCACCATTTTAAAAAATTGTTACCTTTTTTTTTTTTTTTTTTAACTAAGCACTGTGAAGTTCCAAATGTCAGTATGTTGTTACTGTACTTTATGAATCACAAGTCATGGGTCTGGAAAGGAACACAAGAGATCAACTAGTCAAGCAGCCCTCCAAAAGGCAGTATCTATTAATAGCAAACCTTCAAAAGCATAGACAAAATTTTTATTTAACTTATTTTACAGACCACAGATGACAAAGGATTGAACTGATCTGCTGGAAAGTCTTACTAGCTTTTTCATCATATTTATTTTGACCATTCATTGTTTCCTTTAGCACCATATACAAAGAACTTGAGAGAGCTAATTCTTCCTTTCCTCATCTCAGTAGCTTTTTATACATTTATTTACATATTCATTTCCTCTGCTTTTATGACTTCCTACATTTTTAGAAACTTGTCAGAATTCTGCTCTGCTTATGCAGAACTCCCTATGCCCAAAACAAAATACTAGGAACTGAGCTAATACAAGCGCGTAGTTAGACCTGGCAAGTGTCACTTCGACATCCGTGTAAACTCAGCACAACCAAGTGTTACAAAGCATTTAGCAGCCTTAATCTGTCCATGAGTTTTTCATTTGTAGCAACCTTTCCCTGACTTTTCCCTAAAGTAGGCTGCCAAAGATTTTTCTTTTTTTTTTTTTTCCTGAGAAGCAGATATATTGTACCATTTGCCTATGTCTGATCAAGCCAGATTATGACTTAAAGCTGCCCAATGAAATGTGTATAAACAAAAATATCCTGAACAAGAAAAAGATTTCTAAAGACAAACCCTGCAAAGAAAACTTGAAGAGTTTGGTTTGAAGGGTTTGGTTTTTTGTTTTTGTTTTAAATTTCCATTGTGGGTCCAAATTTAAGACCTGGTTCACAATTCATAGGCAATATGAGACCAGTTTTAACTCATTACCTGTCCCTTCCAAGGACATACTCTTGATACCATCAGTAGGAGTTCTGAGATATTGTTCTTTGTTCAAAGTAGAAGTTTTCCTCCATCTCTGGGGAGGACAAATCAAACATGAGACTGGGCTTTGTAGTTGAAGAGTCAGATCTTATTAGGTTTTCTATTTTTGCAAGATAAAAAAATCGTATTTATATAGCTTATAAGTTAGCTGTGTTTGTGCTGGATGTTCTTTGATAAAAATAAACTTGACATATTTCATGAAATTAACTTAAAAAAATGCAAAGTAATTATCCCATCCAGGGCACATAGCAATGTTTGTTAGAGTTATGAAATATCTTGCAAATACATACCAAGCTGTCTTCTCAAGTGGAAATCAAAGCAGTATTTAATCTCAAACCAAACTCAGACTTGTTAGAAGATAAAATATTATTCCTTTGAATACAAGATTGCACATAAAATGTTTTATTTGCCTCACTTTATATGACATTTTACACCAACTTTCAAATATTCTAAAAATACTGTATGACAAATGTTTTCACTTGATTAATTTTTGTCACCACACTTACATTAATACAACTCTGTAGCAGAAGACATCTGCATAACGTTCCTGTTCCTAAGGACGTCAGATAGAAGTTTTGCAAGCAGCAAACTATTAATAGTTGTTACAAATTAAATTATTACATAATGAAACATAACATGTAAGATCACAGCTTAGAAATAAATTGGTTTAGTTCTGCATAAACTTGAATGCACTAGTTCAGGAGTCTTTGAATTTACACTAACCACTTAGCACAAAACCAACAGAGGTATGCATCTGTGTAGGTCTAGCCTAAGTTTTGTTTGTAATATAAGCATTAATAATGAAAAGAGACAATATAGCTACTCTACAAAATATTTTCAAAGGCATTTTCTACAGTTTAGATACTCAACAGGTGTGGTAGTTACACTACATTCAGAAGGGATCACTTACCATCATTCAACAGTGCACTTGATTTGTTTTTGGTGAAGTCAGAATGTTAGTTTCTGGATGGTGGAAAGTTTCTGTATTTTCTGGGCTGAAAACCTGAATAATACGGCTTTGATTTTCTGGGATAACATAACATTATTATGAAGCCATGAAAAATCAAAACATTCTATGATACATTTTTCCATATCATTAATACCTCTCACAGATATCATTCTCCCACTACTCATGCAAGGCAAAATGCACATAAGTACAGAGTGTACATGGGAAAGAGTAGAACATTGACACCATGAAGGAAATAGAGGATTCTCTCACCTCACAAGCAAAGTTGAGATTAAAAAAAACAAAACAAAACAAAACAAAACAAACCAGAAAAAATAAACATGTTAGAATCATAGAATCATTTCAGTTGGAAGAGACCCTCAGGATCATCGAGTCCAACCGTAAACTATCTCTAGCACTAAGACATGTACCTAAGGGGGAAGTAGTAAGGACTCCCAATAAGGAGCCAATTGCCAGAACAAGCTCTCTTAAAGGTAGATTACTTGTGATAAGTCTGGACTGGGTATCTTTCTAGAAGATTAATTTCAGTTTCACCAGTGTTAAAATTTTAAAGTTGAAAGTTTTCTATATCAGAAATCAGAAAAGGTTATTACAGAGATACCTGATGACATTAAAATACACCGACCTGTGGCATTCCTCTAAAAGAATAGAAATGGTGACAGTATGTCTAGCTACAAAAGCTTATTTTTCCAAGAGGAAGCAGATATTAAAAAAAAGATTATATATGTATACATATATATATATACACATATATGTATGTATAGGTAAGCATATATACATGCTTGTATACACAGAGACATGTATGTATGCATATCCACACACAACGACATATAACAGAGAATCTGTGGATATGATTTCTTCCTGAATTATTTTTATTGTAAGAAAGAAAAAGCAGTAACTTCAGAAATCATAATCATAAAGTAAGAAAGGAGACAGGAAGCCTATAGAAAATATTGAAGATTATTACAAAGTTCATGAGTTAAAAGGGAAGATGTTTGTTAATTCGAGTTTTAATTTCTTTACTTCAGAAGAACATTGATATTCTTGTGGGAGCTTTGATACTGAATGCTTCACAGTCCAGTATGAATTCTGAAATTAAGAGTAGAGTGTCTTGTAAATATGTTTCAGATGGGATTTCACAATGGGTGTAACTTGCTTCTGACACATTCTTTATAGTACTTGTTTCCTGGCTTTTGGTGAGTGCTCCTTCAACAGAGATCTTTTTGTTTCTGAAATGTATACAAATTAATAGGTCTGAGACATTACGCTGGAGCAGTACTATTCAATATATTCATCAACGACTTGGATGAGGGAATAGAGTGCACTGTCAGCAAGTTTGCTGATGACACCAAGTTGGGAGGAGTGGCTGACACACCAGAAGGCTGTGCTGCCATCCAGCGAGACCTGGACAGGCTGGAGAGTTCAGCAGGGAAAAATTTAATGAAATATAACAAGGGAAAGTGTAGAGTCTTGCATCTGGGTAGGAACAACCTCAGGTTCCAGTATAAGTTGGGGAATGACCCAGCAGTGTAGCAGAAAGGGACCTGGGGGTCCTGGTGGACAGCAGGATGACCATGAGGCAGCACTGTGCCCTTGTGGCCAAGAAGGCCAATGGCGTCCTGGGGTGTATTAGAAGGGGGGGTGGTTAGTAGGTCCAGAGAGGTTCTCCTTCCTCTCTACTCTGCCCTGCTGAGACCACACCTGGAATATTGTGTCCAGTTCTGGGCCCCTCAGTTCAAGAAGGACAGGGAACTGCTGGAGAGAGTCCAGTGCAGGGCAACAGATGATTAAGGGAGTGGAGCATCTCCCTTATGAGGAAAGGCTGAAGGAGCTGGGTCTCTTTAGCTTGGGTAAGAGGAGACTGAGGGGTGACCTTATTAATGTTTATAAATATGTAAAGGGCGAGTGTCACGAGGATGGAGTCAGGCTCTTCTCGGTGAAAACCAATGATAGGACAAGGGGTAAAGTGGAACACAGGAGGTTCCTCTTGAATATGAGAAGAAACTTCTTCTCCTTGGGGGTAACAGAGCACTGGAATAGGCTGCCCAGGCAGGTTGTGGAGTCTCCTACTCTAGAGACATTCGAAACCCACCTGGATGCCTTCCTGTGTAACCTCATCTAGGTGTTCCTGCTCCAGTAGGGGCATTGGACTAGATGATCTTTCAAGGTCACTTCTAATCCCTAACATCCTGTGATTCTGTGAACAGCTAAATGTTCTCCAGTATATTTTTCTACTTTTAGCTTTTTAATCCAGGATAACTGCTCAGCTACACCGGTCCCTTTAAATACACATTTCTGCTTTTGGTATGAAAGCTGTTGACTTACTGATTCATTATTGCTAGTAGAGTCTTGTTAATGTCAACATAGAAAAATGAATAAACAATTAACAAATGAAATTCTTCTTTGCATGGCAGATGAGATTATCTTTACTCAAGCAAATGTGTGTTTCCATCAAAGGCAGTGGGTCCTGAGTCAGGCTCAATGATCCCAAGTCCTGCAGGGAGACGACCAAGGGTTGAATTGCGCATGATGTGGATAATTGAGGATGACCAGTCTCTCAAGCACTGAGTTGCCAGCTGTCACAAGCTCCTGAAATTAAGGTAATACTGATAGACACTAATGTAATTAAGAGTCAGAGTCCAGAAATGGGAAGGAGTGATGAAACAAAAGCTATTGCTAATCACACAAGAGCAACAACAAAACCAGATAGATCTCTGAAATTATTGTGACATTAAGGATAACTATGTTTTTTTGTAACTATGCAAAATGAGGTAACACACTACTAGAAGTTCAGTTTCACCATGATCTCTGTAACAACTTTTCCCTAAAAAATGTACATACACTGTAGTAAGTCAACCTCCAAGCAGCTTTGCTCCAGGCACACACTCAGCAAGGAAATGCAAGGTCTTTCAACTCACTTCTTTTAAAAAACCTGACTGCTTTTCAGTTCAGTCTCAGTTAGCAACATTTTAATTCAAGCAAGTTCTTTGAATTATTTCTTTCTCTTTCTGATACATGTTTCAGGTATTTCACTAAAAAGCTCTCTGGGAGCTCATGACATGTTAACTGCAAATTAAAAGAAGTAATTTGGCAGTGTCAAAGCAGACCATTTTTATCAAATTATATTTTAAACACTAGGGAAACTTTACAACAAAGGAAAGAGACTCAAAACTAAGCTAAAATCTTAATCCTTAAAAAGCTTATCATGAAAATTGCAACAATATTATTAATTTCCAGTGTTTCTCGATTCCTTTACTATGTGCAGTCCTTTTTTCCTATGTGATCTGTCACACATATGAGACCATACATCATTTTAAATTGTATCTGTTATTCTAAATATATTAACAATACCTTTCTGATTTTGTATTTTAGGATTTGTTATAGTGTTCATCATTGTTGTGTTACAGTGATGAATACTTCTCTAATCAAGTGAGGCAGTGAAACCTTAGGAAGTGTTAGCAGTTTTGTCTAGAGCTACTCAGAAATTTTCCAGTGAAACAAAGTCCATCAAAAGTGCTAGTTTGTTAAGCTTCAAATAATTTTTTTGATCAGCTGTGTTTGTTCATCTGTGTTCAACTCAAAAGATTTTTTCTGCCTAAAGATCTATATTAAACACTGAGGAGAGGATTTGCCTGTCTGCTTCCAAACTATTCATCCAAGTTTCCTTTTATGGTCAGCAGAGAAACTAGAGTTTATAGAAAACAATCCATCTGCACAGTTTTATCCCTGTAGGAGGAGTGGAATTATGTCCTACTCTTCCCTGTTTTTCCCCACTGACTGTAATGGAAACACAGACATCTGGCTTGTGTGCAGACATCTACATTTCATCAGAAAAGTCACACCTTCAAAGACTGTGTCTCTTCTCAGTATACTCTTGTCCTTCTAAAATTGTGAGATTGGCCAATGTGAAACTCCTGTTTGAGTTACACAGAAATTGTGTAGCTGTGTAACATACTTAAGACAAGCCCTGCAGTGTTTCTGCCAATGTATCCATGAAGCAGGGGAAAACTGGAGACTGTGGCTATCTGATCACTGCATTTGCTGCTCTGAACCTTAGGAAGCTGTGAGCCCGTTGGAATTCTGAGTTGCATAACAAAGGTGAAGAACCCCATGATCCCATTAACTCATTAACTGTGCACAGCCAATTGTTCCCAAGCTCACTTTTTCCTTAGCAAAGCCAACCTGATCCAGACTTGAGAATAAGGACCCAAATTATTCAGGCCATCAAGAATGAAAAATTTTCTTATAAAAGAAAGAGGAAAATCACATTTTTCCTGGGGGAACTAATAAAACCCTGGATGTATATACACTATGAGTTAGTATGTGTTGTAACATTTCCTAGGCTTAGATATGCAACTCGGTGGAGGAACCACTGAATTCTAACATCTGAAGAAACTCTTTCACAATCTGCACCTTTCTGAGCGGTAAGAGATTCACAAAAAAAGAGAGGGATTTGTGTTCTGCCTTAACCAAGGCAGAGAATGCAAAAAGCCTTGCATGCTCTGTGTTTTCAGTGCCCTCTTCTCATGTGAATTCTGTGCAGTTCAGTCAGATACCTCTGGGAACGGTTTGCAAGGTTCACACCTTAGCATTACAGGCTGTTTGAAAGTGACTTGTGATGCCATTAGATGATTCTGTAAATACTTTAAGTTACAAAGTTTAGGGTATAAATACATTTTTCTTGAATCATATTGTAGACTGATCCACAGTCCTGATTAACACAGCCACAGAAAAACAAGAATATATTATATTAGCACTAATAAATTACTGTCTTTGCAAATTGAACTTGGGTCATCAGATTTCTGCCACAGAATAATAAAAACAAAGGAGAAAAATGAGATATAGCCATAAAACCAATGGTATTTGATTCAGCTATGCTAGCTGTGGAGCTGCCCCAGGACTACTGTAGCTCAGTATAGATTAGTCTCAAAAAACTACCTTACCAGTGTCAAGATCAGAAGGGCAGAAAGGTATCAGAAAGCTCTTCTCTCTCCTTGAGTCAAGATCAACTCTGACACAACAAAGTTTCTAGTCCACAATAACTTTTATATATCTGAGTTTTCACTTACAGACGATGAAGTGTCTGAAAACAACCACCATTTTGTAGCTTTCCTGTATGAGGAAGCAGGATGAAAGCACTTAGAGCTCCAGAATTCACGGTGGTGTTGTACTGTTGTACTGTTGTACAGCTGTAAGTGATAGAACTGAAAATGTTTGTGCTGCAACTGCACATAATTTCAACCTACATGTCTCATGTATTGCCAGTAGTAGATATGTGCACGGGTTTAGACAACTCTGCTGCCTCCTGCATTAGTAGTTGCATTTGAGATGTGTAGTTTGGATGACTGAACTGTAGTCCTGATGCTTGATTTGCATAAGTTGGAGCAAAAAAATGAATCTACAAAAAAAATCTAGCAAAATAAATGCTCTAAAACATAAGAGTACATCGATGATACTCATACCAAGTAAGATAAACTATTGTGAAAACAATGCAAGCAGTAATAACTTAGGAGAGCATTATTATTCCAAGTAGTTTAAAAATATAGAAGAGAATAATTTGCCATGGGATACATATGTTGGAGTGCAATTTGTATAATTATACAAGAATTATAATAATTATTATAGATTGCGCATAAGCTTGGCAGACATTGCATAATTATTTCCTTAAAATGTAAACAAATATCTCCCTAAGCTGCATCTTCAGCCCTTTCAGTTTCTATAAATACTCTAATGACAGCATAAGTCCATTTAAGCAAATATAGCTGGCTATGTGCAGTTACTGTTGTTCCAAAGCTTTCATCATGGAAACCTAATCCAAAAAGTTACACCCACATATGTACACTGAAAACACAGACATTAGATATAATGAGAATAGATTTGATTTTTTAGAATTCTCCGGGAATGTCTCAAGCAAACAAAAGAGACAAAGAATTACTTCATAAACCAAACTGAGTCTGTTCTTTAAGCTTTACGTGAGACCAGTTGCTATGTCCAAACACAGAGCTTCAAGAAATGCCTTTGATTCAGCTAGTCACTCTTCTTCCACAGCATCTCACCTGTTTCTAGGGTGATATACTTCCCCAGTAGCAAATTGTTTTCACTTTGACAGTCTACTTCCGCTTTGCAGTGTATTATTTATGTGTATCCAAGTCTTTCTGTTCTCTAGCATCCCCCTCTTTTTCTATTTTCACTAGAACATTACATGTGATGTCTGAGGACTGCAAGCTTAAGAGGTATTCACAGTGGTCCTCATTACAGGGTACTTATTAGTCAGAAACTGGGCACTGAGAGAACCAGATTTACATCAGACATCTTGGTCTGAGTTAGTAACACTGATGCATTGTGCAGGGAGCACTAGTGCAACTAGTGCAGCTGAATGAGATGTTCAAAATATAATAAATGTAAGAAATTACCAGTGTTGTGATATTTTCAAAGAAAGAACAAGTTACTTCATATAACCTCGAGCTGATAGCCGATGGCATTAGGTGTAGAACTACATAATGATTTTGATCCTGTGACTTCTGTGCACGTGGTTTATTAGCAGTGTATCTGCATCTTTTCAAACTGAAGTACTACTTCAATTAGGGGGGGAAATAAACCCACACCTCAACAAACCTGTGTACCATCTTGTGAACCTCTGTACAGGGTATACAATTAAATAAAAAAGATACTATAAAATATATTAAAAGTTAGTAAAAACTTGAATATTCATACATTATTAACCCTTGCATTTTGGGTTTTTTATTGCATACATGAAAATGTGTATACTTATTTGCTTTTAGATTCATAGCTGTGCAGAGTCCAGTGACTCACTGCTCCTACACAGTAAATTCAATGTCCTTTATGTGTCTGACTTACCACACATACACGTAGCAGCTGCCTGACATATACAGAGTACATCACGGATGCATCAATCTGTTTGCCTGATTTGCACATACCAAATGGCTCTTTGTCCAAGATTTCCAGGTGTCTAGCAGCTCAATAATGGCTCGTTTAGGACTTCAGGAAACCCTAGGCAAATGGCTGAAGTTTTCCCAGACAGAATTTCTGACAGGAACAGATGATGTTGTCAAGATGTGCTAACTCCCCAAAGCACAAATGATGTTCACAGATTCATATATAGAAATGATACAAAAATCAGGAGTCATACTTTAATATCTACTTTCCTTTAAATGTGACTCACAGTAGTGACTCTACAAAAAGGAACCAGAAAATATTCAATAACCTATACTAAATGTTGCTTCTGTGACAAAGGCAGATACAAAATATTGCAACCCTTTTGCATAATGCAAGTAAATTTTCAAAGTAAATTAAAAATTAACAGGGTTTAGGAGTTAAAAATAATATTTCTTACAAAGTTATCTTTTCTATACAGCCCAAAATAACACAACAATGAAACACAATGGTTCTTCAGCTATTCCAAGCTATAGACAATTTTTAATATGTATTATCCTTTAGTAACTATCATAGTATCTCATCTGACTTTAGCTTTCTCATGGAGGATCTCATTTTCCCTGTCTTAGACCAAAAGTTCTGTTATTCTCCACTAGCTACCAGGACAACGATCACAAATTTAGAAGTTTAACTTTGAAGTATTTATTAGTGTAACATTTTTTTTAAAATGGACATTCAAACCAGTCCCTCATACACAAGATTATGAACTCAAATGCATTTCAGGTGATAAAGTGCCTATATAGTTTGCAGAAATTACTTATTTCAGACCTACTATGTAGATTTCGACATAAAAAACTCTTACAAAAAAGAGACTAAATATAAACTTGATGAAAAAGGGACAGGGAAAAAAAAAAAAAAAGACTCAGTCAAAACCAGAACTAGAGAAATAATATGGTTCTGGTGTTTCGTAGTTTCTTGGGGGAAAAGAAAAAAAAAAAATCTAAAACGCTTGTTTAGTTTCATTAGAAGTAGATTTTTTACAATGAAGATCAATAAGGAGACTTGCTAGGCCATAAAATAATCACTGATTCAACCTAAAAATAAAAATTCTGTTCATTTTCAATTCAGGCATTTAAGTTATAGAGTATTTTGATTTAACAGTTTCTAAAATATAAATTTGGTGTGGGGGAGGGATTTAATCTATTTTCAGACAAAACAATACTGCAATGCTGACATGAATTCACAAAATACTTGTTTGACACAAGTCTTCCTGTTGACACAATCTGCATTTTGAATCAAGAGAAAACTATTTTGACCAAGAAAAAAATGCTTGACCTCCAGGAAGTGATCTGTAACATATTGAAAACAAAAATATGACAATGTAAGACTTATCTTCAGTTTTCTACTAAGACATGATTCTCATAGAATGCATAGGAACTGCAAGTCACAGACATAATAGACTTACTGACTTCATCATTGTCACCTTACTTGCAATTTAAAACACCATGAGTATTCAGATCTAGAGTGCAACCTAGAAGATGTTTCAGGGCTGACAGTCAATAGTTGCTCCTAATGCAGAAACAAAAATTATCTTCAAGATTTTTAATCAAAACAGAATTAAAAATTATTATAAGATACAATGTTATAAATCAAAGTAGAGGCTCAGTCTGGGAGGTTTACTCTAGCTTGGGGCCTAAGAATATCCAAAATGTCCCTAGATACTGAATAATATTTTCAAAATTTTCTATGAGAAGCCAGCTATACTTAATATACAAAATGATCAGGGAAAAAAAAAAAACAAAAACAAACAAAACAAAACAAAACAAAACAAAACAAAAAAAAACACAAAACCAAACCACACCAAAAGAATAAAGTAAGAATAAAATACAGATCAACAAATAGCCACATTTATTAAGATTTTTTTCATAAAATGTCCCCAGTAGAAGAAAAGTCAGATAGATGACAGCGAAGAGACAATAAATCAGAACATAGAAAACTCTGAATATCCTAATCTTAGCTGGCAATTGCTGCGTTGGTTTGGTTTCTTATAGTAATGACTATAAAGATTTACCTTTATCTCAAAGGTTAGAGAAAATAATTCATTATAACAGATGTCTCTGAATATTTTACTGTCATTACTCCATGGCTAGACAGTACATTTGTGAGAGTCTGCTGCCTTGTCACAGTTAGGATCTATAATGCTAAGAAATACAGTATCTCCATTTGTGCTACACCACACTATCGTTACAAACTTTCAACTATAGATCAGGAAAATATATATAACAATGAACAAGAGGTTCAGAGGAACAGTTTTGATATATATAGCAACTGCTCCTATGATATTTTATTTTCTCTTCTAAACAAATTGGAACATGATTATCTTCCCAAGAAATGCATATTATTAAGTTGGAATATACTTCAGACTGTGTTAGCAACTTTTCCATATTAATATAATATCAAGTCCTGGAAGCACTGCATCTGTCTCCATGCTTTTTTCAGGGCAGGAATTGAAAGCAAATTTCCAGACATAATTAAAAGCAGATGTACTTGAAGCTCTTTAGAAGTCAATTGTTACACTTACTTTATTGACGCTATCTGTAAAAAACAAACCAAAACAAAACCCAGGAATTAGTGCATTAGAAATTAAGTGAGTAACCTGATGAGGAAATAAAACTCCCTGAATCTTTCTGTAGTTTACAGACTCCGTAACTTGACGTATAGAATATCTCCAGCTTCCAGATGAAAAAAAAAAAAAAAAAATTGTAAATAGCAATAAACTGTAACTTCTCTGTTACAGCCTAGCTTGCATTGTGGGTCTGCTTGCAGGTACTCATATAAGGTATAATTTTAACAAAATGTGTGTATGTGAAGGAGATTTTTACTTTCAGCTGACCAGAATTTAGTAGCTCTTTAGTTTTACAGATACATATGATCATAAAATTCTTTATCACTTCCACATATATACTGTCGCAGACTAAGGTTGTGTATCCATATTGATAAGCAGAAGTGAATATTCAGTAAAAGGCATTTAATAATCTTCAGTAATACTTATTTATCTCTCAAGATCATCTGTTTCCTATAAGGTGCATGCATATTCCCAGAAATGAACTGAATTACACATATGTCCTCTCGTCAATGAACGTGGTTCTCCTATAAGAGTTACTAAGCAAACACCTAAACTGTTTTCATACCTGTTTAATTGTCCTCACATCCATAATCAGGATCTTCACTGCTGAGAGGAGAGGTGGAACAGGTAGTACAGGTGGAATCTGTACAGCGATTCCTTTTATGTAGGATGCACATCTTTCAAAAAAACTGAAGAAACAGAAAATTCAGTGTGTGTCCTGTTAGAGCTCATCAGAAGTACACTAACCTCTACCTCTCCTCTGAACAAGGACTTTGCTTAATTCAGAGTTTGTTTTACAATGTCTGTATCGAGTTTGTGTGTGTGACCTTTCAAAATATAACTGGAAAATTAAACTAACCTTGGAGGAAAGCAAGCAAATTCTTCTGGAATTTTTCCTCTAGTCCATGGGATCTACAATAAAAACAACAAACAAACAAACAAACACACACTTTGGTTGTAGTAGTAGTTAATAGTACTTAATGCACTAAGCTTTTCCTGATCAGTTCTTCATGTGCATGCATGCAGAGTTAGAAAATGTCCACTTTCTGTAACAAATGCAAATGAAAAAAATCAAATCAAACATAATGGCTTTGTGTAAGCTATTTCAGCTATTCCTTTGCAAGGTAAGAGATGAGAAAGATTGTTACGCCGTTTCTATCTTAAGTACATAGGACATGCAAGGAAACCAAGTGCAGAACCATCTAAATAATTAAAGAAATACGTCCATAGACAGACAACTGCTGCTAACATCCTGCATGATTTTCAATGTCATATTCTTAATTATTTTACTTAATCTTGCTATGTGTTCACAAACCAGTTTGATTAAAATCAGCCAGTACATATGTTTTCATATGTGTTTTTAAAATACTTCTTTGGAGTTTCAAGCTCTCACATGAGAGTGAAGGAAAAGGAGAAGAAACAGTGTGTTGGTAAACCTTGTGTAACTCACACAGCTAATCAGAGAAAATTAGCAAAATTGCCAACACACTCTTGTCACACTGTAAGTGAAGATACAGGAGAATTATTGATGACAAACAGCAACAGCTTCTCCAGAAAAAATGCACATAAACACTACCACTAATATTGCTGCTAGGAAAGATAAGCCATGATGCATTTGTGTCTTAAACAACTGCAGGCTGTTTAAGAGCAGTGTGTTTGTAGCACTGGTCAGAGTCTGCAATGACCTTTTGTGTGGCACCTCACACAGTATTGACTGTTGCTGTTGTTCCTTAAGCATGCTGGGAATCAATATGGTTAATAATAGTAATTACAAAAAATGAGCATTATGAGTAGTATTTTACTACCACAAGAATCAACAGTCATAATTTGTGTCTGTGCTAATTCTATTTCCAATATGGATTGTAGATAACTAGGGCAGTCTGCAGCCTACATTTAGTGAACCTAATCAATTTATATGCTTTTATTCCATACAGAATACAAGGGAGAAATTACGGTGGGACCACACACATTTCCCAGCTAGGTTTCAGGCCAGACTGGAGAAAAGACGACAGTGTTTTGAATGAGTCTGAGGATGCTCGGAAATGTCTCAGGTAAGGATGCTCAGAGGGAAGCAGCTCTGTCAAGAACTTCCTGCAAATACAGTTTTGAAAAAGTTGTCAAAAACATCAGACATACAATCACAAAGAAATACTCTCCTGCAGCTGCACTTATCCTTCTGCATAAAGTAGGTATCGACTGTCCCTTGGAGGCAGTTAATCAACCAAGAGATATTGTAAGAAATACAATGGAGCAGAAACCAGGGGGTATGAAATGGAAAGAAGAAATGTTCAACACTTAATTCCCAATTCCTAGGTGCAATTTTGTGTTACATGCATATCTATATGAATCTGTGCATTTAGATCCTTCTTCCCTTTTGCACATTAACATGAAAATAATCGTGTGTGTGTGTGTGTGTGTATGTTCACTGGGTAGTTAAACAATGCACACGCAAAGGTTGAGCCCTAAATGAAATTCTTTGGAATAGGTTTGACTGCCTTCCTACTCTTCAGTCAGAGTAAGTTCTTTTAACTTAAACATAATTTCAGGAACTGCTACTGCTGTGGTCTTGCCTCCTGAATAATACTTGGGGCAGATCAAAGATGCTAGACCGCACCAGTGACAACCTTCTAACCTTTCCATGCTTCTTAGCAATTAACTGCAGTAAAACCAGACTACAATGACAGGGAGTGCAGTTCACCAGTGAGAAACAGACCTTGCAATTCAGTGAAGCAAATGTGCTGAAGGAAGCTGCTGCTCAAGACAACCATGTCTGGATGGTGATGATCTAGACAACTATTTCTATATCACTTGTATTCCACTTCTGATTAGATTTATTAAGGTTTATTTTCTTTAAAGAGTCTTAAGAAATGATTATGCTACCAGCTCCCCTTTATAAACAATATTTGAAAGCTTTTATCACTATTCTTACATAAATTACAAGACATAAATATAAAAATATACATAAAATAATTTTAGCCCACTTCTCTATTAACAAAATACTTTGTATCTTATTTTTAAGGGTAGGCTGATTGAAATATGAATTTCAGCTCCTATTAAACCTCTCATAAGAAAATGTATCTCACAAAATGGGAAGCAAAAATAAGAAAAAAAATCTTAATTTTAAAGATTCCACAAAAAAATCATGCCAGCAGCGTGGTGAACACAAAAGAATAGACGTAATATTTTGCATATTCCTTAAGATAATGCACATTCATAAACTAAAAATATGCATATCAACTGACAATGGAATAAGCCATTGTGAGAGTGGTAATAGCTAATTTATTTTTTATTCAGCAAGCCCTGATGGGTATGTGGTTTCTTCCTTTGGAAAAAATTATATACATAAAGGAGTATAAATACTAAAGCGAGTATATTTTTGGTTCCATTTTTCAATTTTAAGACCTTTTCACAGAACATCCATATAATTTCAGTAAGGAGAAAAAAGGAACAGCAGAGGAGAAAAAAGGAACAAAAAAGGTAACTCTCCTAGGCTAGATGTTGTCATTGTCAACTCAATCTAAATCTGATGTGATGGTGGAAGATGTCATAAGTCATGCAATTAGCTTGTCCTTAATAAACAGTTTGCCTCATCGTTTTTCAGTTTCTTGAGGTTAACAATGCATTGAGATAAAGTATTTACTTACTCTGAAAGTAGTATTAAAAATGCATCTGTGGAAGAGCGCTTAGGGGAAAAAAAAAAAAAGTAGTAACAATTTTTTTCTCTTTTCATCTTTTTTTTTTTTTCCCTTTCAGCTCACCTTGAAACTCATCTGCTGAGAAACACAATTCTCATAAGTCTCCTTTACAAATGATGAAAAGGCAGAACCTGTCTTGAAAATATGCGGAAAAATAGTTTATTGCAAACCTACAGACAGCCTGCATACCTGAACTCAACAACATTGTTGTGTTTCCTTTTATGCAATGATTTTTCTTTGAGAACTCTGTGCTTGTCCAGGCCCTAACATACACATTATACAGCATCTATTCAATCATATCCATTCCAGTATAATAAATCTCTACAAGATATGCACAGTACATATGCTATATGTAAAGCCAGATATAGGTAACTATTTTATTTTAATCCTTTTTTTTTCATGAGCATAAAACCAAATAAATAGTCACACTAATTATTCAAATTATCCTGTAACATTTAAAAATAGTTTTCATCTAATCACATTACAGTCTGAAATGTTTCCCTCCTTTGCATTTCTATAGAATATTAACTGCAGATTATTCTCCAGAACACAGGAAAATTGGGTTAGACACAGACAAAAATCAACCTCCTACCATCTATACATTCAGATACTCTGTGAAAGAATGCAAAGCAAGGCTGAGTCACTCATTATAGAGATTCAGGTAACAATAATATGCTTTTCTTTCTTTGTTAAGTTCCTCTGCTCTTAGTGCACAATACTGTTGTTAAGCGAAGTAGTTTTTATAACTTTGTACTCACACTGCATGTTGTTTTTCAATGAATTCAAATGTAAAACCAGGCAAAGATAAATTACACTCTCCAAATCACTTTATTTAAATGATTCGCTCCTGATTTCTGTAGCTTTTGAACACAGTTCCTTTGACAGTCTAAGTAGTCTAAGGTAGCAAGCCACGTGAAATTTAAAGGTTGAGGGTTCACAACCACAGCGAAGCCTTAGCAGCCCATGCAAGTACTGAGGGATGGGAAGTGAAAGTGGTAAAATATGTTATTTTTGTGAAGCAGTTGCTATGAACCTGAGGAGCATATCTGCTTTAGAACAACATTAAAGAAGAAAGAAATAGTGAATTGAAGGGTTCAGAACTGCCTGAGCATGGGAAACATTTTTAAATGTGTCTCCCATAAAACAGAATATCCAAAAAGTGATCAAACTGTGTTCAGCAGCAGTATGTGTGAGAGCTGCTGACAAGACAGAACAGATAGAAAGACACCTACAAACTGTTTTCCTCTCTTGGTTGGAGACAGTAGCAACTGGTTTGAATGGAGGTTATCAAAGCTTGTTGGGAAAGAGCTGAAGGAAATCCAAGGAAAAGCACTTACTGCTTTAAGAACAGATGTCCTGCTCTCCATTTTTTTACTTCACCTCAAAAACCAAGAATATAATTGTTTTGATAATACTTAATGGGTAATAGAAAATATATGGAGAAGTATTCCTCTTTTTTTCTGATAATATTTGTGGGAGAGAGATTTGTTTGGGGGAGGAGATAACTTGTGTCTGAAGATGCTTCTGAGCCTTTTTAATCAGCTACTGGCTGTTGACAACTGAGAGAAAAGGGGAGAAGAATGTGGGTGGATACCAAAATTTTTAACATCAAAAACTGCCTTTTATGTATGAGTTAAGGATGGAAACTAGGATCTTAATTTTTCCACAGAAAAGGGAATAGAACCTGAAAGTGTGGGTTCTCAGGAAAATAACTTCAGTTTAGTTTTCTCAGATAAGGATGTGACAACTGTGACCTGTGCTGGAGACTCTATTTCTTGCACCTGGTTCTGTGAAACTGCCAGGAAACTTCCAGTAGCTGCAGAAGGTTGGGTCATTTGCCGCAAGCCTGTAATAGAGCCCCAAGGAACTGAACCAGCCAGAGCCATAGCTGTTCATGAGGAGAGGTCCTGGGGCTCCCAGGGTCTGCAATGCTGCCCCTAAGGCAAAAGCATAATGTCCAAGGCAAAATTCCCACATTACTAATCTATTTGGGCAAGAGAAAAGCATGGGATATATGCCACAGGTAGGTTGGCTTGAACCCACAGAGTTGGCTGGTGAAAAATGCCACCAAGAAGCAATTTTGTGATTGCTGCTGCAGTCCTACAGAGATACATCACTTATTTACTGCTTTCCTCTTTCCATCTCCTGCTCTGTCTTGGGTGCATGAGGAGACATGTCCCCAGACTTTCTTAAAACTTTCTCAGGCACATTCCCCAGAACACCTTATCAAGTACATCCTGTGATATAAGGAAAGCTAAACAGAGATCTACACATACACCTTCTTCTGGGAATCACAAGGCAGACAGAGCAACCAAACTCACACCTTGGATACTGTGGGAAAATAAATCATTTCTAATACTTCATAGTTATATGAATCTCTAAAATAAAGTTATTTCTCACAATTTAAAAAGAAGACATATTAGCTGATGGTCTTTTATCTCAAAATAGCTGGAGCGTGCTTGTGGCAGAGGTGAGGGTGAGGATAAAAGGAAAACAAACAAGATATCTATGTATGCACAACAGTTCTTGGAAAATTACATTTTTGCTTGATATTTAACTGTATTGTTTTGCTGTCAAATATTTCAGCAGAAACATACAATTTTCTTTGACCTTTTATTTAATATTTTTTCTTTTCCCTCTCTAGTTGAACAATACTGTGTCATTAAAAGATAATGACCGTGGAAGATGGCCATGGCCATAGACTCTAGAAAACTGTGAAAAATGTGTAGATGAGCAAAAACATAATACAGAAAAAATATAGGTTCTTTCTGATGAAAATATCAGATCTAGGAGGAACGTTAACAGACAATAACACTTTATACAGATGTACCACAGTAATAGTGAAGTCATTATTAACATGATTATCTCCAGACATTGAGAAAGGAATAAACAGTCCTCAAAGCAGTTTATCATACAGAAAAACATGTATTTAATGGAGCTGTCTGTATAAGAAAATGTATAAAGTGAGTTAAAGAACTACAGAATCACAAAATGGTTTGTGTTGGAAGGAACCCTTAAAGATCCTCTAGTCCAACCTCCCTGTCATGGGCAGGGACACCTTTCACCAGGTTGCTAAACGTCTCATTCATCCTGATCTGGAGCACTTCCAGGAAAGGGGCATCCACAACTTCTCTGGTCAGTCTGTTCCCATGCCTCACCACCCTCTTACTAAATAATTTCTGATATCAAAAAAGAAAAGGGATTTTTTTTTTTTTAAGAGATGCAAGGAGACAGAGAAAACTGAACAGAAAGGAGTTTGATAACCATCCCCTTTGCACTGTCATCACCTCATGGATACCCAGTAGGGCACATTTCAGGTACAAACTGAAATCAGTTGTTATGGCGGTGGAAGCATTCACCCTGGGACTGCAACCCCAGCCCCTCAGACAAAGGTACTGAAGGAGAGGAGGAACTGGCATTTTTAAAAGCAGAATGGTTTAAAAGCAGGTACTTCACAGATCTGCCTGAAAAGATCTGCCTCAACAACTACAACAGGCTAATGGGGCTAAGAGCTGGGACATCACGTTCCCAGAACAAAAAGATGTGCTGAGAGCAGCGATCTTAGCAATTCAAGGGAGATCCTCTATCCATGTAGCAAAGCTACCTGCTCCAGGACTCTTGTGCAGTTCTCCAAGGAGGGGGTGGCAGAAGGGGGAAGAAACGAGGCAAAATAAGAAAGAAGAGCAGCTAAACAAGAAAAACAAAAAACTCCAAAAGACAGCAGCCAGGTTGCGCTCGGAACTGAATGTATTTCAGAAAACATTTGTCAAACTGAAGATGTTGCTGTAAACCATTTTAGCCTCGGTGAATCAGCATTTACAGATTTGTCCTTTTTCTCTAGTGAGGTTCTGACTGTCTTTACCACAATCAACAAAACCTCTTCTGATAATATGCATAACCTCCCCCTGTACAGAAACCCAGGTGCTGAAGGGTATTTTTATGCCTTCAAAAAAATGCATGTAAGCAATGAAAGGGAGTATAAGGCAGTTCGCCTTCTCACAGACAATAATGCAAACACTCCTCCTTTAATCTATGGTATCTCTGCTCTCCCCCTGCACCCCGCTGCAAAAGCCATTGTAGCTCAGTTAAGTACATATAGTAAACATATCTTCAAATTCTGCTGCCTTTAATTAAGTTTAACTTTAGTTGAACTGTTGCCAGAAGGAACTGGGTCAATGACAGAGGAGTATACTGTCATATTGCAAATGCATGTCTAATTTCTGTCCCCAGTGCCCTCTCCAAACTCCAGGCATGTCACAGAGCATTAGACAGAATTTAATCGCTTTCTGCTCTAGTAATTCTGGCTGTTTGGGAATTGAGATTGATTTTGCTCATTTTGGACTGTGAAGATCCAGGGTGAGCCTGCTGTCACACAATATGAGGTGGCATCAGCCACAAAGGAATGTGATATTCTGTAGCAGCTGTCATGAACCACAGAGCTGGCAGGATCAGGAGCAATAGCGTGAACATGCGGCTCAGGTACATGAGTCTTCTTCCCCTGCTCTATACAAACAAGGTGTTCTTGACAGGTCCTTCTGCCTGTTGCAATGGCTTTTGAGCTTTTCTGTCTTGTTTGAAATGTTGCTGCTTTGATTAGAATGGTTTTAGTGTTTACATCTACCAGACCCGGCTAGTAAATATTTTTAGTACTTGCGAAGACCGCTAAATAAAATAAAGAAAGCTGAACACTTAACTCTGGCACTTTCAGTTTGCAAGACAGATGGGACAGAAGGACAACAACTATATCTTTGCATCAAGAAGACCCCAGTAGAACAGTTCAAATTCATTTTCTTCTATGGTAAGAGGAAAAAAAAAAAAAAGCCTTACTCTGTTTTGCTTTTCCTTTATATATCGGTGAAAATTCTACATGTAGCATAGTATATAACATATTTTAGCTTCCTTCAGTTAATGTTTTACATCAGTAACTTTTCAGAAAACTTTGTCATTTTTCAGATATTTGGACATTTGAGATAGCCACTAAACAAGATTATGTCTTTCGTGTCTTGACAGTGATGGCAAATTTGACAAGTTCATAAAAAGTTCCCCCTAATGCTGAGACAATTGAGAGAGAATTGGCTAATTCTTAGCTCACGTTGTCGTAAATCTGGAGGAATTCAGTTAATTCAGGCAATGAGACATCTGCATCAGGCCTCAAGCTTTTCTATATAAATCAGTTAGACAGAACAGTTACATGTAGTGAAAGAGACAGGAAATTTTTTTGTTAAATAGGAAAAGGTTTTTAACAGGGATTAATAAATCACTTAATGAAAACTGGTATTTTGAACAAGGGAAACAGTTTGAACAAAGTAAGAAAGAAATGTTATATCTAATGTGTAATAAAAAAATGCAGCTGCATAAATTTTCACCCTTACCGTGTAACTGTGAACTCTGTTGAGAGTTTCTCTACAAATGTCAGATTGTATAGTGTACTTTATCTGAAAAATGAAGTTGCAAATTAAATAACCATGAGATTGTGTGTTTATCGCTATTTTGCTTTTAAAAACTGCAGATCAGAGGGTATTTTTGATTTGGTAAATTGAAATCTATTGCAATAACTGTACCAGCTTTTCCTTCTGGGAAAAATGGTTCTTGCATTTTAATGATACTAGATGGTCATTGCTAGGCCAAGGATGTTTTACAGAGCAATAAAAAGGGGTTCTTTGCTAGCCTGGTTTTCACTCTCATTACTTGAAATTACCAAGTTCATCAGTATCTCATAAATATATGTTTATTAATGGTATAATTTATTTCAAGTTTACACAAATTTTGGGACTCGTATTTTAGAAATTATCCAGACACAATTTCAGTGGCTGTGTTTGGATGACTTACGTACATATGATTACACTAAGATATGAGATCAAATGGAATTACAAGGAGAGATGGAGACAGTAATTCTCCAACAGGGAAACAGAAAAATCAACTAGAAGTATAAAAATCCAATTTTAATGCAACCATTATTGGTTGTGTACAAGTCACTCGGATCATGTTTAAATTACAAGACTGCTTGAGGAAAAAACTCTGTATAGGTTTTTCATTGCCACTAAATGAGGAATCTTTGTCATTATCTGATATCAACCAAGTCTCTCAGAAGATTTTGGTACCAAGAATCACAGGATACTTTTCTCAAAGCATGAATGTCCTTGAACCCTGGAGAGAAAACTTCAGCCCATTCTTACACTTTAAAGGTGCTAGTTCAGTCTGAAGTATTCCTAAGTGTAAGATGAAATAAAATCACATGAAAAAATATTAAGAACCTCCTGCAGTTATTGTGGGGTTTCAAGTGTCATTATTATATATGGTTATTTTACTATTGTATGTGGGTAATTTGAACTTCAAAATATTTAAGCCATGACTGTGGTAGTTTGATATTACTCCTTTCCCACTGATATCTCCTGTGACCAGGATTTATGAGGAATCACAGGTTAGTCCTGTACAGCATTTGATTAAAACCTCTTTTCCATATAGTTTGGATCCCATTTTGAAATACATCAAATCTATCTGGCATTATTAAGATTGGAATTTTGGTCTTTGAGAGATGTATAAACCTCTCTGATCTTATTTCCAAAACAAGGAACTTCAGAGGCCATTTCATACAAAGTATGCCATTTCATATAAAGTAATCAACACCTGAAGGAGATTACAACCTATGAAACAATTGTTTTAATTACGAAGTTACCCCACTCTCGCATAAGGCAAGAAAATATTCTTAGACAGGATTCTGAGTGGGCAGAATTGTCCAAAATCTCAAGTTT
Organism: Patagioenas fasciata; assembly: GCF_037038585.1. NCBI lineage: Eukaryota > Metazoa > Chordata > Aves > Columbiformes > Columbidae > Patagioenas > Patagioenas fasciata. The sequence goes on along the minus strand of NC_092523.1, from coordinate 43,358,284 downwards.
CCCAAAGGCCAGATACTCCTGCCCACGCTCCTGAAAGGAAAGGGATTGTTCTGAAGTTTAGATCATGATGATGCACAGCTGCTGGGACAAAGCTGAGCAGAGAGGTCAAGGATGCAGTTAGAGCTAAAATTTTGGTTTCACCGTTGCAAGGTTTTTTAGCATTTTAGAGGAGACATTCAGATTCAGATTCTCTTATCGTATAACATTTCAAAGGGTTTCAAATTTGCTAACTTCGGTTGCTTTGATTTACATCAGGATAAAGGGCAGGAGAATTTTTTTACCATATCAATACACGTCGGTTTCTTCTGTCTCCGTCACACTTTCAGTGTTAATTAGGTAAGTGCACTGGCCTCACTTCCTACATGGCTGGTTTTGACTAAGCCAGTGATATAGCATATTCCTCATCTACCTGAATGCAAAAGCTGTTCCATTTTCTTTTGACTGACCTGTGTTCCACTGTTCTCCAACTGCAGAAATGCACTTTGCTTTCCTCATCCTTGTCTCATTAGCATGCTTAATGATTCCTACATATAATCCCTAAGACAAGCCTTTCTCACTAATTATTTGTTCCTAGATGGTAGATTAGAGTAAAATTGTGTTGATTCCCAATACAAATTGCACTAGCAAAATAAATCAAATAAAATTTTAGATAGAAGTTAACAGCTATAATGTCATGATGGGTTACTAGATATGCTACAGAATATGTGTATGCAATTAACTGCATGTTAAATATATTCTGATTTGTATATCATACAAATATTGCATTAATATCCCCTGCAGACATTTTCAAACAGCAACGGTCAGGGGCTAATGTGGTAAACAAGTTCTAAAAATTATTCTCCTTAGCAATTGCATATGGTATATCCTCAGAGAATGCAGAAGCAGTTTGTGAATGTGAAAATTTAATCCTGAAATCCAGCTACTGTATTTGGAATGCATTTTTTTTATATCAATTAATGAATGGAAAACATCAAATTTGTATGGAATCATCAGTCGAGCAAACACAAAACAGACCCTAACTGCAAATTAAGCAGTTTCTTTATTACTATGTACTTTTTAAATGCAAACTCTAATTATTAACATTTAGGAATCAGTGGTGTCTGATACACAGCATCCCATGCATTATAACCCAATTAAAAATGAGTGGTCCCTCAACACATTAACATTTAGCCTTTAAATGCTTTCAAGAGGCATTTTCTCCTCCTAGTGCTTTGAGAGGCAATCAAGAGCTTCTTTTTCTCTTTAATTACTATCTTTTCATCCTTTCCAGGAACACATAATTGGCAAAATGTTTACATCCTGTTGCAGCAATGAGACAAATTATTTTCCACATGCTAAAGTGTTTTGACCTTAGATATGATGGCTACAAGGTCTCGAAGGGAACACTGAGTTCAAATCTATAATTAAAATTGTATTTGAGTGCAGTTATTTGGGCCACAAAATTTAATTTGCTGTATCACTGGTCATTACTACTTCAAAACTGTACAGTTACTGTGTCCAGTGTTCTCAATCAAAAGCTACTTGGATAATTGCCTCACTTTGTAGCTCTAGTTGGATGGATAGTCTTTGTTTCCTGCGTCCAACTTCTCTGCTGGAGTTTCTGCTAGCAGAGGGCACTTCACCCCAAAAGTACATCTGTTTCAACGTACTTCTGGTGGCAAACTGAGGTTCCTAAGGAATCCCATGACTTGAAAAGCATTATATAAATGTCACACTCTCACTGCTTTCTGGAATATATATTTTTTTAAAAGCCTTTTTTTTCTCTAATACAAAATACTAAATACTAGTCACACTGAGTAGGATGCTTGTTAGCCTCAAATATTTTTTATGATGTAAAAAAGATACAGAATAAAAACACCTAGAATTTCCTAGGACATCTAGTACATGACATGCAGACATACCATATGCTAGTGCTTACATCTGCTCAGAAGTAACTATGTTTACAAAGAAGAGTCTCACATTCTTCTGGACTGATGGAAGTGATCATCCAAATACCATAATGAAACAACTGGTAATGAGCTGTCAATGAATAATATTGTTATTTCTCTCTCAACAATCAGATATCGATGTGCAACATGAATGTTTGACATATTCCAGTCATCAACTCAAAGCATAACTTATGAAGCCTTTTACCCCTTACTTGTTCTAAGAAAAAGAAAGCTGTGCAGCTGAACAAATAATATTTACAGACAAGGCATTAGCCATTGCGACACCATTGCTACCAGATGTTTGTTAAAGACTATCTGACCCAAGGAGCAATGACTGGACTTGAGGACTAGTGGTACAAAGGTCCTAGGGGATGTATGATGTATGAAGGGAGTTTCATTTTGAAGTCTCTAAAAGGGACTGTGAGTGATCTTTTTATGCCAAGAAAGTGATAATATTTATAAGCTTCATGCCTAGGATTTGACATAGAACTACGCACAGGAGATTTCAGATAAGAAAGCATGATGAGACAGTAGTGAGAGACTGTAAAAGGCAAAAAACAAACCTGGTAAGAGTCTTTCTCATCCTGGAGAAAACTAGAAGAATTGCCCCAAAACCAACGTGGGCAAAAACTATCAATCTGCAATACAAACAAATCAGTCACTCCCTGGCTTTTTGATCAGTGCTGTCTCCAGAGAGACTCATCCTAGACAAAACTACTGGGAGTTTAATAGGACACTGTAAATATTGGAGTAGATAGATGCTGTATTTTAAAGTAGAAAAGGATGAGGTTGAGGTGCTCACATTTGCCCAGTGTTTACTGAGTTATTACCAAGTCATTGTTTCTTCTGCTTCTCATCATCTCCCTAGGGATTCCAAACAACTAACTGTACTTAAAACTAGGCTTCCTGCTACTGTTTGTGGACAAACGATGGCAATAAATGATCTTATGGCTACACAGAAATAAACTACTAAGCTAGTATTGAGGAAGCAGCCCAAAAATCAACTTAGGCAGGCAATAAGTCCCAAACAGACTTCGTTCTAAGCAGAACTGTTTAGCAGAGAACCAACTACAAATTGTGTTTATCCAAAATCATGCAGCACTCCAGCAACATTACAAAACACAGATTCAGATGTTGGTTAGGAGTTAAATTACTACACAGCCAATTCAGACTGAAGGAATCCCAAAACTTCAGGATAAAGACTCAAAATGTGTATCTTCCAAATCATAGTATAGAAAGTGAGGACTTTCAAGGGTACCCAGAAAATATAATTGCTTATCGATAAACCAAGGAATAGGTAGGAATGTAGGGAGATACTATAACTCTAGAGACCCACTGGTGAGAAAAAAAAAAAAAAAGCCACATACAGAAACTTAAAGGTTTACACAACATAAGAACATTGCCAGAAGTCAGAATATTGTTAATACAGGAAAATCCCCCTAGTGATGTAGCTAAGATGGTTATTTGAAGATTGTGGTGCAGTTGAGGCCAAATTGCCAATTTTAGGTGCAGCACTCTTTTTCTTATGTCTATATTACAGCAGTATAACATTGGTAAAGGTGGCGCACCCTGGAGGAATGCTAATGCTGAGCTCCCACATGAGAACCATATTGCCAATAAGAGGAAATATTGACTGAGAAATCCAGTTTTACAGCTGAATTTGCTGTGTTTAGCTGGAGAAAATTCTTGAACATGATTTACTTGTATGTTATAAGGTTCTGTTGGGAACTGCTGGCTGGGGAATAGACAGATCCACTGCAAGTACTATTTTCCAGTTTGAAAGGAAAAGGCTTTTTTTTTTCCTGCAGGGATTTTGCATAGGAAACTTTCCTCTGAGACTCCTTTCAAAAGTGAAGTGATTGATGCATGATCTACTACTCTAAAGAGTTTTAAAAGGAACACTATCTTCTTCGCTGCTTGGGCATGGGTGGGTATTTTTCATTTTGTTTGGATTTTTTTTGTTGTTTGTTTTTGGTCTTTAACCTTGAAAGAATTGCTTTAGCAGAGCAAGACCTTCATGACTACCTCTGCATGCCCTTAAGACTGCTGACAAACACCACCATAACAACTGTCTATAACTACTACAGGCCATTTTTAAACAACAGTAGAGATATCGACATATAATGTATACAGGGTAGACTGATAGATAGATGTCAGCTTTTAATTGAGTCTCTAGAAATATTCCAGATAATAAAGCAAAGATTTTTCAGTAATTTTCCTAAACGTTCACTGTCCTCCATTACATAATTGGAGTATGTCCATCCTGAGAAACTGCCTCTTGGTTGTCTATAAACTAATCTTCATTCAAAATCAGTACAATATATAATCAACCAAGTACAAAACTAAAATAAATCATTATCTATATAGAAATATCACATAGGAAAAAATGTCTACAGTATTTTGTTATACATATCTACATATAAGCTAAAAATCACCCGTTTTGTTAAACAAAGAGGATTGATTGTATTTCCAGTCTCTCACTACACCAGTTTCAGGGTTGGGAGGAAACACACATATCTATTAAAAAAAAACAAACAAACAAAAAAAACCCAAAAAACACAAAAACAAACAAAAAAAACCAAAAAACAAAAAAACAGAAAAAAAAATGCAATAGGAAAGGAAAAAGAAAAAAAACATTGAAAGGGAACAGTGTCATCTTAACAATGGGATATTTAGTCATCTCATCTTCCTTTACTCCACTAGAGCTGTACCAAAGTTATATATGCATGTTTTATCTCCTATTAATTGCCTCAGTTGCATATCTAGTTACTTACAGGATTTGTTTTCAAGCCCCAGACTTCATCCATCAAGACATTTTGATGCACTGAAATAAAAGATAATATTAGAATAGCCTTATTCCTTCAAGAAAATATGCTGAAAGTTGCAGTAAGAAAAATACCATGTTATTCTATAGTATAATGACCTAATAAAATGATAGATAATGAGAAGGATTTTTCACATTACAGTGATGAATTCCTCTAATTTTCCCAAAGGCTAGTAAAAATTAGATTTTTTTGTTTGTTTGTCTAACTCCCACTATTTATGGTTGATGGAGTATTTTTTAAGCAAAAAGTAACAAGCCCAAACAGAAATATTGTCTCTTTTCAGGTGCATGTGACTGCTGCAGTGGCAAGTTTTGCTGGAACTTGTTTGTGTTAGTAGCACAAATGGTCATCACCAAAAATAAAAGGCTAAAACACAAAAAGCAAATTTCACAAGGAAACATTTTAAATATCTCTCTCTCATATCATCTTAATAAGAGCCTGCAGTTAGATTAGTCTCTCACTCATCACTACTATGAAGAACAATAGGATAAACGGACTTCAGAGAAGACAGCCTGCCTTGCTTTCACCCTCCGCTCCCACAGGTCGCCCTCCCTTGCAGAGCAGTCAGTGTCTGCTGCTCTCTGACACATGAAGCGAGTATTCAATTTTACAAACAGCTGGAAGAATTATTTTGTCCACTGCTTACTAAAATGCAGGATCCCTCCCTCCCCAACATGTGCTTATTGCTCTATTCTTTGCTCCAGTTCCAACTTGAGTGTAACCCTCCTATAATTGTAAATGTACCTGAAAAAGTGAAAACATAGATTGATGCTTGCCTTTTTATGGTGGCACTACATAGCACGATAACTTCTAGAGTGCAGCCATTGTTCAGTCACACTGACCTTCAGTTACACAATGAACCACAAAGTTTTCATATTTTTAATAGAGGGAAAAAAAGCTTTTAAAGTGGCCATTTAGCTGCAAGTTACACATTTTTTTTAGCATTTGGGACTTTTATATTTTTCTTTCTAAGAGGTTAAGTGATGGGAATATAAATCAAACCATCATTTAGATACTGTTCATGCTGCTGAATAGCATTCTGTAATGAGGGAGAGGTTACTCTGTAATTTATATGAAGATCCAGCAAATACATTTGATTGCATGTGATGGGATTATGCAGATAAAAATATAGTGCCCAGTTTACAGAATATATACATATATCTGTATATGTGTGCATGTGTATCAGATGACAAACTCTTGCCTATAGAAAGTGCTACTTCAATTTCAAAGAAAATTTCAAATCTTCCTGAGAAAATAACACTAATTTTCTACTATAGTAACATAATAATATTTTAATAATTTAACACCTAAAAATGGGAAAGCTAAAATTGCAAATGAAACAGGTGTAATGATGGACATGTAAGGGTTTTTTTTTTTTCCCTATCACTCATGCACTGTATGACCGGCATTATTATCTAACCTGATTTACTGATCTACTGGGTTGGATTCCCAGAAACCGCTCTGCTTCAAGCATCATGGATTAGTTTTCTATATGTCTTACCCATAAATTTGTAACTGAAAAAGTGGTGTCTAAAATAACTTAAAACATTGTTAAATGTAGAAATAAAGGATCCTTCTATACTACATAGCCATTAGCAGTTATTTCTCTTAACAAATTATTTATCTTTAAATTTGACAGCTAATGCTGGAATGGTTTGGAAAGCATTAGCAATCCTTATAATATGATCTTTATTTCTGTTGAAAGTTGTTTATACTAGTGACTGAAAAATGTAATCCTTCTTTCTGATTAGAAGAATGAGTCTCATTACACTGCTGGTTTTATGCAGACCAGAGGAATCCAGAGTCAGGCTCTGGCTGGAGTTCTTGGACAATCTGGAACACAAGACAGAGCTTTGGCACTCTTTATTTCTGATATCAGTGGTAGAACCAGAATCAGATGCCACTACATCTTTCTTTATCTAGATAGCTCTTCCTCACATTGAGATGTTTTTTGGACATATATATACATATTTGGGTAAATTTAATCCACATAATCACTCATTCATAATAAAATTTAGGCAGACAATATATTTATGTGTATCCATACATACTATTCTTATCCTTTATTATGTAGAACAAATAGTTAATAACTACTGTATTATTTATCACTTAAAAAAAATTAAATCTTAACCGTGCCTTTTATTCTTCCAGCAGCATATAAAATGGTCATTTCACCGAAACCAATAGAATATCAGACTATGACATATTTTCAAAACATAAGACATGCTTACCTTTGGACAGAACTTAAATATTTGGCATCACTGGAACAATTACTGAACATTTTTGCCAATGTCAATATGTATCTATCACTTTTGGAAGTCTTTTGTATTTGTGTGATTTCCTGATGATTCAGAGGTAAAAAAATCTGGCTTTTGTTTTTCTTATAGGTTCAGAAATGCCAAGCCAGGGAGTGAGAAAAAAAGAGCATACACTGACTTCTTTCATTTACCTCTTAAAATGTATTTGTTGGCTATTTATGATATATGTGAATACAAATTTTCAGTAACTTTCCTGTACAAGCAAGCAAGAAACAATTTTATCAACACTCCCTGAGATATATCTATCTGTATTTTATATGTATAAGGAAAAGTTTAGCTACACAAATATTTTGTTTTTAATCACAGCAAAGCATTAACAGATTTATTGACTGTAAGTTACACTCACTTAGCTTTACCTAAGCTCTCAGACATCTAAGAGGAGACCACGTGTCTAACAAGGGCTGGTACGTTGCAGAAGCTGGGAACGTCCTTGGATCCTTAGGTAGAGATACAGGTTACCAGCCATCATCAAATAAGCTCATTTTGCATATTTTAATAGTTCATCTTTCCAGTTTGTAGTGTTACTTTTATATTTTAATACCTTTCTCCATCTCTATTTTGCAGCAAATGATGTGTTTTGGAACTGATCCCATCCATAGGCAGAAGACCTGAAGTATCAGCCCCACACCAAGCCATGCAGCATTACGAGCCCACAGAGTATTCTTTCTGGTGACTCTAAATGAGCAAGGATAAGGAAGAAATGTTGGTAGGAAAGATTTTCAATTAGCTTAATTTTTAACATTAGTAATTTGTGCAACGACAATACATTCTCTTATTATCTCTGTTTCACAGAAAGTGAGACGGCATCCTTTGTAGGGCAGCAGTGCCAGTTTAGGTACCACCAACCTTCCCAGTGCACTCACAACTTCTGAGCCTCTCAGCATTCCCCAAGCAGCTCCTTAGCTACCTGTCTGTGCCCCTTAGCTAGCTCCAGGGCTCCAGTTTGTGACCCAAATGATTGTGCCAAGGAAAGTCTGCATAACCACCTGCTTAACCTGGCATTAAGTCTCATGGAAATCTGCTAATCACAACTACCTTCCTTGATATAGCTCCAGCATGTATTTTCTTACTCTCTTGGACTTAAGCTTCCCCTGACACTGCATCAGCATCCTGAATATCAGCAAAAACTGCCACAGCGTTTCAGAACCCAAGAGAGGATGCTTAGTGTTTGGAAAGTAAATACAAATTTGAAATGTTGGTATATTTATTCATAAGTATAATGGGCTAAATACTAACCAGTCACAGAATCTCTTATCAGTGTCAGAATATCTTCAGTTATGTTTTTTTTTAATTACAAATATATATATGCACACACATACATAATTTATATTTATGTAAATTTAAATTACCTGCTCATAAGTTGACATGAAGTTTTTGAAGTGACTAATGTTCTTTCATTCTATTCCAAAGCCTTTCATGTTAAACTATGAAGAATTGTTCATTTAGAATGTGCTGTTAGGTTATTAATATTTTAACTACAGTCTTAGAAATATATGTTTGTGGGGTTTTTTTACATCAAGAAATTAAAAATGAAATTGTAAGTGCTAGATATTTTAACTAAAAATAGTTACACATTATTAAGATATTTTCTTTTTAGACATCTGAGTCAATTCTGACCTACTGCTTTTGTGGCATAAATCAAACAAGAAGATATTTCTTAGAGTTCAACTTGCAAAAATTACTATTTTGCAGTCAGTGAAATATAGTGTAGCTCTGATTCCACTGTTTCAACCAAATAAGATCTTTCTGACATCAATACAAGAGATAAACTTTGTTCACAGCACAGACTTTAAAGAAGAGGTATGGCCCTTTAAGCAATAAAAATCTCCTGATCAATAGTGATAAATAATCACAGATGTGAATTGTTATTTTCGTATTTAGCACATTCACCTGGACAAAAACCTAGCCATTGCAAAATACTGTCCACCACCTAGAGCAACTAAATATTTTTGAGTGATGGATGCCAGGTGGAATAAGTAAGTATAACATGGTAGGAGGATAATTATCGGTTCTATATATTCCCTGAAAGCCCAGAAAAAAAAATCAATGATTGGACATATTCATTATACTCTTCTGAAAACATCTATATTGGAAAAATTATCAGTTGGATCCAGAAAAGTTTTAAATTTATATCAGATAAACATACTTCTCACTACCCATTGTGATCAAAAATATTTTTCAAGGATTAATGCTTTACCCCATTTCTTGTGGCCTTGATAAAAATTATGCTGCGTGTTTGATCCCAGGGTGCTCATATTTATTTCTTCAATGCACAAGAAAATTTGAAACCAACAAAGTAATTTAATGTTAAGATCAACAGGTAACTGATTATTATCAAATGCTTATCACTTCCCATTTTCAATTCTACAACAAAAATTAACATTTTTATGATTGTAAGGGACATAACTTCATAAGTGAAGTAGGGAAATAATTTTCCATTTTTTATTTGATGTCTAGAATGCCTAGATTTCTAAACAAAATTTAAAATAAATTGTTTCTTTCAAGTGAGAGAGAGCTTGCATTTTTATGTTGTATGCATCTTTAATGTTGGTACATTAAGCTCTAAGCTTTTGTAAGCCAGGATCCAAGCTTTTATCAATGCTGTTTAAAGAAAATAAAGATAAATTTCTCATAACAGAAAGCTATACAAACAAAAATTCAGATCTGGCAGTTCCACATGTACCTATTGGGTTCTTTAGAAAATGCATTGGTAGAGAAAAAAACCCACAGAGAACTAGTATTATGAAAACTAGGATTATTCTTGGAAATAAAGTTTCTCTCCTTATACAAGGTTAAAAGGATGTTCCAGCAAGAAAGGATAATGGATTATTTTTGCCTTCTTCCCAAGAATACACCCTAGAATAGGTTACTAGAAGATTAATTTTAATATGCCAAATGGAAAAAAATATTGTATTACTAAAAAAACCAAAAAAGTTATCTTTACAGTTTCCTTTGAGTTTAAATTTTCTATCAGAACTGTTTTCATGTATTCTTATAACCCTGATCATGCGAAAACTCCCAAGAGCCATGTGTTCTTAGCTTGGGTGTCTGGGTGTGGTGGGAAGAATAAATACCATTTAATTCAAGCCATTATCTTTGTGTATGGTACACCACAGGCAGTAGTTTTAAATTACATGTGGTACTAGAGTAACCCACTGCTAAATAATGTTTAAAATTTGGTCCTAGGTGTTCATGTTTTTGACCTCTTCAGGTCAATAGTGTTGTGAAATATTCAGCTCAATGCTACAATTCTTCTATTCCCTCTTATTTTCCTAAGATGTTTACTGTGAAATAATAACTTTAAATTTGGTACCAGTAGCGGCTATTGCAAAAAGAAAAGGGGGTAAGACAACCTGAGAAAACACGGCTTTGAACCTCATATTGAAACTGCTATGAAAACTGAAGAAAGACACAAAAGTACCGATAAAAGAATATAAAACATTAACATTCCTCACTACTAATGCTTATGGTTACTATACCACAATGTTACCAAGCAGTGATCTTTTTGTTAGATTACACACCGAAAATGGCTGTAAATGTTTATTGCAGGAGAGTATTTAATTTTTAATTTCATTACTCCAGTAACAGTGTGATGTAGTGACGCAGAGACCTCATCTAACTACTGCTTTCTTATATTTTAAATGAGAAGCTTTTTAACTTTTTAAAACCCCAAATCAAGTTGCTCTGGCGGTTTGTGCTCCTTACAGTTATTCTTGATAATTACGTGTAATTTCACTATTCCATTTTTTTCTTCCTCATTGGTTATCTTAAAGTATTTTTTTTTCCTTTGGAATTTTTTTTTTGTAATAAGCTGAATTTCTCTTTCAATTTAGTGAAGTGATCCCTTCTCTACTACATAAGAGGAGTGTTTGTTCAGAACCAATATACTTCGTTTTTCCAGACCCTTTTAACACTACAGATGCTGGCAGAAAAACATTACTTTGAAGAATTTCTCATTTTTAGTAACCTCCTTATCAAGAAAGGGAACAAGTATTTTCTGCTATTAAAAAAAAAAAAAAAAGCTTGTATTACTGTCTATACATGCATAACATAAATGCCTGGATGTTTCTCAGAATTTCTAAAGAGTCTATGTTTATAAATATACCTGGCATATACAGTATCATATCCTTGATTATACAACATCTGAGTAGCTCGCAATATTTATATGCAATGAGGTCATATCAGCAGCTCTGTAATATGGATGAAGAATTGAGAAACAAGGAAAAAAAGCAGATTTGGCCAACAACTTAGCTCAGGCAAAAATAATCAAAATATGTTGTACAACCCGATGTCACATTTTAGTTACTGAGCCATTATCCTTCAAGAGATGTTCAACTGCTCTATTATTTGCACATCTTAGTAGGTACAGACAGAATTTTAAAAGCACCTATGACTCTTCCTTCCTATCACCTTTCCTTTCAACAAATAAAACAAAATATTTCAGTGCAAGGACTCAGACTTCTCTGATTCTTAGAACTGCTGAGTGAAGAACAAACTTCCATTGTTAGCAGAAATCATCACTTAAAACTTGACTAGAGATTATGGCAACATATAAGCCTTCATAATGAATAAGCTGTCATAATGAATATGAAAACAACTAAACCCATAATCATCTGGTTAAATTAACAAGGTGTAAGTCAAGCTGTCTTGATTCTGAAACTTTGTGTTGGCTTGAAGCAACACATAAAATCAGCTCTGTACTAGCGATGCACTTTTAGTATTTAGCATATCAGAGAGGAACCAGCATGCTTTAAAGTACTTACTTGTCCATGCACACCCTCTTTGATTCTCATGTTTTCAAAGGCTGTGCCTGCTCATCTGTGTGCAGATGCTATTGCTTGAGATGCTCTGGCTTTAGGCTTCATTTTTTACACTTCTTTTCACAGTTCATAGTCTTGACGTGAGGCAGTTCCCTCGAAACGGGCGCAGATTACTCATGAATACGTAAGTGGAGTTGGTGGAAGAACTGTGAACTGGAAAAAAAAACACTCTACAAAGGAGAAAACATAATCACATGGCTTCACAAATATGTCAGCTATAAACATATTGGAATAAAATTACTTATGAAACCTTGACAGAAATAAATGGGGACATACCATAATTTATCTCAGCAAGTCCAAACACACTAACTGTGGGTTCATCTTATCTAGATGAGTAGGAAATTATTTTAGAAAATATATTGGGGTTTTTGCTTTTGTGTTTTGTTTGTTTTCAACAAACAATGCATCATTCAGGTACTGATTTTTAAATAATAATACAGGTTAAGGCAAAAATCTGATAAGATTATGTAAAATTAACACTGCTCATCATAACTGTGTCTTAAATTAAAGGTCTGATATCTTAAGTACTGCTGTGCTGCAAACAAAAACTTGGTCCTGTTTAGAAGGGTCTTTCAGGGAGACCAGAGTTTCTGTTTTTCTACAGCAGTATGTGCACACAATCTGGTCACTGTCGGTTCAAACAACTCTTCCTCCGTAGCTTCTGTCACATGAAGCTATATTTCTGTATCTCATCCAAAACCATGCATTTATGCATAATTTTGGAATTTCATCCTTTCTTTTCTTCTTTCGTTGAAACACTTTCCCAGTTGTCTTGGTAATCTCTTCTAATTGTGTTATTCAGTTTAAAATATTAACTTTAATTCCCTCAAATACTTCAGAACATTTTTTTTTGCTAATGAAATTTACTACAGATTACCAATATTGGTATGTAATTATCTTGATTTAAATAAATTCTGAATTAAGCTTTCAGTCATGTAAAGCTGAAATTCATTTAAGATCTTTTTGAAGCTTTTCTCCTGCGTGTGAGATGGTGTGGTATATATGTAAACAGAAGGCGTTCAACAGTTTTCAGCTATCATGACTTGGATAGAATCCTTGTACCAGCTATTTCAGTTTTAGTATGCCTGAGAGCACAGATTGCAAGCCCTGAAAAAAAAAAAAAAAAAATCACAAAACATTTCCAGAGTTTTCATAAAGTGGATTAGTAGAAACATGAAATCAAAGATAGTTCAACGGATTCTATTGGTGACTCCTATCGAAATCAAACCAGACCCTAAGTAAGAAAACTCTTGGTTAACAGCTTTCAAGAAAAAAACTTAAAGGTGCTAAGTGTCAAACAACCAGTAAAGATACTTTAACTCCTTCTTAAATCTTTTACACAATCACATTTTTTTCTAACTAGCAGAACGCAGGGCAAAAATAGCCTGGGTCAAAACACAAAGCTGCTAATCTCCGAGAAAAGCCAGCACCACCTCTCCAGGACTAAGACTGTTCCTGGAATGATAAAGGAAATGTGCCCTCTTAACACTCTGCAGATTTAGCTAAAGCTTCTCTTATCAGAGCAATACAAGCCTTTCAGCATCAATAAATCTAATATCCATATATTGTGGGTTAACCTCAGTAGGCAGCTAAGCAACACACAGCCATATCCATAAATAGATTTAATATCATGAAATTAGTTTTTTAAATAGTACACATAAAAGATCACGACAGAACAGATCAAAAGTTGGTTAGACACGAAAATTAAAAATAAAACGAAATTTATATAAGTTTAAAAGATTTTGTTGGAACAAATGCATACTTCCAGAGTTAAAATTTAATAGTAGTAAATCAGCAAATCAGTTATGCAGAATCAATGTAACATGACATCCCTAATTCCAGGTAAATGTACAGTGTATTTTCTCTAGGAATTTGGAAAATGGTCAAACTGGAATGAAAAAAGTTACTTGCTTCACCCCTAAGAAAATGAAAAAGAATAGCATAGCAAAACATGAAAGTATCAGGTATTATAGTCAAAATACTGTCATTGAAAATGAGTTGTATAAAAGCATGTATTCTTATTTTTGAAGAAGGTTAAGACATGAGAAAGGGAAGAAGTGAATATAATTCATCGGAACCTTCAAATTTCTTTTGACAAGGTCCTTGGAAAAAAGTTTTAAAGGATGTATTAATAACTACACAATGAGAAGTAAGACTTAAGATGGATCACAAACTGGTTATGAAAAAAGAAAGATAAATGTCAGCACAAAAAAGAAATAGTAGCATTTTGTACCAGATACGAAGACTGAACTACTATGGTTAAAGTATTTTAAGACATGGAGATACAAGAGACTAAATTTACACACACATATTACTAGTTGATTAGGTAGGAAAAACAACAGCCAGTACTGCTAACCATTTCAAAGAGGCTTAATTCAAAAACATGGTTGGTAGGAGGATAAATTCAATTTAATTTAAATTAGAAAAGAAAAACCTATACTATATGAAACCAAAATGGTTTTGCATTGACTGTAGATGAAGTATCCTAAATTGAGAAGGAAACAATTAAAAACTATATGTGTCTAGAGTAATATTTTAAACAGGATTATCAAGGATGCTCCTGGGTACAGGAAATATCAGCTTCCTATATTATGTGCTTTGTCAAGAAAAATTCTTCAGAAACAGCAGAGGAAAATAAAAACCAGTCTTTAAAATCCACCACATTAAGAAAGTTGGGAGTTCAATTTAAAATTCTGTTGAGTCTGTGCAAGTTGTACTCAAATTTAGTTTTATTCTATGTTAACATTGCTATGCATTCTGATGTACCAAACCTTGGTATGCTTCATGTGTTAGACCCTATTGAAATTAGAATGACAGATCAAAATAAGAAATAGGATGTTCCATTGTTTATCTGAACATTCAAGGGTTTGTGTCTTTATTTCATCATGTCATTAATATCCCCTGAAAACACTGAAGGAAATGTGATCAAAATAATGTGCAAACAGGATAAGGTTACAGAACAAGAACTGGAAACTATAGTTCCCACGGTATTGTAATTCAGAGTCCTCTGTCCAGGCTTGTTTCTCTCCTAATGTCCCTTGAATATCAAGGGTTTAAGGAAAAAGTAAGAAATTCAGCTAATGGATTTCTTGGCATGGTGTATTTGTTTTTCGTTTACATTTCATTAATAAGTTTTAACCTCAGGGTTCAATTCTAATTAATTAAACGTGGGAAAAAAGGCCAGGTGACTTTCACCACTTCAACTGCAGATTGAATTTAATCCTTTGAAAGTGAGTATGAACACCAAGTCTAAAATATAATTGCTCTAGTAGGAATAGCTCAACTCAACACAATAACCTTCAGCCCGAATAACCCTGGAAGCACAGGGTGAAACCTGTGTCAGTGCAACTACGTGCTTTTCAGATTATTTTTGTCTTCCTTTTTAGAGGCGTAACACAACTCCAGGGCAAGCTTTGAAGGTTTGGGTTTCTGTGGATATTTTAATCCAAATCAAAAGAATTCATAAAGTAAAATGATAATTCACAGTTAAACAGGTGTAGTTCTTTCCATTCTTCAGTTATAAAATAGTAATGCAAGAGATTTCCATTACTGAATTCCTAGCATGCATTCCTCTTTCTCACAAGAAATGGCAAATCTACAATTGTTTCTTCTCATGAGACTGTGCTACAGCAGCATCTTTAGCAGGTGCTCATAGGTTATTATATGAGCTACTGACAGCAATTATTGATATGTGAAACAATGATTAAAAATAGAGCTTGCCAGAAACCTTCATTCCACAGAAGGCTTTGATGGTTGGAACACTTTTCTTCATAAAGTAGGGTGCAAAGCAGCTCCAGAGATATCTTCAAAAAAAAAAAAAAAAAAAAGAAATCACTTGTATTCCAGATAGAGGTTAGCTAATAGGTAGTAATGGGGATCCTATGGGAATGCTGGATGAATGTCAGATTCTGGAGAATTGTTCAGGGAAGGTAGATATTAGCATAAACATAATAAAACAGTGATATGTCAGTGAGATTTTATATTCTCTTCCATCACACTCTGCTGGCACAGGTCTCTAAAGCACTGCCAAGTCAATTAATTCCATAAACTGTTGAACTTAACACCAGCTTTGACCTCTGCTGGCAAGATGTTTTCAGGATAACATCATCCATAGCATTTTAATTCAGTACACCTTTATACAGAGGCTAGCATATGTCGCCAGCATACATTAAAGAAGTTTGGCTTCAAGTTCAGAAACTTACTTTTCAGTTATCAGAGAAATATGTTTCCTACAGTATTTTTAGATGGCTTGTCTTTCATGCTTAAATGTTCTTATTTCATGTGGTGGGATCCAGTCGCCTTCATGCTGTTTCCCATGCCTCAAAACATACTTAATTCTTCAAAGCAGCATGCATTTTCTCATGTGTTTAGGGGAAGGACAAGTTGATGTACTGTACTACAAGTATATTCATCTGCTTCAGGGTGTTTTTGTGAGACCATTTCAGTTTTGAAGTGCCACTAAGCTGCTTACCTGTAAAGAAATGGAGATGTGCTATGACTCAAAATCTGGAGTCTCATAAGTACATAGTTCATAATACGTTTATGTGCAGCAGAGAAAGGGACAGGATTCTCTGACCTAAAAGGCCTGTCCAGTCCTACACTCCTTCTTTTTGTTGTTCAAAGTGAATAATGTAGCATACATTTTATTGCTGTTCATCTCCAAACACTTACATGCAGGAATGTTCCTTTTTGCAGTCACATCTCTTTGGCATTTCTGCATTACGCATCTGAGAAACATTTCTGTTTACTATGAATTTACTTTTACTGTTGCTCAAGGTCACAATTGCAGAAAATGTACTTCAATTCACATTTTGAAATCTGTGACCTAAGAGAAGCAGTCTGCTTAAATTCATAACATACTTCAGTAAATAGCGCTTTATATCATTTTATATCTCCTTTAAACTAGATATTGCTTTTTATTGATAGAGCCAATGGGATAAAATAATCCCCAAAATATGAGACTGTCCAGAAATAGATAAACAGAAAAATACTGGAGGGAAGGAACTTTTTTGCTTTTATGAAGTATGTTAATTTATAAATATGCTGTGGAAATTATGTTTTCCCACGTTATCTTAATTATAAACCCCCCAAATTCCTATAAAAGAAATAATATAACCCCAAATATAACCCCGTGCTAACCACATGTGTAACTTGTCTATTATATGACAAGTGTTTAAAGAGAGAAAAAACCTACCAGGACACATTACAGAACACATGACCTCACAACTATTTCAGTTGTCATATACAGTCAAAAATATAAACAGATTACTAGTAAATACACATCTATTGGGACACCAATAAAATTAATGATTGATCAAGACCATTCATATTTGCAGGATTTAATTTATTTTGTACAAACAATACCAAATCATGTGGGCACTTTTCATGCAAAGTTCACAACTTCTGTTCTTCAGAAGCACTTAAGCTGAAATATTGTTTGTGTCACAACTTGTGTCAGCCTGGTCATTTGGGCAGTAACATCCAAAGAGGAGCTTAAACCAGGAGAGGTCAAAGGAGCAAAGTTCACAAACTGCTGCACCCAGGTAGCATCAGCCTTCTGTCAGGTCTGGTTACCTACTACTGAACGGCATCAGAAGCAGCAATAAATACACATCTGTGCAATAAGCTGGATAGCATCATTCTGCCCCATTTGACCTTTGGAAGTTGAATATATGCTTTAATCCAGGTAAATTCAGAATGAATTTGAATTAGTTGAATTTGCTCCCAAATTTTCCACATGACTATTACTGCAACTTGATTTCTCAAGATCTTTCATTAAAAAAAAAAAAAATTAAATTGACATTTTTTGTTTTCTTTTCAGTATGCTGATTACATAAAAACCAGAAAGTATCTATGAAGGTTTACTTTGTCATAATCCTGAGCAGAACGGGAAAAATATTAATAAATATGCTAAAAATTTCATAAGCCTATGACTAACAACTCCACTCCTCAGACATAGCAGTTCTTTCAAGCAGAAAAGATAGAGGTTCCCATGAATAAGACCAAGACAAGAGAATGAATTCTCTTATTGTAGATGAGGCAGTACAAACCATATCCCAAGTGCAAGGCTTATTCCCTTGAATTGCCACAGCCTCTACAATACAGACCACAGATACATAAATCCCAACATCTGGCAAAGGAAAACAGCAAATAAAAATGCTCCCTTAAAACAAGACACTCCATTGCACTTTCCCCTTGAAATAATGGAAAAAAAAAAATCTTGGTGTCAGCTCTTAGCCCAATTACTGACTACTAAAATATACCATTTTGTTATCGAATGCAATAAGGAAAAAATAGAAATAGGAATAATAAAGATGAGAAGATGTGTGAACACTGTCCCTGTAATTCAAACCCATCTTCTAGAAATTATTAAAAATCATTGCTGTTTTCATTATTTATTGTGTTCCAGCCTTTCAGGAGTGACAAAAATAAAAATTCAGTCAGAACTAAGGCTCGCATGGTGATGAACATTTCATACATAACTTTTTTACCAATGAGCCTCCCTCAAACTCAGAGGAATCACATTGCCTGTGATAAATAAACTACCTAGTGCCTCAACTGTGAGCTGTCAGACTGTATCCCAAAATTCATTCATGTAATCTATGTGCAGTTTCCACTGTGGTATATCTGAACTACAAAAATATTGCCAAAGTCCTTTTGTTAATGCACAGGCTAAAATAGCTGACTCCAATCAAATTATGTGAGCCACGACAATGTTTCAAATAATTCAATATATTGCGTATGCAGAAAAAAATAAAGATCAGAGAGACCCATCTGGGAAAAAATGGCATAAAAACATTCCACATTCAAGGACAAAAACACTT
Organism: Patagioenas fasciata; assembly: GCF_037038585.1. Lineage (NCBI taxonomy): Eukaryota > Metazoa > Chordata > Aves > Columbiformes > Columbidae > Patagioenas > Patagioenas fasciata. The sequence goes on along the minus strand of NC_092523.1, from coordinate 43,339,569 downwards.
CACAGAATGGGTAACCTTTAAAGTAAACCTTCTTGACTTCATATCAGGCTTGTAAGGGAAAGCTGTGTTTGTAACATACCTGTTTTAAAGTAACTAGAATAACTGTATGGTAGTGAGGATTAACCTTTCATTCCTCTTTAATGTTTATCAGGTTCAAAAGTGTAACATTTGAAGGCTTTCTAACAGCTTAAATATTTCCAGTTTAATTTTCTTTTTCAGTTTAAAATTATTTCTCTAGGTGGAAATTTTGTAGATTTTGTTTTTAAAGGAGAACATAGCAAAAACAGAAGCATGTTTTATGCATAACTTTAATTATTTCTATAACTAAAATAATTACAATCCTTTTCCTCTCTTAGGAGCTAAGACTTCTGCAATAAAAAAAAAAAAAGGCTAAAGATTTCTCCAAAAGGTCAATGGAAGCAGCAGCAAGAAAAGGCAAGTGATCTAGTTTGCTTCCTGCTTATTTCTGTCAGTCATAACAGAACCTCAAAGCAGGTCTTCTAAAAATCACCAGATGAAATTTAGTAGGATGAGTTTATTTGGAGTAGTCCATGTGAAGAGGTTATTGATAACTACAATATGCACTCTCCTAAGCAGGTGACAAAAGACATTAATGCCTGTTTTTCCTCATGCTGCCTTTCAGCAGCAAGTCCACTGGCTTGTGCCTACAAATACTCCATGAACAAGTTATTCTTCTGTCACTTCTGAGTTAGAATCATGGAATAATAGAATGGTTTGGGTTAGAAGGGCCACTAAAGATCAATTCTAATCCCCTTGCCATGGACAGGGACACATTCCTCTAGACAAGTTTGCTCAAAGCCCCATTCAACCTGGCCTTGAACACTCCCACTGATGAGGCATCCACATCTTCTCTGGGCACCCTGTTCCAGTGCCTCACCACACTCATGGTGAGGAATTTCTTCCTCATATCTAACCTAAATCTACCCTCTTTTAGTTTATAGCCATTACCCCTTGTCCTATTACAAGATACCCTTGTAAAAAGTCCCTCTCCCACTTTCTTCTAGGCCCCCTTTAGGTACTGGAAGGCTGCTCTAAGGTCTCCCCAGAGCCTTCTCTTTTCCAGGCTTAACAATCCCAACTCCCTCAGACTGTCCTCAGGAGAGGTGCTCCAGCCCTCTGACTATCTTCGTGGGCCTTCTCTGGACTTGCTTCAACAGTTCCATGTCCTTTTTATGTTGAGGGCCCCAGAGCTGAATGCAGTACACCAGGTGGGATTTCATGAGAGTAGAATAGAAGTGGAGAATCACCTCCCTTGACCTACTGGTCACGCTGTATTCTAGCATTAAAAACTCATTGTTTTCAAAGTCTTCCTAAGGATTACTAAATTTGACAAGTAGCAAAAAAAATTAGATGTTTTTGCATGTAAAAACAGAAGGAATTTTTTAGAGACCTATGGCAGTATAGGCACTCACTTGTTGGGAATTAGACTAAGAGATTACTTAGAAGGTTTTGGATGAAGCATATTTCATATCTCTTAAGCAAGGAGTTACAAAGAATAAATAGAAACATATAAATCACAGTTGTGCAAATGCACATGATAAATTCTTTGATCTACTTCTACCAACAACCTTTATGTACTTGATATCTGCAAAAACATCACAATGTCTACTTGGGTAAGAAAAAACCTACAACTATGTAGACAAGTATCAGTTTGAATGTAACTCATTGGAAATAGTGGCCCAGGAAGGGTTAGAAAAACAGAGACAAGAGGGCCAGACTAGAGTAAAATGGATAGCTGGGGAAACAATTGCAAATTACAGCTGATATATCTGTACATGTAACATATATATATAGGACAATTATATCTACATACACACATTCACTTAATTTCCATATATAATACATATATAAACATATGGGAATACAGGGAAATCATATGTAGAAAAATATACATGGTTATGTATATAGAAATAATATTCATAGAAGTATCATGTATCCAGAAAATAGATACAGAAAGACATAGAAATATGTCTGGAAATCATATGTATATATAAAATCATATTTCTATATGTAAAGAAATCATGAACACAAATCAGAAAGATACACGATGAAAAAGGAAATCATGCAGAACTGAAATCTGACAAGGTGACATCATACATTCATGAGGGAGAAGCATAAAAAGTAATTTTCTAAAGACCCCACTGCTTCAGTATCTTGGATCAAAGTTAATTTGGAAATCTAGAGAGGTTTCTAGATGAAGGAGTAAGGTACTTTTGACTTGATTTGTTATTTCTATTATTTTTTCATCATTCCAGTTTTTTATTCTTTTCCTTTCCTTCTTCACTTCTGATATAACAAATAGTATCATTTTCTTCCTTCTATTTTTTTCCCCACATTTTTAGTACCTAATTTGATTTATGAGTATAGCCATCACGATTCCATTTTTATTTTAATACCTTGTACATAGCTTTCTGGAAAAAAAAAAAAAGGCTATCCTTTTTATGTTTTGTGAAATGTCTGAAGCTGAACAGATATCATAGTTTGCTTCTCATTAAGAAGCCAAGCACCAGTCTTAATCAATTTAATGTCCCTCAAAGCACTTCTGGGCCATAAAAAAACCCATAAAATTTATTAGCATTTACCTGACTTCTCTGACTCCTTCTGTTTTGGACAGCATAGCTATTTTTGTAATGAATGTGGATGTTCAGATTCTTCTTTTGTTGTTCTGCATTTTCTTTTCTTATTATTTATGTAGTCTTCTTTTTCTAGAACCTACAACTTCTCTGTGCAGAAATGAACAAAAGAAATCTGTAATCTTGATCTCAACATGTTGTACTTTGCTAATTTTTATTATTATTGATCTACTTCAGTGTTTCCTGTAAGTATTTGAGCAGCCTGACCACAGTGTTAGTATTCAGTTATCTTTTTCTATTAAGAACATTATGCAATATTGTCATTTTTCCATAAATATTTTTTCATTAAAATACATGAACAATAAGCTACGACTTGAAAAAGTTACTGCTTTAAATACTCCAGTGCTCTGTAATCAAAAGTACCTGGCATCACTTGTGCTTCAGAGCCAAGAATTTGAAACATTCATTATAAGTCATTAATAGAGGCTGCTGTATTTTGTAGATACAGCTGGTTTACCCTGATTTTGAACTTTTTTTTTTATAGCTTAGGCAGAAAAATCAAAGGAATATAATAAAAAAGTAATGACACTTTCAAACTTACTTAAAACTGTGGTTTTTTTCTCAGTAAGTTTGAAAGTGTCTCTATAGGTAAACAATTTCGGATGATTCTTTCAAAAGTCCACCACTTGTGAGAGTCAGATAAACTTTTTTAGTCTTTCCCCAGGCTTTTCTTTCCATAGTGTCTGCTACAGAAATGCCACTGGTAATAGACTGTAAGCTCTGCAAAAAGTAGATGCAGACCAAGACATCACTCTTGGGGAGGTGGAGGCTGAAGAGCAACGAATGACCCTTTGTTGAGCAAGAGAAAGAGCACGTGAAGTGGTACTATCACACAGGAATATATGCCAGGAGACTGGAAAGCAAAGAGGTTGAAGGCAGGAGGCTGATGTCTTTATTTGAAAGGAGTGAAGCAAACTTGAAACTGTGCTATGAAAAGGGAAAGAGAAGAAAGGCACATGTCCATATAAGCAACTCATTACCAATGATGCTACTTACTCATAGCAGTAGTACCAAAACAAAGAAAGAAACCCACAAAAACAATGGACACACAAGAAAGGATGTTTGTGATCATTTGAGTTCACTATTTGTGATCAAATTGAGCTCAGTAGGGATCAATTTTCCTCATTTTACTCACCCTGGCAAGGATTTCTCCTGGTCACATGCCATACTTGAAAGATGCAAAATCGTACAGCGTCAGACATTTGTGAGCTTAGGGTACCACTGGGTTTTACTCCATTTCATTTATAGCACAATATGTCCTGTTCAGAACATTCAGGAATAAAAGCAGAAATTTCTTTACATCAAAATGCGAAACTATCAAGTTCTAAGGAGACAAAAAAATCATATTTTGGGCCACTATTACTAAAAGTCAGTTTTAAGCATAGTTTTAAGTCTTGCCAAATTTGTGGCATAATTTCAAAATCTAGTAGTTGTGCGGGGTTTTTTTTCTAATGCAGAATTCCTACAGATGTAATTATAGTAAATTTGTCTTCAACAGATTACTCTGTCTCATTTAACTGTAACTATAGTAACAGAGTTCTGCAATTATAAATTGTGAGTGCATATTCTATCTAAATAAATAAAGATAACATCTGAGTTATGTCTTTAATTACATCTGCACAATTAAGAGCTAATAAAAAAATTTTAAATGATCTCTGCATTATTGAATTTTTAATCTTGTAATAGCATTGATATTTAGGTATATGTTTAACTACAGTCTGAAAATAACTTGCTAGCAGATAATTTCATTGCCTCAGTTTGAATAGGCATTGCAAGTTTTTTGTTTACTGGGAGGAAGATGAATCTCTGAAAATGACTAAGTTTTGGTTAGGAGTCAATTCAGTTGCAATGTTACATTGGGTGTTAGAATCCATTCCTGCTTAAAAGGGGGAAATCCAGCCCCTAATTGTGGTGAGAACAAAATTTATTCCCCATTCTTGCTTTCCTAGCAAACATTTTTGAAATACAAAGTGAAGTTTACTACTAGAAATATCAGATGCATTATCTACAAGAATATTTATGTTGCAAATACAGAGGCTTTATCTATCATCAAGCTGCAAATAGCCTGGATTTCATTCTGCCAAAATGACAGAGAGTTGCAGAGACAAACTTAAAACGATTCTGTCAGTTGGTGATTTGTGATTCTCCTTGTATTGTTCCATAACATATTTTCATAATGAGCCACCTGCATCCTCTTTTAAATAGAGTGGGGGAGTACGTCACAAATTCTTGCATTATGCCTTGAGCCGTGGTGTCATCAGCATATTTTGAGGTATATCACAGATTTATTGCAAAAGTTAAGAAAAAGTGATCACTCACCTCTGAATATCAAGCTTAAGGCTAAATGTATTAAGACATAGTAAACAGTACCTTTCCATATTTATTATGGAATGTTTTATTGTAAGCATAAAAGTCAAGCTCTATCATGATACATCCAAGATGTTTATTATTTAGAAATTTTAAATTGCAGATTTCATCTGCTTATTTTCACAGAAATTCTTTTCCCTATATTTTTGCTTTTTGGCACCACATGGGTCAAATTACTTCATAAGTATTCCAAGTTGTGGACCAAAAAGAACAGTTATGAATGAACTATTTGTTGATATTTTTGGAAACATTAAATTGGTCAGGGAATAATGCACTTCTTGAAGACTATAAAAAGCACAAAAAGCTGTTTAACTTATAACATTATTTAATTTGCCTTAAACCTCCTGATATATTGGAATAAGTCTGTATGACAAATATGGGGAGGAATGGTAATAGAGGTTACATTACCATCTAAAGTCAAAGACTTGAGTTTGTAATGTGGTCAGTTGTGAAACAGCTGTAACAGCTGCAGTATTCTTTAATAAGCTATTGGTGATAACACCATGGTATTTCCCTCAATTGTCATTTAAAAATATTTCAAGTTATTGTTAATGCCTTAGACAATGAATTAATATTTTATAGTAGTCAAGAAATTATCAAATATTGGTGTTATATATTAAAGTTTTACCTCTCAAAACTTAGCTATTGTGTCCAAACTCTCAAGTCTGTATCTGAAATTTTATTGCAACTTCTATTTGTGACTGAAGGACCTTGTTTATTTAATGTGCTGGAATCTATAAAAGGGTTCATATGGTGAAAAATGTACTCTTCTTTTTAAGCTTTTAAGGATATCTTCCTATATGTGTGTCACGGAGGCACCCCGAGGCTAATATAAGGGACAACAGGGTCCAAAACAACTTTTATTAAACCAGTGAGAAACAGAGTTTTAGCACTCCAAAAGTGACTTAAATATAGGTTCGGGTATCAGTTGAGGAAAATTATTAAGGGGCAGCAACTAGTACAACAGGTGGTCCACAGAGTGCATGCAAGTGGCTTCACCCAAAACAATGCCGGAACCACCTCCGAGTCCCAGAGGAGTACACACTTGCCTGAACACGGTGCGGGACTATTCTTAAAGAGATACAGATAAAGCGTACTCTCGCGATTTCGCGAGGGTAAATTTATAATACACTCACAATTCTGCGAGGGTAAATTTACTTACACGTGCGAATGTGCACGGAATACTACACGTGCTTATGTGGAAGCACGGGAGGAAAATACATTCGCGATTGTGCAAGGATAAATTTATAATACACTCGCAATTGTGCGAGGAAATAATTTAAAGTACGCGTGCAAATGTGTACGGAATAAAGTTACACTCGCGATTGTGCGAGGAAATAATTTAAAGTACGTGTGCAAATGTGCATGGAATATAAATACACTCGCAATTCTGCGAGGGTTTTTACTCACACCCATGGCGGCAAGGCAAGCGGGGTCTCCATTCCGGGGAGGGGGGCTCTCAGCGGCAGCATCTTCAGCTCGCGCTCCGACAGACTGGCGACAATGGGCCCAGTCTCGACGAGAGAGTCCCGTTTTTATACTGGCTGATCAGACCTGACTGTAGGCATTCTAGAAGCTTCTCTGCACCCTCACACCGTGTGTGGGGTGCCCCTGAAGCCTCCAAACATCCCCCACACTGGTCACAGGTGCCCAGGGGCTCACTGGCGCCTTGGCAATCCCTGCTCCTAATGGCCCTGGCCAGGATGCTCTGGGCCAAACAAAAGAAGCTGTTAGCCTCAAGTAGCAGAGAGAGGGAGATGTGCCTCCTGCCTCCATACTGAAGAAGGCGGGGGGAGAGAGGGGGGTTTGCATTCTGCCACAATGTGATATGCAGAAGTAAGTTTCTTTCATTTCTGTGTTCTCTCAATTCATCACTTGTAGCTATCTAAACATTTTTAATACCTAGCAGGATAAATGTCAGCACTGAAATACATTGATGCAGTCTTGTGCCTTAAGGAAAAAAACACTGCTGCAGATAAACTGCAGATTATAACTTAGTAGGATGTTACTTTGTATAGATAGAAAAAGCATTTTAATATTTTGAATTCTCCATTGTGTCTTACTTAGAGAAAAATCGAATTTCTATGTTGTCTGTCTCTCCGATAACTACTGTACTAGACACAGAAAGCAGAATAACAAAACCCAAAGTTAACACCTGTGGTATGTTCCAAAGATGCAAGTCTATGTTACATACAACCCCAAGCTAACTTAAACCATCCTAGCTTGGACAGTAAAAGTAATATAGATGTGGCACCAGAGCCTTCGAAAACACCTCCACAAACATGCTCAGCTAAAGTGCTCTTCATCTGCACCAATCCTGAAATTAAGCTATAAAGCTGATCTGCTTTTAAACCAGAGATTTATGTATGTTGCATTCATATCTGCCCATTTTAATGCAATATTACATATTGATAGAGAAAAGTATGTTAACAGAGAGAGGTGTTATTAAATCATCCTTGAACATTTTAGCTTCAAGTAAAAAAAATTGATTTGTTTTCTTGCTCTGTGGCACATTATGAAAGTTGGAGTAACACACACAACAGGATAAGCAAAGCTATTAGCTGTGCTTCTGATCCATACATGCTGTTTCCAGAGATAATAAGGCTTTTGACTGATTTAGATAAATTTGGTTGCTGAAGAATGCTTTGTTCCATTTGCTGCTAAAAAGCAATGACTGTTCAAGGCACTGCTGAAGAACACTGTTGAGCTGAGCACATCACTAATACCCAGTGGTTGTTGACAGAACTCTTCCTTTCAGAAAGACGTACAGTTGTTAAGAAAATAGCCCTGTGTTACCATAAATTCATCTTACACTATTATTGCTACTATTACCCTTTGCTGCTTGCAATTCAACCTAACAAATGACAACAAGTCATAGTTCAGGAAAACCCAGCCTTCTGCTTTCAGTCAAGTAAGTTTAGCCAAACACAGAAAACACGAAATCTTTACTCAAGGATGGAAGACATCCAGCCAGAATGAAAATTTTGAAATGTCTCCAGTAAAATAATCATCCAAATATCCCTTGTTAAGAGGACGCAACAGCACCTACTACTCTTCAATTCATTCAGTCAATTTCTACACCACCAATACAGTTGATAGCAAACCATCACTGATGTATTATGCATAATTGCTGCCAAAATGGTAATATTTTACCTGGATTTTTTCAATGTAAAGACTTATTTGCTATTAAAATACATGAGTATCTGAGCAATTCACAAAAAAAAAATACTCTTCCAAAAGTAATTGGTTGGCCACTACAGTCTTAACACCCTCCACATCTGCAGACTCATTGTAGAGCCCTCATGACAATTTTACTGTGTCGAAAATCTTTATATTAGCTTTATTACTAGCTTTATTACCCATGAATAAAAGTGTAGACGTATTTAACAGTTAATATTTTTATTCATTATTTCCCACCAACTTTCTTTTCCAGTTCCTTGAAGTACCACTTCATATTAGAATTAAGTAATCAGCACAGCTCAAGAGAACACAAATACACAAGAGGAAAACAAAAACCCACAAACACCCACATCGAAAACCCAACCAAAAAAACCAAAAACAACAAAACCAATAATAACAAACAACAACCTCAAAAAAGCAGGTTATTCTTTCCTTACTTTTTGTCATACCTGTTTTGGAATAACTTTTCATCGGTCTAAATCTGTATCTCAATTGTAGGAAGAGTAGTGACAAAGAGATATGCTGGTCTATGTGTTTTGCTACCCTAGCAAATTAAATTCACTTTCAATTTTATTCTTTTTTACTATCATTTACTTAAAATACAGGAACACTCACAACACTTGTGGTAAAAGTGTCTTCTGTGATTGACACTGCAGATCCCTGGGAATTCCAAACATGGAACAAGAGTGGAATACATAATAGAAACCTGAAATAGAGACAAAAGGTACACAGTGCATGTCACAGAAGTTTGACTTGGGGACATAATGGAAGTCTAGTGATAACACTATATTAATTTCTACAAGAGTCATTGTTCTAATGAAAGTAGTACGTATTTATTCTGCAAAATGAATGTAGATGTCTTATAGATAAATCTGTATTTCTTAATTATGTTCAAATTAATATGTAATCATCTTCTAACTTTGTAAATGTGTTTTATTCAGTATTGCATTGAAGTCTCAGCATATCTGTCACTGAAATTAGATTGTCCGTTTCTATGATATAAATTAACTTATTAACTGGAAAACAATTCAGTTTAAGCATTGTGTTGCAAACATAAGTGGGAGGACAGAGGTAGCACTCAAACAGGCAAATTTAAAAGTTGTGGAAAGTGAACACTGACCCTTGCTATGCTTTCACTACTTTCAAATTCCAATTCAACAAAGCTTTTGTAAGGTGAGACCTGAGGGCTTTTTCAGATTTCATTTTTCATTTGAAAGTCCACATGACTTTTGAATCGTCAGTCTTTCACAATCTTATCCTTTTCAGCCATGAGGTCTTCATGATATTAGCATCTTTTTCCCTTCTCCTCTCCTGCTTGTCATGTTGACACATTTAATCTCATCTTAAAACAGCTCTAATATAGCCAAAAACATTACTAAAGCATACATTTTGCATGCATATTGAACTTTCTTTTCTATGCAGTTGTCTGTATTAACCCACATAAAAAAATACTGTAAAATCAGTCTTAAAATAAAGATTTTGATGTAGCAGGAACTAAGTCTCATTGTACCTTAGTAAAGTTTGTGTGTTGGATTTGTAACAACTAAAGATATGACAGTGCTATAAAGGAAGTGTCAACTGCCTTTTAAAACATAGTAATGATAATATTGAGTAGTATCTCTAGTTGAGGTAGATGGAGTGAAACCTTTTTTTGGTGCCATTGACACTTGATTAAGTTTTCTGTTTTAAACTGGAAAACAATCATCGTATCATACAAATCAATACCATGCCTTCATATTGAAATAGAAAATTATTTCCAACATTTTAATCTCAGAGATACAGCATATCTTGCAAAGGGTTCGGCAATAAGCAATAAAAAATATATTTGGGATAAGAAAAGCTAGAGCCTAAAGAAAATTGGAAAACTATTTTGGATAGGAGCTGATAAAAGTGGGAAATCAAGATACAAAATAATTATTGGTATTTGAATGTTGATTCTGACATTTTTTTCATTTTTATATGCTAAAGACTAAGAGAACATTTAACAAAAACAAAGCCTTAGACCTTTCCCATGGCTCTTTTCACTTCTTAAATTATACAGAAAGATGTTTTTGCAAGCTTAGTGAAACCCATATTAACTTTTTGCTGATGTCAAGACTGTTTGGGTTCTTTTTTAAATCTGAAACTAAAATAATCCAGAGGTACAACATTTGACTCTCAAATATAAAAGCTGATCCTGTGCACAGTCAGGTAAATGAGTCTTGACACTGTTTTGGGGCATTTCTAGAATTAGATTCTGTTCATACTAAAATACTTGACTAAATCTTTAAGTCACGGAAGATAACCCAGTATCCCATAGTATGTTGCCATATGCTCCTATTTACCATCAACTACCATATTGTATAGGCTGGACTGACTCTAAATGGGCAGACTCCTCAGTGGCCCAGCAAAGACAAATTTAAGAAATCTTGGGTCAAGTACCACCTGTGAGCCATACTACAAGAACAGCCTAGATCCTCTTCTGGTCCATCTTCCAAGACCTTGCTTCACAAATTCCCACGCATCATCAGGCTTGGTGCATGTTTCTGTCAGTTCATTGACAAGGTAATTTACTGCTTTTGATGTGCATAAGAATGAACGCATAGACAGCAAATGTATGTAAGTTGGTAGGCAGCACCATAGGGGGGAACACCAAGAGACCTTGCATAGTAATTTCACAATGGCCAATTGTCCCATAAAGTGTAGAGCACAAAGATTTCAACAGTGGAAATGGAACTTTCAAAACCAAAATACCACAAAATGTGCTTTGCTCCCAAGATAAGACCTCCTCCTCAGGTAAGGCAGCGTTACACCAACAAACACAGCATTGTGAGTCTTGTGAGTGCTACAGGAATGTCCTTGGAGCGTATGTATCTGAGGCTCCACCACCCTGAGCTTAAATTTAAGTAGGAGTTAAGGGACAGACAAAAAGGCATATGTCCCCCTCTCAGCTGTGACAGTGTTACCAAAGAAAACATTTTCCCTACCCTTCTCTTGGCATAGATAAGGCTACTGGATAGGGCATCCAAGTTTGTTATCAGCTTATAAGTCAAATATGTATGTTGTATTAATAATATAAAGGTATAATTACAGCTTTTCAGTGTTGAAAGGAAATCTTTGCTCAAGTAGTAAAAACCCATCACCTATAATGGATAAATTCAAAACATTTGGCTGGAGTACTTTTTCAGTCCTCAGGGAAAGCATTAATAATTTCCTCCTATTAATTAATCATCATTTAATTAAGCACCAATTAACTAAACAGCCTACATTTTCATGGAGAATGTACAGCCTTAGAATTCTCTAAGGGCTGTCTGAACCTTACAAACTTATTGAACCCAATAGCGTAAAAAGTCAAGTAAATAAGCTTAGCATTTAAACCACACACTTAAGTTATAAAGTCATTTAAGTAATTGTCATTCAGAAAGTTTTCCTGAACAAGATTGCTAAGTGAAAAATTGAGATTATTCTACATTAATAAAATAATGCATAATTGACAGAATTGTACAGACTTCATACAGACAGTGGCAAGGACAAGCATCCTGAAATATTATCTAACTAAAATATAAAAAACAATAGCCATACGATATTTCACATGATCACACTTGGATATTTCACCATAGTGAGAAGTCAGGTAATTGTCCGTGTTTCCATGGAATCACATATCTATCTGCATTTACAGTCACATTAGTAATTTACAAAAAGGTGCTGCTTCTTAGTCATTTGCTTAAACACCAGAGTTTAATATGAACTCCTATTGAATACAGACCTTCTAAAGCGGTCTGCAATGGTAAACAAATTGTAACAGCATGGAAAAAGAAAATTAAAGAGATAGCATTTCCTATTATGTTATTAAAATCCTTTTCTTTGAATGTATAGAATACCATTATGTCATCCTAATTGGGAGATAGCATCTCATTTTAAATACAACCCAAACTTATTTTGTAATAGTCCATGTTTTCTGAAATGTTTGAAAATAATTCAAAAGAATTGCTTCAAAACAATTGCCTACCTCAAATACAAAACAAGTATTTTCATGTCATTTTTCAACTAGAGGGTTCCTTTCCTTCCCGTAAAATAAATCTACATTTATTAACTACATTAGTAAGTAGATTGGTGACTGCTGTGTATTAAATGCCTTGTAAAGCAAATTTCCCCACAGATCTGTCACCAGTTATTTTTAAATCCAGGCAATCCCTTTCTGAAGCTAGGAAATACATGGCACCTGAGTACACAAGGTATTTTGCAGTCCTGTGGCTCTTCAGGAACCAAGTTGTCAGGGTAAATATTATCACACAGTTTTCTCAACACATTGCTTTGCCATCCAAAAAGACACAAGCTTTTATCTCTTCTTGGGGTCAGGAAGGTTTCTTTGGATCTGAATTTGTCACAATGCAAACAAGTACTTCTCCTTTGCATCCTTATTTCAACATGTGCAAAGGGCTAAATTTTTTACCTAGTTTTTCAGATCAGCTAAAATAAACTACTAGAATAAAACAGAAAAAAAAACAACAACAGCAAGAAACAAACAAACAAACCACAACAGTGAACTATGCTATTTCCAAAGCTGTGGTGCTCAGTCTTCAATGGACTCTCCAATCAGCAGAAACTATTACATGTGAATTAGGAGACCATTATTTTAGTCTGAATATTATGATTAAAAATAGTCAAATAATACTAAAACCACTACAACTGTCTATTAGCCAGATGACATACTAGATAGAACTGGAAGAGAGAAAAAAAAAAAAAAGAAAAAGAAAAATGAAGATGTGAGTCACCATGAGTCATTTCTTAATCCATATAAAATGTATTACCTTCAGGAAACAAACAACAAAATGCAGGAAGGTAGAGCAAGCAGAATACCAAAATAAAAATCTTAAGGCTTTCCTTTCCTGCTTTTTTTTTTTTTTTTAATCTTCAGGGTGAAGAGGGCCTTTGACAAGATAGAACAAGCATATATGCTTGATTTCATTTTTATTACAACCCATTTTGATGTGAGCACAAATTATACATTAGTGACAATATTCAGAGAGGGTTAGCAAAATAAACAGGCAAAATAAATTAATCTTTATTTTTACTATCTAAAATTAACTATAATATTTGAAGAAACGTCACTTGTTAAAGAGGGCTGTGTATAAGAAAGCATCCTCAGAAGTTTAGCCTTGTTCTTTACTATTGTTTTGTTTTTGTTCATGTTTATACACACTACCTGCATTTTCTCTTTGATTTCAGGATTTAGCTGAACTGCAGCCTTCTTGGTTTCATACAGTTTTAAACAAAATAATGACACCCTACTGAGAAGCAGCACGACAGGAGAGTCCCATATCAGCTCTGATCCACACTGCAGAAACTTCAGCAAATCTGTAGAAAAAAAAACTGGTTGCGACTGGCAGAGTAATTGAGAGGTTTACAAGCTCAATTGCTTTTGCTTGAAAGCAGGGTATGTTCAACTAAAGATGAATTGATAACACGCACTTAAAAAGTACAGTGAGGGAGTCAGATTTTAAAAAGAGTAGTGCTGAAAACACATTTCTTTCATGATCTTACTTGCAAATCAACAGTCTGAACATTTAAATTGCCCATTTCTTTGCACCATAGTAGTAACTCTACTCAACAATTAAAGACCTTCAGTGAGAAATTCACTCAGTGAAACAGAAAGCAAAATCTCAGAGATGTAATTAAGACAGATTAGGGCAAAAAGAAAAGAGGTTCCTACAGGCATTCTCTTTCCATTAAAAAAAGAAATATCAACATTTCATTCCAAAACCACTTTTCTACTGCTATTTCAAAATGCTCCATGCAAGTCCTTCTTGTAGAGTAAGATTTACTCCACTACTTCATACTAATTTGATTAATAATGCAAGAAATTCTTTCCTTAAGCCTTAAAATTTCCAGCAGTCACAAAGCCATCTCTATTTTACTTCTAGCATTTCTTGTATGAGAAATACAGGCACGTGAAATACATTTACACCACATTTAAAGCCTGCAAAATTTCGATATCTTAAGATATATTAGACAATTCAAATGTCCCCTTTTGTGTTATTTCCAACCATTTCATCATTCATTGCAAATCATTAGAAGAAATAACAAAAATTCCCAAATGATAGAGACTGTGTCTGAGGGCTTTTATGTGGACTTGACTTAATTGACATTAGTTTTTCTGCCAGGCACAGAGAGAATAAACACATTACAACAAAATTATTCTTTTTAAAGAATTATAACTGCCATAACTGCTTTGGTGAACAAAATAGACCCAGCATTTATTTTATCATGAAATATCTGCTATAACTCAACACTATATAGAAATGTATTTACAAAATTTAGAGCTAGTCATTTTTCATGCATAAACACAGTCAAACTAAATTAATCAATATATTCTAGCAAGAAGCAGC